>NC_139152.1:30073496-30719394 GCF_964270905.1 Leucopleurus acutus | reverse complement strand
CCACAGGCCCAGAGGAGCAGCTACGCCGTTCCTTGGTTGAGGCAGTTCGCTTGATGCAGAACACCTTACTTCGAGAAGTTGATTCAGGGAAGGAAACTCAGGGTGACCTGTGTCTCTGGGCTTGCTAGAAACCACGGGGATGTCTGCTGAGTGCGCCCACGGAAACGGGGGCCTGCTGCAAGTAGCCTTGCTTTCCCATTTGGAAGGCTGCGTTCATGCTGCCTTGAAGCTACCTGACATTCCCTGCTCTCGACAGGCCTGTTAGCCCTGTCAGAGTGCCTCGGGGAACGTTATGAGTCTGCTCTGTCTAAACCAGGTGCTTCCATGGCCGCGGCTCTGGTCCGCCTGACAAGCTCTAGAGCTAGAGGGAACCTCAACGTGACAAGTTGCCTCCAGCGTAGGCCCCTAGTAGCCGTGCAGAAAGGGAGGCAGGCAGCTGTCTCCATGAGTTCTCAGTCGCTTAGAGGCTTTATTTTAAAGGAAGTAGTACACTTTGGAGGACTCCTAGGCCTCTCGGGTATGCATCACTTTCCCTCCAAGTTCACCGAGTACCTCCAGATCCCTGTGGGGCGGCTGAGAAACTTCGAGGCCCATTGGTTGACCCCACTCCCCCACCCCCGGAGGCCCTCTGTGCGTGCCACGCGATGGGCTACATACTGGACGTCCCTCGAGGAGCGCTACATTTCCAGAGCCCTCGAACAGCCTCAGGACAGCATTTCGGGTGAGTCCGACTTTGTCATGGCCCTTGTGTGAGCTGCCATGGGAAAACACTGTGCTTTGAATACTTCGAGGACCTCGTACCTGAAGTCACTCTGCCCGAGGAGAAAGTCAGCATCTTACCATGCCGTGTCGCTAAGGGCACGCCCAGCACCAACACAGGCCTGGAAGTAAGGCCCCGAGTTGTGGTGTAGAAGCAGAGGCGTGCAGCAGTTGCCATGAGGCGGCGGCCTCGGTTCTGGGCACCTTCAATGGCAGCAGGGTTTCTGGACACCTAGGAGGCTGGCGTGGGCCCCCTGTTCCCAGCAGGAACACTGAGTACCGCCAGGCCCACCTGGGTCTGCTAAGCAACATCCAGGCCCGTAGCCCTTTAGAGGCCCTCTGTGTATGCCGAGCGTAGGGAAACGCGCTGCACTCTCCTTGGGAGCAGCTTAAGGTCCTCAGCACTCGCACACGTTCACGGACACCGTTCTGGCACGTCCCACATGGCGTCGAAGTCTTACGCATTACCCCAGGCTGAGCTGAACTCCGAGAAACCCTCGGCTTCGCATTCCACCTAGGACCTCCTGCCTGAAGTCACCGTGCCTCCCAGAGAGAGTCGGCTTGCGTTCTTACTGCCATGTAAGTCCCCTTCCTCCTGTGGCACTGCAGGCTTTGAATAGCCACAGGCCCAGAGGAGCAGCTACGCCGTTCCTTGGTTGAGGCAGTTCGCTTGATGCAGAACACCTTACTTCGAGAAGTTGATTCAGGGAAGGAAACTCAGGGTGACCTGTGTCTCTTTGGGCTTGTTAGAAACCACGGGGATGTCTGCTGAGTGCGCCCACGGAAACGGGGGCCTGCTGCAAGTAGCCTTGCTTTCCCGTTTGGAAGGCAGCGTTCATGCTGCCTTGAAGCTACGTGACATTCCCTGCTCTCGACAGGCCTGTTAGCCCTGTCAGAGTGCTTCGGGGAACGTTATGAGTCTGCTCTGTCTAAACCAGCTGCTTCCATGGCCGCGGCTCTGGTCCGCCTGACAAGCTCTAGAGCTAGAGGGAACCTCAACGTGACAAGTTGCCTCCAGCGTAGGCCCCTAGTAGCCGTGCAGAAAGGGAGGCAGGCAGCTGTCTCCATGAGTTCTCAGTCGCTTAGAGGCTTTATTTTAAAGGAAGTACCCTTTGGAGGACTCCTAGGCCTCTCGGGTATGCATCACTTTCCCTCCAAGTTCACCGAGTACCTCCAGACCCCTGTGGGGCGGCTGAGCCACTTCGAGGCCCATTGGTTGACCCCACTCCCCCACCCCCGGAGGCCCTCTGTGCGTGCCGCGCGATGGGCTACACACTGCACGTCCCTCGAGGAGCGCTACATTTCCAGAGCCCTCGAACAGCCTCAGGACAGCATTTCGGGTGAGTCCGACTTTGTCATGGCCCTTGTGTGAGCTGCCATGGGAAAACACTGTGCTTTGAATACTTCGAGGACCTCGTACCTGAAGTCACTCTGCCCGAGGAGAAAGTCAGCATCTTACCATGCCGTGTCGCTAAGGGCACGCCCAGCACGAACACAGGCCTGGAAGTAAGGCCCCGAGTGGCGGTGCAGAAGCGGAGGCGTGCAGCAGTTGCCATGAGGCGGCGGCCTCGGCTCTGGGCACCTTCAACGGCAGCAGGGTTTTCTGGACACCTAGGAGGCTGGCGCGGGCCCCCTGTTCCCGGCACGAACACTGAGTACCGCCAGGCCCACCTGGGTCTGCTAAGCAACATCCAGGCCCGTAGCCCTTTAGAGGCCCTCTGTGTATGCCGAGCGTAGGGAAACGCGCTGCACTCTCCTTGGGAGCAGCTTAAGGTCCTCAGCACTCGCACACGTTCACGGACACCGTTCTGGCACGTCCCACATGGCGTCGAAGTCTTACGCATTACCCCAGGCTGAGCTGAACTCAGAGAAACCCTCGGCTTCGCATTCCACCTAGGACCTCCTGCCTGAAGTCACCGTGCCTCCCAGAGAGAGTCGGCTTGCGTTCTTACTGCCATGTAAGTCCCCTTCCTCCTGTGGCACTGCAGGCTTTGAATAGCCACAGGCCCAGAGGAGAAGCTACGGCGTTCCTTGGTTGAGGCAGTTCGCTTGATGCAGAACACCTTACTTCGAGAAGTTGATTGAGGGAAGGAAACTCAGGGTGACCTGTGTCTCTGGGCTTGCTAGAAACCACGGGGATGTCTGCTGAGTGCGCCCACGGAAACGGGGGCCTGCTGCAAGTAGCCTTGCTTTCCCGTTTGGAAGGCTGCGTTCATGCTGCCTTGAAGCTACCTGACATTCCCTGCTCTCGACAGGCCTGTTAGCCCTGTCAGAGTGCTTCGGGGAACGTTATGAGTCTGTTCTGTCTAAACCAGCTGCTTCCATGGCCGCGGCTCTGGTCCGCCTGACAAGCTCTAGAGCTAGAGGGAACCTCAACGTGACAAGTTGCCTCCAGCGTAGGCCCCTAGTAGCCGTGCAGAAAGGGAGGCAGGCAGCTGTCTCCATGAGTTCTCAGTCGCTTAGAGGCTTTATTTTAAAGGAAGTAGTACACTTTGGAGGACTCCTAGGCCTCTCGGGTATGCATCACTTTCCCTCCAAGTTCACCGAGTACCTCCAGACCCCTGTGGGGCGGCTGAGCCACTTCGAGGCCCATTGGTTGACCCCACTCCCCCACCCCCGGAGGCCCTCTGTGCGTGCCGCGCGATGGGCTACACACTGGACGTCCCTCGAGGAGCGCTACATTTCCAGAGCCCTCGAACAGCCTCAGGACAGCATTTCGGGTGAGTCCGACTTGGTCATGGCCCTTGTGTGAGCTGCCATGGGAAAACACTGTGCTTTGAATACTTCGAGGACCTCGTACCTGAAGTCACTCTGCCCGAGGAGAAAGTCAGCATCTTACCATGCCGTGTCGCTAAGGGCACGCCCAGCACGAACACAGGCCTGGAAGTAAGGCCCCGAGTGGCGGTGCAGAAGCGGAGGCGTGCAGCAGTTGCCATGAGGCGGCGGCCTCGGCTCTGGGCACCTTCAACGGCAGCAGGGTTTTCTGGACACCTAGGAGGCTGGCGCGGGCCCCCTGTTCCCGGCACGAACACTGAGTACCGCCAGGCCCACCTGGGTCTGCTAAGCAACATCCAGGCCCGTAGCCCTTTAGAGGCCCTCTGTGTATGCCGAGCGTAGGGAAACGCGCTGCACTCTCCTTGGGAGCAGCTTAAGGTCCTCAGCACTCGCACACGTTCACGGACACCGTTCTGGCACGTCCCACAGGGCGTCGAAGTCTTACGCATTAGCCCAGGCTGAGCTGAACTCAGAGAAACCCTCGGCTTCGCATTCCACCTAGGACCTCCTGCCTGAAGTCACCGTGCCTCCCAGAGAGAGTCGGCTTGCGTTCTTACTGCCATGTAAGTCCCCTTCCTCCTGTGGCACTGCAGGCTTTGAATAGCCACAGGCCCAGAGGAGAAGCTACGGCGTTCCTTGGTTGAGGCAGTTCGCTTGATGCAGAACACCTTACTTCGAGAAGTTGATTGAGGGAAGGAAACTCAGGGTGACCTGTGTCTCTGGGCTTGCTAGAAACCACGGGGATGTCTGCTGAGTGCGCCCACGGAAACGGGGGCCTGCTGCAAGTAGCCTTGCTTTCCCGTTTGGAAGGCTGCGTTCATGCTGCCTTGAAGCTACCTGACATTCCCTGCTCTCGACAGGCCTGTTAGCCCTGTCAGAGTGCTTCGGGGAACGTTATGAGTCTGCTCTGTCTAAACCAGGTGCTTCCATGGCCGCGGCTCTGGTCCGCCTGACAAGCTCTAGAGCTAGAGGGAACCTCAACGTGACAAGTTGCCTCCAGCGTAGGCCCCTAGTAGCCGTGCAGAAAGGGAGGCAGGCAGCTGTCTCCATGAGTTCTCAGTCGCTTAGAGGCTTTATTTTAAAGGAAGTAGTACACTTTGGAGGACTCCTAGGCCTCTCGGGTATGCATCACTTTCCCTCCAAGTTCACCGAGTACCTCCAGACCCCTGTGGGGCGGCTGAGCCACTTCGAGGCCCATTGGTTGACCCCACTCCCCCACCCCCGGAGGCCCTCTGTGCGTGCCGCGCGATGGGCTACACACTGGACGTCCCTCGAGGAGCGCTACATTTCCAGAGCCCTCGAACAGCCTCAGGACAGCATTTCGGGTGAGTCCGACTTGGTCATGGCCCTTGTGTGAGCTGCCATGGGAAAACACTGTGCTTTGAATACTTCGAGGACCTCGTACCTGAAGTCACTCTGCCCGAGGAGAAAGTCAGCATCTTACCATGCCGTGTCGCTAAGGGCACGCCCAGCACGAACACAGGCCTGGAAGTAAGGCCCCGAGTGGCGGTGCAGAAGCGGAGGCGTGCAGCAGTTGCCATGAGGCGGCGGCCTCGGCTCTGGGCACCTTCAACGGCAGCAGGGTTTTCTGGACACCTAGGAGGCTGGCGCGGGCCCCCTGTTCCCGGCACGAACACTGAGTACCGCCAGGCCCACCTGGGTCTGCTAAGCAACATCCAGGCCCGTAGCCCTTTAGAGGCCCTCTGTGTATGCCGAGCGTAGGGAAACGCGCTGCACTCTCCTTGGGAGCAGCTTAAGGTCCTCAGCACTCGCACACGTTCACGGACACCGTTCTGGCACGTCCCACAGGGCGTCGAAGTCTTACGCATTAGCCCAGGCTGAGCTGAACTCAGAGAAACCCTCGGCTTCGCATTCCACCTAGGACCTCCTGCCTGAAGTCACCGTGCCTCCCAGAGAGAGTCGGCTTGCGTTCTTACTGCCATGTAAGTCCCCTTCCTCCTGTGGCACTGCAGGCTTTGAATAGCCACAGGCCCAGAGGAGAAGCTACGGCGTTCCTTGGTTGAGGCAGTTCGCTTGATGCAGAACACCTTACTTCGAGAAGTTGATTGAGGGAAGGAAACTCAGGGTGACCTGTGTCTCTGGGCTTGCTAGAAACCACGGGGATGTCTGCTGAGTGCGCCCACGGAAACGGGGGCCTGCTGCAAGTAGCCTTGCTTTCCCGTTTGGAAGGCTGCGTTCATGCTGCCTTGAAGCTACCTGACATTCCCTGCTCTCGACAGGCCTGTTAGCCCTGTCAGAGTGCTTCGGGGAACGTTATGAGTCTGCTCTGTCTAAACCAGGTGCTTCCATGGCCGCGGCTCTGGTCCGCCTGACAAGCTCTAGAGCTAGAGGGAACCTCAACGTGACAAGTTGCCTCCAGCGTAGGCCCCTAGTAGCCGTGCAGAAAGGGAGGCAGGCAGCTGTCTCCATGAGTTCTCAGTCGCTTAGAGGCTTTATTTTAAAGGAAGTAGTACACTTTGGAGGACTCCTAGGCCTCTCGGGTATGCATCACTTTCCCTCCAAGTTCACCGAGTACCTCCAGACCCCTGTGGGGCGGCTGAGCCACTTCGAGGCCCATTGGTTGACCCCACTCCCCCACCCCCGGAGGCCCTCTGTGTGTGCCGCGCGATGGGCTACACACTGGACGTCCCTCGAGGAGCGCTACATTTCCAGAGCCCTCGAACAGCCTCAGGACAGCATTTCGGGTGAGTCCGACTTGGTCATGGCCCTTGTGTGAGCTGCCATGGGAAAACACTGTGCTTTGAATACTTCGAGGACCTCGTACCTGAAGTCACTCTGCCCGAGGAGAAAGTCAGCATCTTACCATGCCGTGTCGCTAAGGGCACGCCCAGCACGAACACAGGCCTGGAAGTAAGGCCCCGAGTGGCGGTGCAGAAGCGGAGGCGTGCAGCAGTTGCCATGAGGCGGCGGCCTCGGCTCTGGGCACCTTCAACGGCAGCAGGGTTTTCTGGACACCTAGGAGGCTGGCGCGGGCCCCCTGTTCCCGGCACGAACACTGAGTACCGCCAGGCCCACCTGGGTCTGCTAAGCAACATCCAGGCCCGTAGCCCTTTAGAGGCCCTCTGTGTATGCCGAGCGTAGGGAAACGCGCTGCACTCTCCTTGGGAGCAGCTTAAGGTCCTCAGCACTCGCACACGTTCACGGACACCGTTCTGGCACGTCCCACAGGGCGTCGAAGTCTTACGCATTAGCCCAGGCTGAGCTGAACTCAGAGAAACCCTCGGCTTCGCATTCCACCTAGGACCTCCTGCCTGAAGTCACCGTGCCTCCCAGAGAGAGTCGGCTTGCGTTCTTACTGCCATGTAAGTCCCCTTCCTCCTGTGGCACTGCAGGCTTTGAATAGCCACAGGCCCAGAGGAGAAGCTACGGCGTTCCTTGGTTGAGGCAGTTCGCTTGATGCAGAACACCTTACTTCGAGAAGTTGATTGAGGGAAGGAAACTCAGGGTGACCTGTGTCTCTGGGCTTGCTAGAAACCACGGGGATGTCTGCTGAGTGCGCCCACGGAAACGGGGGCCTGCTGCAAGTAGCCTTGCTTTCCCGTTTGGAAGGCTGCGTTCATGCTGCCTTGAAGCTACCTGACATTCCCTGCTCTCGACAGGCCTGTTAGCCCTGTCAGAGTGCTTCGGGGAACGTTATGAGTCTGCTCTGTCTAAACCAGGTGCTTCCATGGCCGCGGCTCTGGTCCGCCTGACAAGCTCTAGAGCTAGAGGGAACCTCAACGTGACAAGTTGCCTCCAGCGTAGGCCCCTAGTAGCCGTGCAGAAAGGGAGGCAGGCAGCTGTCTCCATGAGTTCTCAGTCGCTTAGAGGCTTTATTTTAAAGGAAGTAGTACACTTTGGAGGACTCCTAGGCCTCTCGGGTATGCATCACTTTCCCTCCAAGTTCACCGAGTACCTCCAGACCCCTGTGGGGCGGCTGAGCCACTTCGAGGCCCATTGGTTGACCCCACTCCCCCACCCCCGGAGGCCCTCTGTGCGTGCCGCGCGATGGGCTACACACTGCACGTCCCTCGAGGAGCGCTACATTTCCAGAGCCCTCGAACAGCCTCAGGACAGCATTTCGGGTGAGTCCGACTTTGTCATGGCCCTTGTGTGAGCTGCCATGGGAAAACACTGTGCTTTGAATACTTCGAGGACCTCGTACCTGAAGTCACTCTGCCCGAGGAGAAAGTCAGCATCTTACCATGCCGTGTCGCTAAGGGCACGCCCAGCACGAACACAGGCCTGGAAGTAAGGCCCCGAGTGGCGGTGCAGAAGCGGAGGCGTGCAGCAGTTGCCATGAGGCGGCGGCCTCGGCTCTGGGCACCTTCAACGGCAGCAGGGTTTTCTGGACACCTAGGAGGCTGGCGCGGGCCCCCTGTTCCCGGCACGAACACTGAGTACCGCCAGGCCCACCTGGGTCTGCTAAGCAACATCCAGGCCCGTAGCCCTTTAGAGGCCCTCTGTGTATGCCGAGCGTAGGGAAACGCGCTGCACTCTCCTTGGGAGCAGCTTAAGGTCCTCAGCACTCGCACACGTTCACGGACACCGTTCTGGCACGTCCCACATGGCGTCGAAGTCTTACGCATTACCCCAGGCTGAGCTGAACTCAGAGAAACCCTCGGCTTCGCATTCCACCTAGGACCTCCTGCCTGAAGTCACCGTGCCTCCCAGAGAGAGTCGGCTTGCGTTCTTACTGCCATGTAAGTCCCCTTCCTCCTGTGGCACTGCAGGCTTTGAATAGCCACAGGCCCAGAGGAGAAGCTACGGCGTTCCTTGGTTGAGGCAGTTCGCTTGATGCAGAACACCTTACTTCGAGAAGTTGATTGAGGGAAGGAAACTCAGGGTGACCTGTGTCTCTGGGCTTGCTAGAAACCACGGGGATGTCTGCTGAGTGCGCCCACGGAAACGGGGGCCTGCTGCAAGTAGCCTTGCTTTCCCGTTTGGAAGGCTGCGTTCATGCTGCCTTGAAGCTACCTGACATTCCCTGCTCTCGACAGGCCTGTTAGCCCTGTCAGAGTGCTTCGGGGAACGTTATGAGTCTGTTCTGTCTAAACCAGCTGCTTCCATGGCCGCGGCTCTGGTCCGCCTGACAAGCTCTAGAGCTAGAGGGAACCTCAACGTGACAAGTTGCCTCCAGCGTAGGCCCCTAGTAGCCGTGCAGAAAGGGAGGCAGGCAGCTGTCTCCATGAGTTCTCAGTCGCTTAGAGGCTTTATTTTAAAGGAAGTAGTACACTTTGGAGGACTCCTAGGCCTCTCGGGTATGCATCACTTTCCCTCCAAGTTCACCGAGTACCTCCAGACCCCTGTGGGGCGGCTGAGCCACTTCGAGGCCCATTGGTTGACCCCACTCCCCCACCCCCGGAGGCCCTCTGTGCGTGCCGCGCGATGGGCTACACACTGGACGTCCCTCGAGGAGCGCTACATTTCCAGAGCCCTCGAACAGCCTCAGGACAGCATTTCGGGTGAGTCCGACTTGGTCATGGCCCTTGTGTGAGCTGCCATGGGAAAACACTGTGCTTTGAATACTTCGAGGACCTCGTACCTGAAGTCACTCTGCCCGAGGAGAAAGTCAGCATCTTACCATGCCGTGTCGCTAAGGGCACGCCCAGCACGAACACAGGCCTGGAAGTAAGGCCCCGAGTGGCGGTGCAGAAGCGGAGGCGTGCAGCAGTTGCCATGAGGCGGCGGCCTCGGCTCTGGGCACCTTCAACGGCAGCAGGGTTTTCTGGACACCTAGGAGGCTGGCGCGGGCCCCCTGTTCCCGGCACGAACACTGAGTACCGCCAGGCCCACCTGGGTCTGCTAAGCAACATCCAGGCCCGTAGCCCTTTAGAGGCCCTCTGTGTATGCCGAGCGTAGGGAAACGCGCTGCACTCTCCTTGGGAGCAGCTTAAGGTCCTCAGCACTCGCACACGTTCACGGACACCGTTCTGGCACGTCCCACAGGGCGTCGAAGTCTTACGCATTAGCCCAGGCTGAGCTGAACTCAGAGAAACCCTCGGCTTCGCATTCCACCTAGGACCTCCTGCCTGAAGTCACCGTGCCTCCCAGAGAGAGTCGGCTTGCGTTCTTACTGCCATGTAAGTCCCCTTCCTCCTGTGGCACTGCAGGCTTTGAATAGCCACAGGCCCAGAGGAGAAGCTACGGCGTTCCTTGGTTGAGGCAGTTCGCTTGATGCAGAACACCTTACTTCGAGAAGTTGATTGAGGGAAGGAAACTCAGGGTGACCTGTGTCTCTGGGCTTGCTAGAAACCACGGGGATGTCTGCTGAGTGCGCCCACGGAAACGGGGGCCTGCTGCAAGTAGCCTTGCTTTCCCGTTTGGAAGGCTGCGTTCATGCTGCCTTGAAGCTACCTGACATTCCCTGCTCTCGACAGGCCTGTTAGCCCTGTCAGAGTGCTTCGGGGAACGTTATGAGTCTGCTCTGTCTAAACCAGGTGCTTCCATGGCCGCGGCTCTGGTCCGCCTGACAAGCTCTAGAGCTAGAGGGAACCTCAACGTGACAAGTTGCCTCCAGCGTAGGCCCCTAGTAGCCGTGCAGAAAGGGAGGCAGGCAGCTGTCTCCATGAGTTCTCAGTCGCTTAGAGGCTTTATTTTAAAGGAAGTAGTACACTTTGGAGGACTCCTAGGCCTCTCGGGTATGCATCACTTTCCCTCCAAGTTCACCGAGTACCTCCAGACCCCTGTGGGGCGGCTGAGCCACTTCGAGGCCCATTGGTTGACCCCACTCCCCCACCCCCGGAGGCCCTCTGTGCGTGCCGCGCGATGGGCTACACACTGGACGTCCCTCGAGGAGCGCTACATTTCCAGAGCCCTCGAACAGCCTCAGGACAGCATTTCGGGTGAGTCCGACTTGGTCATGGCCCTTGTGTGAGCTGCCATGGGAAAACACTGTGCTTTGAATACTTCGAGGACCTCGTACCTGAAGTCACTCTGCCCGAGGAGAAAGTCAGCATCTTACCATGCCGTGTCGCTAAGGGCACGCCCAGCACGAACACAGGCCTGGAAGTAAGGCCCCGAGTGGCGGTGCAGAAGCGGAGGCGTGCAGCAGTTGCCATGAGGCGGCGGCCTCGGCTCTGGGCACCTTCAACGGCAGCAGGGTTTTCTGGACACGTAGGAGGCTGGCGCGGGCCCCCTGTTCCCGGCAGGAACACTGAGTACCGCCAGGCCCACCTGGGTCTGCTAAGCAACATCCAGGCCCGTAGCCCTTTAGAGGCCCTCTGTGTATGCCGAGCGTAGGGAAACGCGCTGCACTCTCCTTGGGAGCAGCTTAAGGTCCTCAGCACTCGCACACGTTCACGGACACCGTTCTGGCACGTCCCACAGGGCGTCGAAGTCTTACGCATTACCCCAGGCTGAGCTGAACTCAGAGAAACCCTCGGCTTCACATTCCACCTAGGACCTCCTGCCTGAAGTCACCGTGCCTCCCAGAGAGAGTCGGCTTGCGTTCTTACTGCCATGTAAGTCCCCTTCCTCCTGTGGCACTGCAGGCTTTGAATAGCCACAGGCCCAGAGGAGAAGCTACGGCGTTCCTTGGTTGAGGCAGTTCGCTTGATGCAGAACACCTTACTTCGAGAAGTTGATTCAGGGAAGGAAACTCAGGGTGACCTGTGTCTCTGGGCTTGCTAGAAACCACGGGGATGTCTGCTGAGTGCGCCCACGGAAACGGGGGCCTGCTGCAAGTAGCCTTGCTTTCCCGTTTGGAAGGCTGCGTTCATGCTGCCTTGAAGCTACCTGACATTCCCTGCTCTCGACAGACCTGTTAGCCCTGTCAGAGTGCTTCGGGGAACGTTATGAGTCTGCTCTGTCTAAACCAGGTGCTTCCATGGCTGCGGCTCTGGTCCGCCTGACAAGCTCTAGAGCTAGAGGGAACCTCAACGTGACAAGTTGCCTCCAGCGTAGGCCCCTAGTAGCCGTGCAGAAAGGGAGGCAGGCAGCTGTCTCCATGAGTTCTCAGTCGCTTAGAGGCTTTATTTTAAAGGAAGTAGTACACTTTGGAGGACTCCTAGGCCTCTCGGGTATGCATCACTTTCCCTCCAAGTTCACCGAGTACCTCCAGACCCCTGTGGGGCGGCTGAGAAACTTCGAGGCCCATTGGTTGACCCCACTCCCCCACCCCCGGAGGCCCTCTGTGCGTGCCGCGCGATGGGCTACATACTGGACGTTCCTCGAGGAGCGCTACATTTCCAGAGCCCTCGAACAGCCTCAGGACAGCATTTCGGGTGAGTCCGACTTTGTCATGGCCCTTGTGTGAGCTGCCATGGGAAAACACTGTGCTTTGAATACTTCGAGGACCTCGTACCTGAAGTCACTCTGCCCGAGGAGAAAGTCAGCATCTTACCATGCCGTGTCGCTAAGGGCACGCCCAGCACCAACACAGGCCTGGAAGTAAGGCCCCGAGTGGCGGTGCAGAAGCGGAGGCGTGCAGCAGTTGCCATGAGGCGACGGCCTCGGCTCTGGGCACCTTCAACGGCAGCAGGGTTTTCTGGACACCTAGGAGGCTGGCGCGGGCCCCCTGTTCCCGGCAGGAACACTGAGTACCGCCAGGCCCACCTGGGTCTGCTAAGCAACATCCAGGCCCGTAGCCCTTTAGAGGCCCTCTGTGTATGCCGAGCGTAGGGAAACGCGCTGCACTCTCCTTGGGAGCAGCTTAAGGTCCTCAGCACTCGCACACGTTCACGGACACCGTTCTGGCACGTCCCACATGGCGTCGAAGTCTTACGCATTACCCCAGGCTGAGCTGAACTCAGAGAAACCCTCGGCTTCGCATTCCACCTAGGACCTCCTGCCTGAAGTCACCGTGCCTCCCAGAGAGAGTCGGCTTGCGTTCTTACTGCCATGTAAGTCCCCTTCCTCCTGTGGCACTGCAGGCTTTGAATAGCCACAGGCCCAGAGGAGCAGCTACGCCGTTCCTTGGTTGAGGCAGTTCGCTTGATGCAGAACACCTTACTTCGAGAAGTTGATTCAGGGAAGGAAACTCAGGGTGACCTGTGTCTCTGGGCTTGCTAGAAACCACGGGGATGTCTGCTGAGTGCGCCCACGGAAACGGGGGCCTGCTGCAAGTAGCCTTGCTTTCCCATTTGGAAGGCTGCGTTCATGCTGCCTTGAAGCTACCTGACATTCCCTGCTCTCGACAGGCCTGTTAGCCCTGTCAGAGTGCCTCGGGGAACGTTATGAGTCTGCTCTGTCTAAACCAGGTGCTTCCATGGCCGCGGCTCTGGTCCGCCTGACAAGCTCTAGAGCTAGAGGGAACCTCAACGTGACAAGTTGCCTCCAGCGTAGGCCCCTAGTAGCCGTGCAGAAAGGGAGGCAGGCAGCTGTCTCCATGAGTTCTCAGTCGCTTAGAGGCTTTATTTTAAAGGAAGTAGTACACTTTGGAGGACTCCTAGGCCTCTCGGGTATGCATCACTTTCCCTCCAAGTTCACCGAGTACCTCCAGATCCCTGTGGGGCGGCTGAGAAACTTCGAGGCCCATTGGTTGACCCCACTCCCCCACCCCCGGAGGCCCTCTGTGCGTGCCACGCGATGGGCTACATACTGGACGTCCCTCGAGGAGCGCTACATTTCCAGAGCCCTCGAACAGCCTCAGGACAGCATTTCGGGTGAGTCCGACTTTGTCATGGCCCTTGTGTGAGCTGCCATGGGAAAACACTGTGCTTTGAATACTTCGAGGACCTCGTACCTGAAGTCACTCTGCCCGAGGAGAAAGTCAGCATCTTACCATGCCGTGTCGCTAAGGGCACGCCCAGCACGAACACAGGCCTGGAAGTAAGGCCCCGAGTGGCGCTGCAGAAGCAGAGGCGTGCAGCAGTTGCCATGAGGCGGCGGCCTCGGTTCTGGGCACCTTCAATGGCAGCAGGGTTTCTGGACACCTAGGAGGCTGGCGTGGGCCCCCTGTTCCCAGCAGGAACACTGAGTACCGCCAGGCCCACCTGGGTCTGCTAAGCAACATCCAGGCCCGTAGCCCTTTATAGGCCCTCTGTGTATGCCGAGCATAGGGAAACACGCTGCACTCTCCTTGGGAGCAGCTTAAGGTCCTCAGCACTCGCACACGTTCACGGACACCGTTCTGGCACGTCCCACATGGCGTCGAAGTCTTATGCATTACCCCAGGCTTAGCTGAACTCAGAGAAACCCTCGGCTTCGCATTCCACCTAGGACCTCCTGCCTGAAGTCACCGTGCCTCCCAGAGAGAGTCGGCTTGCGTTCTTACTGCCATGTAAGTCCCCTTCCTCCTGTGGCACTGTAGGCTTTGAATAGCCACAGGCCCAGAGGAGCAGCTACGGCGTTCCTTGTTTGAGGCAGTTCGCTTGATGCAGAACACCTTACTTCGAGAAGTGATTGAGGGAAGGAAACTCAGGGTGACCTGTGTCTCTGGGCTTACTAGAAACCACGGGGATGTCTGCTGAGTGCACCCACGGAAACGGGGGCCTGCTGCAAGTAGCCTTGCTTTCCCATTTGGAAGGCTGCGTTCATGCTGCCTTGAAGCTACGTGACATTCCCTGCTCTCGACAGGCCTGTTAGCCCTGTCAGAGTGCTTCGGGGAACGTTATGAGTCTGCTCTGTCTAAACCAGGTGCTTCCATGGCCGCGGCTCTGGTCCGCCTGACAAGCTCTAGAGCTAGAGGGAACCTCAACGTGACAAGTTGCCTCCAGCGTAGGCCCCTAGTAGCCGTGCAGAAAGGGAGGCAGGCAGCTGTCTCCATGAGTTCTCAGTCGCTTAGAGGCTTTATTTTAAAGGAAGTAGTACACTTTGGAGGACTCCTAGGCCTCTCGGGTATGCATCACTTTCCCTCCAAGTTCACCGAGTACCTCCAGACCCCTGTGGTGCGGCTGAGCAACTTCGAGGCCCATTGGTTAACACCTCACCCCTACCCCCGAGCCCCTCTGTGCGTGCCACGCGATGGGCTACACACTGGACGTCCCTCGAGGAGCGCTACATTTCCAGAGCCCTCGAACAGCCTCAGGACAGCATTTCGGTTGAGTCCGACTTTGTCATGGCCCTTGTGTGAGCTGCCATGGGAAAACACTGTGCTTTGAATACTTCGAGGACCTCGTACCTGAAGTCACTCTGCCCGAGGAGAAAGTCAGCATCTTACCATGCCGTGTCGCTAAGGGCACGCCCAGCACGAACACAGGCCTGGAAGTAAGGCCCCGAGTGGCGCTGCAGAAGCAGAGGCGTGCAGCAGTTGCCATGAGGCGGCGGCCTCGCTTCTGGCCACCTTCAATGGCAGCAGGGTTTCTGGACACCTAGGAGGCTGGCGCGGGCCCCCTGTTCCCAGCAGGAACACTGAGTACCGCCAGGCCCACCTGGGTCTGCTAAGCAACATCCAGGCCCGTAGCCCTTTAGAGGCCCTCTGTGTATGCCGAGCGTAGGGAAACGCGCTGCACTCTCCTTGGGAGCAGCTTAAGGTCCTCAGCACTCGCACACGTTCACGGACACCGTTCTGGCACGTCCCACAGGGCGTCGAAGTCTTACGCATTACCCCAGGCTGAGCTGAACTCAGAGAAACCCTCGGCTTCGCATTCCACCTAGGACCTCCTGCCTGAAGTCACCGTGCCTCCCAGAGAGAGTCGGCTTGCGTTCTTACTGCCATGTAAGTCCCCTTCCTCCTGTGGCACTGCAGGCTTTGAATAGCCACAGGCCCAGAGGAGCAGCTACGGCGTTCCTTGGTTGAGGCAGTTCGCTTGATGCAGAACACCTTACTTCGAGAAGTGATTGAGGGAAGGAAACTCAGGGTGACCTGTGTCTCTGGGCTTGCTAGAAACCACGGGGATGTCTGCTGAGTGCACCCACGGAAACGGGGGCCTGCTGCAAGTAGCCTTGCTTTCCCATTTGGAAGGCTGCGTTCATGCTGCCTTGAAGCTACGTGACATTCCCTGCTCTCGACAGGCCTGTTAGCCCTGTCAGAGTGCTTCGGGGAACGTTATGAGTCTGCTCTGTCTAAACCAGGTGCTTCCATGGCCGCGGCTCTGGTCCGCCTGACAAGCTCTAGAGCTAGAGGGAACCTCAACGTGACAAGTTGCCTCCAGCGTAGGCCCCTAGTAGCCGTGCAGAAAGGGAGGCAGGCAGCTGTCTCCATGAGTTCTCAGTCGCTTAGAGGCTTTATTTTAAAGGAAGTAGTACACTTTGGAGGAATGCTAGGCCTCTCGGGTATGCATCACTTTCCCTCCAAGTTCACCGAGTACCTCCAGATCCCTGTGGGGCGGCTGAGAAACTTCGAGGCCCATTGGTTGACCCCACTCCCCCACCCCCGGAGGCCCTCTGTGCGTGCCGCGCGATGGGCTACATACTGGACGTTCCTCGAGGAGCGCTACATTTCCAGAGCCTTCGAACAGCCTCAGGACAGCATTTCGGGTGAGTCCGACTTTGTCATGGCCCTTGTGTGAGCTGCCATGGGAAAACACTGTGCTTTGAATACTTCGAGGACCTCGTACCTGAAGTCACTCTGCCCGAGGAGAAAGTCAGCATCTTACCATGCCGTGTGGCTAAGGGCACGCCCAGCACGAACACAGGCCTGGAAGTAAGGCCCCGAGTGGCGGTGCAGAAGCGGAGGCGTGCAGCAGTTGCCATGAGGCGGCGGCCTCGGCTCTGGGCACCTTCAACGGCAGCAGGGTTTTCTGGACACCTAGGAGGCTGGCGCGGGCCCCCTGTTCCCGGCAGGAACACTGAGTACCGCCAGGCCCACCTGGGTCTGCTAAGCAACATCCAGGCCCGTAGCCCTTTAGAGGCCCTCTGTGTATGCCGAGCGTAGGGAAACGCGCTGCACTCTCCTTGGGAGCAGCTTAAGGTCCTCAGCACTCGCACACGTTCACGGACACCGTTCTGGCACGTCCCACAAGGCGTCGAAGTCTTACGCATTACCCCAGGCTGAGCTGAACTCAGAGAAACCCTCGGCTTCGCATTCCACCTAGGACCTCCTGCCTGAAGTCACCGTGCCTCCCAGAGAGAGTCGGCTTGCGTTCTTACTGCCATGTAAGTCCCCTTCCTCCTGTGGCACTGCAGGCTTTGAATAGCCACAGGCCCAGAGGAGAAGCTACGGCGTTCCTTGGTTGAGGCAGTTCGCTTGATGCAGAACACCTTACTTCGAGAAGTTGATTGAGGGAAGGAAACTCAGGGTGACCTGTGTCTCTGGGCTTGCTAGAAACCACGGGGATGTCTGCTGAGTGCGCCCACGGAAACGGGGGCCTGCTGCAAGTAGCCTTGCTTTCCCGTTTGGAAGGCTGCGTTCATGCTGCCTTGAAGCTACCTGACATTCCCTGCTCTCGACAGGCCTGTTAGCCCTGTCAGAGTGCTTCGGGGAACGTTATGAGTCTGCTCTATCTAAACCAGGTGCTTCCATGGCCGAGGCTCTGTCCACCTGACAAGCTCTAGAGCTAGAGGGAACCTCAACGTGACAAGTTGCCTCCAGCGTAGGCCCCTAGTAGCCGTGCAGAAAGGGAAGCAGGCAGCTGTCTCCATGAGTTCTCAGTCGCTTAGAGGTTTTATTTTAAAGGAAGTAGTACACTTTGGAGGACTCCTAGGCCTCTCGGGTATGCATCACTTTCCCTCCAAGTTCACCGAGTACCTCCAGACCCCTGTGGGGCGGCTGAGCAACTTCGAGGCCCATTGGTTGACCCCACTCCCCCACCCCCGGAGGCCCTCTGTGCGTGCCGCGCGATGGGCTACACACTGGACGTCCCTCGAGGAGCGCTACATTTCCAGAGCCCTCGAACAGCCTCAGGACAGCATTTCGGGTGAGTCCGACTTTGTCATGGCCCTTGTGTGAGCTGCCATGGGAAAACACTGTGCTTTGAATACTTCGAGGACCTCGTACCTGAAGTCACTCTGCCCGAGGAGAAAGTCAGCATCTTACCATGCCGTGTCGCTAAGGGCACGCCCAGCACCAACACAGGCCTGGAAGTAAGGCCCCGAGTGGCGGTGCAGAAGCGGAGGCGTGCAGCAGTTGCCATGAGGCGGCGGCCTCGGTTCTGGCCACCTTCAATGGCAGCAGGGTTTCTGGACACCTAGGAGGCTGGCGCGGGCCCCCTGTTCCCAGCAGGAACACTGAGTACCGCCAGGCCCACCTGGGTCTGCTAAGCAACATCCAGGCCCGTAGCCCTTTAGAGGCCCTCTGTGTATGCCGAGCGTAGGGAAACGCGCTGCACTCTCCTTGGGAGCAGCTTAAGGTCCTCAGCACTCGCACACGTTCACGGACACCGTTCTGGCACGTCCCACAGGGCGTCGAAGTCTTACGCATTACCCCAGGCTGAGCTGAACTCAGAGAAACCCTCGGCTTCGCATTCCACCTAGGACCTCCTGCCTGAAGTCACCGTGCCTCCCAGAGAGAGTCGGCTTGCGTTCTTACTGCCATGTAAGTCCCCTTCCTCCTGTGGCACTGCAGGCTTTGAATAGCCACAGGCCCAGAGGAGCAGCTACGGCGTTCCTTGGTTGAGGCAGTTCGCTTGATGCAGAACACCTTACTTCGAGAAGTGATTGAGGGAAGGAAACTCAGGGTGACCTGTGTCTCTGGGCTTGCTAGAAACCACGGGGATGTCTGCTGAGTGCACCCACGGAAACGGGGGCCTGCTGCAAGTAGCCTTGCTTTCCCATTTGGAAGGCTGCGTTCATGCTGCCTTGAAGCTACGTGACATTCCCTGCTCTCGACAGGCCTGTTAGCCCTGTCAGAGTGCTTCGGGGAACGTTATGAGTCTGCTCTATCTAAACCAGGTGCTTCCATGGCCGCGGCTCTGGTCCGCCTGACAAGCTCTAGAGCTAGAGGGAACCTCAACGTGACAAGTTGCCTCCAGCGTAGGCCCCTAGTAGCCGTGCAGAAAGGGAGGCAGGCAGCTGTCTCCATGAGTTCTCAGTCGCTTAGAGGCTTTATTTTAAAGGAAGTAGTACACTTTGGAGGACTGCTAGGCCTCTCGGGTATGCATCACTTTCCCTCCAAGTTCACCGAGTACCTCCAGATCCCTGTGGGGCGGCTGAGAAACTTCGAGGCCCATTGGTTGACCCCACTCCCCCACCCCCGGAGGCCCTCTGTGCGTGCCGCGCGATGGGCTACATACTGGACGTTCCTCGAGGAGCGCTACATTTCCAGAGCCCTCGAACAGCCTCAGGACAGCATTTCGGGTGAGTCCGACTTTGTCATGGCCCTTGTGTGAGCTGCCATGGGAAAACACTGTGCTTTGAATACTTCGAGGACCTCGTACCTGAAGTCACTCTGCCCGAGGAGAAAGTCAGCATCTTACCATGCCGTGTGGCTAAGGGCACGCCCAGCACCAACACAGGCCTGGAAGTAAGGCCCCGAGTGGCGGTGCAGAAGCGGAGGCGTGCAGCAGTTGCCATGAGGCGGCGGCCTCGGCTCTGGGCACCTTCAACGGCAGCAGGGTTTTCTGGACACCTAGGAGGCTGGCGCGGGCCCCCTGTTCCCGGCAGGAACACTGAGTACCGCCAGGCCCACCTGGGTCTGCTAAGCAACATCCAGGCCCGTAGCCCTTTAGAGGCCCTCTGTGTATGCCGAGCGTAGGGAAACGCGCTGCACTCTCCTTGGGAGCAGCTTAAGGTCCTCAGCACTCGCACACGTTCACGGACACCGTTCTGTCACGTCCCACAAGGCGTCGAAGTCTTACACATTACCCCAGGCTGAGCTGAACTCAGAGAAACCCTCGGCTTCGCATTCCACCTAGGACCTCCTGCCTGAAGTCACCGTGCCTCCCAGAGAGAGTCGGCTTGCGTTCTTACTGCCATGTAAGTCCCCTTCCTCCTGTGGCACTGCAGGCTTTGAATAGCCACAGGCCCAGAGGAGAAGCTACGGCGTTCCTTGGTTGAGGCAGTTCGCTTGATGCAGAACACCTTACTTCGAGAAGTTGATTGAGGGAAGGAAACTCAGGGTGACCTGTGTCTCTGGGCTTGCTAGAAACCACGGGGATGTCTGCTGAGTGCGCCCACGGAAACGGGGGCCTGCTGCAAGTAGCCTTGCTTTCCCGTTTGGAAGGCTGCGTTCATGCTGCCTTGAAGCTACCTGACATTCCCTGCTCTCGACAGGCCTGTTAGCCCTGTCAGAGTGCTTCGGGGAACGTTATGAGTCTGCTCTATCTAAACCAGGTGCTTCCATGGCCGAGGCTCTGTCCACCTGACAAGCTCTAGAGCTAGAGGGAACCTCAACGTGACAAGTTGCCTCCAGCGTAGGCCCCTAGTAGCCGTGCAGAAAGGGAGGCAGGCAGCTGTCTCCATGAGTTCTCAGTCGCTTAGAGGCTTTATTTTAAAGGAAGTAGTACACTTTGGAGGACTCCTAGGCCTCTCGGGTATGCATCACTTTCCCTCCAAGTTCACCGAGTACCTCCAGACCCCTGTGGGGCGGCTGAGCAACTTCGAGGCCCATTCGTTGACCCTCCCACCCCCACCCCCGAGGCCCTCTGTGCGTGCCGCGCGATGGGCTACACACTGGACGTCCCTCGAGGAGCGCTACATTTCCAGAGCCCTCGAACAGCCTCAGGACAGCATTTCGGGTGAGTCCGACTTTGTCATGGCCCTTGTGTGAGCTGCCATGGGAAAACACTGTGCTTTGAATACTTCGAGGACCTCGTACCTGAAGTCACTCTGCCCGAGGAGAAAGTCAGCATCTTACCATGCCGTGTCGCTAAGGGCACGCCCAGCACGAACACAGGCCTGGAAGTAAGGCCCCGAGTGGCGGTGCAGAAGCGGAGGCGTGCAGCAGTTGCCATGAGACGGCGGCCTCGGCTCTGGGCATCTTCAACGGCAGCAGGGTTTTCTGGACACCTAGGAGGCTGGCGCGGGCCCCCTGTTCCCGGCAGGAACACTGAGTACCGCCAGGCCCACCTGGGTCTGCTAAGCAACATCCAGGCCCGTAGCCCTTTAGAGGCCCTCTGTGTATGCCGAGCGTAGGGAAACGCGCTGCACTCTCCTTGGGAGCAGCTTAAGGTCCTCAGCACTCGCACACGTTCACGGACACCGTTCTGGCACGTCCCACATGGCGTCGAAGTCTTACGCATTACCCCAGGCTGAGCTGAACTCAGAGAAACCCTCGGCTTCGCATTCCACCTAGGACCTCTTGCCTGAAGTCACCGAGCCTCCCAGAGAGAGTCAG
Source organism: Leucopleurus acutus (assembly GCF_964270905.1). Taxonomy (NCBI): domain Eukaryota; kingdom Metazoa; phylum Chordata; class Mammalia; order Artiodactyla; family Delphinidae; genus Leucopleurus; species Leucopleurus acutus. The sequence continues at coordinate 30,698,765 of NC_139152.1, read as the reverse complement.
CTTGCGTTCTTACTGCCATGTAAGTCCCTTTCCTCCTGTGGCACTGCAAGCTTTGAATAGCCACAGGCCCAGAGGAGCTGCTACGCCGTTCCTTGGTTGAGGCAGTTCGCTTGATGCAGAACACCCTACTTCGAGACGTTGATTCAGGGAAGGAAACTCAGGGTGACCTGTGTCTCTGGGCTTGCTAGAAACCACGGGGATGTCTGCTGAGTGCGCCCACGGAAACGGGGGCCTGCTGCAAGTAGCCTTGCTTTCCCGTTTGGAAGGCAGCGTTCATGCTGCCTTGAAGCTACCTGACATTCCCTGCTCTCGACAGGCCTGTTAGCCCTGTCAGAGTGCTTCGGGGAACGTTATGAGTCTGCTCTGTCTAAACCAGGTGCTTCCATGGCCGCGGCTCTGGTCCGCCTGACAAGCTCTAGAGCTAGAGGGAACCTCAACGTGACAAGTTGCCTCCAGCGTAGGCCCCTAGTAGCCGTGCAGAAAGGGAGGCAGGCAGCTGTCTCCATGAGTTCTCAGTCGCTTAGAGGCTTTATTTTAAAGGAAGTAGTACCCTTTGGAGGACTCCTAGGCCTCTCGGGTATGCATCACTTTCCCTCCAAGTTCACCGAGTACCTCCAGACCCCTGTGGGGCGGCTGAGCAACTTCGAGGCCCATTGGTTGACCCCACTCCCCCACCCCCGGAGGCCCTCTGTGCGTGCCGCGCGATGGGCTACACACTGGACGTCCCTCGAGGAGCGCTACATTTCCAGAGCCCTCGAACAGCCTCAGGACAGCATTTCGGGTGAGTCCGACTTTGTCATGGCCCTTGTGTGAGCTGCCATGGGAAAACACTGTGCTTTGAATACTTCGAGGACCTCATACCTGAAGTCATTCTGCCCGAGGAGAAAGTCAGCATCTTACCATGCCGTGTCGCTAAGGGCACGCCCAGCACGAACACAGGCCTGGAAGTAAGGCCCCGAGTGGCGCTGCAGAAGCAGAGGCGTGCAGCAGTTGCCATGAGGCGGCGGCCTCGGCTCTGGGCACCTTCAACGGCAGCAGGGTTTTCTGGACACCTAGGAGGCTGGCGCGGGCCCCCTGTTCCCGGCAGGAACACTGAGTACCGCCAGGCCCACCTGGGTCTGCTAAGCAACATCCAGGCCCGTAGCCCTTTAGAGGCCCTCTGTGTATGCCGAGCGTAGGGAAACGCGCTGCACTCTCCTTGGGAGCAGCTTAAGGTCCTCAGCACTCGCACACGTTCACGGACACCGTTCTGGCACGTCCCACAAGGCGTCGAAGTCTTACGCATTACCCCAGGCTGAGCTGAACTCAGAGAAACCCTCGGCTTCGCATTCCACCTAGGACCTCCTGCCTGAAGTCACCGTGCCTCCCAGAGAGAGTCGGCTTGCGTTCTTACTGCCATGTAAGTCCCTTTCCTCCTGTGGCACTGCAGGCTTTGAATAGCCACAGGTCCAGAGGAGCTGCTACGCCGTTCCTTGGTTGAGGCAGTTCGCTTGATGCAGAACACCCTACTTCGAGACGTTGATTCAGGGAAGGAAACTCAGGGTGACCTGTGTCTCTGGGCTTGCTAGAAACCACGGGGATGTCTGCTGAGTGCGCCCACGGAAACGGGGGCCTGCTGCAAGTAGCCTTGCTTTCCCGTTTGGAAGGCAGCGTTCATGCTGCCTTGAAGCTACCTGACATTCCCTGCTCTCGACAGGCCTGTTAGCCCTGTCACAGTGCTTCGGGGAACGTTATGAGTCTGCTCTGTCTAAACCAGGTGCTTCCATGGCCGCGGCTCTGGTCCGCCTGACAAGCTCTAGAGCTAGAGGGAACCTCAACGTGACAAGTTGCCTCCAGCGTAGGCCCCTAGTAGCCGTGCAGAAAGGGAGGCAGGCAGCTGTCTCCATGAGTTCTCAGTCGCTTAGAGGCTTTATTTTAAAGGAAGTAGTACCCTTTGGAGGACTCCTAGGCCTCTCGGGTATGCATCACTTTCCCTCCAAGTTCACCGAGTACCTCCAGACCCCTGTGGGGCGGCTGAGCAACTTCGAGGCCCATTGGTTGACCCCACTCCCCCACCCCCGGAGGCCCTCTGTGCGTGCCGCGCGATGGGCTACACACTGGACGTCCCTCGAGGAGCGCTACATTTCCAGAGCCCTCGAACAGCCTCAGGACAGCATTTCGGGTGAGTCCGACTTTGTCATGGCCCTTGTGTGAGCTGCCATGGGAAAACACTGTGCTTTGAATACTTCGAGGACCTCATACCTGAAGTCATTCTGCCCGAGGAGAAAGTCAGCATCTTACCATGCCGTGTCGCTAAGGGCACGCCCAGCACGAACACAGGCCTGGAAGTAAGGCCCCGAGTGGCGCTGCAGAAGCAGAGGCGTGCAGCAGTTGCCATGAGGCAGCGGCCTCGGCTCTGGGCACCTTCAACGGCAGCAGGGTTTTCTGGACACCTAGGAGGCTGGCGCGGGCCCCCTGTTCCCGGCAGGAACACTGAGTACCGCCAGGCCCACCTGGGTCTGCTAAGCAACATCCAGGCCCGTAGCCCTTTAGAGGCCCTCTGTGTATGCCGAGCGTAGGGAAACGCGCTGCACTCTCCTTGGGAGCAGCTTAAGGTCCTCAGCACTCGCACACGTTCACGGACACCGTTCTGGCACGTCCCACAAGGCGTCGAAGTCTTACGCATTACCCCAGGCTGAGCTGAACTCAGAGAAACCCTCGGCTTCGCATTCCACCTAGGACCTCCTGCCTGAAGTCACCGTGCCTCCCAGAGAGAGTCGGCTTGCGTTCTTACTGCCATGTAAGTCCCTTTCCTCCTGTGGCACTGCAGGCTTTGAATAGCCACAGGTCCAGAGGAGCTGCTACGCCGTTCCTTGGTTGAGGCAGTTCGCTTGATGCAGAACACCCTACTTCGAGACGTTGATTCAGGGAAGGAAACTCAGGGTGACCTGTGTCTCTGGGCTTGCTAGAAACCACGGGGATGTCTGCTGAGTGCGCCCACGGAAACGGGGGCCTGCTGCAAGTAGCCTTGCTTTCCCGTTTGGAAGGCAGCGTTCATGCTGCCTTGAAGCTACCTGACATTCCCTGCTCTCGACAGGCCTGTTAGCCCTGTCAGAGTGCTTCGGGGAACGTTATGAGTCTGCTCTATCTAAACCAGGTGCTTCCATGGCCGCGGCTCTGTCCACCTGACAAGCTCTAGAGCTAGAGGGAACCTCAACGTGACAAGTTGCCTCCAGCGTAGGCCCCTAGTAGCCGTGCAGAAAGGGAAGCAGGCAGCTGTCTCCATGAGTTCTCAGTCGCTTAGAGGTTTTATTTTAAAGGAAGTAGTACACTTTGGAGGACTCCTAGGCCTCTCGGGTATGCATCACTTTCCCTCCAAGTTCACCGAGTACCTCCAGACCCCTGTGGGGCGGCTGAGCAACTTCGAGGCCCATTGGTTGACCCCACTCCCCCACCCCCGGAGGCCCTCTGTGCGTGCCGCGCGATGGGCTACACACTGGACGTCCCTCGAGGAGCGCTACATTTCCAGAGCCCTCGAACAGCCTCAGGACAGCATTTCGGGTGAGTCCGACTTTGTCATGGCCCTTGTGTGAGCTGCCATGGGAAAACACTGTGCTTTGAATACTTCGAGGACCTCGTACCTGAAGTCACTCTGCCCGAGGAGAAAGTCAGCATCTTACCATGCCGTGTCGCTAAGGGCACGCCCAGCACGAACACAGGCCTGGAAGTAAGGCCCCGAGTGGCGGTGCAGAAGCGGAGGCGTGCAGCAGTTGCCATGAGGCGGCGGCCTCGGTTCTGGCCACCTTCAATGGCAGCAGGGTTTCTGGACACCTAGGAGGCTGGCGCGGGCCCCCTGTTCCCAGCAGGAACACTGAGTACCGCCAGGCCCACCTGGGTCTGCTAAGCAACATCCAGGCCCGTAGCCCTTTAGAGGCCCTCTGTGTATGCCGAGCGTAGGGAAACGCGCTGCACTCTCCTTGGGAGCAGCTTAAGGTCCTCAGCACTCGCACACGTTCACGGACACCGTTCTGGCACGTCCCACAGGGCGTCGAAGTCTTACGCATTACCCCAGGCTGAGCTGAACTCAGAGAAACCCTCGGCTTCGCATTCCACCTAGGACCTCCTGCCTGAAGTCACCGTGCCTCCCAGAGAGAGTCGGCTTGCGTTCTTACTGCCATGTAAGTCCCCTTCCTCCTGTGGCACTGCAGGCTTTGAATAGCCACAGGCCCAGAGGAGCAGCTACGGCGTTCCTTGGTTGAGGCAGTTCGCTTGATGCAGAACACCTTACTTCGAGAAGTGATTGAGGGAAGGAAACTCAGGGTGACCTGTGTCTCTGGGCTTGCTAGAAACCACGGGGATGTCTGCTGAGTGCACCCACGGAAACGGGGGCCTGCTGCAAGTAGCCTTGCTTTCCCATTTGGAAGGCTGCGTTCATGCTGCCTTGAAGCTACGTGACATTCCCTGCTCTCGACAGGCCTGTTAGCCCTGTCAGAGTGCTTCGGGGAACGTTATGAGTCTGCTCTATCTAAACCAGGTGCTTCCATGGCCGCGGCTCTGGTCCGCCTGACAAGCTCTAGAGCTAGAGGGAACCTCAACGTGACAAGTTGCCTCCAGCGTAGGCCCCTAGTAGCCGTGCAGAAAGGGAGGCAGGCAGCTGTCTCCATGAGTTCTCAGTCGCTTAGAGGCTTTATTTTAAAGGAAGTAGTACACTTTGGAGGACTGCTAGGCCTCTCGGGTATGCATCACTTTCCCTCCAAGTTCACCGAGTACCTCCAGATCCCTGTGGGGCGGCTGAGAAACTTCGAGGCCCATTGGTTGACCCCACTCCCCCACCCCCGGAGGCCCTCTGTGCGTGCCGCGCGATGGGCTACATACTGGACGTTCCTCGAGGAGCGCTACATTTCCAGAGCCCTCGAACAGCCTCAGGACAGCATTTCGGGTGAGTCCGACTTTGTCATGGCCCTTGTGTGAGCTGCCATGGGAAAACACTGTGCTTTGAATACTTCGAGGACCTCGTACCTGAAGTCACTCTGCCCGAGGAGAAAGTCAGCATCTTACCATGCCGTGTGGCTAAGGGCACGCCCAGCACCAACACAGGCCTGGAAGTAAGGCCCCGAGTGGCGGTGCAGAAGCGGAGGCGTGCAGCAGTTGCCATGAGGCGGCGGCCTCGGCTCTGGGCACCTTCAACGGCAGCAGGGTTTTCTGGACACCTAGGAGGCTGGCGCGGGCCCCCTGTTCCCGGCAGGAACACTGAGTACCGCCAGGCCCACCTGGGTCTGCTAAGCAACATCCAGGCCCGTAGCCCTTTAGAGGCCCTCTGTGTATGCCGAGCGTAGGGAAACGCGCTGCACTCTCCTTGGGAGCAGCTTAAGGTCCTCAGCACTCGCACACGTTCACGGACACCGTTCTGTCACGTCCCACAAGGCGTCGAAGTCTTACACATTACCCCAGGCTGAGCTGAACTCAGAGAAACCCTCGGCTTCGCATTCCACCTAGGACCTCCTGCCTGAAGTCACCGTGCCTCCCAGAGAGAGTCGGCTTGCGTTCTTACTGCCATGTAAGTCCCCTTCCTCCTGTGGCACTGCAGGCTTTGAATAGCCACAGGCCCAGAGGAGAAGCTACGGCGTTCCTTGGTTGAGGCAGTTCGCTTGATGCAGAACACCTTACTTCGAGAAGTTGATTGAGGGAAGGAAACTCAGGGTGACCTGTGTCTCTGGGCTTGCTAGAAACCACGGGGATGTCTGCTGAGTGCGCCCACGGAAACGGGGGCCTGCTGCAAGTAGCCTTGCTTTCCCGTTTGGAAGGCTGCGTTCATGCTGCCTTGAAGCTACCTGACATTCCCTGCTCTCGACAGGCCTGTTAGCCCTGTCAGAGTGCTTCGGGGAACGTTATGAGTCTGCTCTATCTAAACCAGGTGCTTCCATGGCCGAGGCTCTGTCCACCTGACAAGCTCTAGAGCTAGAGGGAACCTCAACGTGACAAGTTGCCTCCAGCGTAGGCCCCTAGTAGCCGTGCAGAAAGGGAGGCAGGCAGCTGTCTCCATGAGTTCTCAGTCGCTTAGAGGCTTTATTTTAAAGGAAGTAGTACACTTTGGAGGACTCCTAGGCCTCTCGGGTATGCATCACTTTCCCTCCAAGTTCACCGAGTACCTCCAGACCCCTGTGGGGCGGCTGAGCAACTTCGAGGCCCATTCGTTGACCCTCCCACCCCCACCCCCGAGGCCCTCTGTGCGTGCCGCGCGATGGGCTACACACTGGACGTCCCTCGAGGAGCGCTACATTTCCAGAGCCCTCGAACAGCCTCAGGACAGCATTTCGGGTGAGTCCGACTTTGTCATGGCCCTTGTGTGAGCTGCCATGGGAAAACACTGTGCTTTGAATACTTCGAGGACCTCGTACCTGAAGTCACTCTGCCCGAGGAGAAAGTCAGCATCTTACCATGCCGTGTCGCTAAGGGCACGCCCAGCACGAACACAGGCCTGGAAGTAAGGCCCCGAGTGGCGGTGCAGAAGCGGAGGCGTGCAGCAGTTGCCATGAGACGGCGGCCTCGGCTCTGGGCATCTTCAACGGCAGCAGGGTTTTCTGGACACCTAGGAGGCTGGCGCGGGCCCCCTGTTCCCGGCAGGAACACTGAGTACCGCCAGGCCCACCTGGGTCTGCTAAGCAACATCCAGGCCCGTAGCCCTTTAGAGGCCCTCTGTGTATGCCGAGCGTAGGGAAACGCGCTGCACTCTCCTTGGGAGCAGCTTAAGGTCCTCAGCACTCGCACACGTTCACGGACACCGTTCTGGCACGTCCCACAAGGCGTCGAAGTCTTACGCATTACCCCAGGCTGAGCTGAACTCAGAGAAACCCTCGGCTTCGCATTCCACCTAGGACCTCCTGCCTGAAGTCACCGTGCCTCCCAGAGAGAGTCGGCTTGCGTTCTTACTGCCATGTAAGTCCCTTTCCTCCTGTGGCACTGCAGGCTTTGAATAGCCACAGGTCCAGAGGAGCTGCTACGCCGTTCCTTGGTTGAGGCAGTTCGCTTGATGCAGAACACCCTACTTCGAGACGTTGATTCAGGGAAGGAAACTCAGGGTGACCTGTGTCTCTGGGCTTGCTAGAAACCACGGGGATGTCTGCTGAGTGCGCCCACGGAAACGGGGGCCTGCTGCAAGTAGCCTTGCTTTCCCGTTTGGAAGGCAGCGTTCATGCTGCCTTGAAGCTACCTGACATTCCCTGCTCTCGACAGGCCTGTTAGCCCTGTCACAGTGCTTCGGGGAACGTTATGAGTCTGCTCTGTCTAAACCAGGTGCTTCCATGGCCGCGGCTCTGGTCCGCCTGACAAGCTCTAGAGCTAGAGGGAACCTCAACGTGACAAGTTGCCTCCAGCGTAGGCCCCTAGTAGCCGTGCAGAAAGGGAGGCAGGCAGCTGTCTCCATGAGTTCTCAGTCGCTTAGAGGCTTTATTTTAAAGGAAGTAGTACCCTTTGGAGGACTCCTAGGCCTCTCGGGTATGCATCACTTTCCCTCCAAGTTCACCGAGTACCTCCAGACCCCTGTGGGGCGGCTGAGCAACTTCGAGGCCCATTGGTTGACCCCACTCCCCCACCCCCGGAGGCCCTCTGTGCGTGCCGCGCGATGGGCTACACACTGGACGTCCCTCGAGGAGCGCTACATTTCCAGAGCCCTCGAACAGCCTCAGGACAGCATTTCGGGTGAGTCCGACTTTGTCATGGCCCTTGTGTGAGCTGCCATGGGAAAACACTGTGCTTTGAATACTTCGAGGACCTCATACCTGAAGTCATTCTGCCCGAGGAGAAAGTCAGCATCTTACCATGCCGTGTCGCTAAGGGCACGCCCAGCACGAACACAGGCCTGGAAGTAAGGCCCCGAGTGGCGCTGCAGAAGCAGAGGCGTGCAGCAGTTGCCATGAGGCAGCGGCCTCGGCTCTGGGCACCTTCAACGGCAGCAGGGTTTTCTGGACACCTAGGAGGCTGGCGCGGGCCCCCTGTTCCCGGCAGGAACACTGAGTACCGCCAGGCCCACCTGGGTCTGCTAAGCAACATCCAGGCCCGTAGCCCTTTAGAGGCCCTCTGTGTATGCCGAGCGTAGGGAAACGCGCTGCACTCTCCTTGGGAGCAGCTTAAGGTCCTCAGCACTCGCACACGTTCACGGACACCGTTCTGGCACGTCCCACAAGGCGTCGAAGTCTTACGCATTACCCCAGGCTGAGCTGAACTCAGAGAAACCCTCGGCTTCGCATTCCACCTAGGACCTCCTGCCTGAAGTCACCGTGCCTCCCAGAGAGAGTCGGCTTGCGTTCTTACTGCCATGTAAGTCCCTTTCCTCCTGTGGCACTGCAGGCTTTGAATAGCCACAGGTCCAGAGGAGCTGCTACGCCGTTCCTTGGTTGAGGCAGTTCGCTTGATGCAGAACACCCTACTTCGAGACGTTGATTCAGGGAAGGAAACTCAGGGTGACCTGTGTCTCTGGGCTTGCTAGAAACCACGGGGATGTCTGCTGAGTGCGCCCACGGAAACGGGGGCCTGCTGCAAGTAGCCTTGCTTTCCCGTTTGGAAGGCAGCGTTCATGCTGCCTTGAAGCTACCTGACATTCCCTGCTCTCGACAGGCCTGTTAGCCCTGTCACAGTGCTTCGGGGAACGTTATGAGTCTGCTCTGTCTAAACCAGGTGCTTCCATGGCCGCGGCTCTGGTCCGCCTGACAAGCTCTAGAGCTAGAGGGAACCTCAACGTGACAAGTTGCCTCCAGCGTAGGCCCCTAGTAGCCGTGCAGAAAGGGAGGCAGGCAGCTGTCTCCATGAGTTCTCAGTCGCTTAGAGGCTTTATTTTAAAGGAAGTAGTACCCTTTGGAGGACTCCTAGGCCTCTCGGGTATGCATCACTTTCCCTCCAAGTTCACCGAGTACCTCCAGACCCCTGTGGGGCGGCTGAGCAACTTCGAGGCCCATTGGTTGACCCCACTCCCCCACCCCCGGAGGCCCTCTGTGCGTGCCGCGCGATGGGCTACACACTGGACGTCCCTCGAGGAGCGCTACATTTCCAGAGCCCTCGAACAGCCTCAGGACAGCATTTCGGGTGAGTCCGACTTTGTCATGGCCCTTGTGTGAGCTGCCATGGGAAAACACTGTGCTTTGAATACTTCGAGGACCTCATACCTGAAGTCATTCTGCCCGAGGAGAAAGTCAGCATCTTACCATGCCGTGTCGCTAAGGGCACGCCCAGCACGAACACAGGCCTGGAAGTAAGGCCCCGAGTGGCGCTGCAGAAGCAGAGGCGTGCAGCAGTTGCCATGAGGCGGCGGCCTCGGCTCTGGGCACCTTCAACGGCAGCAGGGTTTTCTGGACACCTAGGAGGCTGGCGCGGGCCCCCTGTTCCCGGCAGGAACACTGAGTACCGCCAGGCCCACCTGGGTCTGCTAAGCAACATCCAGGCCCGTAGCCCTTTAGAGGCCCTCTGTGTATGCCGAGCGTAGGGAAACGCGCTGCACTCTCCTTGGGAGCAGCTTAAGGTCCTCAGCACTCGCACACGTTCACGGACACCGTTCTGGCACGTCCCACAAGGCGTCGAAGTCTTACGCATTACCCCAGGCTGAGCTGAACTCAGAGAAACCCTCGGCTTCGCATTCCACCTAGGACCTCCTGCCTGAAGTCACCGTGCCTCCCAGAGAGAGTCGGCTTGCGTTCTTACTGCCATGTAAGTCCCTTTCCTCCTGTGGCACTGCAGGCTTTGAATAGCCACAGGTCCAGAGGAGCTGCTACGCCGTTCCTTGGTTGAGGCAGTTCGCTTGATGCAGAACACCCTACTTCGAGACGTTGATTCAGGGAAGGAAACTCAGGGTGACCTGTGTCTCTGGGCTTGCTAGAAACCACGGGGATGTCTGCTGAGTGCGCCCACGGAAACGGGGGCCTGCTGCAAGTAGCCTTGCTTTCCCGTTTGGAAGGCAGCGTTCATGCTGCCTTGAAGCTACCTGACATTCCCTGCTCTCGACAGGCCTGTTAGCCCTGTCACAGTGCTTCGGGGAACGTTATGAGTCTGCTCTGTCTAAACCAGGTGCTTCCATGGCCGCGGCTCTGGTCCGCCTGACAAGCTCTAGAGCTAGAGGGAACCTCAACGTGACAAGTTGCCTCCAGCGTAGGCCCCTAGTAGCCGTGCAGAAAGGGAGGCAGGCAGCTGTCTCCATGAGTTCTCAGTCGCTTAGAGGCTTTATTTTAAAGGAAGTAGTACACTTTGGAGGACTCCTAGGCCTCTCGGGTATGCATCACTTTCCCTCCAAGTTCACCGAGTACCTCCAGACCCCTGTGGGGCGGCTGAGCAACTTCGAGGCCCATTGGTTGACCCCACTCCCCCACCCCCGGAGGCCCTCTGTGCGTGCCGCGCGATGGGCTACACACTGGACGTCCCTCGAGGAGCGCTACATTTCCAGAGCCCTCGAACAGCCTCAGGACAGCATTTCGGGTGAGTCCGACTTTGTCATGGCCCTTGTGTGAGCTGCCATGGGAAAACACTGTGCTTTGAATACTTCGAGGACCTCGTACCTGAAGTCACTCTGCCCGAGGAGAAAGTCAGCATCTTACCATGCCGTGTCGCTAAGGGCACGCCCAGCACGAACACAGGCCTGGAAGTAAGGCCCCGAGTGGCGGTGCAGAAGCGGAGGCGTGCAGCAGTTGCCATGAGGCGGCGGCCTCGGCTCTGGGCATCTTCAACGGCAGCAGGGTTTTCTGGACACCTAGGAGGCTGGCGCGGGCCCCCTGTTCCCGGCAGGAACACTGGCTACCGCCAGACCCACCTGGGTCTGCTAAGCAACATCCAGGCCCGTAGCCCTTTAGAGGCCCTCTGTGTATGCCGAGCGTAGGGAAACGCGCTGCACTCTCCTTGGGAGCAGCTTAAGGTCCTCAGCACTCGCACACGTTCACGGACACCGTTCTGGCACGTCCCACAGGGCGTCGAAGTCTTACGCATTACCCCAGGCTGAGCTGAACTCAGAGAAACCCTCGGCTTCGCATTCCACCTAGGACCTCCTGCCTGAAGTCACCGTGCCTCCCAGAGAGAGTCGGCTTGCGTTCTTACTGCCATGTAAGTCCCCTTCCTCCTGTGGCACTGCAGGCTTTGAATAGCCACAGGCCCAGAGGAGCAGCTACGGCGTTCCTTGGTTGAGGCAGTTCGCTTGATGCAGAACACCTTACTTCGAGAAGTGATTGAGGGAAGGAAACTCAGGGTGACCTGTGTCTCTGGGCTTGCTAGAAACCACGGGGATGTCTGCTGAGTGCGCCCACGGAAACGGGGGCCTGCTGCAAGTAGCCTTGCTTTCCCGTTTGGAAGGCTACGTTCATGCTGCCTTGAAGCTACGTGACACTCCCTGCTCTCGACAGGCCTGTTAGCCCTGTCAGAGTGCTTCGGGGAACGTTATGAGTCTGCTCTGTCTAAACCAGGTGCTTCCATGGCCGCGGCTCTGGTCCGCCTGACAAGCTCTAGAGCTAGAGGGAACCTCAACGTGACAAGTTGCCTCCAGCGTAGGCCCCTAGTAGCCGTGCAGAAAGGGAGGCAGGCAGCTGTCTCCATGAGTTCTCAGTCGCTTAGAGGCTTTATTTTAAAGGAAGTAGTACACTTTGGAGGACTCCTAGGCCTCTCGGGTATGCATCACTTTCCCTCCAAGTTCACCGAGTACCTCCAGACCCCTGTGGGGCGGCTGAGCAACTTCGAGGCCCATTGGTTGACCCCACTCCCCCACCCCCGGAGGCCCTCTGTGCGTGCCGCGCGATGGGCTACACACTGGACGTCCCTCGAGGAGCGCTACATTTCCAGAGCCCTCGAACAGCCTCAGGACAGCATTTCGGGTGAGTCCGACTTTGTCATGGCCCTTGTGTGAGCTGCCATGGGAAAACACTGTGCTTTGAATACTTCGAGGACCTCATACCTGAAGTCATTCTGCCCGAGGAGAAAGTCAGCATCTTACCATGCCGTGTCGCTAAGGGCACGCCCAGCACGAACACAGGCCTGGAAGTAAGGCCCCGAGTGGCGGTGCAGAAGCAGAGGCGTGCAGCAGTTGCCATGAGGCGGCGGCCTCGGCTCTGGGCACCTTCAACGGCAGCAGGGTTTTCTGGACACCTAGGAGGCTGGCGCGGGCCCCCTGTTCCCGGCAGGAACACTGAGTACCGCCAGGCCCACCTGGGTCTGCTAAGCAACATCCAGGCCCGTAGCCCTTTAGAGGCCCTCTGTGTATGCCGAGCGTAGGGAAACGCGCTGCACTCTCCTTGGGAGCAGCTTAAGGTCCTCAGCACTCGCACACGTTCACGGACACCGTTCTGGCACGTCCCACAAGGCGTCGAAGTCTTACGCATTACCCCAGGCTGAGCTGAACTCAGAGAAACCCTCGGCTTCGCATTCCACCTAGGACCTCCTGCCTGAAGTCACCGTGCCTCCCAGAGAGAGTCGGCTTGCGTTCTTACTGCCATGTAAGTCCCTTTCCTCCTGTGGCACTGCAGGCTTTGAATAGCCACAGGTCCAGAGGAGCTGCTACGCCGTTCCTTGGTTGAGGCAGTTCGCTTGATGCAGAACACCCTACTTCGAGACGTTGATTCAGGGAAGGAAACTCAGGGTGACCTGTGTCTCTGGGCTTGCTAGAAACCACGGGGATGTCTGCTGAGTGCGCCCACGGAAACGGGGGCCTGCTGCAAGTAGCCTTGCTTTCCCGTTTGGAAGGCAGCGTTCATGCTGCCTTGAAGCTACCTGACATTCCCTGCTCTCGACAGGCCTGTTAGCCCTGTCAGAGTGCTTCGGGGAACGTTATGAGTCTGCTCTGTCTAAACCAGGTGCTTCCATGGCCGCGGCTCTGGTCCGCCTGACAAGCTCTAGAGCTAGAGGGAACCTCAACGTGACAAGTTGCCTCCAGCGTAGGCCCCTAGTAGCCGTGCAGAAAGGGAGGCAGGCAGCTGTCTCCATGAGTTCTCAGTCGCTTAGAGGCTTTATTTTAAAGGAAGTAGTACCCTTTGGAGGACTCCTAGGCCTCTCGGGTATGCATCACTTTCCCTCCAAGTTCACCGAGTACCTCCAGACCCCTGTGGGGCGGCTGAGCAACTTCGAGGCCCATTGGTTGACCCCACTCCCCCACCCCCGGAGGCCCTCTGTGCGTGCCGCGCGATGGGCTACACACTGGACGTCCCTCGAGGAGCGCTACATTTCCAGAGCCCTCGAACAGCCTCAGGACAGCATTTCGGGTGAGTCCGACTTTGTCATGGCCCTTGTGTGAGCTGCCATGGGAAAACACTGTGCTTTGAATACTTCGAGGACCTCATACCTGAAGTCATTCTGCCCGAGGAGAAAGTCAGCATCTTACCATGCCGTGTCGCTAAGGGCACGCCCAGCACGAACACAGGCCTGGAAGTAAGGCCCCGAGTGGCGCTGCAGAAGCAGAGGCGTGCAGCAGTTGCCATGAGGCGGCGGCCTCGGCTCTGGGCACCTTCAACGGCAGCAGGGTTTTCTGGACACCTAGGAGGCTGGCGCGGGCCCCCTGTTCCCGGCAGGAACACTGAGTACCGCCAGGCCCACCTGGGTCTGCTAAGCAACATCCAGGCCCGTAGCCCTTTAGAGGCCCTCTGTGTATGCCGAGCGTAGGGAAACGCGCTGCACTCTCCTTGGGAGCAGCTTAAGGTCCTCAGCACTCGCACACGTTCACGGACACCGTTCTGGCACGTCCCACAAGGCGTCGAAGTCTTACGCATTACCCCAGGCTGAGCTGAACTCAGAGAAACCCTCGGCTTCGCATTCCACCTAGGACCTCCTGCCTGAAGTCACCGTGCCTCCCAGAGAGAGTCGGCTTGCGTTCTTACTGCCATGTAAGTCCCTTTCCTCCTGTGGCACTGCAGGCTTTGAATAGCCACAGGTCCAGAGGAGCTGCTACGCCGTTCCTTGGTTGAGGCAGTTCGCTTGATGCAGAACACCCTACTTCGAGACGTTGATTCAGGGAAGGAAACTCAGGGTGACCTGTGTCTCTGGGCTTGCTAGAAACCACGGGGATGTCTGCTGAGTGCGCCCACGGAAACGGGGGCCTGCTGCAAGTAGCCTTGCTTTCCCGTTTGGAAGGCAGCGTTCATGCTGCCTTGAAGCTACCTGACATTCCCTGCTCTCGACAGGCCTGTTAGCCCTGTCACAGTGCTTCGGGGAACGTTATGAGTCTGCTCTGTCTAAACCAGGTGCTTCCATGGCCGCGGCTCTGGTCCGCCTGACAAGCTCTAGAGCTAGAGGGAACCTCAACGTGACAAGTTGCCTCCAGCGTAGGCCCCTAGTAGCCGTGCAGAAAGGGAGGCAGGCAGCTGTCTCCATGAGTTCTCAGTCGCTTAGAGGCTTTATTTTAAAGGAAGTAGTACCCTTTGGAGGACTCCTAGGCCTCTCGGGTATGCATCACTTTCCCTCCAAGTTCACCGAGTACCTCCAGATCCCTGTGGGGCGGCTGAGCAACTTCGAGGCCCATTGGTTGACCCCACTCCCCCACCCCCGGAGGCCCTCTGTGCGTGCCGCGCGATGGGCTACACACTGGACGTCCCTCGAGGAGCGCTACATTTCCAGAGCCCTCGAACAGCCTCAGGACAGCATTTCGGGTGAGTCCGACTTTGTCATGGCCCTTGTGTGAGCTGCCATGGGAAAACACTGTGCTTTGAATACTTCGAGGACCTCGTACCTGAAGTCACTCTGCCCGAGGAGAAAGTCAGCATCTTACCATGCCGTGTCGCTAAGGGCACGCCCAGCACGAACACAGGCCTGGAAGTAAGGCCCCGAGTGGCGGTGCAGAAGCGGAGGCGTGCAGCAGTTGCCATGAGGCGGCGGCCTCGGCTCTGGGCATCTTCAACGGCAGCAGGGTTTTCTGGACACCTAGGAGGCTGGCGCGGGCCCCCTGTTCCCGGCAGGAACACTGGCTACCGCCAGACCCACCTGGGTCTGCTAAGCAACATCCAGGCCCGTAGCCCTTTAGAGGCCCTCTGTGTATGCCGAGCGTAGGGAAACGCGCTGCACTCTCCTTGGGAGCAGCTTAAGGTCCTCAGCACTCGCACACGTTCACGGACACCGTTCTGGCACGTCCCACAGGGCGTCGAAGTCTTACGCATTACCCCAGGCTGAGCTGAACTCAGAGAAACCCTCGGCTTCGCATTCCACCTAGGACCTCCTGCCTGAAGTCACCGTGCCTCCCAGAGAGAGTCGGCTTGCGTTCTTACTGCCATGTAAGTCCCCTTCCTCCTGTGGCACTGCAGGCTTTGAATAGCCACAGGCCCAGAGGAGCAGCTACGGCGTTCCTTGGTTGAGGCAGTTCGCTTGATGCAGAACACCTTACTTCGAGAAGTGATTGAGGGAAGGAAACTCAGGGTGACCTGTGTCTCTGGGCTTGCTAGAAACCACGGGGATGTCTGCTGAGTGCGCCCACGGAAACGGGGGCCTGCTGCAAGTAGCCTTGCTTTCCCGTTTGGAAGGCTACGTTCATGCTGCCTTGAAGCTACGTGACACTCCCTGCTCTCGACAGGCCTGTTAGCCCTGTCAGAGTGCTTCGGGGAACGTTATGAGTCTGCTCTGTCTAAACCAGGTGCTTCCATGGCCGCGGCTCTGGTCCGCCTGACAAGCTCTAGAGCTAGAGGGAACCTCAACGTGACAAGTTGCCTCCAGCGTAGGCCCCTAGTAGCCGTGCAGAAAGGGAGGCAGGCAGCTGTCTCCATGAGTTCTCAGTCGCTTAGAGGCTTTATTTTAAAGGAAGTAGTACCCTTTGGAGGACTCCTAGGCCTCTCGGGTATGCATCACTTTCCCTCCAAGTTCACCGAGTACCTCCAGATCCCTGTGGGGCGGCTGAGCAACTTCGAGGCCCATTGGTTGACCCCACTCCCCCACCCCCGAGGCCCTCTGTGCGTGCCGCGCGATGGGCTACACACTGGACGTCCCTCGAGGAGCGCTACATTTCCAGAGCCCTCGAACAGCCTCAGGACAGCATTTCGGGTGAGTCCGACTTTGTCATGGCCCTTGTGTGAGCTGCCATGGGAAAACACTGTGCTTTGAATACTTCGAGGACCTCGTACCTGAAGTCACTCTGCCCGAGGAGAAAGTCAGCATCTTACCATGCCGTGTCGCTAAGGGCACGCCCAGCACGAACACAGGCCTGGAAGTAAGGCCCCGAGTGGCGGTGCAGAAGCGGAGGCGTGCAGCAGTTGCCATGAGGCGGCGGCCTCGGCTCTGGGCATCTTCAACGGCAGCAGGGTTTTCTGGACACCTAGGAGGCTGGCGCGGGCCCCCTGTTCCCGGCAGGAACACTGGCTACCGCCAGACCCAGCTGGGTCTGCTAAGCAACATCCAGGCCCGTAGCCCTTTAGAGGCCCTCTGTGTATGCCGAGCGTAGGGAAACGCGCTGCACTCTCCTTGGGAGCAGCTTAAGGTCCTCAGCACTCGCACACGTTCACGGACACCGTTCTGGCACGTCCCACATGGCGTCGAAGTCTTACGCATTACCCCAGGCTGAGCTGAACTCAGAGAAACCCTCGGCTTCGCATTCCACCTAGGACCTCTTGCCTGAAGTCACCGAGCCTCCCAGAGAGAGTCAGCTTGCGTTCTTACTGCCATGTAAGTCCCTTTCCTCCTGTGGCACTGCAGGCTTTGAATAGCCACAGGTCCAGAGGAGCTGCTACGCCGTTCCTTGGTTGAGGCAGTTCGCTTGATGCAGAACACCCTACTTCGAGACGTTGATTCAGGGAAGGAAACTCAGGGTGACCTGTGTCTCTGGGCTTGCTAGAAACCACGGGGATGTCTGCTGAGTGCGCCCACGGAAACGGGGGCCTGCTGCAAGTAGCCTTGCTTTCCCGTTTGGAAGGCAGCGTTCATGCTGCCTTGAAGCTACCTGACATTCCCTGCTCTCGACAGGCCTGTTAGCCCTGTCACAGTGCTTCGGGGAACGTTATGAGTCTGCTCTGTCTAAACCAGGTGCTTCCATGGCCGCGGCTCTGGTCCGCCTGACAAGCTCTAGAGCTAGAGGGAACCTCAACGTGACAAGTTGCCTCCAGCGTAGGCCCCTAGTAGCCGTGCAGAAAGGGAGGCAGGCAGCTGTCTCCATGAGTTCTCAGTCGCTTAGAGGCTTTATTTTAAAGGAAGTAGTACCCTTTGGAGGACTCCTAGGCCTCTCAGGTATGCATCACTTTCCCTCCAAGTTCACCGAGTACCTCCAGATCCCTGTGGGGCGGCTGAGCAACTTCGAGGCCCATTGGTTGACCCCACTCCCCCACCCCCGGAGGCCCTCTGTGCGTGCCGCGCGATGGGCTACACACTGGACGTCCCTCGAGGAGCGCTACATTTCCAGAGCCCTCGAACAGCCTCAGGACAGCATTTCGGGTGAGTCCGACTTTGTCATGGCCCTTGTGTGAGCTGCCATGGGAAAACACTGTGCTTTGAATACTTCGAGGACCTCGTACCTGAAGTCACTCTGCCCGAGGAGAAAGTCAGCATCTTACCATGCCGTGTCGCTAAGGGCACGCCCAGCACGAACACAGGCCTGGAAGTAAGGCCCCGAGTGGCGGTGCAGAAGCGGAGGCGTGCAGCAGTTGCCATGAGGCGGCGGCCTCGGCTCTGGGCATCTTCAACGGCAGCAGGGTTTTCTGGACACCTAGGAGGCTGGCGCGGGCCCCCTGTTCCCGGCAGGAACACTGGCTACCGCCAGACCCACCTGGGTCTGCTAAGCAACATCCAGGCCCGTAGCCCTTTAGAGCCCCTCTGTGTATGCCGAGCGTAGGGAAGCGCGCTGCACTCTCCTTGGGAGCAGCTTAAGGTCCTCAGCACTCGCACACGTTCACGGACACCGTTCTGGCACGTCCCACAGGGCGTCGAAGTCTTACGCATTACCCCAGGCTGAGCTGAACTCAGAGAAACCCTCGGCTTCGCATTCCACCTAGGACCTCCTGCCTGAAGTCACCGTGCCTCCCAGAGAGAGTCGGCTTGCGTTCTTACTGCCATGTAAGTCCCCTTCCTCCTGAGGCACTGCAGGTTTGAACAGCCACAGGCCCCGAGGAGCAGCTACGGCGTTCCTTGGTTGAGGCAGTTCGCTTGATGCAGAACACCCTACTTCGAGAAGTTGATTCAGGGAAGGAAACTCAGGGTGACCTGTGTCTCTTTGGGCTTGTTAGAAACCACGGGGATGTCTGCTGAGTGTGCCCACGGAAACGGGGGCCTGCTGCAAGTAGCCTTGCTTTCCCGTTTGGAAGGCTGCGTTCATGCTGCCTTGAAGCTACCTGACATTCCCTGCTCTCGACAGGCCTGTTAGCCCTGTCAGAGTGCTTCGGGGAACGTTATGAGTCTGCTCTGTCTAAACCAGGTGCTTCCATGGCCGCGGCTCTGGTCCGCCTGACAAGCTCTAGAGCTAGAGGGAACCTCAACGTGACAAGTTGCCTCCAGCGTAGGCCCCTAGTAGCCGTGCAGAAAGGGAGGCAGGCAGCTGTCTCCATGAGTTCTCAGTCGCTTAGAGGCTTTATTTTAAAGGAAGTAGTACACTTTGGAGGACTCCTAGGCCTCTCGGGTATGCATCACTTTCCCTCCAAGTTCACCGAGTACCTCCAGACCCCTGTGGGGCGGCTGAGCAACTTCGAGGCCCATTGGTTGACCCCACTCCCCCACCCCCGGAGGCCCTCTGTGCGTGCCGCGCGATGGGCTACACACTGGACGTCCCTCGAGGAGCGCTACATTTCCAGAGCCCTCGAACAGCCTCAGGACAGCATTTCGGGTGAGTCCGACTTTGTCATGGCCCTTGTGTGAGCTGCCATGGGAAAACACTGTGCTTTGAATACTTCGAGGACCTCATACCTGAAGTCATTGTGCCCGAGGAGAAAGTCAGCATCTTACCATGCCGTGTCGCTAAGGGCACGCCCAGCACGAACACAGGCCTGGAAGTAAGGCCCCGAGTGGCGGTGCAGAAGCAGAGGCGTGCAGCAGTTGCCATGAGGCGGCGGCCTCGGCTCTGGGCACCTTCAACGGCAGCAGGGTTTTCTGGACACCTAGGAGGCTGGCGCGGGCCCCCTGTTCCCGGCAGGAACACTGAGTACCGCCAGGCCCACCTGGGTCTGCTAAGCAACATCCAGGCCCGTAGCCCTTTAGAGGCCCTCTGTGTATGCCGAGCGTAGGGAAACGCGCTGCACTCTCCTTGGGAGCAGCTTAAGGTCCTCAGCACTCGCACACGTTCACGGACACCGTTCTGGCACGTCCCACAAGGCGTCGAAGTCTTACGCATTACCCCAGGCTGAGCTGAACTCAGAGAAACCCTCGGCTTCGCATTCCACCTAGGACCTCCTGCCTGAAGTCACCGTGCCTCCCAGAGAGAGTCGGCTTGCGTTCTTACTGCCATGTAAGTCCCCTTCCTCCTGTGGCACTGCAGGCTTTGAATAGCCACAGGCCCAGAGGAAAAGCTACGGCGTTCCTTGGTTGAGGCAGTTCGCTTGATGCAGAACACCTTACTTCGAGAAGTTGATTGAGGGAAGGAAACTCAGGGTGACCTGTGTCTCTGGGCTTGCTAGAAACCACGGGGATGTCTGCTGAGTGCGCCCACGGAAACGGGGGCCTGCTGCAAGTAGCCTTGCTTTCCCGTTTGGAAGGCTGCGTTCATGCTGCCTTGAAGCTACCTGACATTCCCTGCTCTCGACAGGCCTGTTAGCCCTGTCAGAGTGCTTCGGGGAACGTTATGAGTCTGCTCTATCTAAACCAGGTGCTTCCATGGCCGAGGCTCTGTCCACCTGACAAGCTCTAGAGCTAGAGGGAACCTCAACGTGACAAGTTGCCTCCAGCGTAGGCCCCTAGTAGCCGTGCAGAAAGGGAAGCAGGCAGCTGTCTCCATGAGTTCTCAGTCGCTTAGAGGCTTTATTTTAAAGGAAGTAGTACACTTTGGAGGACTCCTAGGCCTCTCGGGTATGCATCACTTTCCCTCCAAGTTCACCGAGTACCTCCAGACCCCTGTGGGGCGGCTGAGCAACTTCGAGGCCCATTGGTTGACCCCACTCCCCCACCCCCGGAGGCCCTCTGTGCGTGCCGCGCGATGGGCTACACACTGGACGTCCCTCGAGGAGCGCTACATTTCCAGAGCCCTCGAACAGCCTCAGGACAGCATTTCGGGTGAGTCCGACTTTGTCATGGCCCTTGTGTGAGCTGCCATGGGAAAACACTGTGCTTTGAATACTTCGAGGACCTCGTACCTGAAGTCACTCTGCCCGAGGAGAAAGTCAGCATCTTACCATGCCGTGTCGCTAAGGGCACGCCCAGCACCAACACAGGCCTGGAAGTAAGGCCCCGAGTGGCGGTGCAGAAGCGGAGGCGTGCAGCAGTTGCCATGAGGCGGCGGCCTCGGTTCTGGGCATCTTCAACGGCAGCAGGGTTTTCTGGACACCTAGGAGGCTGGCGCGGGGCCCCTGTTCCTGGCAGGAACACTGAGTACCGCCAGGCCCACCTGGGTCTGCTAAGCAACATCCAGGCCCGTAGCCCTTTAGAGGCCCTCTGTGTATGCCGAGCGTAGGGAAACGCGCTGCACTCTCCTTGGGAGCAGCTTAAGGTCCTCAGCACTCGCACACGTTCACGGACACCGTTCTGGCACGTCCCACATGGCGTCGAAGTCTTACGCATTACCCCAGGCTGAGCTGAACTCAGAGAAACCTTCGGCTTCGCATTCCACCTAGGACCTCCTGCCTGAAGTCACCGTGCCTCCCAGAGAGAGTCGGCTTGCGTTCTTACTGCCATGTAAGTCCCCTTCCTCCTGTGGCACTGCAGGCTTTGAATAGCCACAGGCCCAGAGGAGCAGCTACGGCGTTCCTTGGTTGAGGCAGTTCGCTTGATGCAGAACACCTTACTTCGAGAAGTTGATTGAGGGAAGGAAACTCAGGGTGACCTGTGTCTCTGGGCTTACTAGAAACCACGGGGATGTCTGCTGAGTGCGCCCACGGAAACGGGGGCCTGCTGCAAGTAGCCTTGCTTTCCCGTTTGGAAGGCTGCGTTCATGCTACCTTGAAGCTACGTGACATTCCCTGCTCTCGACAGGCCTGTTAGCCCTGTCACAGTGCTTCGGGGAACGTTATGAGTCTGCTCTGTCTAAACCAGGTGCTTCCATGGCGGCGGCTCTGGTCCGCCTGACAAGCTCTAGTGCTAGAGGGAACCTCAACGTGACAAGTTGCCTCCAGCGTAGGCCCCTAGTAGCCGTGCAGAAAGGGAGGCAGGCAGCTGTCTCCATGAGTTCTCAGTCGCTTAGAGGCTTTATTTTAAAGGAAGTAGTACACTTTGGAGGACTCCTAGGCCTCTCGGGTATGCATCACTTTCCCTCCAAGTTCACCGAGTACCTCCAGACCCCTGTGGGGCGGCTGAGCAACTTCGAGACCCATTCGTTGACCCTCCCACCCCCACCCCCGAGGCCCTCTGTGCGTGCCGCGCGATGGGCTACACACTGGACGTCCCTCGAGGAGCGCTACATTTCCAGAGCCCTCGAACAGCCTCAGGACAGCATTTCGGGTGAGTCCGACTTTGTCATGGCCCTTGTGTGAGCTGCCATGGGAAAACACTGTGCTTTGAATACTTCGAGGACCTCGTACCTGAAGTCACTCTGCCCGAGGAGAAAGTCAGCATCTTACCATGCCGTGTCGCTAAGGGCACGCCCAGCACGAACACAGGCCTGGAAGTAAGGCCCCGAGTGGCGGTGCAGAAGCGGAGGCGTGCAGCAGTTGCCATGAGGCGGCGGCCTCGGCTCTGGGCATCTTCAACGGCAGCAGGGTTTTCTGGACACCTAGGAGGCTGGCGCGGGCCCCCTGTTCCCGGCAGGAACACTGAGTACCGCCAGGCCCACCTGGGTCTGCTAAGCAACATCCAGGCCCGTAGCCCTTTAGAGGCCCTCTGTGTATGCCGAGCGTAGGGAAACGCGCTGCACTCTCCTTGGGAGCAGCTTAAGGTCCTCAGCACTCGCACACGTTCACGGACACCGTTCTGGCACGTCCCACAGGGCGTCGAAGTCTTACGCATTACCCCAGGCTGAGCTGAACTCAGAGAAACCCTCGGCTTCGCATTCCACCTAGGACCTCTTGCCTGAAGTCACCGAGCCTCCCAGAGAGAGTCAGCTTGCGTTCTTACTGCCATGTAAGTCCCTTTCCTCCTGTGGCACTGCAGGCTTTGAATAGCCACAGGTCCAGAGGAGCTGCTACGCCGTTCCTTGGTTGAGGCAGTTCGCTTGATGCAGAACACCCTACTTCGAGACGTTGATTCAGGGAAGGAAACTCAGGGTGACCTGTGTCTCTGGGCTTGCTAGAAACCATGGGGATGTCTGCTGAGTGCGCCCACGGAAACGGGGGCCTGCTGCAAGTAGCCTTGCTTTCCCATTTGGAAGGCAGCGTTCATGCTGCCTTGAAGCTACCTGACATTCCCTGCTCTCGACAGACCTGTTAGCCCTGTCAGAGTGCTTCGGGGAACGTTATGAGTCTGCTCTGTCTAAACCAGGTGCTTCCATGGCCGCGGCTCTGGTCTGCCTGACAAGCTCTAGAGCTAGAGGGAACCTCAACGTGACAAGTTGCCTCCAGCATAGGCCCCTAGTAGCCGTGCAGAAAGGGAGGCAGGCAGCTGTCTCCATGAGTTCTCAGTCGCTTAGAGGCTTTATTTTACAGGAAGTAGTACACTTTGGAGGACTCCTAGGCCTCTCGGGTATGCATCACTTTCTCTCCAAGTTCACCCAGTACCTCCAGATCCCTGTGGGGCGGCTGAACAACTTCGAGGCCCATTGGTTGACCCCACTCCCCCACCCCCGGAGGCCCTCTGTGCGTGCCGCGCGATGGGCTACACACTGGACGTCCCTCGAGGAGCGCTACATTTCCAGAGCCCTCGAACAGCCTCAGGACAGCATTTCGGGTGAGTCCGACTTTGTCATGGCCCTTGTGTGAGCTGCCATGGGAAAACACTGTGCTTTGAATACTTCGAGGACCTCGTACCTGAAGTCACTCTGCCCGAGGAGAAAGTCAGCATCTTACCATGCCGTGTCGCTAAGGGCACGCCCAGCACGAACACAGGCCTGGAAGTAAGGCCCCGAGTGGCGGTGCAGAAGCGGAGGCGTGCAGCAGTTGCCATGAGGCGGCGGCCTCGGCTCTGGGCATCTTCAACGGCAGCAGGGTTTTCTGGACACCTAGGAGGCTGGCGCGGGCCCCCTGTTCCCGGCAGGAACACTGGCTACCGCCAGTCCCACCTGGGTCTGCTAAGCAACATCCAGGCCCGTAGCCCTTTAGAGCTCCTCTGTGTATGCCGAGCGTAGGGAAGCGCGCTGCACTCTCCTTGGGAGCAGCTTAAGGTCCTCAGCACTCGCACACGTTCACGGACACCGTTCTGGCACGTCCCACAGGGCGTCGAAGTCTTACGCATTACCCCAGGCTGAGCTGAACTCAGAGAAACCCTCGGCTTCGCATTCCACCTAGGACCTCCTGCCTGAAGTCACCGTGCCTCCCAGAGAGAGTCGGCTTGCGTTCTTACTGCCATGTAAGTCCCCTTCCTCCTGAGGCACTGCAGGTTTGAACAGCCACAGGCCCCGAGGAGCAGCTACGGCGTTCCTTGGTTGAGGCAGTTCGCTTGATGCAGAACACCCTACTTCGAGAAGTTGATTCAGGGAAGGAAACTCAGGGTGACCTGTGTCTCTTTGGGCTTGTTAGAAACCACGGGGATGTCTGCTGAGTGTGCCCACGGAAACGGGGGCCTGCTGCAAGTAGCCTTGCTTTCCCGTTTGGAAGGCTGCGTTCATGCTGCCTTGAAGCTACCTGACATTCCCTGCTCTCGACAGGCCTGTTAGCCCTGTCAGAGTGCTTCGGGGAACGTTATGAGTCTGCTCTGTCTAAACCAGGTGCTTCCATGGCCGCGGCTCTGGTCCGCCTGACAAGCTCTAGAGCTAGAGGGAACCTCAACGTGACAAGTTGCCTCCAGCGTAGGCCCCTAGTAGCCGTGCAGAAAGGGAGGCAGGCAGCTGTCTCCATGAGTTCTCAGTCGCTTAGAGGCTTTATTTTAAAGGAAGTAGTACACTTTGGAGGACTCCTAGGCCTCTCGGGTATGCATCACTTTCCCTCCAAGTTCACCGAGTACCTCCAGACCCCTGTGGGGCGGCTGAGCAACTTCGAGGCCCATTGGTTGACCCCACTCCCCCACCCCCGGAGGCCCTCTGTGCGTGCCGCGCGATGGGCTACACACTGGACGTCCCTCGAGGAGCGCTACATTTCCAGAGCCCTCGAACAGCCTCAGGACAGCATTTCGGGTGAGTCCGACTTTGTCATGGCCCTTGTGTGAGCTGCCATGGGAAAACACTGTGCTTTGAATACTTCGAGGACCTCATACCTGAAGTCATTGTGCCCGAGGAGAAAGTCAGCATCTTACCATGCCGTGTCGCTAAGGGCACGCCCAGCACGAACACAGGCCTGGAAGTAAGGCCCCGAGTGGCGCTGCAGAAGCAGAGGCGTGCAGCAGTTGCCATGAGGCGGCGGCCTCGGCTCTGGGCACCTTCAACGGCAGCAGGGTTTTCTGGACACCTAGGAGGCTGGCGCGGGCCCCCTGTTCCCGGCAGGAACACTGAGTACCGCCAGGCCCACCTGGGTCTGCTAAGCAACATCCAGGCCCGTAGCCCTTTAGAGGCCCTCTGTGTATGCCGAGCGTAGGGAAACGCGCTGCACTCTCCTTGGGAGCAGCTTAAGGTCCTCAGCACTCGCACACGTTCACGGACACCGTTCTGGCACGTCCCACAAGGCGTCGAAGTCTTACGCATTACCCCAGGCTGAGCTGAACTCAGAGAAACCCTCGGCTTCGCATTCCACCTAGGACCTCCTGCCTGAAGTCACCGTGCCTCCCAGAGAGAGTCGGCTTGCGTTCTTACTGCCATGTAAGTCCCCTTCCTCCTGTGGCACTGCAGGCTTTGAATAGCCACAGGCCCAGAGGAAAAGCTACGGCGTTCCTTGGTTGAGGCAGTTCGCTTGATGCAGAACACCTTACTTCGAGAAGTTGATTGAGGGAAGGAAACTCAGGGTGACCTGTGTCTCTGGGCTTGCTAGAAACCACGGGGATGTCTGCTGAGTGCGCCCACGGAAACGGGGGCCTGCTGCAAGTAGCCTTGCTTTCCCGTTTGGAAGGCTGCGTTCATGCTGCCTTGAAGCTACCTGACATTCCCTGCTCTCGACAGGCCTGTTAGCCCTGTCAGAGTGCTTCGGGGAACGTTATGAGTCTGCTCTATCTAAACCAGGTGCTTCCATGGCCGAGGCTCTGTCCACCTGACAAGCTCTAGAGCTAGAGGGAACCTCAACGTGACAAGTTGCCTCCAGCGTAGGCCCCTAGTAGCCGTGCAGAAAGGGAAGCAGGCAGCTGTCTCCATGAGTTCTCAGTCGCTTAGAGGCTTTATTTTAAAGGAAGTAGTACACTTTGGAGGACTCCTAGGCCTCTCGGGTATGCATCACTTTCCCTCCAAGTTCACCGAGTACCTCCAGACCCCTGTGGGGCGGCTGAGCAACTTCGAGGCCCATTGGTTGACCCCACTCCCCCACCCCCGGAGGCCCTCTGTGCGTGCCGCGCGATGGGCTACACACTGGACGTCCCTCGAGGAGCGCTACATTTCCAGAGCCCTCGAACAGCCTCAGGACAGCATTTCGGGTGAGTCCGACTTTGTCATGGCCCTTGTGTGAGCTGCCATGGGAAAACACTGTGCTTTGAATACTTCGAGGACCTCGTACCTGAAGTCACTCTGCCCGAGGAGAAAGTCAGCATCTTACCATGCCGTGTCGCTAAGGGCACGCCCAGCACCAACACAGGCCTGGAAGTAAGGCCCCGAGTGGCGGTGCAGAAGCGGAGGCGTGCAGCAGTTGCCATGAGGCGGCGGCCTCGGTTCTGGGCATCTTCAACGGCAGCAGGGTTTTCTGGACACCTAGGAGGCTGGCGCGGGGCCCCTGTTCCCGGCAGGAACACTGAGTACCGCCAGGCCCACCTGGGTCTGCTAAGCAACATCCAGGCCCGTAGCCCTTTAGAGGCCCTCTGTGTATGCCGAGCGTAGGGAAACGCGCTGCACTCTCCTTGGGAGCAGCTTAAGGTCCTCAGCACTCGCACACGTTCACGGACACCGTTCTGGCACGTCCCACAGGGCGTCGAAGTCTTACGCATTACCCCAGGCTGAGCTGAACTCAGAGAAACCCTCGGCTTCGCATTCCACCTAGGACCTCTTGCCTGAAGAAACCGAGCCTCCCAGAGAGAGTCGGCTTGCGTTCTTACTGCCATGTAAGTCCCCTTCCTCCTGTGGCACTGCAGGCTTTGAATAGCCACAGGTCCAGAGGAGCTGCTACGCCGTTCCTTGGTTGAGGCAGTTCGCTTGATGCAGAACACCCTACTTCGAGACGTTGATTCAGGGAAGGAAACTCAGGGTGACCTGTGTCTCTGGGCTTGCTAGAAACCACGGGGATGTCTGCTGAGTGCGCCCACGGAAACGGGGGCCTGCTGCAAGTAGCCTTGCTTTCCCATTTGGAAGGGAGCGTTCATGCTGCCTTGAAGCTACCTGACATTCCCTGCTCTCGACAGACCTGTTAGCCCTGTCAGAGTGCTTCGGGGAACGTTATGAGTCTGCTCTGTCTAAACCAGGTGCTTCCATGGCCGCGGCTCTGGTCTGCCTGACAAGCTCTAGAGCTAGAGGGAGCCTCAACGTGACAAGTTGCCTCCAGCGTAGGCCCCTAGTAGCCGTGCAGAAAGGGAGGCAGGCAGCTGTCTCCATGAGTTCTCAGTCGCTTAGAGGCTTTATTTTAAAGGAAGTAGTACACTTTGGAGGACTCCTAGGCCTCTCGGGTATGCATCACTTTCCCTCCAAGTTCACCGAGTACCTCCAGATCACTGTGGGGCGGCTGAACAACTTCGAGGCCCATTGGTTGACCCCACTCCCCCACCCCCGGAGGCCCTCTGTGCGTGCCGCGCGATGGGCTACACACTGGACGTCCCTCGAGGAGCGCTACATTTCCAGAGCCCTCGAACAGCCTCAGGACAGCATTTCGGGTGAGTCCGACTTTGTCATGGCCCTTGTGTGAGCTGCCATGGGAAAACACTGTGCTTTGAATACTTCGAGGACCTCGTACCTGAAGTCACTCTGCCCGAGGAGAAAGTCAGCATCTTACCATGCCGTGTCGCTAAGGGCATGCCCAGCACGAACACAGGCCTGGAAGTAAGGCCCCGAGTTGTGGTGTAGAAGCGGAGGCGTGCAGCAGTTGCCATGAGGCGGCGGCCTCGGCTCTGGGCACCTTCAACGGCAGCAGGGTTTTCTGGACACCTAGGAGGCTGGCGCGGGCCCCCTGTTCCCGGCAGGAACACTGAGTACCGCCAGGCCCACCAGGGTCTGCTAAGCAATATCCAGGCCCGTAGCCCTTTAGAGGCCCTCTGTGTATGCCGAGCGTAGGGAAACGCGCTGCACTCTCCTTGGGAGCAGCTTAAGGTCCTCAGCACACGCACACGTTCACGGACACCGTTCTGGCACGTCCCACATGGCGTCGAAGTCTTACGCATTACCCCAGGCTGAGCTGAACTCAGAGAAACCTTCGGCTTCGCATTCCACCTAGGACCTCCTGCCTGAAGTCACCGTGCCTCCCAGAGAGAGTCGGCTTGCGTTCTTACTGCCATGTAAGTCCCCTTCCTCCTGTGGCACTGCAGGCTTTGAATAGCCACAGGCCCAGAGGAGCAGCTACGCCGTTCCTTGGTTGAGGCAGTTCGCTTGATGCAGAACACCTTACTTCGAGAAGTTGATTGAGGGAAGGAAACTCAGGGTGACCTGTGTCTCTGGGCTTACTAGAAACCACGGGGATGTCTGCTGAGTGCGCCCACGGAAACGGGGGCCTGCTGCAAGTAGCCTTGCTTTCCCATTTGGAAGGCTGCGTTCATGCTACCTTGAAGCTACGTGACATTCCCTGCTCTCGACAGGCCTGTTAGCCCTGTCACAGTGCTTCGGGGAACGTTATGAGTCTGCTCTGTCTAAACCAGGTGCTTCCATGGCGGCGGCTCTGGTCCGCCTGACAAGCTCTAGTGCTAGAGGGAACCTCAACGTGACAAGTTGCCTCCAGCGTAGGCCCCTAGTAGCCGTGCAGAAAGGGAGGCAGGCAGCTGTCTCCATGAGTTCTCAGTCGCTTAGAGGCTTTATTTTAAAGGAAGTAGTACACTTTGGAGGACTCCTAGGCCTCTCGGGTATGCATCACTTTCCCTCCAAGTTCACCGAGTACCTCCAGACCCCTGTGGGGCGGCTGAGCAACTTCGAGACCCATTCGTTGACCCTCCCACCCCCACCCCCGAGGCCCTCTGTGCGTGCCGCGCGATGGGCTACACACTGGACGTCCCTCGAGGAGCGCTACATTTCCAGAGCCCTCGAACAGCCTCAGGACAGCATTTCGGGTGAGTCCGACTTTGTCATGGCCCTTGTGTGAGCTGCCATGGGAAAACACTGTGCTTTGAATACTTCGAGGACCTCGTACCTGAAGTCACTCTGCCCGAGGAGAAAGTCAGCATCTTACCATGCCGTGTCGCTAAGGGCACGCCCAGCACGAACACAGGCCTGGAAGTAAGTCCCCGAGTGGCGGTGCAGAAGCGGAGGCGTGCAGCAGTTGCCATGAGGCGGCGGCCTCGGCTCTGGGCATCTTCAACGGCAGCAGGGTTTTCTGGACACCTAGGAGGCTGGCGCGGGCCCCCTGTTCCCGGCAGGAACACTGAGTACCGCCAGGCCCACCTGGGTCTGCTAAGCAACATCCAGGCCCGTAGCCCTTTAGAGGCCCTCTGTGTATGCCGAGCGTAGGGAAACGCGCTGCACTCTCCTTGGGAGCAGCTTAAGGTCCTCAGCACTCGCACACGTTCACGGACACCGTTCTGGCACGTCCCACAGGGCGTCGAAGTCTTACGCATTACCCCAGGCTGAGCTGAACTCAGAGAAACCTTCGGCTTCGCATTCCACCTAGGACCTCCTGCCTGAAGTCACCGTGCCTCCCAGAGAGAGTCGGCTTGCGTTCTTACTGCCATGTAAGTCCCCTTCGTCCTGTGGCACTGCAGGCTTTGAATAGCCACAGGCCCAGAGGAGCAGCTACGGCGTTCCTTGGTTGAGGCAGTTCGCTTGATGCAGAACACCTTACTTCGAGAAGTTGATTGAGGGAAGGAAACTCAGGGTGACCTGTGTCTCTGGGCTTACTAGAAACCACGGGGATGTCTGCTGAGTGCGCCCACGGAAACGGGGGCCTGCTGCAAGTAGCCTTGCTTTCCCGTTTGGAAGGCTGCGTTCATGCTACCTTGAAGCTACGTGACATTCCCTGCTCTCGACAGGCCTGTTAGCCCTGTCACAGTGCTTCGGGGAACGTTATGAGTCTGCTCTGTCTAAACCAGGTGCTTCCATGGCGGCGGCTCTGGTCCGCCTGACAAGCTCTAGTGCTAGAGGGAACCTCAACGTGACAAGTTGCCTCCAGCGTAGGCCCCTAGTAGCCGTGCAGAAAGGGAGGCAGGCAGCTGTCTCCATGAGTTCTCAGTCGCTTAGAGGCTTTATTTTAAAGGAAGTAGTACACTTTGGAGGACTCCTAGGCCTCTCGGGTATGCATCACTTTCCCTCCAAGTTCACCGAGTACCTCCAGACCTCTGTGGGGCGGCTGAGCAACTTCGAGACCCATTCGTTGACCCTCCCACCCCCACCCCCGAGGCCCTCTGTGCGTGCCGCGCGATGGGCTACACACTGGACGTCCCTCGAGGAGCGCTACATTTCCAGAGCCCTCGAACAGCCTCAGGACAGCATTTCGGGTGAGTCCGACTTTGTCATGGCCCTTGTGTGAGCTGCCATGGGAAAACACTGTGCTTTGAATACTTCGAGGACCTCGTACCTGAAGTCACTCTGCCCGAGGAGAAAGTCAGCATCTTACCATGCCGTGTCGCTAAGGGCACGCCCAGCACCAACACAGGCCTGGAAGTAAGGCCCCGAGTGGCGGTGCAGAAGCGGAGGCGTGCAGCAGTTGCCATGAGGCGGCGGCCTCGGCTCTGGGCATCTTCAACGGCAGCAGGGTTTTCTGGACACCTAGGAGGCTGGCGCGGGCCCCCTGTTCCCGGCAGGAACACTGAGTACCGCCAGGCCCACCTGGGTCTGCTAAGCAACATCCAGGCCCGTAGCCCTTTAGAGGCCCTCTGTGTATGCCGAGCGTAGGGAAACGCGCTGCACTCTCCTTGGGAGCAGCTTAAGGTCCTCAGCACTCGCACACGTTCACGGACACCGTTCTGGCACGTCCCACAGGGCGTCGAAGTCTTACGCATTACCCCAGGCTGAGCTGAACTCAGAGAAACCCTCGGCTTCGCATTCCACCTAGGACCTCTTGCCTGAAGTCACCGAGCCTCCCAGAGAGAGTCAGCTTGCGTTCTTACTGCCATGTAAGTCCCTTTCCTCCTGTGGCACTGCAGGCTTTGAATAGCCACAGGCCCAGAGGAAAAGCTACGGCGTTCCTTGGTTGAGGCAGTTCGCTTGATGCAGAACACCTTACTTCGAGAAGTTGATTGAGGGAAGGAAACTCAGGGTGACCTGTGTCTCTGGGCTTGCTAGAAACCACGGGGATGTCTGCTGAGTGCGCCCACGGAAACGGGGGCCTGCTGCAAGTAGCCTTGCTTTCCCGTTTGGAAGGCTGCGTTCATGCTGCCTTGAAGCTACCTGACATTCCCTGCTCTCGACAGGCCTGTTAGCCCTGTCAGAGTGCTTCGGGGAACGTTATGAGTCTGCTCTATCTAAACCAGGTGCTTCCATGGCCGAGGCTCTGTCCACCTGACAAGCTCTAGAGCTAGAGGGAACCTCAACGTGACAAGTTGCCTCCAGCGTAGGCCCCTAGTAGCCGTGCAGAAAGGGAAGCAGGCAGCTGTCTCCATGAGTTCTCAGTCGCTTAGAGGCTTTATTTTAAAGGAAGTAGTACACTTTGGAGGACTCCTAGGCCTCTCGGGTATGCATCACTTTCCCTCCAAGTTCACCGAGTACCTCCAGACCCCTGTGGGGCGGCTGAGCAACTTCGAGGCCCATTGGTTGACCCCACTCCCCCACCCCCGGAGGCCCTCTGTGCGTGCCGCGCGATGGGCTACACACTGGACGTCCCTCGAGGAGCGCTACATTTCCAGAGCCCTCGAACAGCCTCAGGACAGCATTTCGGGTGAGTCCGACTTTGTCATGGCCCTTGTGTGAGCTGCCATGGGAAAACACTGTGCTTTGAATACTTCGAGGACCTCGTACCTGAAGTCACTCTGCCCGAGGAGAAAGTCAGCATCTTACCATGCCGTGTCGCTAAGGGCACGCCCAGCACCAACACAGGCCTGGAAGTAAGGCCCCGAGTGGCGGTGCAGAAGCGGAGGCGTGCAGCAGTTGCCATGAGGCGGCGGCCTCGGTTCTGGGCATCTTCAACGGCAGCAGGGTTTTCTGGACACCTAGGAGGCTGGCGCGGGGCCCCTGTTCCCGGCAGGAACACTGAGTACCGCCAGGCCCACCTGGGTCTGCTAAGCAACATCCAGGCCCGTAGCCCTTTAGAGGCCCTCTGTGTATGCCGAGCGTAGGGAAACGCGCTGCACTCTCCTTGGGAGCAGCTTAAGGTCCTCAGCACTCGCACACGTTCACGGACACCGTTCTGGCACGTCCCACAGGGCGTCGAAGTCTTACGCATTACCCCAGGCTGAGCTGAACTCAGAGAAACCCTCGGCTTCGCATTCCACCTAGGACCTCTTGCCTGAAGAAACCGAGCCTCCCAGAGAGAGTCGGCTTGCGTTCTTACTGCCATGTAAGTCCCCTTCCTCCTGTGGCACTGCAGGCTTTGAATAGCCACAGGTCCAGAGGAGCTGCTACGCCGTTCCTTGGTTGAGGCAGTTCGCTTGATGCAGAACACCCTACTTCGAGACGTTGATTCAGGGAAGGAAACTCAGGGTGACCTGTGTCTCTGGGCTTGCTAGAAACCACGGGGATGTCTGCTGAGTGCGCCCACGGAAACGGGGGCCTGCTGCAAGTAGCCTTGCTTTCCCATTTGGAAGGGAGCGTTCATGCTGCCTTGAAGCTACCTGACATTCCCTGCTCTCGACAGACCTGTTAGCCCTGTCAGAGTGCTTCGGGGAACGTTATGAGTCTGCTCTGTCTAAACCAGGTGCTTCCATGGCCGCGGCTCTGGTCTGCCTGACAAGCTCTAGAGCTAGAGGGAACCTCAACGTGACAAGTTGCCTCCAGCGTAGGCCCCTAGTAGCCGTGCAGAAAGGGAGGCAGGCAGCTGTCTCCATGAGTTCTCAGTCGCTTAGAGGCTTTATTTTAAAGGAAGTAGTACACTTTGGAGGACTCCTAGGCCTCTCGGGTATGCATCACTTTCCCTCCAAGTTCACCGAGTACCTCCAGATCACTGTGGGGCGGCTGAACAACTTCGAGGCCCATTGGTTGACCCCACTCCCCCACCCCCGGAGGCCCTCTGTGCGTGCCGCGCGATGGGCTACACACTGGACGTCCCTCGAGGAGCGCTACATTTCCAGAGCCCTCGAACAGCCTCAGGACAGCATTTCGGGTGAGTCCGACTTTGTCATGGCCCTTGTGTGAGCTGCCATGGGAAAACACTGTGCTTTGAATACTTCGAGGACCTCGTACCTGAAGTCACTCTGCCCGAGGAGAAAGTCAGCATCTTACCATGCCGTGTCGCTAAGGGCATGCCCAGCACGAACACAGGCCTGGAAGTAAGGCCCCGAGTTGTGGTGTAGAAGCGGAGGCGTGCAGCAGTTGCCATGAGGCGGCGGCCTCGGCTCTGGGCACCTTCAACGGCAGCAGGGTTTTCTGGACACCTAGGAGGCTGGCGCGGGCCCCCTGTTCCCGGCAGGAACACTGAGTACCGCCAGGCCCACCAGGGTCTGCTAAGCAATATCCAGGCCCGTAGCCCTTTAGAGGCCCTCTGTGTATGCCGAGCGTAGGGAAACGCGCTGCACTCTCCTTGGGAGCAGCTTAAGGTCCTCAGCACTCGCACACGTTCACGGACACCGTTCTGGCACGTCCCACAGGGCGTCGAAGTCTTACGCATTACCCCAGGCTGAGCTGAACTCAGAGAAACCTTCGGCTTCGCATTCCACCTAGGACCTCCTGCCTGAAGTCACCGTGCCTCCCAGAGAGAGTCGGCTTGCGTTCTTACTGCCATGTAAGTCCCCTTCGTCCTGTGGCACTGCAGGCTTTGAATAGCCACAGGCCCAGAGGAGCAGCTACGGCGTTCCTTGGTTGAGGCAGTTCGCTTGATGCAGAACACCTTACTTCGAGAAGTTGATTGAGGGAAGGAAACTCAGGGTGACCTGTGTCTCTGGGCTTACTAGAAACCACGGGGATGTCTGCTGAGTGCGCCCACGGAAACGGGGGCCTGCTGCAAGTAGCCTTGCTTTCCCGTTTGGAAGGCTGCGTTCATGCTACCTTGAAGCTACGTGACATTCCCTGCTCTCGACAGGCCTGTTAGCCCTGTCACAGTGCTTCGGGGAACGTTATGAGTCTGCTCTGTCTAAACCAGGTGCTTCCATGGCGGCGGCTCTGGTCCGCCTGACAAGCTCTAGTGCTAGAGGGAACCTCAACGTGACAAGTTGCCTCCAGCGTAGGCCCCTAGTAGCCGTGCAGAAAGGGAGGCAGGCAGCTGTCTCCATGAGTTCTCAGTCGCTTAGAGGCTTTATTTTAAAGGAAGTAGTACACTTTGGAGGACTCCTAGGCCTCTCGGGTATGCATCACTTTCCCTCCAAGTTCACCGAGTACCTCCAGACCCCTGTGGGGCGGCTGAGCAACTTCGAGACCCATTCGTTGACCCTCCCACCCCCACCCCCGAGGCCCTCTGTGCGTGCCGCGCGATGGGCTACACACTGGACGTCCCTCGAGGAGCGCTACATTTCCAGAGCCCTCGAACAGCCTCAGGACAGCATTTCGGGTGAGTCCGACTTTGTCATGGCCCTTGTGTGAGCTGCCATGGGAAAACACTGTGCTTTGAATACTTCGAGGACCTCGTACCTGAAGTCACTCTGCCCGAGGAGAAAGTCAGCATCTTACCATGCCGTGTCGCTAAGGGCACGCCCAGCACCAACACAGGCCTGGAAGTAAGGCCCCGAGTGGCGGTGCAGAAGCGGAGGCGTGCAGCAGTTGCCATGAGGCGGCGGCCTCGGCTCTGGGCATCTTCAACGGCAGCAGGGTTTTCTGGACACCTAGGAGGCTGGCGCGGGCCCCCTGTTCCCGGCAGGAACACTGAGTACCGCCAGGCCCACCTGGGTCTGCTAAGCAACATCCAGGCCCGTAGCCCTTTAGAGGCCCTCTGTGTATGCCGAGCGTAGGGAAACGCGCTGCACTCTCCTTGGGAGCAGCTTAAGGTCCTCAGCACTCGCACACGTTCACGGACACCGTTCTGGCACGTCCCACAGGGCGTCGAAGTCTTACGCATTACCCCAGGCTGAGCTGAACTCAGAGAAACCCTCGGCTTCGCATTCCACCTAGGACCTCTTGCCTGAAGTCACCGAGCCTCCCAGAGAGAGTCAGCTTGCGTTCTTACTGCCATGTAAGTCCCTTTCCTCCTGTGGCACTGCAGGCTTTGAATAGCCACAGGTCCAGAGGAGCTGCTACGCCGTTCCTTGGTTGAGGCAGTTCGCTTGATGCAGAACACCCTACTTCGAGACGTTGATTCAGGGAAGAAACTCAGGGTGACCTGTGTCTCTGGGCTTGCTAGAAACCATGGGGATGTCTGCTGAGTGCGCCCACGGAAACGGGGGCCTGCTGCAAGTAGCCTTGCTTTCCCATTTGGAAGGCAGCGTTCATGCTGCCTTGAAGCTACCTGACATTCCCTGCTCTCGACAGACCTGTTAGCCCTGTCAGAGTGCTTCGGGGAACGTTATGAGTCTGCTCTGTCTAAACCAGGTGCTTCCATGGCCGCGGCTCTGGTCTGCCTGACAAGCTCTAGAGCTAGAGGGAACCTCAACGTGACAAGTTGCCTCCAGCATAGGCCCCTAGTAGCCGTGCAGAAAGGGAGGCAGGCAGCTGTCTCCATGAGTTCTCAGTCGCTTAGAGGCTTTATTTTACAGGAAGTAGTACACTTTGGAGGACTCCTAGGCCTCTCGGGTATGCATCACTTTCTCTCCAAGTTCACCCAGTACCTCCAGATCCCTGTGGGGCGGCTGAACAACTTCGAGGCCCATTGGTTGACCCCACTCCCCCACCCCCGGAGGCCCTCTGTGCGTGCCGCGCGATGGGCTACACACTGGACGTCCCTCGAGGAGCGCTACATTTCCAGAGCCCTCGAACAGCCTCAGGACAGCATTTCGGGTGAGTCCGACTTTGTCATGGCCCTTGTGTGAGCTGCCATGGGAAAACACTGTGCTTTGAATACTTCGAGGACCTCGTACCTGAAGTCACTCTGCCCGAGGAGAAAGTCAGCATCTTACCATGCCGTGTCGCTAAGGGCACGCCCAGCACGAACACAGGCCTGGAAGTAAGGCCCCGAGTGGCGGTGCAGAAGCGGAGGCGTGCAGCAGTTGCCATGAGGCGGCGGCCTCGGCTCTGGGCATCTTCAACGGCAGCAGGGTTTTCTGGACACCTAGGAGGCTGGCGCGGGCCCCCTGTTCCCGGCAGGAACACTGGCTACCGCCAGACCCACCTGGGTCTGCTAAGCAACATCCAGGCCCGTAGCCCTTTAGAGCCCCTCTGTGTATGCCGAGCGTAGGGAAGCGCGCTGCACTCTCCTTGGGAGCAGCTTAAGGTCCTCAGCACTCGCACACGTTCACGGACACCGTTCTGGCACGTCCCACAGGGCGTCGAAGTCTTACGCATTACCCCAGGCTGAGCTGAACTCAGAGAAACCCTCGGCTTCGCATTCCACCTAGGACCTCCTGCCTGAAGTCACCGTGCCTCCCAGAGAGAGTCGGCTTGCGTTCTTACTGCCATGTAAGTCCCCTTCCTCCTGAGGCACTGCAGGTTTGAACAGCCACAGGCCCCGAGGAGCAGCTACGGCGTTCCTTGGTTGAGGCAGTTCGCTTGATGCAGAACACCCTACTTCGATAAGTTGATTCAGGGAAGGAAACTCAGGGTGACCTGTGTCTCTTTGGGCTTGTTAGAAACCACGGGGATGTCTGCTGAGTGTGCCCACGGAAACGGGGCCCTGCTGCAAGTAGCCTTGCTTTCCCGTTTGGAAGGCTGCGTTCATGCTGCCTTGAAGCTACCTGACATTCCCTGCTCTCGACAGACCTGTTAGCCCTGTCAGAGTGCTTCGGGGAACGTTATGAGTCTGCTCTGTCTAAACCAGGTGCTTCCATGGCCGCGGCTCTGGTCCGCCTGACAAGCTCTAGAGCTAGAGGGAACCTCAACGTGACAAGTTGCCTCCAGCGTAGGCCCCTAGTAGCCGTGCAGAAAGGGAGGCAGGCAGCTGTCTCCATGAGTTCTCAGTCGCTTAGAGGCTTTATTTTAAAGGAAGTAGTACACTTTGGAGGACTCCTAGGCCTCTCGGGTATGCATCACTTTCCCTCCAAGTTCACCGAGTACCTCCAGACCCCTGTGGGGCGGCTGAGCAACTTCGAGGCCCATTCGTTGACCCTCCCACCCCCACCCCCGAGGCCCTCTGTGCGTGCCGCGCGATGGGCTACACACTGGACGTCCCTCGAGGAGCGCTACATTTCCAGAGCCCTCGAACAGCCTCAGGACAGCATTTCGGGTGAGTCCGACTTTGTCATGGCCCTTGTGTGAGCTGCCATGGGAAAACACTGTGCTTTGAATACTTCGAGGACCTCGTACCTGAAGTCACTCTGCCCGAGGAGAAAGTCAGCATCTTACCATGCCGTGTCGCTAAGGGCATGCCCAGCACGAACACAGGCCTGGAAGTAAGGCCCCGAGTTGTGGTGTAGAAGCGGAGGCGTGCAGCAGTTGCCATGAGGCGGCGGCCTCGGCTCTGGGCACCTTCAACGGCAGCAGGGTTTTCTGGACACCTAGGAGGCTGGCGCGGGCCCCCTGTTCCCGGCAGGAACACTGAGTACCGCCAGGCCCACCAGGGTCTGCTAAGCAATATCCAGGCCCGTAGCCCTTTAGAGGCCCTCTGTGTATGCCGAGCGTAGGGAAACGCGCTGCACTCTCCTTGGGAGCAGCTTAAGGTCCTCAGCACACGCACACGTTCACGGACACCGTTCTGGCACGTCCCACATGGCGTCGAAGTCTTACGCATTACCCCAGGCTGAGCTGAACTCAGAGAAACCTTCGGCTTCGCATTCCACCTAGGACCTCCTGCCTGAAGTCACCGTGCCTCCCAGAGAGAGTCGGCTTGCGTTCTTACTGCCATGTAAGTCCCCTTCCTCCTGTGGCACTGCAGGCTTTGAATAGCCACAGGCCCAGAGGAGCAGCTACGGCGTTCCTTGGTTGAGGCAGTTCGCTTGATGCAGAACACCTTACTTCGAGAAGTTGATTGAGGGAAGGAAACTCAGGGTGACCTGTGTCTCTGGGCTTACTAGAAACCACGGGGATGTCTGCTGAGTGCGCCCACGGAAACGGGGGCCTGCTGCAAGTAGCCTTGCTTTCCCATTTGGAAGGCTGCGTTCATGCTACCTTGAAGCTACGTGACATTCCCTGCTCTCGACAGGCCTGTTAGCCCTGTCACAGTGCTTCGGGGAACGTTATGAGTCTGCTCTGTCTAAACCAGGTGCTTCCATGGCGGCGGCTCTGGTCCGCCTGACAAGCTCTAGTGCTAGAGGGAACCTCAACGTGACAAGTTGCCTCCAGCGTAGGCCCCTAGTAGCCGTGCAGAAAGGGAGGCAGGCAGCTGTCTCCATGAGTTCTCAGTCGCTTAGAGGCTTTATTTTAAAGGAAGTAGTACACTTTGGAGGACTCCTAGGCCTCTCGGGTATGCATCACTTTCCCTCCAAGTTCACCGAGTACCTCCAGACCCCTGTGGGGCGGCTGAGCAACTTCGAGACCCATTCGTTGACCCTCCCACCCCCACCCCCGAGGCCCTCTGTGCGTGCCGCGCGATGGGCTACACACTGGACGTCCCTCGAGGAGCGCTACATTTCCAGAGCCCTCGAACAGCCTCAGGACAGCATTTCGGGTGAGTCCGACTTTGTCATGGCCCTTGTGTGAGCTGCCATGGGAAAACACTGTGCTTTGAATACTTCGAGGACCTCGTACCTGAAGTCACTCTGCCCGAGGAGAAAGTCAGCATCTTACCATGCCGTGTCGCTAAGGGCACGCCCAGCACCAACACAGGCCTGGAAGTAAGGCCCCGAGTGGCGGTGCAGAAGCGGAGGCGTGCAGCAGTTGCCATGAGGCGGCGGCCTCGGCTCTGGGCATCTTCAACGGCAGCAGGGTTTTCTGGACACCTAGGAGGCTGGCGCGGGCCCCCTGTTCCCGGCAGGAACACTGAGTACCGCCAGGCCCACCTGGGTCTGCTAAGCAACATCCAGGCCCGTAGCCCTTTAGAGGCCCTCTGTGTATGCCGAGCGTAGGGAAACGCGCTGCACTCTCCTTGGGAGCAGCTTAAGGTCCTCAGCACTCGCACACGTTCACGGACACCGTTCTGGCACGTCCCACAGGGCGTCGAAGTCTTACGCATTACCCCAGGCTGAGCTGAACTCAGAGAAACCTTCGGCTTCGCATTCCACCTAGGACCTCCTGCCTGAAGTCACCGTGCCTCCCAGAGAGAGTCGGCTTGCGTTCTTACTGCCATGTAAGTCCCCTTCGTCCTGTGGCACTGCAGGCTTTGAATAGCCACAGGCCCAGAGGAGCAGCTACGGCGTTCCTTGGTTGAGGCAGTTCGCTTGATGCAGAACACCTTACTTCGAGAAGTTGATTGAGGGAAGGAAACTCAGGGTGACCTGTGTCTCTGGGCTTACTAGAAACCACGGGGATGTCTGCTGAGTGCGCCCACGGAAACGGGGGCCTGCTGCAAGTAGCCTTGCTTTCCCGTTTGGAAGGCTGCGTTCATGCTACCTTGAAGCTACGTGACATTCCCTGCTCTCGACAGGCCTGTTAGCCCTGTCACAGTGCTTCGGGGAACGTTATGAGTCTGCTCTGTCTAAACCAGGTGCTTCCATGGCGGCGGCTCTGGTCCGCCTGACAAGCTCTAGTGCTAGAGGGAACCTCAACGTGACAAGTTGCCTCCAGCGTAGGCCCCTAGTAGCCGTGCAGAAAGGGAGGCAGGCAGCTGTCTCCATGAGTTCTCAGTCGCTTAGAGGCTTTATTTTAAAGGAAGTAGTACACTTTGGAGGACTCCTAGGCCTCTCGGGTATGCATCACTTTCCCTCCAAGTTCACCGAGTACCTCCAGACCCCTGTGGGGCGGCTGAGCAACTTCGAGACCCATTCGTTGACCCTCCCACCCCCACCCCCGAGGCCCTCTGTGCGTGCCGCGCGATGGGCTACACACTGGACGTCCCTCGAGGAGCGCTACATTTCCAGAGCCCTCGAACAGCCTCAGGACAGCATTTCGGGTGAGTCCGACTTTGTCATGGCCCTTGTGTGAGCTGCCATGGGAAAACACTGTGCTTTGAATACTTCGAGGACCTCGTACCTGAAGTCACTCTGCCCGAGGAGAAAGTCAGCATCTTACCATGCCGTGTCGCTAAGGGCACGCCCAGCACGAACACAGGCCTGGAAGTAAGGCCCCGAGTGGCGGTGCAGAAGCGGAGGCGTGCAGCAGTTGCCATGAGGCGGCGGCCTCGGCTCTGGGCATCTTCAACGGCAGCAGGGTTTTCTGGACACCTAGGAGGCTGGCGCGGGCCCCCTGTTCCCGGCAGGAACACTGAGTACCGCCAGGCCCACCTGGGTCTGCTAAGCAACATCCAGGCCCGTAGCCCTTTAGAGGCCCTCTGTGTATGCCGAGCGTAGGGAAACGCGCTGCACTCTCCTTGGGAGCAGCTTAAGGTCCTCAGCACTCGCACACGTTCACGGACACCGTTCTGGCACGTCCCACAGGGCGTCGAAGTCTTACGCATTACCCCAGGCTGAGCTGAACTCAGAGAAACCCTCGGCTTCGCATTCCACCTAGGACCTCTTGCCTGAAGTCACCGAGCCTCCCAGAGAGAGTCAGCTTGCGTTCTTACTGCCATGTAAGTCCCTTTCCTCCTGTGGCACTGCAGGCTTTGAATAGCCACAGGT
Organism: Leucopleurus acutus; assembly: GCF_964270905.1. NCBI lineage: Eukaryota > Metazoa > Chordata > Mammalia > Artiodactyla > Delphinidae > Leucopleurus > Leucopleurus acutus. Next base: position 30,658,685 of record NC_139152.1, on the reverse strand, counting down.
CCAGAGGAGCTGCTACGCCGTTCCTTGGTTGAGGCAGTTCGCTTGATGCAGAACACCCTACTTCGAGACGTTGATTCAGGGAAGAAACTCAGGGTGACCTGTGTCTCTGGGCTTGCTAGAAACCATGGGGATGTCTGCTGAGTGCGCCCACGGAAACGGGGGCCTGCTGCAAGTAGCCTTGCTTTCCCATTTGGAAGGCAGCGTTCATGCTGCCTTGAAGCTACCTGACATTCCCTGCTCTCGACAGACCTGTTAGCCCTGTCAGAGTGCTTCGGGGAACGTTATGAGTCTGCTCTGTCTAAACCAGGTGCTTCCATGGCCGCGGCTCTGGTCTGCCTGACAAGCTCTAGAGCTAGAGGGAACCTCAACGTGACAAGTTGCCTCCAGCATAGGCCCCTAGTAGCCGTGCAGAAAGGGAGGCAGGCAGCTGTCTCCATGAGTTCTCAGTCGCTTAGAGGCTTTATTTTACAGGAAGTAGTACACTTTGGAGGACTCCTAGGCCTCTCGGGTATGCATCACTTTCTCTCCAAGTTCACCCAGTACCTCCAGATCCCTGTGGGGCGGCTGAACAACTTCGAGGCCCATTGGTTGACCCCACTCCCCCACCCCCGGAGGCCCTCTGTGCGTGCCGCGCGATGGGCTACACACTGGACGTCCCTCGAGGAGCGCTACATTTCCAGAGCCCTCGAACAGCCTCAGGACAGCATTTCGGGTGAGTCCGACTTTGTCATGGCCCTTGTGTGAGCTGCCATGGGAAAACACTGTGCTTTGAATACTTCGAGGACCTCGTACCTGAAGTCACTCTGCCCGAGGAGAAAGTCAGCATCTTACCATGCCGTGTCGCTAAGGGCACGCCCAGCACGAACACAGGCCTGGAAGTAAGGCCCCGAGTGGCGGTGCAGAAGCGGAGGCGTGCAGCAGTTGCCATGAGGCGGCGGCCTCGGCTCTGGGCATCTTCAACGGCAGCAGGGTTTTCTGGACACCTAGGAGGCTGGCGCGGGCCCCCTGTTCCCGGCAGGAACACTGGCTACCGCCAGACCCACCTGGGTCTGCTAAGCAACATCCAGGCCCGTAGCCCTTTAGAGCCCCTCTGTGTATGCCGAGCGTAGGGAAGCGCGCTGCACTCTCCTTGGGAGCAGCTTAAGGTCCTCAGCACTCGCACACGTTCACGGACACCGTTCTGGCACGTCCCACAGGGCGTCGAAGTCTTACGCATTACCCCAGGCTGAGCTGAACTCAGAGAAACCCTCGGCTTCGCATTCCACCTAGGACCTCCTGCCTGAAGTCACCGTGCCTCCCAGAGAGAGTCGGCTTGCGTTCTTACTGCCATGTAAGTCCCCTTCCTCCTGAGGCACTGCAGGTTTGAACAGCCACAGGCCCCGAGGAGCAGCTACGGCGTTCCTTGGTTGAGGCAGTTCGCTTGATGCAGAACACCCTACTTCGATAAGTTGATTCAGGGAAGGAAACTCAGGGTGACCTGTGTCTCTTTGGGCTTGTTAGAAACCACGGGGATGTCTGCTGAGTGTGCCCACGGAAACGGGGCCCTGCTGCAAGTAGCCTTGCTTTCCCGTTTGGAAGGCTGCGTTCATGCTGCCTTGAAGCTACCTGACATTCCCTGCTCTCGACAGACCTGTTAGCCCTGTCAGAGTGCTTCGGGGAACGTTATGAGTCTGCTCTGTCTAAACCAGGTGCTTCCATGGCCGCGGCTCTGGTCCGCCTGACAAGCTCTAGAGCTAGAGGGAACCTCAACGTGACAAGTTGCCTCCAGCGTAGGCCCCTAGTAGCCGTGCAGAAAGGGAGGCAGGCAGCTGTCTCCATGAGTTCTCAGTCGCTTAGAGGCTTTATTTTAAAGGAAGTAGTACACTTTGGAGGACTCCTAGGCCTCTCGGGTATGCATCACTTTCCCTCCAAGTTCACCGAGTACCTCCAGACCCCTGTGGGGCGGCTGAGCAACTTCGAGGCCCATTGGTTGACCCCAGTCCCCCACCCCCGGAGGCCCTCTGTGCGTGCCGCGCGATGGGCTACACACTGGACGTCCCTCGAGGAGCGCTACATTTCCAGAGCCCTCGAACAGCCTCAGGACAGCATTTCGGGTGAGTCCGACTTTGTCATGGCCCTTGTGTGAGCTGCCATGGGAAAACACTGTGCTTTGAATACTTCGAGGACCTCATACCTGAAGTCATTCTGCCCGAGGAGAAAGTCAGCATCTTACCATGCCGTGTCGCTAAGGGCACGCCCAGCACGAACACAGGCCTGGAAGTAAGGCCCCGAGTGGCGCTGCGGAAGCAGAGGCGTGCAGCAGTTGCCATGAGGCGGCGGCCTCGGCTCTGGGCACCTTCAACGGCAGCAGGGTTTTCTGGACACCTAGGAGGCTGGCGCGGGCCCCCTGTTCCCGGCAGGAACACTGAGTACCGCCAGGCCCACCTGGGTCTGCTAAGCAACATCCAGGCCCGTAGCCCTTTAGAGGCCCTCTGTGTATGCCGAGCGTAGGGAAACGCGCTGCACTCTCCTTGGGAGCAGCTTAAGGTCCTCAGCACTCGCACACGTTCACGGACACCGTTCTGGCACGTCCCACAAGGCGTCGAAGTCTTACGCATTACCCCAGGCTGAGCTGAACTCAGAGAAACCTTCGGCTTCGCATTCCACCTAGGACCTCCTGCCTGAAGTCACCGTGCCTCCCAGAGAGAGTCGGCTTGCGTTCTTACTGCCATGTAAGTCCCCTTCCTCCTGTGGCACTGCAGGCTTTGAATAGCCACAGGTCCAGAGGAGCTGCTACGCCGTTCCTTGGTTGAGGCAGTTCGCTTGATGCAGAACACCCTACTTCGAGACGTTGATTCAGGGAAGGAAACTCAGGGTGACCTGTGTCTCTGGGCTTGCTAGAAACCACGGGGATGTCTGCTGAGTGCGCCCACGGAAACGGGGGCCTGCTGCAAGTAGCCTTGCTTTCCCGTTTGGAAGGGAGCGTTCATGCTGCCTTGAAGCTACCTGACATTCCCTGCTCTCGACAGACCTGTTAGCCCTGTCAGAGTGCTTCGGGGAACGTTATGAGTCTGCTCTGTCTAAACCAGGTGCTTCCATGGCCGCGGCTCTGGTCTGCCTGACAAGCTCTAGAGCTAGAGGGAACCTCAACGTGACAAGTTGCCTCCAGCGTAGGCCCCTAGTAGCCGTGCAGAAAGGGAGGCAGGCAGCTGTCTCCATGAGTTCTCAGTCGCTTAGAGGCTTTATTTTAAAGGAAGTAGTACACTTTGGAGGACTCCTAGGCCTCTCGGGTATGCATCACTTTCCCTCCAAGTTCACCGAGTACCTCCAGATCCCTGTGGGGCGGCTGAACAACTTCGAGGCCCATTGGTTGACCCCACTCCCCCACCCCCGGAGGCCCTCTGTGCGTGCCGCGCGATGGGCTACACACTGGACGTCCCTCGAGGAGCGCTACATTTCCAGAGCCCTCGAACAGCCTCAGGACAGCATTTCGGGTGAGTCCGACTTTGTCATGGCCCTTGTGTGAGCTGCCATGGGAAAACACTGTGCTTTGAATACTTCGAGGACCTCGTACCTGAAGTCACTCTGCCCGAGGAGAAAGTCAGCATCTTACCATGCCGTGTCGCTAAGGGCATGCCCAGCACGAACACAGGCCTGGAAGTAAGGCCCCGAGTTGTGGTGTAGAAGCGGAGGCCTGCAGCAGTTGCCATGAGGCGGCGGCCTCGGCTCTGGGCACCTTCAACGGCAGCAGGGTTTTCTGGACACCTAGGAGGCTGGCGCGGGCCCCCTGTTCCCGGCAGGAACACTGAGTACCGCCAGGCCCACCAGGGTCTGCTAAGCAATATCCAGGCCCGTAGCCCTTTAGAGGCCCTCTGTGTATGCCGAGCGTAGGGAAACGCGCTGCACTCTCCTTGGGAGCAGCTTAAGGTCCTCAGCACACGCACACGTTCACGGACACCGTTCTGGCACGTCCCACATGGCGTCGAAGTCTTACGCATTACCCCAGGCTGAGCTGAACTCAGAGAAACCTTCGGCTTTGCATTCCACCTAGGACCTCCTGCCTGAAGTCACCGTGCCTCCCAGAGAGAGTCGGCTTGCGTTCTTACTGCCACGTAAGTCCCCTTCCTCCTGTGGCACTGCAGGCTTTGAATAGCCACAGGCCCAGAGGAGCAGCTACGGCGTTCCTTGGTTGAGGCAGTTCGCTTGATGCAGAACACCTTACTTCGAGAAGTTGATTGAGGGAAGGAAACTCAGGGTGACCTGTGTCTCTGGGCTTACTAGAAACCACGGGGATGTCTGCTGAGTGCGCCCACGGAAACGGGGGCCTGCTGCAAGTAGCCTTGCTTTCCCGTTTGGAAGGCTGCGTTCATGCTACCTTGAAGCTACGTGACATTCCCTGCTCTCGACAGGCCTGTTAGCCCTGTCACAGTGCTTCGGGGAACGTTATGAGTCTGCTCTGTCTAAACCAGGTGCTTCCATGGCGGCGGCTCTGGTCCGCCTGACAAGCTCTAGTGCTAGAGGGAACCTCAACGTGACAAGTTGCCTCCAGCGTAGGCCCCTAGTAGCCGTGCAGAAAGGGAGGCAGGCAGCTGTCTCCATGAGTTCTCAGTCGCTTAGAGGCTTTATTTTAAAGGAAGTAGTACACTTTGGAGGACTCCTAGGCCTCTCGGGTATGCATCACTTTCCCTCCAAGTTCACCGAGTACCTCCAGACCCCTGTGGGGCGGCTGAGCAACTTCGAGACCCATTCGTTGACCCTCCCACCCCCACCCCCGAGGCCCTCTGTGCGTGCCGCGCGATGGGCTACACACTGGACGTCCCTCGAGGAGCGCTACATTTCCAGAGCCCTCGAACAGCCTCAGGACAGCATTTCGGGTGAGTCCGACTTTGTCATGGCCCTTGTGTGAGCTGCCATGGGAAAACACTGTGCTTTGAATACTTCGAGGACCTCGTACCTGAAGTCACTCTGCCCGAGGAGAAAGTCAGCATCTTACCATGCCGTGTCGCTAAGGGCACGCCCAGCACGAACACAGGCCTGGAAGTAAGGCCCCGAGTGGCGGTGCAGAAGCGGAGGCGTGCAGCAGTTGCCATGAGGCGGCGGCCTCGGCTCTGGGCATCTTCAACGGCAGCAGGGTTTTCTGGACACCTAGGAGGCTGGCGCGGGCCCCCTGTTCCCGGCAGGAACACTGAGTACCGCCAGGCCCACCTGGGTCTGCTAAGCAACATCCAGGCCCGTAGCCCTTTAGAGGCCCTCTGTGTATGCCGAGCGTAGGGAAACGCGCTGCACTCTCCTTGGGAGCAGCTTAAGGTCCTCAGCACTCGCACACGTTCACGGACACCGTTCTGGCACGTCCCACAGGGCGTCGAAGTCTTACGCATTACCCCAGGCTGAGCTGAACTCAGAGAAACCCTCGGCTTCGCATTCCACCTAGGACCTCTTGCCTGAAGTCACCGAGCCTCCCAGAGAGAGTCAGCTTGCGTTCTTACTGCCATGTAAGTCCCTTTCCTCCTGTGGCACTGCAGGCTTTGAATAGCCACAGGTCCAGAGGAGCTGCTACGCCGTTCCTTGGTTGAGGCAGTTCGCTTGATGCAGAACACCCTACATCGAGACGTTGATTCAGGGAAGGAAACTCAGGGTGACCTGTGTCTCTGGGCTTGCTAGAAACCATGGGGATGTCTGCTGAGTGCGCCCACGGAAACGGGGGCCTGCTGCAAGTAGCCTTGCTTTCCCATTTGGAAGGCAGCGTTCATGCTGCCTTGAAGCTACCTGACATTCCCTGCTCTCGACAGACCTGTTAGCCCTGTCAGAGTGCTTCGGGGAACGTTATGAGTCTGCTCTGTCTAAACCAGGTGCTTCCATGGCCGCGGCTCTGGTCTGCCTGACAAGCTCTAGAGCTAGAGGGAACCTCAACGTGACAAGTTGCCTCCAGCATAGGCCCCTAGTAGCCGTGCAGAAAGGGAGGCAGGCAGCTGTCTCCATGAGTTCTCAGTCGCTTAGAGGCTTTATTTTACAGGAAGTAGTACACTTTGGAGGACTCCTAGGCCTCTCGGGTATGCATCACTTTCCCTCCAAGTTCACCCAGTACCTCCAGATCCCTGTGGGGCGGCTGAACAACTTCGAGGCCCATTGGTTGACCCCACTCCCCCACCCCCGGAGGCCCTCTGTGCGTGCCGCGCGATGGGCTACACACTGGACGTCCCTCGAGGAGCGCTACATTTCCAGAGCCCTCGAACAGCCTCAGGACAGCATTTCGGGTGAGTCCGACTTTGTCATGGCCCTTGTGTGAGCTGCCATGGGAAAACACTGTGATTTGAATACTTCGAGGACCTCGTACCTGAAGTCACTCTGCCCGAGGAGAAAGTCAGCATCTTACCATGCCGTGTCGCTAAGGGCACGCCCAGCACGAACACAGGCCTGGAAGTAAGGCCCCGAGTTGTGGTGTAGAAGCGGAGGCGTGCAGCAGTTGCCATGAGGCGGCGGCCTCGGCTCTGGGCACCTTCAACGGCAGCAGGGTTTTCTGGACACCTAGGAGGCTGGCGCGGGCCCCCTGTTCCCGGCAGGAACACTGAGTACCGCCAGGCCCACCAGGGTCTGCTAAGCAATATCCAGGCCCGTAGCCCTTTAGAGGCCCTCTGTGTATGCCGAGCGTAGGGAAACGCGCTGCACTCTCCTTGGGAGCAGCTTAAGGTCCTCAGCACTCGCACACGTTCACGGACACCGTTCTGGCACGTCCCACAGGGCGTCGAAGTCTTACGCATTACCCCAGGCTGAGCTGAACTCAGAGAAACCCTCGGCTTCGCATTCCACCTAGGACCTCCTGCCTGAAGTCACCGTGCCTCCCAGAGAGAGTCGGCTTGCGTTCTTACTGCCATGTAAGTCCCCTTCCTCCTGTGGCACTGCAGGCTTTGAATAGCCACAGGCCCAGAGGAGCAGCTACGGCGTTCCTTGGTTGAGGCAGTTCGCTTGATGCAGAACACCTTACTTCGAGAAGTTGATTGAGGGAAGGAAACTCAGGGTGACCTGTGTCTCTGGGCTTACTAGAAACCACGGGGATGTCTGCTGAGTGCGCCCACGGAAACGGGGGCCTGCTGCAAGTAGCCTTGCTTTCCCATTTGGAAGGCTGCGTTCATGCTACCTTGAAGCTACGTGACATTCCCTGCTCTCGACAGGCCTGTTAGCCCTGTCACAGTGCTTCGGGGAACGTTATGAGTCTGCTCTGTCTAAACCAGGTGCTTCCATGGCGGCGGCTCTGGTCCGCCTGACAAGCTCTAGTGCTAGAGGGAACCTCAACGTGACAAGTTGCCTCCAGCGTAGGCCCCTAGTAGCCGTGCAGAAAGGGAGGCAGGCAGCTGTCTCCATGAGTTCTCAGTCGCTTAGAGGCTTTATTTTAAAGGAAGTAGTACACTTTGGAGGACTCCTAGGCCTCTCGGGTATGCATCACTTTCCCTCCAAGTTCACCGAGTACCTCCAGACCCCTGTGGGGCGGCTGAGCAACTTCGAGACCCATTCGTTGACCCTCCCACCCCCACCCCCGAGGCCCTCTGTGCGTGCCGCGCGATGGGCTACACACTGGACGTCCCTCGAGGAGCGCTACATTTCCAGAGCCCTCGAACAGCCTCAGGACAGCATTTCGGGTGAGTCCGACTTTGTCATGGCCCTTGTGTGAGCTGCCATGGGAAAACACTGTGCTTTGAATACTTCGAGGACCTCGTACCTGAAGTCACTCTGCCCGAGGAGAAAGTCAGCATCTTACCATGCCGTGTCGCTAAGGGCACGCCCAGCACGAACACAGGCCTGGAAGTAAGGCCCCGAGTGGCGGTGCAGAAGCGGAGGCGTGCAGCAGTTGCCATGAGGCGGCGGCCTCGGCTCTGGGCATCTTCAACGGCAGCAGGGTTTTCTGGACACCTAGGAGGCTGGCGCGGGCCCCCTGTTCCCGGCAGGAACACTGAGTACCGCCAGGCCCACCTGGGTCTGCTAAGCAACATCCAGGCCCGTAGCCCTTTAGAGGCCCTCTGTGTATGCCGAGCGTAGGGAAACGCGCTGCACTCTCCTTGGGAGCAGCTTAAGGTCCTCAGCACTCGCACACGTTCACGGACACCGTTCTGGCACGTCCCACAGGGCGTCGAAGTCTTACGCATTACCCCAGGCTGAGCTGAACTCAGAGAAACCTTCGGCTTCGCATTCCACCTAGGACCTCCTGCCTGAAGTCACCGTGCCTCCCAGAGAGAGTCGGCTTGCGTTCTTACTGCCATGTAAGTCCCCTTCGTCCTGTGGCACTGCAGGCTTTGAATAGCCACAGGCCCAGAGGAGCAGCTACGGCGTTCCTTGGTTGAGGCAGTTCGCTTGATGCAGAACACCTTACTTCGAGAAGTTGATTGAGGGAAGGAAACTCAGGGTGACCTGTGTCTCTGGGCTTACTAGAAACCACGGGGATGTCTGCTGAGTGCGCCCACGGAAACGGGGGCCTGCTGCAAGTAGCCTTGCTTTCCCGTTTGGAAGGCTGCGTTCATGCTACCTTGAAGCTACGTGACATTCCCTGCTCTCGACAGGCCTGTTAGCCCTGTCACAGTGCTTCGGGGAACGTTATGAGTCTGCTCTGTCTAAACCAGGTGCTTCCATGGCGGCGGCTCTGGTCCGCCTGACAAGCTCTAGTGCTAGAGGGAACCTCAACGTGACAAGTTGCCTCCAGCGTAGGCCCCTAGTAGCCGTGCAGAAAGGGAGGCAGGCAGCTGTCTCCATGAGTTCTCAGTCGCTTAGAGGCTTTATTTTAAAGGAAGTAGTACACTTTGGAGGACTCCTAGGCCTCTCGGGTATGCATCACTTTCCCTCCAAGTTCACCGAGTACCTCCAGACCCCTGTGGGGCGGCTGAGCAACTTCGAGACCCATTCGTTGACCCTCCCACCCCCACCCCCGAGGCCCTCTGTGCGTGCCGCGCGATGGGCTACACACTGGACGTCCCTCGAGGAGCGCTACATTTCCAGAGCCCTCGAACAGCCTCAGGACAGCATTTCGGGTGAGTCCGACTTTGTCATGGCCCTTGTGTGAGCTGCCATGGGAAAACACTGTGCTTTGAATACTTCGAGGACCTCGTACCTGAAGTCACTCTGCCCGAGGAGAAAGTCAGCATCTTACCATGCCGTGTCGCTAAGGGCACGCCCAGCACCAACACAGGCCTGGAAGTAAGGCCCCGAGTGGCGGTGCAGAAGCGGAGGCGTGCAGCAGTTGCCATGAGGCGGCGGCCTCGGCTCTGGGCATCTTCAACGGCAGCAGGGTTTTCTGGACACCTAGGAGGCTGGCGCGGGCCCCCTGTTCCCGGCAGGAACACTGAGTACCGCCAGGCCCACCTGGGTCTGCTAAGCAACATCCAGGCCCGTAGCCCTTTAGAGGCCCTCTGTGTATGCCGAGCGTAGGGAAACGCGCTGCACTCTCCTTGGGAGCAGCTTAAGGTCCTCAGCACTCGCACACGTTCACGGACACCGTTCTGGCACGTCCCACAGGGCGTCGAAGTCTTACGCATTACCCCAGGCTGAGCTGAACTCAGAGAAACCCTCGGCTTCGCATTCCACCTAGGACCTCTTGCCTGAAGTCACCGAGCCTCCCAGAGAGAGTCAGCTTGCGTTCTTACTGCCATGTAAGTCCCTTTCCTCCTGTGGCACTGCAGGCTTTGAATAGCCACAGGTCCAGAGGAGCTGCTACGCCGTTCCTTGGTTGAGGCAGTTCGCTTGATGCAGAACACCCTACTTCGAGACGTTGATTCAGGGAAGGAAACTCAGGGTGACCTGTGTCTCTGGGCTTGCTAGAAACCATGGGGATGTCTGCTGAGTGCGCCCACGGAAACGGGGGCCTGCTGCAAGTAGCCTTGCTTTCCCATTTGGAAGGCAGCGTTCATGCTGCCTTGAAGCTACCTGACATTCCCTGCTCTCGACAGACCTGTTAGCCCTGTCAGAGTGCTTCGGGGAACGTTATGAGTCTGCTCTGTCTAAACCAGGTGCTTCCATGGCCGCGGCTCTGGTCTGCCTGACAAGCTCTAGAGCTAGAGGGAACCTCAACGTGACAAGTTGCCTCCAGCATAGGCCCCTAGTAGCCGTGCAGAAAGGGAGGCAGGCAGCTGTCTCCATGAGTTCTCAGTCGCTTAGAGGCTTTATTTTACAGGAAGTAGTACACTTTGGAGGACTCCTAGGCCTCTCGGGTATGCATCACTTTCTCTCCAAGTTCACCCAGTACCTCCAGATCCCTGTGGGGCGGCTGAACAACTTCGAGGCCCATTGGTTGACCCCACTCCCCCACCCCCGGAGGCCCTCTGTGCGTGCCGCGCGATGGGCTACACACTGGACGTCCCTCGAGGAGCGCTACATTTCCAGAGCCCTCGAACAGCCTCAGGACAGCATTTCGGGTGAGTCCGACTTTGTCATGGCCCTTGTGTGAGCTGCCATGGGAAAACACTGTGCTTTGAATACTTCGAGGACCTCGTACCTGAAGTCACTCTGCCCGAGGAGAAAGTCAGCATCTTACCATGCCGTGTCGCTAAGGGCACGCCCAGCACGAACACAGGCCTGGAAGTAAGGCCCCGAGTGGCGGTGCAGAAGCGGAGGCGTGCAGCAGTTGCCATGAGGCGGCGGCCTCGGCTCTGGGCATCTTCAACGGCAGCAGGGTTTTCTGGACACCTAGGAGGCTGGCGCGGGCCCCCTGTTCCCGGCAGGAACACTGGCTACCGCCAGACCCACCTGGGTCTGCTAAGCAACATCCAGGCCCGTAGCCCTTTAGAGCCCCTCTGTGTATGCCGAGCGTAGGGAAGCGCGCTGCACTCTCCTTGGGAGCAGCTTAAGGTCCTCAGCACTCGCACACGTTCACGGACACCGTTCTGGCACGTCCCACAGGGCGTCGAAGTCTTACGCATTACCCCAGGCTGAGCTGAACTCAGAGAAACCCTCGGCTTCGCATTCCACCTAGGACCTCCTGCCTGAAGTCACCGTGCCTCCCAGAGAGAGTCGGCTTGCGTTCTTACTGCCATGTAAGTCCCCTTCCTCCTGAGGCACTGCAGGTTTGAACAGCCACAGGCCCCGAGGAGCAGCTACGGCGTTCCTTGGTTGAGGCAGTTCGCTTGATGCAGAACACCCTACTTAGAGAAGTTGATTCAGCGAAGGAAACTCAGGGTGACCTGTGTCTCTTTGGGCTTGTTAGAAACCACGGGGATGTCTGCTGAGTGTGCCCACGGAAACGGGGCCCTGCTGCAAGTAGCCTTGCTTTCCCGTTTGGAAGGCTGCGTTCATGCTGCCTTGAAGCTACCTGACATTCCCTGCTCTCGACAGACCTGTTAGCCCTGTCAGAGTGCTTCGGGGAACGTTATGAGTCTGCTCTGTCTAAACCAGGTGCTTCCATGGCCGCGGCTCTGGTCCGCCTGACAAGCTCTAGAGCTAGAGGGAACCTCAACGTGACAAGTTGCCTCCAGCGTAGGCCCCTAGTAGCCGTGCAGAAAGGGAGGCAGGCAGCTGTCTCCATGAGTTCTCAGTCGCTTAGAGGCTTTATTTTAAAGGAAGTAGTACACTTCGGAGGACTCCTAGGCCTCTCGGGTATGCATCACTTTCCCTCCAAGTTCACCGAGTACCTCCAGACCCCTGTGGGGCGGCTGAGCAACTTCGAGGCCCATTGGTTGACCCCAGTCCCCCACCCCCGGAGGCCCTCTGTGCGTGCCGCGCGATGGGCTACACACTGGACGTCCCTCGAGGAGCGCTACATTTCCAGAGCCCTCGAACAGCCTCAGGACAGCATTTCGGGTGAGTCCGACTTTGTCATGGCCCTTGTGTGAGCTGCCATGGGAAAACACTGTGCTTTGAATACTTCGAGGACCTCATACCTGAAGTCATTCTGCCCGAGGAGAAAGTCAGCATCTTACCATGCCGTGTCGCTAAGGGCACGCCCAGCACGAACACAGGCCTGGAAGTAAGGCCCCGAGTGGCGCTGCGGAAGCAGAGGCGTGCAGCAGTTGCCATGAGGCGGCGGCCTCGGCTCTGGGCACCTTCAACGGCAGCAGGGTTTTCTGGACACCTAGGAGGCTGGCGCGGGCCCCCTGTTCCCGGCAGGAACACTGAGTACCGCCAGGCCCACCTGGGTCTGCTAAGCAACATCCAGGCCCATAGCCCTTTAGAGGCCCTCTGTGTATGCCGAGCGTAGGGAAACGCGCTGCACTCTCCTTGGGAGCAGCTTAAGGTCCTCAGCACACGCACACGTTCACGGACACCGTTCTGGCACGTCCCACATGGCGTCGAAGTCTTACGCATTACCCCAGGCTGAGCTGAACTCAGAGAAACCTTCGGCTTCGCATTCCACCTAGGACCTCCTGCCTGAAGTCACCGTGCCTCCCAGAGAGAGTCGGCTTGCGTTCTTACTGCCATGTAAGTCCCCTTCCTCCTGTGGCACTGCAGGCTTTGAATAGCCACAGGCCCAGAGGAGCAGCTACGGCGTTCCTTGGTTGAGGCAGTTCGCTTGATGCAGAACACCTTACTTCGAGAAGTTGATTGAGGGAAGGAAACTCAGGGTGACCTGTGTCTCTGGGCTTACTAGAAACCACGGGGATGTCTGCTGAGTGCGCCCACGGAAACGGGGGCCTGCTGCAAGTAGCCTTGCTTTCCCATTTGGAAGGCTGCGTTCATGCTACCTTGAAGCTACGTGACATTCCCTGCTCTCGACAGGCCTGTTAGCCCTGTCACAGTGCTTCGGGGAACGTTATGAGTCTGCTCTGTCTAAACCAGGTGCTTCCATGGCGGCGGCTCTGGTCCGCCTGACAAGCTCTAGTGCTAGAGGGAACCTCAACGTGACAAGTTGCCTCCAGCGTAGGCCCCTAGTAGCCGTGCAGAAAGGGAGGCAGGCAGCTGTCTCCATGAGTTCTCAGTCGCTTAGAGGCTTTATTTTAAAGGAAGTAGTACACTTTGGAGGACTCCTAGGCCTCTCGGGTATGCATCACTTTCCCTCCAAGTTCACCGAGTACCTCCAGACCCCTGTGGGGCGGCTGAGCAACTTCGAGACCCATTCGTTGACCCTCCCACCCCCACCCCCGAGGCCCTCTGTGCGTGCCGCGCGATGGGCTACACACTGGACGTCCCTCGAGGAGCGCTACATTTCCAGAGCCCTCGAACAGCCTCAGGACAGCATTTCGGGTGAGTCCGACTTTGTCATGGCCCTTGTGTGAGCTGCCATGGGAAAACACTGTGCTTTGAATACTTCGAGGACCTCGTACCTGAAGTCACTCTGCCCGAGGAGAAAGTCAGCATCTTACCATGCCGTGTCGCTAAGGGCACGCCCAGCACGAACACAGGCCTGGAAGTAAGGCCCCGAGTGGCGGTGCAGAAGCGGAGGCGTGCAGCAGTTGCCATGAGGCGGCGGCCTCGGCTCTGGGCATCTTCAACGGCAGCAGGGTTTTCTGGACACCTAGGAGGCTGGCGCGGGCCCCCTGTTCCCGGCAGGAACACTGAGTACCGCCAGGCCCACCTGGGTCTGCTAAGCAACATCCAGGCCCGTAGCCCTTTAGAGGCCCTCTGTGTATGCCGAGCGTAGGGAAACGCGCTGCACTCTCCTTGGGAGCAGCTTAAGGTCCTCAGCACTCGCACACGTTCACGGACACCGTTCTGGCACGTCCCACAGGGCGTCGAAGTCTTACGCATTACCCCAGGCTGAGCTGAACTCAGAGAAACCCTCGGCTTCGCATTCCACCTAGGACCTCTTGCCTGAAGTCACCGAGCCTCCCAGAGAGAGTCAGCTTGCGTTCTTACTGCCATGTAAGTCCCTTTCCTCCTGTGGCACTGCAGGCTTTGAATAGCCACAGGTCCAGAGGAGCTGCTACGCCGTTCCTTGGTTGAGGCAGTTCGCTTGATGCAGAACACCCTACTTCGAGACGTTGATTCAGGGAAGGAAACTCAGGGTGACCTGTGTCTCTGGGCTTGCTAGAAACCATGGGGATGTCTGCTGAGTGCGCCCACGGAAACGGGGGCCTGCTGCAAGTAGCCTTGCTTTCCCATTTGGAAGGCAGCGTTCATGCTGCCTTGAAGCTACCTGACATTCCCTGCTCTCGACAGACCTGTTAGCCCTGTCAGAGTGCTTCGGGGAACGTTATGAGTCTGCTCTGTCTAAACCAGGTGCTTCCATGGCCGCGGCTCTGGTCTGCCTGACAAGCTCTAGAGCTAGAGGGAACCTCAACGTGACAAGTTGCCTCCAGCATAGGCCCCTAGTAGCCGTGCAGAAAGGGAGGCAGGCAGCTGTCTCCATGAGTTCTCAGTCGCTTAGAGGCTTTATTTTACAGGAAGTAGTACACTTTGGAGGACTCCTAGGCCTCTCGGGTATGCATCACTTTCTCTCCAAGTTCACCCAGTACCTCCAGATCCCTGTGGGGCGGCTGAACAACTTCGAGGCCCATTGGTTGACCCCACTCCCCCACCCCCGGAGGCCCTCTGTGCGTGCCGCGCGATGGGCTACACACTGGACGTCCCTCGAGGAGCGCTACATTTCCAGAGCCCTCGAACAGCCTCAGGACAGCATTTCGGGTGAGTCCGACTTTGTCATGGCCCTTGTGTGAGCTGCCATGGGAAAACACTGTGCTTTGAATACTTCGAGGACCTCGTACCTGAAGTCACTCTGCCCGAGGAGAAAGTCAGCATCTTACCATGCCGTGTCGCTAAGGGCACGCCCAGCACGAACACAGGCCTGGAAGTAAGGCCCCGAGTGGCGGTGCAGAAGCGGAGGCGTGCAGCAGTTGCCATGAGGCGGCGGCCTCGGCTCTGGGCATCTTCAACGGCAGCAGGGTTTTCTGGACACCTAGGAGGCTGGCGCGGGCCCCCTGTTCCCGGCAGGAACACTGGCTACCGCCAGACCCACCTGGGTCTGCTAAGCAACATCCAGGCCCGTAGCCCTTTAGAGCCCCTCTGTGTATGCCGAGCGTAGGGAAGCGCGCTGCACTCTCCTTGGGAGCAGCTTAAGGTCCTCAGCACTCGCACACGTTCACGGACACCGTTCTGGCACGTCCCACAGGGCGTCGAAGTCTTACGCATTACCCCAGGCTGAGCTGAACTCAGAGAAACCCTCGGCTTCGCATTCCACCTAGGACCTCCTGCCTGAAGTCACCGTGCCTCCCAGAGAGAGTCGGCTTGCGTTCTTACTGCCATGTAAGTCCCCTTCCTCCTGAGGCACTGCAGGTTTGAACAGCCACAGGCCCCGAGGAGCAGCTACGGCGTTCCTTGGTTGAGGCAGTTCGCTTGATGCAGAACACCCTACTTCGATAAGTTGATTCAGGGAAGGAAACTCAGGGTGACCTGTGTCTCTTTGGGCTTGTTAGAAACCACGGGGATGTCTGCTGAGTGTGCCCACGGAAACGGGGCCCTGCTGCAAGTAGCCTTGCTTTCCCGTTTGGAAGGCTGCGTTCATGCTGCCTTGAAGCTACCTGACATTCCCTGCTCTCGACAGACCTGTTAGCCCTGTCAGAGTGCTTCGGGGAACGTTATGAGTCTGCTCTGTCTAAACCAGGTGCTTCCATGGCCGCGGCTCTGGTCCGCCTGACAAGCTCTAGAGCTAGAGGGAACCTCAACGTGACAAGTTGCCTCCAGCGTAGGCCCCTAGTAGCCGTGCAGAAAGGGAGGCAGGCAGCTGTCTCCATGAGTTCTCAGTCGCTTAGAGGCTTTATTTTAAAGGAAGTAGTACACTTTGGAGGACTCCTAGGCCTCTCGGGTATGCATCACTTTCCCTCCAAGTTCACCGAGTACCTCCAGACCCCTGTGGGGCGGCTGAGCAACTTCGAGGCCCATTGGTTGACCCCAGTCCCCCACCCCCGGAGGCCCTCTGTGCGTGCCGCGCGATGGGCTACACACTGGACGTCCCTCGAGGAGCGCTACATTTCCAGAGCCCTCGAACAGCCTCAGGACAGCATTTCGGGTGAGTCCGACTTTGTCATGGCCCTTGTGTGAGCTGCCATGGGAAAACACTGTGCTTTGAATACTTCGAGGACCTCATACCTGAAGTCATTCTGCCCGAGGAGAAAGTCAGCATCTTACCATGCCGTGTCGCTAAGGGCACGCCCAGCACGAACACAGGCCTGGAAGTAAGGCCCCGAGTGGCGCTGCGGAAGCAGAGGCGTGCAGCAGTTGCCATGAGGCGGCGGCCTCGGCTCTGGGCACCTTCAACGGCAGCAGGGTTTTCTGGACACCTAGGAGGCTGGCGCGGGCCCCCTGTTCCCGGCAGGAACACTGAGTACCGCCAGGCCCACCTGGGTCTGCTAAGCAACATCCAGGCCCATAGCCCTTTAGAGGCCCTCTGTGTATGCCGAGCGTAGGGAAACGCGCTGCACTCTCCTTGGGAGCAGCTTAAGGTCCTCAGCACACGCACACGTTCACGGACACCGTTCTGGCACGTCCCACATGGCGTCGAAGTCTTACGCATTACCCCAGGCTGAGCTGAACTCAGAGAAACCTTCGGCTTCGCATTCCACCTAGGACCTCCTGCCTGAAGTCACCGTGCCTCCCAGAGAGAGTCGGCTTGCGTTCTTACTGCCATGTAAGTCCCCTTCCTCCTGTGGCACTGCAGGCTTTGAATAGCCACAGGCCCAGAGGAGCAGCTACGGCGTTCCTTGGTTGAGGCAGTTCGCTTGATGCAGAACACCTTACTTCGAGAAGTTGATTGAGGGAAGGAAACTCAGGGTGACCTGTGTCTCTGGGCTTACTAGAAACCACGGGGATGTCTGCTGAGTGCGCCCACGGAAACGGGGGCCTGCTGCAAGTA
Source organism: Leucopleurus acutus (assembly GCF_964270905.1). NCBI lineage: Eukaryota > Metazoa > Chordata > Mammalia > Artiodactyla > Delphinidae > Leucopleurus > Leucopleurus acutus. The sequence goes on along the minus strand of NC_139152.1, from coordinate 30,641,947 downwards.
GCCTTGCTTTCCCATTTGGAAGGCTGCGTTCATGCTACCTTGAAGCTACGTGACATTCCCTGCTCTCGACAGGCCTGTTAGCCCTGTCACAGTGCTTCGGGGAACGTTATGAGTCTGCTCTGTCTAAACCAGGTGCTTCCATGGCGGCGGCTCTGGTCCGCCTGACAAGCTCTAGTGCTAGAGGGAACCTCAACGTGACAAGTTGCCTCCAGCGTAGGCCCCTAGTAGCCGTGCAGAAAGGGAGGCAGGCAGCTGTCTCCATGAGTTCTCAGTCGCTTAGAGGCTTTATTTTAAAGGAAGTAGTACACTTTGGAGGACTCCTAGGCCTCTCGGGTATGCATCACTTTCCCTCCAAGTTCACCGAGTACCTCCAGACCCCTGTGGGGCGGCTGAGCAACTTCGAGACCCATTCGTTGACCCTCCCACCCCCACCCCCGAGGCCCTCTGTGCGTGCCGCGCGATGGGCTACACACTGGACGTCCCTCGAGGAGCGCTACATTTCCAGAGCCCTCGAACAGCCTCAGGACAGCATTTCGGGTGAGTCCGACTTTGTCATGGCCCTTGTGTGAGCTGCCATGGGAAAACACTGTGCTTTGAATACTTCGAGGACCTCGTACCTGAAGTCACTCTGCCCGAGGAGAAAGTCAGCATCTTACCATGCCGTGTCGCTAAGGGCACGCCCAGCACGAACACAGGCCTGGAAGTAAGGCCCCGAGTGGCGGTGCAGAAGCGGAGGCGTGCAGCAGTTGCCATGAGGCGGCGGCCTCGGCTCTGGGCATCTTCAACGGCAGCAGGGTTTTCTGGACACCTAGGAGGCTGGCGCGGGCCCCCTGTTCCCGGCAGGAACACTGAGTACCGCCAGGCCCACCTGGGTCTGCTAAGCAACATCCAGGCCCGTAGCCCTTTAGAGGCCCTCTGTGTATGCCGAGCGTAGGGAAACGCGCTGCACTCTCCTTGGGAGCAGCTTAAGGTCCTCAGCACTCGCACACGTTCACGGACACCGTTCTGGCACGTCCCACAGGGCGTCGAAGTCTTACGCATTACCCCAGGCTGAGCTGAACTCAGAGAAACCTTCGGCTTCGCATTCCACCTAGGACCTCCTGCCTGAAGTCACCGTGCCTCCCAGAGAGAGTCGGCTTGCGTTCTTACTGCCATGTAAGTCCCCTTCGTCCTGTGGCACTGCAGGCTTTGAATAGCCACAGGCCCAGAGGAGCAGCTACGGCGTTCCTTGGTTGAGGCAGTTCGCTTGATGCAGAACACCTTACTTCGAGAAGTTGATTGAGGGAAGGAAACTCAGGGTGACCTGTGTCTCTGGGCTTACTAGAAACCACGGGGATGTCTGCTGAGTGCGCCCACGGAAACGGGGGCCTGCTGCAAGTAGCCTTGCTTTCCCGTTTGGAAGGCTGCGTTCATGCTACCTTGAAGCTACGTGACATTCCCTGCTCTCGACAGGCCTGTTAGCCCTGTCACAGTGCTTCGGGGAACGTTATGAGTCTGCTCTGTCTAAACCAGGTGCTTCCATGGCGGCGGCTCTGGTCCGCCTGACAAGCTCTAGTGCTAGAGGGAACCTCAACGTGACAAGTTGCCTCCAGCGTAGGCCCCTAGTAGCCGTGCAGAAAGGGAGGCAGGCAGCTGTCTCCATGAGTTCTCAGTCGCTTAGAGGCTTTATTTTAAAGGAAGTAGTACACTTTGGAGGACTCCTAGGCCTCTCGGGTATGCATCACTTTCCCTCCAAGTTCACCGAGTACCTCCAGACCCCTGTGGGGCGGCTGAGCAACTTCGAGGCCCATTCGTTGACCCTCCCACCCCCACCCCCGAGGCCCTCTGTGCGTGCCGCGCGATGGGCTACACACTGGACGTCCCTCGAGGAGCGCTACATTTCCAGAGCCCTCGAACAGCCTCAGGACAGCATTTCGGGTGAGTCCGACTTTGTCATGGCCCTTGTGTGAGCTGCCATGGGAAAACACTGTGCTTTGAATACTTCGAGGACCTCGTACCTGAAGTCACTCTGCCCGAGGAGAAAGTCAGCATCTTACCATGCCGTGTCGCTAAGGGCACGCCCAGCACGAACACAGGCCTGGAAGTAAGGCCCCGAGTGGCGGTGCAGAAGCGGAGGCGTGCAGCAGTTGCCATGAGGCGGCGGCCTCGGCTCTGGGCATCTTCAACGGCAGCAGGGTTTTCTGGACACCTAGGAGGCTGGCGCGGGCCCCCTGTTCCCGGCAGGAACACTGAGTACCGCCAGGCCCACCTGGGTCTGCTAAGCAACATCCAGGCCCGTAGCCCTTTAGAGGCCCTCTGTGTATGCCGAGCGTAGGGAAACGCGCTGCACTCTCCTTGGGAGCAGCTTAAGGTCCTCAGCACTCGCACACGTTCACGGACACCGTTCTGGCACGTCCCACAGGGCGTCGAAGTCTTACGCATTACCCCAGGCTGAGCTGAACTCAGAGAAACCCTCGGCTTCGCATTCCACCTAGGACCTCTTGCCTGAAGTCACCGAGCCTCCCAGAGAGAGTCAGCTTGCGTTCTTACTGCCATGTAAGTCCCTTTCCTCCTGTGGCACTGCAGGCTTTGAATAGCCACAGGTCCAGAGGAGCTGCTACGCCGTTCCTTGGTTGAGGCAGTTCGCTTGATGCAGAACACCCTACTTCGAGACGTTGATTCAGGGAAGAAACTCAGGGTGACCTGTGTCTCTGGGCTTGCTAGAAACCATGGGGATGTCTGCTGAGTGCGCCCACGGAAACGGGGGCCTGCTGCAAGTAGCCTTGCTTTCCCATTTGGAAGGCAGCGTTCATGCTGCCTTGAAGCTACCTGACATTCCCTGCTCTCGACAGACCTGTTAGCCCTGTCAGAGTGCTTCGGGGAACGTTATGAGTCTGCTCTGTCTAAACCAGGTGCTTCCATGGCCGCGGCTCTGGTCTGCCTGACAAGCTCTAGAGCTAGAGGGAACCTCAACGTGACAAGTTGCCTCCAGCATAGGCCCCTAGTAGCCGTGCAGAAAGGGAGGCAGGCAGCTGTCTCCATGAGTTCTCAGTCGCTTAGAGGCTTTATTTTACAGGAAGTAGTACACTTTGGAGGACTCCTAGGCCTCTCGGGTATGCATCACTTTCTCTCCAAGTTCACCCAGTACCTCCAGATCCCTGTGGGGCGGCTGAACAACTTCGAGGCCCATTGGTTGACCCCACTCCCCCACCCCCGGAGGCCCTCTGTGCGTGCCGCGCGATGGGCTACACACTGGACGTCCCTCGAGGAGCGCTACATTTCCAGAGCCCTCGAACAGCCTCAGGACAGCATTTCGGGTGAGTCCGACTTTGTCATGGCCCTTGTGTGAGCTGCCATGGGAAAACACTGTGCTTTGAATACTTCGAGGACCTCGTACCTGAAGTCACTCTGCCCGAGGAGAAAGTCAGCATCTTACCATGCCGTGTCGCTAAGGGCACGCCCAGCACGAACACAGGCCTGGAAGTAAGGCCCCGAGTGGCGGTGCAGAAGCGGAGGCGTGCAGCAGTTGCCATGAGGCGGCGGCCTCGGCTCTGGGCATCTTCAACGGCAGCAGGGTTTTCTGGACACCTAGGAGGCTGGCGCGGGCCCCCTGTTCCCGGCAGGAACACTGGCTACCGCCAGACCCACCTGGGTCTGCTAAGCAACATCCAGGCCCGTAGCCCTTTAGAGCCCCTCTGTGTATGCCGAGCGTAGGGAAGCGCGCTGCACTCTCCTTGGGAGCAGCTTAAGGTCCTCAGCACTCGCACACGTTCACGGACACCGTTCTGGCACGTCCCACAGGGCGTCGAAGTCTTACGCATTACCCCAGGCTGAGCTGAACTCAGAGAAACCCTCGGCTTCGCATTCCACCTAGGACCTCCTGCCTGAAGTCACCGTGCCTCCCAGAGAGAGTCGGCTTGCGTTCTTACTGCCATGTAAGTCCCCTTCCTCCTGAGGCACTGCAGGTTTGAACAGCCACAGGCCCCGAGGAGCAGCTACGGCGTTCCTTGGTTGAGGCAGTTCGCTTGATGCAGAACACCCTACTTCGATAAGTTGATTCAGGGAAGGAAACTCAGGGTGACCTGTGTCTCTTTGGGCTTGTTAGAAACCACGGGGATGTCTGCTGAGTGTGCCCACGGAAACGGGGCCCTGCTGCAAGTAGCCTTGCTTTCCCGTTTGGAAGGCTGCGTTCATGCTGCCTTGAAGCTACCTGACATTCCCTGCTCTCGACAGACCTGTTAGCCCTGTCAGAGTGCTTCGGGGAACGTTATGAGTCTGCTCTGTCTAAACCAGGTGCTTCCATGGCCGCGGCTCTGGTCCGCCTGACAAGCTCTAGAGCTAGAGGGAACCTCAACGTGACAAGTTGCCTCCAGCGTAGGCCCCTAGTAGCCGTGCAGAAAGGGAGGCAGGCAGCTGTCTCCATGAGTTCTCAGTCGCTTAGAGGCTTTATTTTAAAGGAAGTAGTACACTTTGGAGGACTCCTAGGCCTCTCGGGTATGCATCACTTTCCCTCCAAGTTCACCGAGTACCTCCAGACCCCTGTGGGGCGGCTGAGCAACTTCGAGGCCCATTGGTTGACCCCAGTCCCCCACCCCCGGAGGCCCTCTGTGCGTGCCGCGCGATGGGCTACACACTGGACGTCCCTCGAGGAGCGCTACATTTCCAGAGCCCTCGAACAGCCTCAGGACAGCATTTCGGGTGAGTCCGACTTTGTCATGGCCCTTGTGTGAGCTGCCATGGGAAAACACTGTGCTTTGAATACTTCGAGGACCTCATACCTGAAGTCATTCTGCCCGAGGAGAAAGTCAGCATCTTACCATGCCGTGTCGCTAAGGGCACGCCCAGCACGAACACAGGCCTGGAAGTAAGGCCCCGAGTGGCGCTGCGGAAGCAGAGGCGTGCAGCAGTTGCCATGAGGCGGCGGCCTCGGCTCTGGGCACCTTCAACGGCAGCAGGGTTTTCTGGACACCTAGGAGGCTGGCGCGGGCCCCCTGTTCCCGGCAGGAACACTGAGTACCGCCAGGCCCACCTGGGTCTGCTAAGCAACATCCAGGCCCGTAGCCCTTTAGAGGCCCTCTGTGTATGCCGAGCGTAGGGAAACGCGCTGCACTCTCCTTGGGAGCAGCTTAAGGTCCTCAGCACTCGCACACGTTCACGGACACCGTTCTGGCACGTCCCACAAGGCGTCGAAGTCTTACGCATTACCCCAGGCTGAGCTGAACTCAGAGAAACCCTCGGCTTCGCATTCCACCTAGGACCTCCTGCCTGAAGTCACCGTGCCTCCCAGAGAGAGTCGGCTTGCGTTCTTACTGCCATGTAAGTCCCCTTCCTCCTGTGGCACTGCAGGCTTTGAATAGCCACAGGCCCAGAGGAAAAGCTACGGCGTTCCTTGGTTGAGGCAGTTCGCTTGATGCAGAACACCTTACTTCGAGAAGTTGATTGAGGGAAGGAAACTCAGGGTGACCTGTGTCTCTGGGCTTGCTAGAAACCACGGGGATGTCTGCTGAGTGCGCCCACGGAAACGGGGGCCTGCTGCAAGTAGCCTTGCTTTCCCGTTTGGAAGGCTGCGTTCATGCTGCCTTGAAGCTACCTGACATTCCCTGCTCTCGACAGGCCTGTTAGCCCTGTCAGAGTGCTTCGGGGAACGTTATGAGTCTGCTCTATCTAAACCAGGTGCTTCCATGGCCGAGGCTCTGTCCACCTGACAAGCTCTAGAGCTAGAGGGAACCTCAACGTGACAAGTTGCCTCCAGCGTAGGCCCCTAGTAGCCGTGCAGAAAGGGAAGCAGGCAGCTGTCTCCATGAGTTCTCAGTCGCTTAGAGGCTTTATTTTAAAGGAAGTAGTACACTTTGGAGGACTCCTAGGCCTCTCGGGTATGCATCACTTTCCCTCCAAGTTCACCGAGTACCTCCAGACCCCTGTGGGGCGGCTGAGCAACTTCGAGGCCCATTGGTTGACCCCACTTCCCCACCCCCGGAGGCCCTCTGTGCGTGCCGCGCGATGGGCTACACACTGGACGTCCCTCGAGGAGCGCTACATTTCCAGAGCCCTCGAACAGCCTCAGGACAGCATTTCGGGTGAGTCCGACTTTGTCATGGCCCTTGTGTGAGCTGCCATGGGAAAACACTGTGCTTTGAATACTTCGAGGACCTCGTACCTGAAGTCACTCTGCCCGAGGAGAAAGTCAGCATCTTACCATGCCGTGTCGCTAAGGGCACGCCCAGCACCAACACAGGCCTGGAAGTAAGGCCCCGAGTGGCGGTGCAGAAGCGGAGGCGTGCAGCAGTTGCCATGAGGCGGCGGCCTCGGTTCTGGGCATCTTCAACGGCAGCAGGGTTTTCTGGACACCTAGGAGGCTGGCGCGGGGCCCCTGTTCCCGGCAGGAACACTGAGTACCGCCAGGCCCACCTGGGTCTGCTAAGCAACATCCAGGCCCGTAGCCCTTTAGAGGCCCTCTGTGTATGCCGAGCGTAGGGAAACGCGCTGCACTCTCCTTGGGAGCAGCTTAAGGTCCTCAGCACTCGCACACGTTCACGGACACCGTTCTGGCACGTCCCACATGGCGTCGAAGTCTTACGCATTACCCCAGGCTGAGCTGAACTCAGAGAAACCCTCGGCTTCGCATTCCACCTAGGACCTCTTGCCTGAAGAAACCGAGCCTCCCAGAGAGAGTCGGCTTGCGTTCTTACTGCCATGTAAGTCCCCTTCCTCCTGTGGCACTGCAGGCTTTGAATAGCCACAGGTCCAGAGGAGCTGCTACGCCGTTCCTTGGTTGAGGCAGTTCGCTTGATGCAGAACACCCTACTTCGAGACGTTGATTCAGGGAAGGAAACTCAGGGTGACCTGTGTCTCTGGGCTTGCTAGAAACCACGGGGATGTCTGCTGAGTGCGCCCACGGAAACGGGGGCCTGCTGCAAGTAGCCTTGCTTTCCCGTTTGGAAGGGAGCGTTCATGCTGCCTTGAAGCTACCTGACATTCCCTGCTCTCGACAGACCTGTTAGCCCTGTCAGAGTGCTTCGGGGAACGTTATGAGTCTGCTCTGTCTAAACCAGGTGCTTCCATGGCCGCGGCTCTGGTCTGCCTGACAAGCTCTAGAGCTAGAGGGAACCTCAACGTGACAAGTTGCCTCCAGCGTAGGCCCCTAGTAGCCGTGCAGAAAGGGAGGCAGGCAGCTGTCTCCATGAGTTCTCAGTCGCTTAGAGGCTTTATTTTAAAGGAAGTAGTACACTTTGGAGGACTCCTAGGCCTCTCGGGTATGCATCACTTTCCCTCCAAGTTCACCGAGTACCTCCAGATCCCTGTGGGGCGGCTGAACAACTTCGAGGCCCATTGGTTGACCCCACTCCCCCACCCCCGGAGGCCCTCTGTGCGTGCCGCGCGATGGGCTACACACTGGACGTCCCTCGAGGAGCGCTACATTTCCAGAGCCCTCGAACAGCCTCAGGACAGCATTTCGGGTGAGTCCGACTTTGTCATGGCCCTTGTGTGAGCTGCCATGGGAAAACACTGTGCTTTGAATACTTCGAGGACCTCGTACCTGAAGTCACTCTGCCCGAGGAGAAAGTCAGCATCTTACCATGCCGTGTCGCTAAGGGCATGCCCAGCACGAACACAGGCCTGGAAGTAAGGCCCCGAGTTGTGGTGTAGAAGCGGAGGCCTGCAGCAGTTGCCATGAGGCGGCGGCCTCGGCTCTGGGCACCTTCAACGGCAGCAGGGTTTTCTGGACACCTAGGAGGCTGGCGCGGGCCCCCTGTTCCCGGCAGGAACACTGAGTACCGCCAGGCCCACCAGGGTCTGCTAAGCAATATCCAGGCCCGTAGCCCTTTAGAGGCCCTCTGTGTATGCCGAGCGTAGGGAAACGCGCTGCACTCTCCTTGGGAGCAGCTTAAGGTCCTCAGCACACGCACACGTTCACGGACACCGTTCTGGCACGTCCCACATGGCGTCGAAGTCTTACGCATTACCCCAGGCTGAGCTGAACTCAGAGAAACCTTCGGCTTTGCATTCCACCTAGGACCTCCTGCCTGAAGTCACCGTGCCTCCCAGAGAGAGTCGGCTTGCGTTCTTACTGCCATGTAAGTCCCCTTCCTCCTGTGGCACTGCAGGCTTTGAATAGCCACAGGCCCAGAGGAGCAGCTACGGCGTTCCTTGGTTGAGGCAGTTCGCTTGATGCAGAACACCTTACTTCGAGAAGTTGATTGAGGGAAGGAAACTCAGGGTGACCTGTGTCTCTGGGCTTACTAGAAACCACGGGGATGTCTGCTGAGTGCGCCCACGGAAACGGGGGCCTGCTGCAAGTAGCCTTGCTTTCCCGTTTGGAAGGCTGCGTTCATGCTACCTTGAAGCTACGTGACATTCCCTGCTCTCGACAGGCCTGTTAGCCCTGTCACAGTGCTTCGGGGAACGTTATGAGTCTGCTCTGTCTAAACCAGGTGCTTCCATGGCGGCGGCTCTGGTCCGCCTGACAAGCTCTAGTGCTAGAGGGAACCTCAACGTGACAAGTTGCCTCCAGCGTAGGCCCCTAGTAGCCGTGCAGAAAGGGAGGCAGGCAGCTGTCTCCATGAGTTCTCAGTCGCTTAGAGGCTTTATTTTAAAGGAAGTAGTACACTTTGGAGGACTCCTAGGCCTCTCGGGTATGCATCACTTTCCCTCCAAGTTCACCGAGTACCTCCAGACCCCTGTGGGGCGGCTGAGCAACTTCGAGACCCATTCGTTGACCCTCCCACCCCCACCCCCGAGGCCCTCTGTGCGTGCCGCGCGATGGGCTACACACTGGACGTCCCTCGAGGAGCGCTACATTTCCAGAGCCCTCGAACAGCCTCAGGACAGCATTTCGGGTGAGTCCGACTTTGTCATGGCCCTTGTGTGAGCTGCCATGGGAAAACACTGTGCTTTGAATACTTCGAGGACCTCGTACCTGAAGTCACTCTGCCCGAGGAGAAAGTCAGCATCTTACCATGCCGTGTCGCTAAGGGCACGCCCAGCACGAACACAGGCCTGGAAGTAAGGCCCCGAGTGGCGGTGCAGAAGCGGAGGCGTGCAGCAGTTGCCATGAGGCGGCGGCCTCGGCTCTGGGCATCTTCAACGGCAGCAGGGTTTTCTGGACACCTAGGAGGCTGGCGCGGGCCCCCTGTTCCCGGCAGGAACACTGAGTACCGCCAGGCCCACCTGGGTCTGCTAAGCAACATCCAGGCCCGTAGCCCTTTAGAGGCCCTCTGTGTATGCCGAGCGTAGGGAAACGCGCTGCACTCTCCTTGGGAGCAGCTTAAGGTCCTCAGCACTCGCACACGTTCACGGACACCGTTCTGGCACGTCCCACAGGGCGTCGAAGTCTTACGCATTACCCCAGGCTGAGCTGAACTCAGAGAAACCCTCGGCTTCGCATTCCACCTAGGACCTCTTGCCTGAAGTCACCGAGCCTCCCAGAGAGAGTCAGCTTGCGTTCTTACTGCCATGTAAGTCCCTTTCCTCCTGTGGCACTGCAGGCTTTGAATAGCCACAGGTCCAGAGGAGCTGCTACGCCGTTCCTTGGTTGAGGCAGTTCGCTTGATGCAGAACACCCTACATCGAGACGTTGATTCAGGGAAGGAAACTCAGGGTGACCTGTGTCTCTGGGCTTGCTAGAAACCATGGGGATGTCTGCTGAGTGCGCCCACGGAAACGGGGGCCTGCTGCAAGTAGCCTTGCTTTCCCATTTGGAAGGCAGCGTTCATGCTGCCTTGAAGCTACCTGACATTCCCTGCTCTCGACAGACCTGTTAGCCCTGTCAGAGTGCTTCGGGGAACGTTATGAGTCTGCTCTGTCTAAACCAGGTGCTTCCATGGCCGCGGCTCTGGTCTGCCTGACAAGCTCTAGAGCTAGAGGGAACCTCAACGTGACAAGTTGCCTCCAGCATAGGCCCCTAGTAGCCGTGCAGAAAGGGAGGCAGGCAGCTGTCTCCATGAGTTCTCAGTCGCTTAGAGGCTTTATTTTACAGGAAGTAGTACACTTTGGAGGACTCCTAGGCCTCTCGGGTATGCATCACTTTCCCTCCAAGTTCACCCAGTACCTCCAGATCCCTGTGGGGCGGCTGAACAACTTCGAGGCCCATTGGTTGACCCCACTCCCCCACCCCCGGAGGCCCTCTGTGCGTGCCGCGCGATGGGCTACACACTGGACGTCCCTCGAGGAGCGCTACATTTCCAGAGCCCTCGAACAGCCTCAGGACAGCATTTCGGGTGAGTCCGACTTTGTCATGGCCCTTGTGTGAGCTGCCATGGGAAAACACTGTGCTTTGAATACTTCGAGGACCTCGTACCTGAAGTCACTCTGCCCGAGGAGAAAGTCAGCATCTTACCATGCCGTGTCGCTAAGGGCACGCCCAGCACGAACACAGGCCTGGAAGTAAGGCCCCGAGTTGTGGTGTAGAAGCGGAGGCGTGCAGCAGTTGCCATGAGGCGGCGACCTCGGCTCTGGGCACCTTCAACGGCAGCAGGGTTTTCTGGACACCTAGGAGGCTGGCGCGGGCCCCCTGTTCCCGGCAGGAACACTGAGTACCGCCAGGCCCACCAGGGTCTGCTAAGCAATATCCAGGCCCGTAGCCCTTTAGAGGCCCTCTGTGTATGCCGAGCGTAGGGAAACGCGCTGCACTCTCCTTGGGAGCAGCTTAAGGTCCTCAGCACTCGCACACGTTCACGGACACCGTTCTGGCACGTCCCACAGGGCGTCGAAGTCTTACGCATTACCCCAGGCTGAGCTGAACTCAGAGAAACCCTCGGCTTCGCATTCCACCTAGGACCTCCTGCCTGAAGTCACCGTGCCTCCCAGAGAGAGTCGGCTTGCGTTCTTACTGCCATGTAAGTCCCCTTCCTCCTGTGGCACTGCAGGCTTTGAATAGCCACAGGCCCAGAGGAGCAGCTACGGCGTTCCTTGGTTGAGGCAGTTCGCTTGATGCAGAACACCTTACTTCGAGAAGTTGATTGAGGGAAGGAAACTCAGGGTGACCTGTGTCTCTGGGCTTGCTAGAAACCACGGGGATGTCTGCTGAGTGCGCCCACGGAAACGGGGGCCTGCTGCAAGTAGCCTTGCTTTCCCGTTTGGAAGGCTGCGTTCATGCTACCTTGAAGCTACGTGACATTCCCTGCTCTCGACAGGCCTGTTAGCCCTGTCACAGTGCTTCGGGGAACGTTATGAGTCTGCTCTGTCTAAACCAGGTGCTTCCATGGCGGCGGCTCTGGTCCGCCTGACAAGCTCTAGAGCTAGAGGGAACCTCAACGTGACAAGTTGCCTCCAGCGTAGGCCCCTAGTAGCCGTGCAGAAAGGGAGGCAGGCAGCTGTCTCCATGAGTTCTCAGTCGCTTAGAGGCTTTATTTTAAAGGAAGTAGTACACTTTGGAGGACTCCTAGGCCTCTCGGGTATGCATCACTTTCCCTCCAAGTTCACCGAGTACCTCCAGACCCCTGTGGGGCGGCTGAGCAACTTCGAGGCCCATTCGTTGACCCTCCCACCCCCACCCCCGAGGCCCTCTGTGCGTGCCGCGCGATGGGCTACACACTGGACGTCCCTCGAGGAGCGCTACATTTCCAGAGCCCTCGAACAGCCTCAGGATAGCATTTCGGGTGAGTCCGACTTTGTCATGGCCCTTGTGTGAGCTGCCATGGGAAAACACTGTGCTTTGAATACTTCGAGGACCTCGTACCTGAAGTCACTCTGCCCGAGGAGAAAGTCAGCATCTTACCATGCCGTGTCGCTAAGGGCACGCCCAGCACGAACACAGGCCTGGAAGTAAGGCCCCGAGTGGCGGTGCAGAAGCGGAGGCGTGCAGCAGTTGCCATGAGGCGGCGGCCTCGGCTCTGGGCATCTTCAACGGCAGCAGGGTTTTCTGGACACCTAGGAGGCTGGCGCGGGCCCCCTGTTCCCGGCAGGAACACTGGCTACCGCCAGACCCACCTGGGTCTGCTAAGCAACATCCAGGCCCGTAGCCCTTTAGAGGCCCTCTGTGTATGCCGAGCGTAGGGAAACGCGCTGCACTCTCCTTGGGAGCAGCTTAAGGTCCTCAGCACTCGCACACGTTCACGGACACCGTTCTGGCACGTCCCACATGGCGTCGAAGTCTTACGCATTACCCCAGGCTGAGCTGAACTCAGAGAAACCCTCGGCTTCGCATTCCACCTAGGACCTCTTGCCTGAAGTCACCGAACCTCCCAGAGAGAGTCAGCTTGCGTTCTTACTGCCATGTAAGTCCCTTTCCTCCTGTGGCACTGCAGGCTTTGAATAGCCACGGGTCCAGAGGAGCTGCTACGCCGTTCCTTGGTTGAGGCAGTTCGCTTGATGCAGAACACCCTACTTCGAGACGTTGATTCAGGGAAGGAAACTCAGGGTGACCTGTGTCTCTGGGCTTGCTAGAAACCACGGGGATGTCTGCTGAGTGCGCCCACGGAAACGGGGGCCTGCTGCAAGTAGCCTTGCTTTCCTGTTTGGAAGGCAGCGTTCATGCTGCCTTGAAGCTACCTGACATTCCCTGCTCTCGACAGGCCTGTTAGCCCTGTCACAGTGCTTCGGGGAACGTTATGAGTCTGCTCTGTCTAAACCAGGTGCTTCCATGGCCGCGGCTCTGGTCCGCCTGACAAGCTCTAGAGCTAGAGGGAACCTCAACGTGACAAGTTGCCTCCAGCGTAGGCCCCTAGTAGCCGTGCAGAAAGGGAGGCAGGCAGCTGTCTCCATGAGTTCTCAGTCGCTTAGAGGCTTTATTTTAAAGGAAGTAGTACACTTTGGAGGACTCCTAGGCCTCTCGGGTATGCATCACTTTCCCTCCAAGTTCACCGAGTACCTCCAGACCCCTGTGGGGCGACTGAGCAACTTCGAGGCCCATTGGTTGACCCCACTCCCCCACCTCCGGAGGCCCTCTGTGCGTGCCGCGCGATGGGCTACACACTGGACGTCCCTCGAGGAGCGCTACATTTCCAGAGCCCTCGAACAGCCTCAGGACAGCATTTCGGGTGAGTCCGACTTTGTCATGGCCCTTGTGTGAGCTGCCATGGGAAAACACTGTGCTTTGAATACTTCGAGGACCTCGTACCTGAAGTCACTCTGCCCGAGGAGAAAGTCAGCATCTTACCATGCCGTGTCGCTAAGGGCACGCCCAGCACCAACACAGGCCTGGAAGTAAGGCCCCGAGTGGCGGTGCAGAAGCGGAGGCGTGCAGCAGTTGCCATGAGGCGGCGGCCTCGGCTCTGGGCACCTTCAACGGCAGCAGGGTTTTCTGGACACCTAGGAGGCTGGCGCGGGCCCCCTGTTCCCGGCAGGAACACTGGCTACCGCCAGACCCACCTGGGTCTGCTAAGCAACATCCAGGCCCGTAGCCCTTTAGAGCCCCTCTGTGTATGCCGAGCGTAGGGAAGCGCGCTGCACTCTCCTTGGGAGCAGCTTAAGGTCCTCAGCACTCGCACACGTTCACGGACACCGTTCTGGCACGTCCCACAGGGCGTCGAAGTCTTACGCATTACCCCAGGCTGAGCTGAACTCAGAGAAACCCTCGGCTTCGCATTCCACCTAGGACCTCCTGCCTGAAGTCACCGTGCCTCCCAGAGAGAGTCGGCTTGCGTTCTTACTGCCATGTAAGTCCCCTTCCTCCTGAGGCACTGCAGGTTTGAACAGCCACAGGCCCCGAGGAGCAGCTACGGCGTTCCTTGGTTGAGGCAGTTCGCTTGATGCAGAACACCCTACTTCGATAAGTTGATTCAGGGAAGGAAACTCAGGGTGACCTGTGTCTCTTTGGGCTTGTTAGAAACCACGGGGATGTCTGCTGAGTGTGCCCACGGAAACGGGGCCCTGCTGCAAGTAGCCTTGCTTTCCCGTTTGGAAGGCTGCGTTCATGCTGCCTTGAAGCTACCTGACATTCCCTGCTCTCGACAGACCTGTTAGCCCTGTCAGAGTGCTTCGGGGAACGTTATGAGTCTGCTCTGTCTAAACCAGGTGCTTCCATGGCCGCGGCTCTGGTCCGCCTGACAAGCTCTAGAGCTAGAGGGAACCTCAACGTGACAAGTTGCCTCCAGCGTAGGCCCCTAGTAGCCGTGCAGAAAGGGAGGCAGGCAGCTGTCTCCATGAGTTCTCAGTCGCTTAGAGGCTTTATTTTAAAGGAAGTAGTACACTTTGGAGGACTCCTAGGCCTCTCGGGTATGCATCACTTTCCCTCCAAGTTCACCGAGTACCTCCAGACCCCTGTGGGGCGGCTGAGCAACTTCGAGGCCCATTGGTTGACCCCAGTCCCCCACCCCCGGAGGCCCTCTGTGCGTGCCGCGCGATGGGCTACACACTGGACGTCCCTCGAGGAGCGCTACATTTCCAGAGCCCTCGAACAGCCTCAGGACAGCATTTCGGGTGAGTCCGACTTTGTCATGGCCCTTGTGTGAGCTGCCATGGGAAAACACTGTGCTTTGAATACTTCGAGGACCTCATACCTGAAGTCATTCTGCCCGAGGAGAAAGTCAGCATCTTACCATGCCGTGTCGCTAAGGGCACGCCCAGCACGAACACAGGCCTGGAAGTAAGGCCCCGAGTGGCGCTGCGGAAGCAGAGGCGTGCAGCAGTTGCCATGAGGCGGCGGCCTCGGCTCTGGGCACCTTCAACGGCAGCAGGGTTTTCTGGACACCTAGGAGGCTGGCGCGGGCCCCCTGTTCCCGGCAGGAACACTGAGTACCGCCAGGCCCACCTGGGTCTGCTAAGCAACATCCAGGCCCGTAGCCCTTTAGAGGCCCTCTGTGTATGCCGAGCGTAGGGAAACGCGCTGCACTCTCCTTGGGAGCAGCTTAAGGTCCTCAGCACTCGCACACGTTCACGGACACCGTTCTGGCACGTCCCACAAGGCGTCGAAGTCTTACGCATTACCCCAGGCTGAGCTGAACTCAGAGAAACCCTCGGCTTCGCATTCCACCTAGGACCTCCTGCCTGAAGTCACCGTGCCTCCCAGAGAGAGTCGGCTTGCGTTCTTACTGCCATGTAAGTCCCCTTCCTCCTGTGGCACTGCAGGCTTTGAATAGCCACAGGCCCAGAGGAAAAGCTACGGCGTTCCTTGGTTGAGGCAGTTCGCTTGATGCAGAACACCTTACTTCGAGAAGTTGATGAGGGAAGGAAACTCAGGGTGACCTGTGTCTCTGGGCTTGCTAGAAACCACGGGGATGTCTGCTGAGTGCGCCCACGGAAACGGGGGCCTGCTGCAAGTAGCCTTGCTTTCCCGTTTGGAAGGCTGCGTTCATGCTGCCTTGAAGCTACCTGACATTCCCTGCTCTCGACAGACCTGTTAGCCCTGTCAGAGTGCTTCGGGGAACGTTATGAGTCTGCTCTATCTAAACCAGGTGCTTCCATGGCCGAGGCTCTGTCCACCTGACAAGCTCTAGAGCTAGAGGGAACCTCAACGTGACAAGTTGCCTCCAGCGTAGGCCCCTAGTAGCCGTGCAGAAAGGGAAGCAGGCAGCTGTCTCCATGAGTTCTCAGTCGCTTAGAGGCTTTATTTTAAAGGAAGTAGTACACTTTGGAGGACTCCTAGGCCTCTCGGGTATGCATCACTTTCCCTCCAAGTTCACCGAGTACCTCCAGACCCCTGTGGGGCGGCTGAGCAACTTCGAGGCCCATTGGTTGACCCCACTTCCCCACCCCCGGAGGCCCTCTGTGCGTGCCGCGCGATGGGCTACACACTGGACGTCCCTCGAGGAGCGCTACATTTCCAGAGCCCTCGAACAGCCTCAGGACAGCATTTCGGGTGAGTCCGACTTTGTCATGGCCCTTGTGTGAGCTGCCATGGGAAAACACTGTGCTTTGAATACTTCGAGGACCTCGTACCTGAAGTCACTCTGCCCGAGGAGAAAGTCAGCATCTTACCATGCCGTGTCGCTAAGGGCACGCCCAGCACCAACACAGGCCTGGAAGTAAGGCCCCGAGTGGCGGTGCAGAAGCGGAGGCGTGCAGCAGTTGCCATGAGGCGGCGGCCTCGGTTCTGGGCATCTTCAACGGCAGCAGGGTTTTCTGGACACCTAGGAGGCTGGCGCGGGGCCCCTGTTCCCGGCAGGAACACTGAGTACCGCCAGGCCCACCTGGGTCTGCTAAGCAACATCCAGGCCCGTAGCCCTTTAGAGGCCCTCTGTGTATGCCGAGCGTAGGGAAACGCGCTGCACTCTCCTTGGGAGCAGCTTAAGGTCCTCAGCACTCGCACACGTTCACGGACACCGTTCTGGCACGTCCCACATGGCGTCGAAGTCTTACGCATTACCCCAGGCTGAGCTGAACTCAGAGAAACCCTCGGCTTCGCATTCCACCTAGGACCTCTTGCCTGAAGAAACCGAGCCTCCCAGAGAGAGTCGGCTTGCGTTCTTACTGCCATGTAAGTCCCCTTCCTCCTGTGGCACTGCAGGCTTTGAATAGCCACAGGTCCAGAGGAGCTGCTACGCCGTTCCTTGGTTGAGGCAGTTCGCTTGATGCAGAACACCCTACTTCGAGACGTTGATTCAGGGAAGGAAACTCAGGGTGACCTGTGTCTCTGGGCTTGCTAGAAACCACGGGGATGTCTGCTGAGTGCGCCCACGGAAACGGGGGCCTGCTGCAAGTAGCCTTGCTTTCCCGTTTGGAAGGGAGCGTTCATGCTGCCTTGAAGCTACCTGACATTCCCTGCTCTCGACAGACCTGTTAGCCCTGTCAGAGTGCTTCGGGGAACGTTATGAGTCTGCTCTGTCTAAACCAGGTGCTTCCATGGCCGCGGCTCTGGTCTGCCTGACAAGCTCTAGAGCTAGAGGGAACCTCAACGTGACAAGTTGCCTCCAGCGTAGGCCCCTAGTAGCCGTGCAGAAAGGGAGGCAGGCAGCTGTCTCCATGAGTTCTCAGTCGCTTAGAGGCTTTATTTTAAAGGAAGTAGTACACTTTGGAGGACTCCTAGGCCTCTCGGGTATGCATCACTTTCCCTCCAAGTTCACCGAGTACCTCCAGATCCCTGTGGGGCGGCTGAACAACTTCGAGGCCCATTGGTTGACCCCACTCCCCCACCCCCGGAGGCCCTCTGTGCGTGCCGCGCGATGGGCTACACACTGGACGTCCCTCGAGGAGCGCTACATTTCCAGAGCCCTCGAACAGCCTCAGGACAGCATTTCGGGTGAGTCCGACTTTGTCATGGCCCTTGTGTGAGCTGCCATGGGAAAACACTGTGCTTTGAATACTTCGAGGACCTCGTACCTGAAGTCACTCTGCCCGAGGAGAAAGTCAGCATCTTACCATGCCGTGTCGCTAAGGGCATGCCCAGCACGAACACAGGCCTGGAAGTAAGGCCCCGAGTTGTGGTGTAGAAGCGGAGGCCTGCAGCAGTTGCCATGAGGCGGCGGCCTCGGCTCTGGGCACCTTCAACGGCAGCAGGGTTTTCTGGACACCTAGGAGGCTGGCGCGGGCCCCCTGTTCCCGGCAGGAACACTGAGTACCGCCAGGCCCACCAGGGTCTGCTAAGCAATATCCAGGCCCGTAGCCCTTTAGAGGCCCTCTGTGTATGCCGAGCGTAGGGAAACGCGCTGCACTCTCCTTGGGAGCAGCTTAAGGTCCTCAGCACACGCACACGTTCACGGACACCGTTCTGGCACGTCCCACATGGCGTCGAAGTCTTACGCATTACCCCAGGCTGAGCTGAACTCAGAGAAACCTTCGGCTTTGCATTCCACCTAGGACCTCCTGCCTGAAGTCACCGTGCCTCCCAGAGAGAGTCGGCTTGCGTTCTTACTGCCATGTAAGTCCCCTTCCTCCTGTGGCACTGCAGGCTTTGAATAGCCACAGGCCCAGAGGAGCAGCTACGGCGTTCCTTGGTTGAGGCAGTTCGCTTGATGCAGAACACCTTACTTCGAGAAGTTGATTGAGGGAAGGAAACTCAGGGTGACCTGTGTCTCTGGGCTTACTAGAAACCACGGGGATGTCTGCTGAGTGCGCCCACGGAAACGGGGGCCTGCTGCAAGTAGCCTTGCTTTCCCGTTTGGAAGGCTGCGTTCATGCTACCTTGAAGCTACGTGACATTCCCTGCTCTCGACAGGCCTGTTAGCCCTGTCACAGTGCTTCGGGGAACGTTATGAGTCTGCTCTGTCTAAACCAGGTGCTTCCATGGCGGCGGCTCTGGTCCGCCTGACAAGCTCTAGTGCTAGAGGGAACCTCAACGTGACAAGTTGCCTCCAGCGTAGGCCCCTAGTAGCCGTGCAGAAAGGGAGGCAGGCAGCTGTCTCCATGAGTTCTCAGTCGCTTAGAGGCTTTATTTTAAAGGAAGTAGTACACTTTGGAGGACTCCTAGGCCTCTCGGGTATGCATCACTTTCCCTCCAAGTTCACCGAGTACCTCCAGACCCCTGTGGGGCGGCTGAGCAACTTCGAGACCCATTCGTTGACCCTCCCACCCCCACCCCCGAGGCCCTCTGTGCGTGCCGCGCGATGGGCTACACACTGGACGTCCCTCGAGGAGCGCTACATTTCCAGAGCCCTCGAACAGCCTCAGGACAGCATTTCGGGTGAGTCCGACTTTGTCATGGCCCTTGTGTGAGCTGCCATGGGAAAACACTGTGCTTTGAATACTTCGAGGACCTCGTACCTGAAGTCACTCTGCCCGAGGAGAAAGTCAGCATCTTACCATGCCGTGTCGCTAAGGGCACGCCCAGCACGAACACAGGCCTGGAAGTAAGGCCCCGAGTGGCGGTGCAGAAGCGGAGGCGTGCAGCAGTTGCCATGAGGCGGCGGCCTCGGCTCTGGGCATCTTCAACGGCAGCAGGGTTTTCTGGACACCTAGGAGGCTGGCGCGGGCCCCCTGTTCCCGGCAGGAACACTGAGTACCGCCAGGCCCACCTGGGTCTGCTAAGCAACATCCAGGCCCGTAGCCCTTTAGAGGCCCTCTGTGTATGCCGAGCGTAGGGAAACGCGCTGCACTCTCCTTGGGAGCAGCTTAAGGTCCTCAGCACTCGCACACGTTCACGGACACCGTTCTGGCACGTCCCACAGGGCGTCGAAGTCTTACGCATTACCCCAGGCTGAGCTGAACTCAGAGAAACCCTCGGCTTCGCATTCCACCTAGGACCTCTTGCCTGAAGTCACCGAGCCTCCCAGAGAGAGTCAGCTTGCGTTCTTACTGCCATGTAAGTCCCTTTCCTCCTGTGGCACTGCAGGCTTTGAATAGCCACAGGTCCAGAGGAGCTGCTACGCCGTTCCTTGGTTGAGGCAGTTCGCTTGATGCAGAACACCCTACATCGAGACGTTGATTCAGGGAAGGAAACTCAGGGTGACCTGTGTCTCTGGGCTTGCTAGAAACCATGGGGATGTCTGCTGAGTGCGCCCACGGAAACGGGGGCCTGCTGCAAGTAGCCTTGCTTTCCCATTTGGAAGGCAGCGTTCATGCTGCCTTGAAGCTACCTGACATTCCCTGCTCTCGACAGACCTGTTAGCCCTGTCAGAGTGCTTCGGGGAACGTTATGAGTCTGCTCTGTCTAAACCAGGTGCTTCCATGGCCGCGGCTCTGGTCTGCCTGACAAGCTCTAGAGCTAGAGGGAACCTCAACGTGACAAGTTGCCTCCAGCATAGGCCCCTAGTAGCCGTGCAGAAAGGGAGGCAGGCAGCTGTCTCCATGAGTTCTCAGTCGCTTAGAGGCTTTATTTTACAGGAAGTAGTACACTTTGGAGGACTCCTAGGCCTCTCGGGTATGCATCACTTTCCCTCCAAGTTCACCCAGTACCTCCAGATCCCTGTGGGGCGGCTGAACAACTTCGAGGCCCATTGGTTGACCCCACTCCCCCACCCCCGGAGGCCCTCTGTGCGTGCCGCGCGATGGGCTACACACTGGACGTCCCTCGAGGAGCGCTACATTTCCAGAGCCCTCGAACAGCCTCAGGACAGCATTTCGGGTGAGTCCGACTTTGTCATGGCCCTTGTGTGAGCTGCCATGGGAAAACACTGTGCTTTGAATACTTCGAGGACCTCGTACCTGAAGTCACTCTGCCCGAGGAGAAAGTCAGCATCTTACCATGCCGTGTCGCTAAGGGCACGCCCAGCACGAACACAGGCCTGGAAGTAAGGCCCCGAGTTGTGGTGTAGAAGCGGAGGCGTGCAGCAGTTGCCATGAGGCGGCGACCTCGGCTCTGGGCACCTTCAACGGCAGCAGGGTTTTCTGGACACCTAGGAGGCTGGCGCGGGCCCCCTGTTCCCGGCAGGAACACTGAGTACCGCCAGGCCCACCAGGGTCTGCTAAGCAATATCCAGGCCCGTAGCCCTTTAGAGGCCCTCTGTGTATGCCGAGCGTAGGGAAACGCGCTGCACTCTCCTTGGGAGCAGCTTAAGGTCCTCAGCACTCGCACACGTTCACGGACACCGTTCTGGCACGTCCCACAGGGCGTCGAAGTCTTACGCATTACCCCAGGCTGAGCTGAACTCAGAGAAACCCTCGGCTTCGCATTCCACCTAGGACCTCCTGCCTGAAGTCACCGTGCCTCCCAGAGAGAGTCGGCTTGCGTTCTTACTGCCATGTAAGTCCCCTTCCTCCTGTGGCACTGCAGGCTTTGAATAGCCACAGGCCCAGAGGAGCAGCTACGGCGTTCCTTGGTTGAGGCAGTTCGCTTGATGCAGAACACCTTACTTCGAGAAGTTGATTGAGGGAAGGAAACTCAGGGTGACCTGTGTCTCTGGGCTTGCTAGAAACCACGGGGATGTCTGCTGAGTGCGCCCACGGAAACGGGGGCCTGCTGCAAGTAGCCTTGCTTTCCCGTTTGGAAGGCTGCGTTCATGCTACCTTGAAGCTACGTGACATTCCCTGCTCTCGACAGGCCTGTTAGCCCTGTCACAGTGCTTCGGGGAACGTTATGAGTCTGCTCTGTCTAAACCAGGTGCTTCCATGGCGGCGGCTCTGGTCCGCCTGACAAGCTCTAGAGCTAGAGGGAACCTCAACGTGACAAGTTGCCTCCAGCGTAGGCCCCTAGTAGCCGTGCAGAAAGGGAGGCAGGCAGCTGTCTCCATGAGTTCTCAGTCGCTTAGAGGCTTTATTTTAAAGGAAGTAGTACACTTTGGAGGACTCCTAGGCCTCTCGGGTATGCATCACTTTCCCTCCAAGTTCACCGAGTACCTCCAGACCCCTGTGGGGCGGCTGAGCAACTTCGAGGCCCATTCGTTGACCCTCCCACCCCCACCCCCGAGGCCCTCTGTGCGTGCCGCGCGATGGGCTACACACTGGACGTCCCTCGAGGAGCGCTACATTTCCAGAGCCCTCGAACAGCCTCAGGATAGCATTTCGGGTGAGTCCGACTTTGTCATGGCCCTTGTGTGAGCTGCCATGGGAAAACACTGTGCTTTGAATACTTCGAGGACCTCGTACCTGAAGTCACTCTGCCCGAGGAGAAAGTCAGCATCTTACCATGCCGTGTCGCTAAGGGCACGCCCAGCACGAACACAGGCCTGGAAGTAAGGCCCCGAGTGGCGGTGCAGAAGCGGAGGCGTGCAGCAGTTGCCATGAGGCGGCGGCCTCGGCTCTGGGCATCTTCAACGGCAGCAGGGTTTTCTGGACACCTAGGAGGCTGGCGCGGGCCCCCTGTTCCCGGCAGGAACACTGAGTACCGCCAGGCCCACCTGGGTCTGCTAAGCAACATCCAGGCCCGTAGCCCTTTAGAGGCCCTCTGTGTATGCCGAGCGTAGGGAAACGCGCTGCACTCTCCTTGGGAGCAGCTTAAGGTCCTCAGCACTCGCACACGTTCACGGACACCGTTCTGGCACGTCCCACAGGGCGTCGAAGTCTTACGCATTACCCCAGGCTGAGCTGAACTCAGAGAAACCCTCGGCTTCGCATTCCACCTAGGACCTCTTGCCTGAAGTCACCGAGCCTCCCAGAGAGAGTCAGCTTGCGTTCTTACTGCCATGTAAGTCCCTTTCCTCCTGTGGCACTGCAGGCTTTGAATAGCCACAGGTCCAGAGGAGCTGCTACGCCGTTCCTTGGTTGAGGCAGTTCGCTTGATGCAGAACACCCTACATCGAGACGTTGATTCAGGGAAGGAAACTCAGGGTGACCTGTGTCTCTGGGCTTGCTAGAAACCATGGGGATGTCTGCTGAGTGCGCCCACGGAAACGGGGGCCTGCTGCAAGTAGCCTTGCTTTCCCATTTGGAAGGCAGCGTTCATGCTGCCTTGAAGCTACCTGACATTCCCTGCTCTCGACAGACCTGTTAGCCCTGTCAGAGTGCTTCGGGGAACGTTATGAGTCTGCTCTGTCTAAACCAGGTGCTTCCATGGCCGCGGCTCTGGTCTGCCTGACAAGCTCTAGAGCTAGAGGGAACCTCAACGTGACAAGTTGCCTCCAGCATAGGCCCCTAGTAGCCGTGCAGAAAGGGAGGCAGGCAGCTGTCTCCATGAGTTCTCAGTCGCTTAGAGGCTTTATTTTACAGGAAGTAGTACACTTTGGAGGACTCCTAGGCCTCTCGGGTATGCATCACTTTCCCTCCAAGTTCACCCAGTACCTCCAGATCCCTGTGGGGCGGCTGAACAACTTCGAGGCCCATTGGTTGACCCCACTCCCCCACCCCCGGAGGCCCTCTGTGCGTGCCGCGCGATGGGCTACACACTGGACGTCCCTCGAGGAGCGCTACATTTCCAGAGCCCTCGAACAGCCTCAGGACAGCATTTCGGGTGAGTCCGACTTTGTCATGGCCCTTGTGTGAGCTGCCATGGGAAAACACTGTGCTTTGAATACTTCGAGGACCTCGTACCTGAAGTCACTCTGCCCGAGGAGAAAGTCAGCATCTTACCATGCCGTGTCGCTAAGGGCACGCCCAGCACGAACACAGGCCTGGAAGTAAGGCCCCGAGTTGTGGTGTAGAAGCGGAGGCGTGCAGCAGTTGCCATGAGGCGGCGACCTCGGCTCTGGGCACCTTCAACGGCAGCAGGGTTTTCTGGACACCTAGGAGGCTGGCGCGGGCCCCCTGTTCCCGGCAGGAACACTGAGTACCGCCAGGCCCACCAGGGTCTGCTAAGCAATATCCAGGCCCGTAGCCCTTTAGAGGCCCTCTGTGTATGCCGAGCGTAGGGAAACGCGCTGCACTCTCCTTGGGAGCAGCTTAAGGTCCTCAGCACTCGCACACGTTCACGGACACCGTTCTGGCACGTCCCACAGGGCGTCGAAGTCTTACGCATTACCCCAGGCTGAGCTGAACTCAGAGAAACCCTCGGCTTCGCATTCCACCTAGGACCTCCTGCCTGAAGTCACCGTGCCTCCCAGAGAGAGTCGGCTTGCGTTCTTACTGCCATGTAAGTCCCCTTCCTCCTGTGGCACTGCAGGCTTTGAATAGCCACAGGCCCAGAGGAGCAGCTACGGCGTTCCTTGGTTGAGGCAGTTCGCTTGATGCAGAACACCTTACTTCGAGAAGTTGATTGAGGGAAGGAAACTCAGGGTGACCTGTGTCTCTGGGCTTGCTAGAAACCACGGGGATGTCTGCTGAGTGCGCCCACGGAAACGGGGGCCTGCTGCAAGTAGCCTTGCTTTCCCGTTTGGAAGGCTGCGTTCATGCTACCTTGAAGCTACGTGACATTCCCTGCTCTCGACAGGCCTGTTAGCCCTGTCACAGTGCTTCGGGGAACGTTATGAGTCTGCTCTGTCTAAACCAGGTGCTTCCATGGCGGCGGCTCTGGTCCGCCTGACAAGCTCTAGAGCTAGAGGGAACCTCAACGTGACAAGTTGCCTCCAGCGTAGGCCCCTAGTAGCCGTGCAGAAAGGGAGGCAGGCAGCTGTCTCCATGAGTTCTCAGTCGCTTAGAGGCTTTATTTTAAAGGAAGTAGTACACTTTGGAGGACTCCTAGGCCTCTCGGGTATGCATCACTTTCCCTCCAAGTTCACCGAGTACCTCCAGACCCCTGTGGGGCGGCTGAGCAACTTCGAGGCCCATTCGTTGACCCTCCCACCCCCACCCCCGAGGCCCTCTGTGCGTGCCGCGCGATGGGCTACACACTGGACGTCCCTCGAGGAGCGCTACATTTCCAGAGCCCTCGAACAGCCTCAGGATAGCATTTCGGGTGAGTCCGACTTTGTCATGGCCCTTGTGTGAGCTGCCATGGGAAAACACTGTGCTTTGAATACTTCGAGGACCTCGTACCTGAAGTCACTCTGCCCGAGGAGAAAGTCAGCATCTTACCATGCCGTGTCGCTAAGGGCACGCCCAGCACGAACACAGGCCTGGAAGTAAGGCCCCGAGTGGCGGTGCAGAAGCGGAGGCGTGCAGCAGTTGCCATGAGGCGGCGGCCTCGGCTCTGGGCATCTTCAACGGCAGCAGGGTTTTCTGGACACCTAGGAGGCTGGCGCGGGCCCCCTGTTCCCGGCAGGAACACTGGCTACCGCCAGACCCACCTGGGTCTGCTAAGCAACATCCAGGCCCGTAGCCCTTTAGAGGCCCTCTGTGTATGCCGAGCGTAGGGAAACGCGCTGCACTCTCCTTGGGAGCAGCTTAAGGTCCTCAGCACTCGCACACGTTCACGGACACCGTTCTGGCACGTCCCACATGGCGTCGAAGTCTTACGCATTACCCCAGGCTGAGCTGAACTCAGAGAAACCCTCGGCTTCGCATTCCACCTAGGACCTCTTGCCTGAAGTCACCGAACCTCCCAGAGAGAGTCAGCTTGCGTTCTTACTGCCATGTAAGTCCCTTTCCTCCTGTGGCACTGCAGGCTTTGAATAGCCACGGGTCCAGAGGAGCTGCTACGCCGTTCCTTGGTTGAGGCAGTTCGCTTGATGCAGAACACCCTACTTCGAGACGTTGATTCAGGGAAGGAAACTCAGGGTGACCTGTGTCTCTGGGCTTGCTAGAAACCACGGGGATGTCTGCTGAGTGCGCCCACGGAAACGGGGGCCTGCTGCAAGTAGCCTTGCTTTCCTGTTTGGAAGGCAGCGTTCATGCTGCCTTGAAGCTACCTGACATTCCCTGCTCTCGACAGGCCTGTTAGCCCTGTCACAGTGCTTCGGGGAACGTTATGAGTCTGCTCTGTCTAAACCAGGTGCTTCCATGGCCGCGGCTCTGGTCCGCCTGACAAGCTCTAGAGCTAGAGGGAACCTCAACGTGACAAGTTGCCTCCAGCGTAGGCCCCTAGTAGCCGTGCAGAAAGGGAGGCAGGCAGCTGTCTCCATGAGTTCTCAGTCGCTTAGAGGCTTTATTTTAAAGGAAGTAGTACACTTTGGAGGACTCCTAGGCCTCTCGGGTATGCATCACTTTCCCTCCAAGTTCACCGAGTACCTCCAGACCCCTGTGGGGCGACTGAGCAACTTCGAGGCCCATTGGTTGACCCCACTCCCCCACCTCCGGAGGCCCTCTGTGCGTGCCGCGCGATGGGCTACACACTGGACGTCCCTCGAGGAGCGCTACATTTCCAGAGCCCTCGAACAGCCTCAGGACAGCATTTCGGGTGAGTCCGACTTTGTCATGGCCCTTGTGTGAGCTGCCATGGGAAAACACTGTGCTTTGAATACTTCGAGGACCTCGTACCTGAAGTCACTCTGCCCGAGGAGAAAGTCAGCATCTTACCATGCCGTGTCGCTAAGGGCACGCCCAGCACCAACACAGGCCTGGAAGTAAGGCCCCGAGTGGCGGTGCAGAAGCGGAGGCGTGCAGCAGTTGCCATGAGGCGGCGGCCTCGGCTCTGGGCACCTTCAACGGCAGCAGGGTTTTCTGGACACCTAGGAGGCTGGCGCGGGCCCCCTGTTCCCGGCAGGAACACTGGCTACCGCCAGACCCACCTGGGTCTGCTAAGCAACATCCAGGCCCGTAGCCCTTTAGAGCCCCTCTGTGTATGCCGAGCGTAGGGAAGCGCGCTGCACTCTCCTTGGGAGCAGCTTAAGGTCCTCAGCACTCGCACACGTTCACGGACACCGTTCTGGCACGTCCCACAGGGCGTCGAAGTCTTACGCATTACCCCAGGCTGAGCTGAACTCAGAGAAACCCTCGGCTTCGCATTCCACCTAGGACCTCCTGCCTGAAGTCACCGTGCCTCCCAGAGAGAGTCGGCTTGCGTTCTTACTGCCATGTAAGTCCCCTTCCTCCTGAGGCACTGCAGGTTTGAACAGCCACAGGCCCCGAGGAGCAGCTACGGCGTTCCTTGGTTGAGGCAGTTCGCTTGATGCAGAACACCCTACTTCGATAAGTTGATTCAGGGAAGGAAACTCAGGGTGACCTGTGTCTCTTTGGGCTTGTTAGAAACCACGGGGATGTCTGCTGAGTGTGCCCACGGAAACGGGGGCCTGCTGCAAGTAGCCTTGCTTTCCCGTTTGGAAGGCTGCGTTCATGCTGCCTTGAAGCTACCTGACATTCCCTGCTCTCGACAGACCTGTTAGCCCTGTCAGAGTGCTTCGGGGAACGTTATGAGTCTGCTCTGTCTAAACCAGGTGCTTCCATGGCCGCGGCTCTGGTCCGCCTGACAAGCTCTAGAGCTAGAGGGAACCTCAACGTGACAAGTTGCCTCCAGCGTAGGCCCCTAGTAGCCGTGCAGAAAGGGAGGCAGGCAGCTGTCTCCATGAGTTCTCAGTCGCTTAGAGGCTTTATTTTAAAGGAAGTAGTACACTTTGGAGGACTCCTAGGCCTCTCGGGTATGCATCACTTTCCCTCCAAGTTCACCGAGTACCTCCAGACCCCTGTGGGGCGGCTGAGCAACTTCGAGGCCCATTGGTTGACCCCAGTCCCCCACCCCCGGAGGCCCTCTGTGCGTGCCGCGCGATGGGCTACACACTGGACGTCCCTCGAGGAGCGCTACATTTCCAGAGCCCTCGAACAGCCTCAGGACAGCATTTCGGGTGAGTCCGACTTTGTCATGGCCCTTGTGTGAGCTGCCATGGGAAAACACTGTGCTTTGAATACTTCGAGGACCTCATACCTGAAGTCATTCTGCCCGAGGAGAAAGTCAGCATCTTACCATGCCGTGTCGCTAAGGGCACGCCCAGCACGAACACAGGCCTGGAAGTAAGGCCCCGAGTGGCGCTGCGGAAGCAGAGGCGTGCAGCAGTTGCCATGAGGCGGCGGCCTCGGCTCTGGGCACCTTCAACGGCAGCAGGGTTTTCTGGACACCTAGGAGGCTGGCGCGGGCCCCCTGTTCCCGGCAGGAACACTGAGTACCGCCAGGCCCACCTGGGTCTGCTAAGCAACATCCAGGCCCGTAGCCCTTTAGAGGCCCTCTGTGTATGCCGAGCGTAGGGAAACGCGCTGCACTCTCCTTGGGAGCAGCTTAAGGTCCTCAGCACTCGCACACGTTCACGGACACCGTTCTGGCACGTCCCACAAGGCGTCGAAGTCTTACGCATTACCCCAGGCTGAGCTGAACTCAGAGAAACCCTCGGCTTCGCATTCCACCTAGGACCTCCTGCCTGAAGTCACCGTGCCTCCCAGAGAGAGTCGGCTTGCGTTCTTACTGCCATGTAAGTCCCCTTCCTCCTGTGGCACTGCAGGCTTTGAAGAGCCACAGGCCCAGAGGAAAAGCTACGGCGTTCCTTGGTTGAGGCAGTTCGCTTGATGCAGAACACCTTACTTCGAGAAGTTGATGAGGGAAGGAAACTCAGGGTGACCTGTGTCTCTGGGCTTGCTAGAAACCACGGGGATGTCTGCTGAGTGCGCCCACGGAAACGGGGGCCTGCTGCAAGTAGCCTTGCTTTCCCGTTTGGAAGGCTGCGTTCATGCTGCCTTGAAGCTACCTGACATTCCCTGCTCTCGACAGGCCTGTTAGCCCTGTCAGAGTGCTTCGGGGAACGTTATGAGTCTGCTCTATCTAAACCAGGTGCTTCCATGGCCGAGGCTCTGTCCACCTGACAAGCTCTAGAGCTAGAGGGAACCTCAACGTGACAAGTTGCCTCCAGCGTAGGCCCCTAGTAGCCGTGCAGAAAGGGAAGCAGGCAGCTGTCTCCATGAGTTCTCAGTCGCTTAGAGGCTTTATTTTAAAGGAAGTAGTACACTTTGGAGGACTCCTAGGCCTCTCGGGTATGCATCACTTTCCCTCCAAGTTCACCGAGTACCTCCAGACCCCTGTGGGGCGGCTGAGCAACTTCGAGGCCCATTGGTTGACCCCACTTCCCCACCCCCGGAGGCCCTCTGTGCGTGCCGCGCGATGGGCTACACACTGGACGTCCCTCGAGGAGCGCTACATTTCCAGAGCCCTCGAACAGCCTCAGGACAGCATTTCGGGTGAGTCCGACTTTGTCATGGCCCTTGTGTGAGCTGCCATGGGAAAACACTGTGCTTTGAATACTTCGAGGACCTCGTACCTGAAGTCACTCTGCCCGAGGAGAAAGTCAGCATCTTACCATGCCGTGTCGCTAAGGGCACGCCCAGCACCAACACAGGCCTGGAAGTAAGGCCCCGAGTGGCGGTGCAGAAGCGGAGGCGTGCAGCAGTTGCCATGAGGCGGCGGCCTCGGTTCTGGGCATCTTCAACGGCAGCAGGGTTTTCTGGACACCTAGGAGGCTGGCGCGGGGCCCCTGTTCCCGGCAGGAACACTGAGTACCGCCAGGCCCACCTGGGTCTGCTAAGCAACATCCAGGCCCGTAGCCCTTTAGAGGCCCTCTGTGTATGCCGAGCGTAGGGAAACGCGCTGCACTCTCCTTGGGAGCAGCTTAAGGTCCTCAGCACTCGCACACGTTCACGGACACCGTTCTGGCACGTCCCACATGGCGTCGAAGTCTTACGCATTACCCCAGGCTGAGCTGAACTCAGAGAAACCCTCGGCTTCGCATTCCACCTAGGACCTCTTGCCTGAAGAAACCGAGCCTCCCAGAGAGAGTCGGCTTGCGTTCTTACTGCCATGTAAGTCCCCTTCCTCCTGTGGCACTGCAGGCTTTGAATAGCCACAGGTCCAGAGGAGCTGCTACGCCGTTCCTTGGTTGAGGCAGTTCGCTTGATGCAGAACACCCTACTTCGAGACGTTGATTCAGGGAAGGAAACTCAGGGTGACCTGTGTCTCTGGGCTTGCTAGAAACCACGGGGATGTCTGCTGAGTGCGCCCACGGAAACGGGGGCCTGCTGCAAGTAGCCTTGCTTTCCCGTTTGGAAGGGAGCGTTCATGCTGCCTTGAAGCTACCTGACATTCCCTGCTCTCGACAGACCTGTTAGCCCTGTCAGAGTGCTTCGGGGAACGTTATGAGTCTGCTCTGTCTAAACCAGGTGCTTCCATGGCCGCGGCTCTGGTCTGCCTGACAAGCTCTAGAGCTAGAGGGAACCTCAACGTGACAAGTTGCCTCCAGCGTAGGCCCCTAGTAGCCGTGCAGAAAGGGAGGCAGGCAGCTGTCTCCATGAGTTCTCAGTCGCTTAGAGGCTTTATTTTAAAGGAAGTAGTACACTTTGGAGGACTCCTAGGCCTCTCGGGTATGCATCACTTTCCCTCCAAGTTCACCGAGTACCTCCAGATCCCTGTGGGGCGGCTGAACAACTTCGAGGCCCATTGGTTGACCCCACTCCCCCACCCCCGGAGGCCCTCTGTGCGTGCCGCGCGATGGGCTACACACTGGACGTCCCTCGAGGAGCGCTACATTTCCAGAGCCCTCGAACAGCCTCAGGACAGCATTTCGGGTGAGTCCGACTTTGTCATGGCCCTTGTGTGAGCTGCCATGGGAAAACACTGTGCTTTGAATACTTCGAGGACCTCGTACCTGAAGTCACTCTGCCCGAGGAGAAAGTCAGCATCTTACCATGCCGTGTCGCTAAGGGCATGCCCAGCACGAACACAGGCCTGGAAGTAAGGCCCCGAGTTGTGGTGTAGAAGCGGAGGCCTGCAGCAGTTGCCATGAGGCGGCGGCCTCGGCTCTGGGCACCTTCAACGGCAGCAGGGTTTTCTGGACACCTAGGAGGCTGGCGCGGGCCCCCTGTTCCCGGCAGGAACACTGAGTACCGCCAGGCCCACCAGGGTCTGCTAAGCAATATCCAGGCCCGTAGCCCTTTAGAGGCCCTCTGTGTATGCCGAGCGTAGGGAAACGCGCTGCACTCTCCTTGGGAGCAGCTTAAGGTCCTCAGCACACGCACACGTTCACGGACACCGTTCTGGCACGTCCCACATGGCGTCGAAGTCTTACGCATTACCCCAGGCTGAGCTGAACTCAGAGAAACCTTCGGCTTTGCATTCCACCTAGGACCTCCTGCCTGAAGTCACCGTGCCTCCCAGAGAGAGTCGGCTTGCGTTCTTACTGCCATGTAAGTCCCCTTCCTCCTGTGGCACTGCAGGCTTTGAATAGCCACAGGCCCAGAGGAGCAGCTACGGCGTTCCTTGGTTGAGGCAGTTCGCTTGATGCAGAACACCTTACTTCGAGAAGTTGATTGAGGGAAGGAAACTCAGGGTGACCTGTGTCTCTGGGCTTACTAGAAACCACGGGGATGTCTGCTGAGTGCGCCCACGGAAACGGGGGCCTGCTGCAAGTAGCCTTGCTTTCCCGTTTGGAAGGCTGCGTTCATGCTACCTTGAAGCTACGTGACATTCCCTGCTCTCGACAGGCCTGTTAGCCCTGTCACAGTGCTTCGGGGAACGTTATGAGTCTGCTCTGTCTAAACCAGGTGCTTCCATGGCGGCGGCTCTGGTCCGCCTGACAAGCTCTAGTGCTAGAGGGAACCTCAACGTGACAAGTTGCCTCCAGCGTAGGCCCCTAGTAGCCGTGCAGAAAGGGAGGCAGGCAGCTGTCTCCATGAGTTCTCAGTCGCTTAGAGGCTTTATTTTAAAGGAAGTAGTACACTTTGGAGGACTCCTAGGCCTCTCGGGTATGCATCACTTTCCCTCCAAGTTCACCGAGTACCTCCAGACCCCTGTGGGGCGGCTGAGCAACTTCGAGGCCCATTGGTTAACACCTCACCCACACCCCCGAGCCCCTCTGTGCGTGCCGCGCGATGGGCTACACACTGGACGTCCCTCGAGGAGCGCTACATTTCCAGAGCCCTCGAACAGCCTCAGGACAGCATTTCGGGTGAGTCCGACTTTGTCATGGCCCTTGTGTGAGCTGCCATGGGAAAACACTGTGCTTTGAATACTTCGAGGACCTCATACCTGAAGTCATTCTGCCCGAGGAGAAAGTCAGCATCTTACCATGCCGTGTCGCTAAGGGCACGCCCAGCACGAACACAGGCCTGGAAGTAAGGCCCCGAGTGGCGCTGCGGAAGCAGAGGCGTGCAGCAGTTGCCATGAGGCGGCGGCCTCGGCTCTGGGCACCTTCAACGGCAGCAGGGTTTTCTGGACACCTAGGAGGCTGGCGCGGGCCCCCTGTTCCCGGCAGGAACACTGAGTACCGCCAGGCCCACCTGGGTCTGCTAAGCAACATCCAGGCCCGTAGCCCTTTAGAGGCCCTCTGTGTATGCCGAGCGTAGGGAAACGCGCTGCACTCTCCTTGGGAGCAGCTTAAGGTCCTCAGCACTCGCACACGTTCACGGACACCGTTCTGGCACGTCCCACAAGGCGTCGAAGTCTTACGCATTACCCCAGGCTGAGCTGAACTCAGAGAAACCCTCGGCTTCGCATTCCACCTAGGACCTCCTGCCTGAAGTCACCGTGCCTCCCAGAGAGAGTCGGCTTGCGTTCTTACTGCCATGTAAGTCCCCTTCCTCCTGTGGCACTGCAGGCTTTGAATAGCCACAGGCCCAGAGGAAAAGCTACGGCGTTCCTTGGTTGAGGCAGTTCGCTTGATGCAGAACACCTTACTTCGAGAAGTTGATGAGGGAAGGAAACTCAGGGTGACCTGTGTCTCTGGGCTTGCTAGAAACCACGGGGATGTCTGCTGAGTGCGCCCACGGAAACGGGGGCCTGCTGCAAGTAGCCTTGCTTTCCCGTTTGGAAGGCTGCGTTCATGCTGCCTTGAAGCTACCTGACATTCCCTGCTCTCGACAGGCCTGTTAGCCCTGTCAGAGTGCTTCGGGGAACGTTATGAGTCTGCTCTATCTAAACCAGGTGCTTCCATGGCCGAGGCTCTGTCCACCTGACAAGCTCTAGAGCTAGAGGGAACCTCAACGTGACAAGTTGCCTCCAGCGTAGGCCCCTAGTAGCCGTGCAGAAAGGGAAGCAGGCAGCTGTCTCCATGAGTTCTCAGTCGCTTAGAGGCTTTATTTTAAAGGAAGTAGTACACTTTGGAGGACTCCTAGGCCTCTCGGGTATGCATCACTTTCCCTCCAAGTTCACCGAGTACCTCCAGACCCCTGTGGGGCGGCTGAGCAACTTCGAGGCCCATTGGTTGACCCCACTTCCCCACCCCCGGAGGCCCTCTGTGCGTGCCGCGCGATGGGCTACACACTGGACGTCCCTCGAGGAGCGCTACATTTCCAGAGCCCTCGAACAGCCTCAGGACAGCATTTCGGGTGAGTCCGACTTTGTCATGGCCCTTGTGTGAGCTGCCATGGGAAAACACTGTGCTTTGAATACTTCGAGGACCTCGTACCTGAAGTCACTCTGCCCGAGGAGAAAGTCAGCATCTTACCATGCCGTGTCGCTAAGGGCACGCCCAGCACCAACACAGGCCTGGAAGTAAGGCCCCGAGTGGCGGTGCAGAAGCGGAGGCGTGCAGCAGTTGCCATGAGGCGGCGGCCTCGGTTCTGGGCATCTTCAACGGCAGCAGGGTTTTCTGGACACCTAGGAGGCTGGCGCGGGGCCCCTGTTCCCGGCAGGAACACTGAGTACCGCCAGGCCCACCTGGGTCTGCTAAGCAACATCCAGGCCCGTAGCCCTTTAGAGGCCCTCTGTGTATGCCGAGCGTAGGGAAACGCGCTGCACTCTCCTTGGGAGCAGCTTAAGGTCCTCAGCACTCGCACACGTTCACGGACACCGTTCTGGCACGTCCCACATGGCGTCGAAGTCTTACGCATTACCCCAGGCTGAGCTGAACTCAGAGAAACCCTCGGCTTCGCATTCCACCTAGGACCTCTTGCCTGAAGAAACCGAGCCTCCCAGAGAGAGTCGGCTTGCGTTCTTACTGCCATGTAAGTCCCCTTCCTCCTGTGGCACTGCAGGCTTTGAATAGCCACAGGTCCAGAGGAGCTGCTACGCCGTTCCTTGGTTGAGGCAGTTCGCTTGATGCAGAACACCCTACTTCGAGACGTTGATTCAGGGAAGGAAACTCAGGGTGACCTGTGTCTCTGGGCTTGCTAGAAACCACGGGGATGTCTGCTGAGTGCGCCCACGGAAACGGGGGCCTGCTGCAAGTAGCCTTGCTTTCCCGTTTGGAAGGGAGCGTTCATGCTGCCTTGAAGCTACCTGACATTCCCTGCTCTCGACAGACCTGTTAGCCCTGTCAGAGTGCTTCGGGGAACGTTATGAGTCTGCTCTGTCTAAACCAGGTGCTTCCATGGCCGCGGCTCTGGTCTGCCTGACAAGCTCTAGAGCTAGAGGGAACCTCAACGTGACAAGTTGCCTCCAGCGTAGGCCCCTAGTAGCCGTGCAGAAAGGGAGGCAGGCAGCTGTCTCCATGAGTTCTCAGTCGCTTAGAGGCTTTATTTTAAAGGAAGTAGTACACTTTGGAGGACTCCTAGGCCTCTCGGGTATGCATCACTTTCCCTCCAAGTTCACCGAGTACCTCCAGATCCCTGTGGGGCGGCTGAACAACTTCGAGGCCCATTGGTTGACCCCACTCCCCCACCCCCGGAGGCCCTCTGTGCGTGCCGCGCGATGGGCTACACACTGGACGTCCCTCGAGGAGCGCTACATTTCCAGAGCCCTCGAACAGCCTCAGGACAGCATTTCGGGTGAGTCCGACTTTGTCATGGCCCTTGTGTGAGCTGCCATGGGAAAACACTGTGCTTTGAATACTTCGAGGACCTCGTACCTGAAGTCACTCTGCCCGAGGAGAAAGTCAGCATCTTACCATGCCGTGTCGCTAAGGGCATGCCCAGCACGAACACAGGCCTGGAAGTAAGGCCCCGAGTTGTGGTGTAGAAGCGGAGGCCTGCAGCAGTTGCCATGAGGCGGCGGCCTCGGCTCTGGGCACCTTCAACGGCAGCAGGGTTTTCTGGACACCTAGGAGGCTGGCGCGGGCCCCCTGTTCCCGGCAGGAACACTGAGTACCGCCAGGCCCACCAGGGTCTGCTAAGCAATATCCAGGCCCGTAGCCCTTTAGAGGCCCTCTGTGTATGCCGAGCGTAGGGAAACGCGCTGCACTCTCCTTGGGAGCAGCTTAAGGTCCTCAGCACACGCACACGTTCACGGACACCGTTCTGGCACGTCCCACATGGCGTCGAAGTCTTACGCATTACCCCAGGCTGAGCTGAACTCAGAGAAACCTTCGGCTTTGCATTCCACCTAGGACCTCCTGCCTGAAGTCACCGTGCCTCCCAGAGAGAGTCGGCTTGCGTTCTTACTGCCATGTAAGTCCCCTTCCTCCTGTGGCACTGCAGGCTTTGAATAGCCACAGGCCCAGAGGAGCAGCTACGGCGTTCCTTGGTTGAGGCAGTTCGCTTGATGCAGAACACCTTACTTCGAGAAGTTGATTGAGGGAAGGAAACTCAGGGTGACCTGTGTCTCTGGGCTTACTAGAAACCACGGGGATGTCTGCTGAGTGCGCCCACGGAAACGGGGGCCTGCTGCAAGTAGCCTTGCTTTCCCGTTTGGAAGGCTGCGTTCATGCTACCTTGAAGCTACGTGACATTCCCTGCTCTCGACAGGCCTGTTAGCCCTGTCACAGTGCTTCGGGGAACGTTATGAGTCTGCTCTGTCTAAACCAGGTGCTTCCATGGCGGCGGCTCTGGTCCGCCTGACAAGCTCTAGTGCTAGAGGGAACCTCAACGTGACAAGTTGCCTCCAGCGTAGGCCCCTAGTAGCCGTGCAGAAAGGGAGGCAGGCAGCTGTCTCCATGAGTTCTCAGTCGCTTAGAGGCTTTATTTTAAAGGAAGTAGTACACTTTGGAGGACTCCTAGGCCTCTCGGGTATGCATCACTTTCCCTCCAAGTTCACCGAGTACCTCCAGACCCCTGTGGGGCGGCTGAGCAACTTCGAGACCCATTCGTTGACCCTCCCACCCCCACCCCCGAGGCCCTCTGTGCGTGCCGCGCGATGGGCTACACACTGGACGTCCCTCGAGGAGCGCTACATTTCCAGAGCCCTCGAACAGCCTCAGGACAGCATTTCGGGTGAGTCCGACTTTGTCATGGCCCTTGTGTGAGCTGCCATGGGAAAACACTGTGCTTTGAATACTTCGAGGACCTCGTACCTGAAGTCACTCTGCCCGAGGAGAAAGTCAGCATCTTACCATGCCGTGTCGCTAAGGGCACGCCCAGCACGAACACAGGCCTGGAAGTAAGGCCCCGAGTGGCGGTGCAGAAGCGGAGGCGTGCAGCAGTTGCCATGAGGCGGCGGCCTCGGCTCTGGGCATCTTCAACGGCAGCAGGGTTTTCTGGACACCTAGGAGGCTGGCGCGGGCCCCCTGTTCCCGGCAGGAACACTGAGTACCGCCAGGCCCACCTGGGTCTGCTAAGCAACATCCAGGCCCGTAGCCCTTTAGAGGCCCTCTGTGTATGCCGAGCGTAGGGAAACGCGCTGCACTCTCCTTGGGAGCAGCTTAAGGTCCTCAGCACTCGCACACGTTCACGGACACCGTTCTGGCACGTCCCACAGGGCGTCGAAGTCTTACGCATTACCCCAGGCTGAGCTGAACTCAGAGAAACCCTCGGCTTCGCATTCCACCTAGGACCTCTTGCCTGAAGTCACCGAGCCTCCCAGAGAGAGTCAGCTTGCGTTCTTACTGCCATGTAAGTCCCTTTCCTCCTGTGGCACTGCAGGCTTTGAATAGCCACAGGTCCAGAGGAGCTGCTACGCCGTTCCTTGGTTGAGGCAGTTCGCTTGATGCAGAACACCCTACATCGAGACGTTGATTCAGGGAAGGAAACTCAGGGTGACCTGTGTCTCTGGGCTTGCTAGAAACCATGGGGATGTCTGCTGAGTGCGCCCACGGAAACGGGGGCCTGCTGCAAGTAGCCTTGCTTTCCCATTTGGAAGGCAGCGTTCATGCTGCCTTGAAGCTACCTGACATTCCCTGCTCTCGACAGACCTGTTAGCCCTGTCAGAGTGCTTCGGGGAACGTTATGAGTCTGCTCTGTCTAAACCAGGTGCTTCCATGGCCGCGGCTCTGGTCTGCCTGACAAGCTCTAGAGCTAGAGGGAACCTCAACGTGACAAGTTGCCTCCAGCATAGGCCCCTAGTAGCCGTGCAGAAAGGGAGGCAGGCAGCTGTCTCCATGAGTTCTCAGTCGCTTAGAGGCTTTATTTTACAGGAAGTAGTACACTTTGGAGGACTCCTAGGCCTCTCGGGTATGCATCACTTTCCCTCCAAGTTCACCCAGTACCTCCAGATCCCTGTGGGGCGGCTGAACAACTTCGAGGCCCATTGGTTGACCCCACTCCCCCACCCCCGGAGGCCCTCTGTGCGTGCCGCGCGATGGGCTACACACTGGACGTCCCTCGAGGAGCGCTACATTTCCAGAGCCCTCGAACAGCCTCAGGACAGCATTTCGGGTGAGTCCGACTTTGTCATGGCCCTTGTGTGAGCTGCCATGGGAAAACACTGTGCTTTGAATACTTCGAGGACCTCGTACCTGAAGTCACTCTGCCCGAGGAGAAAGTCAGCATCTTACCATGCCGTGTCGCTAAGGGCACGCCCAGCACGAACACAGGCCTGGAAGTAAGGCCCCGAGTTGTGGTGTAGAAGCGGAGGCGTGCAGCAGTTGCCATGAGGCGGCGACCTCGGCTCTGGGCACCTTCAACGGCAGCAGGGTTTTCTGGACACCTAGGAGGCTGGCGCGGGCCCCCTGTTCCCGGCAGGAACACTGAGTACCGCCAGGCCCACCAGGGTCTGCTAAGCAATATCCAGGCCCGTAGCCCTTTAGAGGCCCTCTGTGTATGCCGAGCGTAGGGAAACGCGCTGCACTCTCCTTGGGAGCAGCTTAAGGTCCTCAGCACTCGCACACGTTCACGGACACCGTTCTGGCACGTCCCACAGGGCGTCGAAGTCTTACGCATTACCCCAGGCTGAGCTGAACTCAGAGAAACCCTCGGCTTCGCATTCCACCTAGGACCTCCTGCCTGAAGTCACCGTGCCTCCCAGAGAGAGTCGGCTTGCGTTCTTACTGCCATGTAAGTCCCCTTCCTCCTGTGGCACTGCAGGCTTTGAATAGCCACAGGCCCAGAGGAGCAGCTACGGCGTTCCTTGGTTGAGGCAGTTCGCTTGATGCAGAACACCTTACTTCGAGAAGTTGATTGAGGGAAGGAAACTCAGGGTGACCTGTGTCTCTGGGCTTGCTAGAAACCACGGGGATGTCTGCTGAGTGCGCCCACGGAAACGGGGGCCTGCTGCAAGTAGCCTTGCTTTCCCGTTTGGAAGGCTGCGTTCATGCTACCTTGAAGCTACGTGACATTCCCTGCTCTCGACAGGCCTGTTAGCCCTGTCACAGTGCTTCGGGGAACGTTATGAGTCTGCTCTGTCTAAACCAGGTGCTTCCATGGCGGCGGCTCTGGTCCGCCTGACAAGCTCTAGAGCTAGAGGGAACCTCAACGTGACAAGTTGCCTCCAGCGTAGGCCCCTAGTAGCCGTGCAGAAAGGGAGGCAGGCAGCTGTCTCCATGAGTTCTCAGTCGCTTAGAGGCTTTATTTTAAAGGAAGTAGTACACTTTGGAGGACTCCTAGGCCTCTCGGGTATGCATCACTTTCCCTCCAAGTTCACCGAGTACCTCCAGACCCCTGTGGGGCGGCTGAGCAACTTCGAGGCCCATTCGTTGACCCTCCCACCCCCACCCCCGAGGCCCTCTGTGCGTGCCGCGCGATGGGCTACACACTGGACGTCCCTCGAGGAGCGCTACATTTCCAGAGCCCTCGAACAGCCTCAGGATAGCATTTCGGGTGAGTCCGACTTTGTCATGGCCCTTGTGTGAGCTGCCATGGGAAAACACTGTGCTTTGAATACTTCGAGGACCTCGTACCTGAAGTCACTCTGCCCGAGGAGAAAGTCAGCATCTTACCATGCCGTGTCGCTAAGGGCACGCCCAGCACGAACACAGGCCTGGAAGTAAGGCCCCGAGTGGCGGTGCAGAAGCGGAGGCGTGCAGCAGTTGCCATGAGGCGGCGGCCTCGGCTCTGGGCATCTTCAACGGCAGCAGGGTTTTCTGGACACCTAGGAGGCTGGCGCGGGCCCCCTGTTCCCGGCAGGAACACTGGCTACCGCCAGACCCACCTGGGTCTGCTAAGCAACATCCAGGCCCGTAGCCCTTTAGAGGCCCTCTGTGTATGCCGAGCGTAGGGAAACGCGCTGCACTCTCCTTGGGAGCAGCTTAAGGTCCTCAGCACTCGCACACGTTCACGGACACCGTTCTGGCACGTCCCACATGGCGTCGAAGTCTTACGCATTACCCCAGGCTGAGCTGAACTCAGAGAAACCCTCGGCTTCGCATTCCACCTAGGACCTCTTGCCTGAAGTCACCGAACCTCCCAGAGAGAGTCAGCTTGCGTTCTTACTGCCATGTAAGTCCCTTTCCTCCTGTGGCACTGCAGGCTTTGAATAGCCACGGGTCCAGAGGAGCTGCTACGCCGTTCCTTGGTTGAGGCAGTTCGCTTGATGCAGAACACCCTACTTCGAGACGTTGATTCAGGGAAGGAAACTCAGGGTGACCTGTGTCTCTGGGCTTGCTAGAAACCACGGGGATGTCTGCTGAGTGCGCCCACGGAAACGGGGGCCTGCTGCAAGTAGCCTTGCTTTCCTGTTTGGAAGGCAGCGTTCATGCTGCCTTGAAGCTACCTGACATTCCCTGCTCTCGACAGGCCTGTTAGCCCTGTCACAGTGCTTCGGGGAACGTTATGAGTCTGCTCTGTCTAAACCAGGTGCTTCCATGGCCGCGGCTCTGGTCCGCCTGACAAGCTCTAGAGCTAGAGGGAACCTCAACGTGACAAGTTGCCTCCAGCGTAGGCCCCTAGTAGCCGTGCAGAAAGGGAGGCAGGCAGCTGTCTCCATGAGTTCTCAGTCGCTTAGAGGCTTTATTTTAAAGGAAGTAGTACACTTTGGAGGACTCCTAGGCCTCTCGGGTATGCATCACTTTCCCTCCAAGTTCACCGAGTACCTCCAGACCCCTGTGGGGCGACTGAGCAACTTCGAGGCCCATTGGTTGACCCCACTCCCCCACCTCCGGAGGCCCTCTGTGCGTGCCGCGCGATGGGCTACACACTGGACGTCCCTCGAGGAGCGCTACATTTCCAGAGCCCTCGAACAGCCTCAGGACAGCATTTCGGGTGAGTCCGACTTTGTCATGGCCCTTGTGTGAGCTGCCATGGGAAAACACTGTGCTTTGAATACTTCGAGGACCTCGTACCTGAAGTCACTCTGCCCGAGGAGAAAGTCAGCATCTTACCATGCCGTGTCGCTAAGGGCACGCCCAGCACCAACACAGGCCTGGAAGTAAGGCCCCGAGTGGCGGTGCAGAAGCGGAGGCGTGCAGCAGTTGCCATGAGGCGGCGGCCTCGGCTCTGGGCACCTTCAACGGCAGCAGGGTTTTCTGGACACCTAGGAGGCTGGCGCGGGCCCCCTGTTCCCGGCAGGAACACTGAGTACCGCCAGGCCCACCTGGGTCTGCTAAGCAACATCCAGGCCCGTAGCCCTTTAGAGGCCCTCTGTGTATGCCGAGCGTAGGGAAACGCGCTGCACTCTCCTTGGGAGCAGCTTAAGGTCCTCAGCACTCGCACACGTTCACGGACACCGTTCTGGCACGTCCCACAAGGCGTCGAAGTCTTACGCATTACCCCAGGCTGAGCTGAACTCAGAGAAACCCTCGGCTTCGCATTCCACCTAGGACCTCCTGCCTGAAGTCACCGTGCCTCCCAGAGAGAGTCGGCTTGCGTTCTTACTGCCATGTAAGTCCCCTTCCTCCTGTGGCACTGCAGGCTTTGAATAGCCACAGGCCCAGAGGAAAAGCTACGGCGTTCCTTGGTTGAGGCAGTTCGCTTGATGCAGAACACCTTACTTCGAGAAGTTGATTGAGGGAAGGAAACTCAGGGTGACCTGTGTCTCTGGGCTTGCTAGAAACCACGGGGATGTCTGCTGAGTGCGCCCACGGAAACGGGGGCCTGCTGCAAGTAGCCTTGCTTTCCCGTTTGGAAGGCTGCGTTCATGCTGCCTTGAAGCTACCTGACATTCCCTGCTCTCGACAGGCCTGTTAGCCCTGTCAGAGTGCTTCGGGGAACGTTATGAGTCTGCTCTATCTAAACCAGGTGCTTCCATGGCCGAGGCTCTGTCCACCTGACAAGCTCTAGAGCTAGAGGGAACCTCAACGTGACAAGTTGCCTCCAGCGTAGGCCCCTAGTAGCCGTGCAGAAAGGGAAGCAGGCAGCTGTCTCCATGAGTTCTCAGTCGCTTAGAGGCTTTATTTTAAAGGAAGTAGTACACTTTGGAGGACTCCTAGGCCTCTCGGGTATGCATCACTTTCCCTCCAAGTTCACCGAGTACCTCCAGACCCCTGTGGGGCGGCTGAGCAACTTCGAGGCCCATTGGTTGACCCCACTTCCCCACCCCCGGAGGCCCTCTGTGCGTGCCGCGCGATGGGCTACACACTGGACGTCCCTCGAGGAGCGCTACATTTCCAGAGCCCTCGAACAGCCTCAGGACAGCATTTCGGGTGAGTCCGACTTTGTCATGGCCCTTGTGTGAGCTGCCATGGGAAAACACTGTGCTTTGAATACTTCGAGGACCTCGTACCTGAAGTCACTCTGCCCGAGGAGAAAGTCAGCATCTTACCATGCCGTGTCGCTAAGGGCACGCCCAGCACCAACACAGGCCTGGAAGTAAGGCCCCGAGTGGCGGTGCAGAAGCGGAGGCGTGCAGCAGTTGCCATGAGGCGGCGGCCTCGGCTCTGGGCACCTTCAACGGCAGCAGGGTTTTCTGGACACCTAGGAGGCTGGCGCGGGCCCCCTGTTCCCGGCAGGAACACTGAGTACCGCCAGGCCCACCTGGGTCTGCTAAGCAACATCCAGGCCCGTAGCCCTTTAGAGGCCCTCTGTGTATGCCGAGCGTAGGGAAACGCGCTGCACTCTCCTTGGGAGCAGCTTAAGGTCCTCAGCACTCGCACACGTTCACGGACACCGTTCTGGCACGTCCCACAAGGCGTCGAAGTCTTACGCATTACCCCAGGCTGAGCTGAACTCAGAGAAACCCTCGGCTTCGCATTCCACCTAGGACCTCCTGCCTGAAGTCACCGTGCCTCCCAGAGAGAGTCGGCTTGCGTTCTTACTGCCATGTAAGTCCCCTTCCTCCTGTGGCACTGCAGGCTTTGAATAGCCACAGGCCCAGAGGAAAAGCTACGGCGTTCCTTGGTTGAGGCAGTTCGCTTGATGCAGAACACCTTACTTCGAGAAGTTGATTGAGGGAAGGAAACTCAGGGTGACCTGTGTCTCTGGGCTTGCTAGAAACCACGGGGATGTCTGCTGAGTGCGCCCACGGAAACGGGGGCCTGCTGCAAGTAGCCTTGCTTTCCCGTTTGGAAGGCTGCGTTCATGCTGCCTTGAAGCTACCTGACATTCCCTGCTCTCGACAGGCCTGTTAGCCCTGTCAGAGTGCTTCGGGGAACGTTATGAGTCTGCTCTATCTAAACCAGGTGCTTCCATGGCCGAGGCTCTGTCCACCTGACAA
Source organism: Leucopleurus acutus (assembly GCF_964270905.1). NCBI lineage: Eukaryota > Metazoa > Chordata > Mammalia > Artiodactyla > Delphinidae > Leucopleurus > Leucopleurus acutus. Next base: position 30,600,387 of record NC_139152.1, on the reverse strand, counting down.
GCTCTAGAGCTAGAGGGAACCTCAACGTGACAAGTTGCCTCCAGCGTAGGCCCCTAGTAGCCGTGCAGAAAGGGAAGCAGGCAGCTGTCTCCATGAGTTCTCAGTCGCTTAGAGGCTTTATTTTAAAGGAAGTAGTACACTTTGGAGGACTCCTAGGCCTCTCGGGTATGCATCACTTTCCCTCCAAGTTCACCGAGTACCTCCAGACCCCTGTGGGGCGGCTGAGCAACTTCGAGGCCCATTGGTTGACCCCACTTCCCCACCCCCGGAGGCCCTCTGTGCGTGCCGCGCGATGGGCTACACACTGGACGTCCCTCGAGGAGCGCTACATTTCCAGAGCCCTCGAACAGCCTCAGGACAGCATTTCGGGTGAGTCCGACTTTGTCATGGCCCTTGTGTGAGCTGCCATGGGAAAACACTGTGCTTTGAATACTTCGAGGACCTCGTACCTGAAGTCACTCTGCCCGAGGAGAAAGTCAGCATCTTACCATGCCGTGTCGCTAAGGGCACGCCCAGCACCAACACAGGCCTGGAAGTAAGGCCCCGAGTGGCGGTGCAGAAGCGGAGGCGTGCAGCAGTTGCCATGAGGCGGCGGCCTCGGTTCTGGGCATCTTCAACGGCAGCAGGGTTTTCTGGACACCTAGGAGGCTGGCGCGGGGCCCCTGTTCCCGGCAGGAACACTGAGTACCGCCAGGCCCACCTGGGTCTGCTAAGCAACATCCAGGCCCGTAGCCCTTTAGAGGCCCTCTGTGTATGCCGAGCGTAGGGAAACGCGCTGCACTCTCCTTGGGAGCAGCTTAAGGTCCTCAGCACTCGCACACGTTCACGGACACCGTTCTGGCACGTCCCACATGGCGTCGAAGTCTTACGCATTACCCCAGGCTGAGCTGAACTCAGAGAAACCCTCGGCTTCGCATTCCACCTAGGACCTCTTGCCTGAAGTCACCGAGCCTCCCAGAGAGAGTCGGCTTGCGTTCTTACTGCCATGTAAGTCCCCTTCCTCCTGTGGCACTGCAGGCTTTGAATAGCCACAGGTCCAGAGGAGCTGCTACGCCGTTCCTTGGTTGAGGCAGTTCGCTTGATGCAGAACACCCTACTTCGAGACGTTGATTCAGGGAAGGAAACTCAGGGTGACCTGTGTCTCTGGGCTTGCTAGAAACCACGGGGATGTCTGCTGAGTGCGCCCACGGAAACGGGGGCCTGCTGCAAGTAGCCTTGCTTTCCCGTTTGGAAGAGAGCGTTCATGCTGCCTTGAAGCTACCTGACATTCCCTGCTCTCGACAGACCTGTTAGCCCTGTCAGAGTGCTTCGGGGAACGTTATGAGTCTGCTCTGTCTAAACCAGGTGCTTCCATGGCCGCGGCTCTGGTCTGCCTGACAAGCTCTAGAGCTAGAGGGAACCTCAACGTGACAAGTTGCCTCCAGCGTAGGCCCCTAGTAGCCGTGCAGAAAGGGAGGCAGGCAGCTGTCTCCATGAGTTCTCAGTCGCTTAGAGGCTTTATTTTAAAGGAAGTAGTACACTTTGGAGGACTCCTAGGCCTCTCGGGTATGCATCACTTTCCCTCCAAGTTCACCGAGTACCTCCAGATTCCTGTGGGGCGGCTGAACAACTTCGAGGCCCATTGGTTGACCCCACTCCCCCACCCCCGGAGGCCCTCTGTGCGTGCCGCGCGATGGGCTACACACTGGACGTCCCTCGAGGAGCGCTACATTTCCAGAGCCCTCGAACAGCCTCAGGACAGCATTTCGGGTGAGTCCGACTTTGTCATGGCCCTTGTGTGAGCTGCCATGGGAAAACACTGTGCTTTGAATACTTCGAGGACCTCGTACCTGAAGTCACTCTGCCCGAGGAGAAAGTCAGCATCTTACCATGCCGTGTCGCTAAGGGCATGCCCAGCACGAACACAGGCCTGGAAGTAAGGCCCCGAGTTGTGGTGTAGAAGCGGAGGCGTGCAGCAGTTGCCATGAGGCGGCGGCCTCGGCTCTGGGCACCTTCAACGGCAGCAGGGTTTTCTGGACACCTAGGAGGCTGGCGCGGGCCCCCTGTTCCCGGCAGGAACACTGAGTACCGCCAGGCCCACCAGGGTCTGCTAAGCAATATCCAGGCCCGTAGCCCTTTAGAGGCCCTCTGTGTATGCCGAGCGTAGGGAAACGCGCTGCACTCTCCTTGGGAGCAGCTTAAGGTCCTCAGCACACGCACACGTTCACGGACACCGTTCTGGCACGTCCCACATGGCGTCGAAGTCTTACGCATTACCCCAGGCTGAGCTGAACTCAGAGAAACCTTCGGCTTTGCATTCCACCTAGGACCTCCTGCCTGAAGTCACCGTGCCTCCCAGAGAGAGTCGGCTTGCGTTCTTACTGCCATGTAAGTCCCCTTCCTCCTGTGGCACTGCAGGCTTTGAATAGCCACAGGCCCAGAGGAGCAGCTACGGCGTTCCTTGGTTGAGGCAGTTCGCTTGATGCAGAACACCTTACTTCGAGAAGTTGATTGAGGGAAGGAAACTCAGGGTGACCTGTGTCTCTGGGCTTGCTAGAAACCACGGGGATGTCTGCTGAGTGCGCCCACGGAAACGGGGGCCTGCTGCAAGTAGCCTTGCTTTCCCGTTTGGAAGGCTGCGTTCATGCTGCCTTGAAGCTACCTGACATTCCCTGCTCTCGACAGGCCTGTTAGCCCTGTCAGAGTGCTTCGGGGAACGTTATGAGTCTGCTCTATCTAAACCAGGTGCTTCCATGGCCGAGGCTCTGTCCACCTGACAAGCTCTAGAGCTAGAGGGAACCTCAACGTGACAAGTTGCCTCCAGCGTAGGCCCCTAGTAGCCGTGCAGAAAGGGAAGCAGGCAGCTGTCTCCATGAGTTCTCAGTCGCTTAGAGGCTTTATTTTAAAGGAAGTAGTACACTTTGGAGGACTCCTAGGCCTCTCGGGTATGCATCACTTTCCCTCCAAGTTCACCGAGTACCTCCAGACCCCTGTGGGGCGGCTGAGCAACTTCGAGGCCCATTGGTTGACCCCACTTCCCCACCCCCGGAGGCCCTCTGTGCGTGCCGCGCGATGGGCTACACACTGGACGTCCCTCGAGGAGCGCTACATTTCCAGAGCCCTCGAACAGCCTCAGGACAGCATTTCGGGTGAGTCCGACTTTGTCATGGCCCTTGTGTGAGCTGCCATGGGAAAACACTGTGCTTTGAATACTTCGAGGACCTCGTACCTGAAGTCACTCTGCCCGAGGAGAAAGTCAGCATCTTACCATGCCGTGTCGCTAAGGGCACGCCCAGCACCAACACAGGCCTGGAAGTAAGGCCCCGAGTGGCGGTGCAGAAGCGGAGGCGTGCAGCAGTTGCCATGAGGCGGCGGCCTCGGTTCTGGGCATCTTCAACGGCAGCAGGGTTTTCTGGACACCTAGGAGGCTGGCGCGGGGCCCCTGTTCCCGGCAGGAACACTGAGTACCGCCAGGCCCACCTGGGTCTGCTAAGCAACATCCAGGCCCGTAGCCCTTTAGAGGCCCTCTGTGTATGCCGAGCGTAGGGAAACGCGCTGCACTCTCCTTGGGAGCAGCTTAAGGTCCTCAGCACTCGCACACGTTCACGGACACCGTTCTGGCACGTCCCACATGGCGTCGAAGTCTTACGCATTACCCCAGGCTGAGCTGAACTCAGAGAAACCCTCGGCTTCGCATTCCACCTAGGACCTCTTGCCTGAAGTCACCGAGCCTCCCAGAGAGAGTCGGCTTGCGTTCTTACTGCCATGTAAGTCCCCTTCCTCCTGTGGCACTGCAGGCTTTGAATAGCCACAGGTCCAGAGGAGCTGCTACGCCGTTCCTTGGTTGAGGCAGTTCGCTTGATGCAGAACACCCTACTTCGAGACGTTGATTCAGGGAAGGAAACTCAGGGTGACCTGTGTCTCTGGGCTTGCTAGAAACCACGGGGATGTCTGCTGAGTGCGCCCACGGAAACGGGGGCCTGCTGCAAGTAGCCTTGCTTTCCCGTTTGGAAGAGAGCGTTCATGCTGCCTTGAAGCTACCTGACATTCCCTGCTCTCGACAGACCTGTTAGCCCTGTCAGAGTGCTTCGGGGAACGTTATGAGTCTGCTCTGTCTAAACCAGGTGCTTCCATGGCCGCGGCTCTGGTCTGCCTGACAAGCTCTAGAGCTAGAGGGAACCTCAACGTGACAAGTTGCCTCCAGCGTAGGCCCCTAGTAGCCGTGCAGAAAGGGAGGCAGGCAGCTGTCTCCATGAGTTCTCAGTCGCTTAGAGGCTTTATTTTAAAGGAAGTAGTACACTTTGGAGGACTCCTAGGCCTCTCGGGTATGCATCACTTTCCCTCCAAGTTCACCGAGTACCTCCAGATTCCTGTGGGGCGGCTGAACAACTTCGAGGCCCATTGGTTGACCCCACTCCCCCACCCCCGGAGGCCCTCTGTGCGTGCCGCGCGATGGGCTACACACTGGACGTCCCTCGAGGAGCGCTACATTTCCAGAGCCCTCGAACAGCCTCAGGACAGCATTTCGGGTGAGTCCGACTTTGTCATGGCCCTTGTGTGAGCTGCCATGGGAAAACACTGTGCTTTGAATACTTCGAGGACCTCGTACCTGAAGTCACTCTGCCCGAGGAGAAAGTCAGCATCTTACCATGCCGTGTCGCTAAGGGCATGCCCAGCACGAACACAGGCCTGGAAGTAAGGCCCCGAGTTGTGGTGTAGAAGCGGAGGCGTGCAGCAGTTGCCATGAGGCGGCGGCCTCGGCTCTGGGCACCTTCAACGGCAGCAGGGTTTTCTGGACACCTAGGAGGCTGGCGCGGGCCCCCTGTTCCCGGCAGGAACACTGAGTACCGCCAGGCCCACCAGGGTCTGCTAAGCAATATCCAGGCCCGTAGCCCTTTAGAGGCCCTCTGTGTATGCCGAGCGTAGGGAAACGCGCTGCACTCTCCTTGGGAGCAGCTTAAGGTCCTCAGCACACGCACACGTTCACGGACACCGTTCTGGCACGTCCCACATGGCGTCGAAGTCTTACGCATTACCCCAGGCTGAGCTGAACTCAGAGAAACCTTCGGCTTTGCATTCCACCTAGGACCTCCTGCCTGAAGTCACCGTGCCTCCCAGAGAGAGTCGGCTTGCGTTCTTACTGCCATGTAAGTCCCCTTCCTCCTGTGGCACTGCAGGCTTTGAATAGCCACAGGCCCAGAGGAGCAGCTACGGCGTTCCTTGGTTGAGGCAGTTCGCTTGATGCAGAACACCTTACTTCGAGAAGTTGATTGAGGGAAGGAAACTCAGGGTGACCTGTGTCTCTGGGCTTGCTAGAAACCACGGGGATGTCTGCTGAGTGCGCCCACGGAAACGGGGGCCTGCTGCAAGTAGCCTTGCTTTCCCGTTTGGAAGGCTGCGTTCATGCTGCCTTGAAGCTACCTGACATTCCCTGCTCTCGACAGGCCTGTTAGCCCTGTCAGAGTGCTTCGGGGAACGTTATGAGTCTGCTCTATCTAAACCAGGTGCTTCCATGGCCGAGGCTCTGTCCACCTGACAAGCTCTAGAGCTAGAGGGAACCTCAACGTGACAAGTTGCCTCCAGCGTAGGCCCCTAGTAGCCGTGCAGAAAGGGAAGCAGGCAGCTGTCTCCATGAGTTCTCAGTCGCTTAGAGGCTTTATTTTAAAGGAAGTAGTACACTTTGGAGGACTCCTAGGCCTCTCGGGTATGCATCACTTTCCCTCCAAGTTCACCGAGTACCTCCAGACCCCTGTGGGGCGGCTGAGCAACTTCGAGGCCCATTGGTTGACCCCACTTCCCCACCCCCGGAGGCCCTCTGTGCGTGCCGCGCGATGGGCTACACACTGGACGTCCCTCGAGGAGCGCTACATTTCCAGAGCCCTCGAACAGCCTCAGGACAGCATTTCGGGTGAGTCCGACTTTGTCATGGCCCTTGTGTGAGCTGCCATGGGAAAACACTGTGCTTTGAATACTTCGAGGACCTCGTACCTGAAGTCACTCTGCCCGAGGAGAAAGTCAGCATCTTACCATGCCGTGTCGCTAAGGGCACGCCCAGCACCAACACAGGCCTGGAAGTAAGGCCCCGAGTGGCGGTGCAGAAGCGGAGGCGTGCAGCAGTTGCCATGAGGCGGCGGCCTCGGTTCTGGGCATCTTCAACGGCAGCAGGGTTTTCTGGACACCTAGGAGGCTGGCGCGGGGCCCCTGTTCCCGGCAGGAACACTGAGTACCGCCAGGCCCACCTGGGTCTGCTAAGCAACATCCAGGCCCGTAGCCCTTTAGAGGCCCTCTGTGTATGCCGAGCGTAGGGAAACGCGCTGCACTCTCCTTGGGAGCAGCTTAAGGTCCTCAGCACTCGCACACGTTCACGGACACCGTTCTGGCACGTCCCACATGGCGTCGAAGTCTTACGCATTACCCCAGGCTGAGCTGAACTCAGAGAAACCCTCGGCTTCGCATTCCACCTAGGACCTCTTGCCTGAAGTCACCGAGCCTCCCAGAGAGAGTCGGCTTGCGTTCTTACTGCCATGTAAGTCCCCTTCCTCCTGTGGCACTGCAGGCTTTGAATAGCCACAGGTCCAGAGGAGCTGCTACGCCGTTCCTTGGTTGAGGCAGTTCGCTTGATGCAGAACACCCTACTTCGAGACGTTGATTCAGGGAAGGAAACTCAGGGTGACCTGTGTCTCTGGGCTTGCTAGAAACCACGGGGATGTCTGCTGAGTGCGCCCACGGAAACGGGGGCCTGCTGCAAGTAGCCTTGCTTTCCCGTTTGGAAGAGAGCGTTCATGCTGCCTTGAAGCTACCTGACATTCCCTGCTCTCGACAGACCTGTTAGCCCTGTCAGAGTGCTTCGGGGAACGTTATGAGTCTGCTCTGTCTAAACCAGGTGCTTCCATGGCCGCGGCTCTGGTCTGCCTGACAAGCTCTAGAGCTAGAGGGAACCTCAACGTGACAAGTTGCCTCCAGCGTAGGCCCCTAGTAGCCGTGCAGAAAGGGAGGCAGGCAGCTGTCTCCATGAGTTCTCAGTCGCTTAGAGGCTTTATTTTAAAGGAAGTAGTACACTTTGGAGGACTCCTAGGCCTCTCGGGTATGCATCACTTTCCCTCCAAGTTCACCGAGTACCTCCAGATTCCTGTGGGGCGGCTGAACAACTTCGAGGCCCATTGGTTGACCCCACTCCCCCACCCCCGGAGGCCCTCTGTGCGTGCCGCGCGATGGGCTACACACTGGACGTCCCTCGAGGAGCGCTACATTTCCAGAGCCCTCGAACAGCCTCAGGACAGCATTTCGGGTGAGTCCGACTTTGTCATGGCCCTTGTGTGAGCTGCCATGGGAAAACACTGTGCTTTGAATACTTCGAGGACCTCGTACCTGAAGTCACTCTGCCCGAGGAGAAAGTCAGCATCTTACCATGCCGTGTCGCTAAGGGCATGCCCAGCACGAACACAGGCCTGGAAGTAAGGCCCCGAGTTGTGGTGTAGAAGCGGAGGCGTGCAGCAGTTGCCATGAGGCGGCGGCCTCGGCTCTGGGCACCTTCAACGGCAGCAGGGTTTTCTGGACACCTAGGAGGCTGGCGCGGGCCCCCTGTTCCCGGCAGGAACACTGAGTACCGCCAGGCCCACCAGGGTCTGCTAAGCAATATCCAGGCCCGTAGCCCTTTAGAGGCCCTCTGTGTATGCCGAGCGTAGGGAAACGCGCTGCACTCTCCTTGGGAGCAGCTTAAGGTCCTCAGCACACGCACACGTTCACGGACACCGTTCTGGCACGTCCCACATGGCGTCGAAGTCTTACGCATTACCCCAGGCTGAGCTGAACTCAGAGAAACCTTCGGCTTTGCATTCCACCTAGGACCTCCTGCCTGAAGTCACCGTGCCTCCCAGAGAGAGTCGGCTTGCGTTCTTACTGCCATGTAAGTCCCCTTCCTCCTGTGGCACTGCAGGCTTTGAATAGCCACAGGCCCAGAGGAGCAGCTACGGCGTTCCTTGGTTGAGGCAGTTCGCTTGATGCAGAACACCTTACTTCGAGAAGTTGATTGAGGGAAGGAAACTCAGGGTGACCTGTGTCTCTGGGCTTGCTAGAAACCACGGGGATGTCTGCTGAGTGCGCCCACGGAAACGGGGGCCTGCTGCAAGTAGCCTTGCTTTCCCGTTTGGAAGGCTGCGTTCATGCTGCCTTGAAGCTACCTGACATTCCCTGCTCTCGACAGGCCTGTTAGCCCTGTCAGAGTGCTTCGGGGAACGTTATGAGTCTGCTCTATCTAAACCAGGTGCTTCCATGGCCGAGGCTCTGTCCACCTGACAAGCTCTAGAGCTAGAGGGAACCTCAACGTGACAAGTTGCCTCCAGCGTAGGCCCCTAGTAGCCGTGCAGAAAGGGAAGCAGGCAGCTGTCTCCATGAGTTCTCAGTCGCTTAGAGGCTTTATTTTAAAGGAAGTAGTACACTTTGGAGGACTCCTAGGCCTCTCGGGTATGCATCACTTTCCCTCCAAGTTCACCGAGTACCTCCAGACCCCTGTGGGGCGGCTGAGCAACTTCGAGGCCCATTGGTTGACCCCACTTCCCCACCCCCGGAGGCCCTCTGTGCGTGCCGCGCGATGGGCTACACACTGGACGTCCCTCGAGGAGCGCTACATTTCCAGAGCCCTCGAACAGCCTCAGGACAGCATTTCGGGTGAGTCCGACTTTGTCATGGCCCTTGTGTGAGCTGCCATGGGAAAACACTGTGCTTTGAATACTTCGAGGACCTCGTACCTGAAGTCACTCTGCCCGAGGAGAAAGTCAGCATCTTACCATGCCGTGTCGCTAAGGGCACGCCCAGCACCAACACAGGCCTGGAAGTAAGGCCCCGAGTGGCGGTGCAGAAGCGGAGGCGTGCAGCAGTTGCCATGAGGCGGCGGCCTCGGTTCTGGGCATCTTCAACGGCAGCAGGGTTTTCTGGACACCTAGGAGGCTGGCGCGGGGCCCCTGTTCCCGGCAGGAACACTGAGTACCGCCAGGCCCACCTGGGTCTGCTAAGCAACATCCAGGCCCGTAGCCCTTTAGAGGCCCTCTGTGTATGCCGAGCGTAGGGAAACGCGCTGCACTCTCCTTGGGAGCAGCTTAAGGTCCTCAGCACACGCACACGTTCACGGACACCGTTCTGGCACGTCCCACATGGCGTCGAAGTCTTACGCATTACCCCAGGCTGAGCTGAACTCAGAGAAACCTTCGGCTTTGCATTCCACCTAGGACCTCCTGCCTGAAGTCACCGTGCCTCCCAGAGAGAGTCGGCTTGCGTTCTTACTGCCATGTAAGTCCCCTTCCTCCTGTGGCACTGCAGGCTTTGAATAGCCACAGGCCCAGAGGAGCAGCTACGGCGTTCCTTGGTTGAGGCAGTTCGCTTGATGCAGAACACCTTACTTCGAGAAGTTGATTGAGGGAAGGAAACTCAGGGTGACCTGTGTCTCTGGGCTTGCTAGAAACCACGGGGATGTCTGCTGAGTGCGCCCACGGAAACGGGGGCCTGCTGCAAGTAGCCTTGCTTTCCCGTTTGGAAGGCTGCGTTCATGCTGCCTTGAAGCTACCTGACATTCCCTGCTCTCGACAGGCCTGTTAGCCCTGTCAGAGTGCTTCGGGGAACGTTATGAGTCTGCTCTATCTAAACCAGGTGCTTCCATGGCCGAGGCTCTGTCCACCTGACAAGCTCTAGAGCTAGAGGGAACCTCAACGTGACAAGTTGCCTCCAGCGTAGGCCCCTAGTAGCCGTGCAGAAAGGGAAGCAGGCAGCTGTCTCCATGAGTTCTCAGTCGCTTAGAGGCTTTATTTTAAAGGAAGTAGTACACTTTGGAGGACTCCTAGGCCTCTCGGGTATGCATCACTTTCCCTCCAAGTTCACCGAGTACCTCCAGACCCCTGTGGGGCGGCTGAGCAACTTCGAGGCCCATTGGTTGACCCCACTTCCCCACCCCCGGAGGCCCTCTGTGCGTGCCGCGCGATGGGCTACACACTGGACGTCCCTCGAGGAGCGCTACATTTCCAGAGCCCTCGAACAGCCTCAGGACAGCATTTCGGGTGAGTCCGACTTTGTCATGGCCCTTGTGTGAGCTGCCATGGGAAAACACTGTGCTTTGAATACTTCGAGGACCTCGTACCTGAAGTCACTCTGCCCGAGGAGAAAGTCAGCATCTTACCATGCCGTGTCGCTAAGGGCACGCCCAGCACCAACACAGGCCTGGAAGTAAGGCCCCGAGTGGCGGTGCAGAAGCGGAGGCGTGCAGCAGTTGCCATGAGGCGGCGGCCTCGGTTCTGGGCATCTTCAACGGCAGCAGGGTTTTCTGGACACCTAGGAGGCTGGCGCGGGGCCCCTGTTCCCGGCAGGAACACTGAGTACCGCCAGGCCCACCTGGGTCTGCTAAGCAACATCCAGGCCCGTAGCCCTTTAGAGGCCCTCTGTGTATGCCGAGCGTAGGGAAACGCGCTGCACTCTCCTTGGGAGCAGCTTAAGGTCCTCAGCACTCGCACACGTTCACGGACACCGTTCTGGCACGTCCCACATGGCGTCGAAGTCTTACGCATTACCCCAGGCTGAGCTGAACTCAGAGAAACCCTCGGCTTCGCATTCCACCTAGGACCTCTTGCCTGAAGTCACCGAGCCTCCCAGAGAGAGTCGGCTTGCGTTCTTACTGCCATGTAAGTCCCCTTCCTCCTGTGGCACTGCAGGCTTTGAATAGCCACAGGTCCAGAGGAGCTGCTACGCCGTTCCTTGGTTGAGGCAGTTCGCTTGATGCAGAACACCCTACTTCGAGACGTTGATTCAGGGAAGGAAACTCAGGGTGACCTGTGTCTCTGGGCTTGCTAGAAACCACGGGGATGTCTGCTGAGTGCGCCCACGGAAACGGGGGCCTGCTGCAAGTAGCCTTGCTTTCCCGTTTGGAAGAGAGCGTTCATGCTGCCTTGAAGCTACCTGACATTCCCTGCTCTCGACAGACCTGTTAGCCCTGTCAGAGTGCTTCGGGGAACGTTATGAGTCTGCTCTGTCTAAACCAGGTGCTTCCATGGCCGCGGCTCTGGTCTGCCTGACAAGCTCTAGAGCTAGAGGGAACCTCAACGTGACAAGTTGCCTCCAGCGTAGGCCCCTAGTAGCCGTGCAGAAAGGGAGGCAGGCAGCTGTCTCCATGAGTTCTCAGTCGCTTAGAGGCTTTATTTTAAAGGAAGTAGTACACTTTGGAGGACTCCTAGGCCTCTCGGGTATGCATCACTTTCCCTCCAAGTTCACCGAGTACCTCCAGATTCCTGTGGGGCGGCTGAACAACTTCGAGGCCCATTGGTTGACCCCACTCCCCCACCCCCGGAGGCCCTCTGTGCGTGCCGCGCGATGGGCTACACACTGGACGTCCCTCGAGGAGCGCTACATTTCCAGAGCCCTCGAACAGCCTCAGGACAGCATTTCGGGTGAGTCCGACTTTGTCATGGCCCTTGTGTGAGCTGCCATGGGAAAACACTGTGCTTTGAATACTTCGAGGACCTCGTACCTGAAGTCACTCTGCCCGAGGAGAAAGTCAGCATCTTACCATGCCGTGTCGCTAAGGGCATGCCCAGCACGAACACAGGCCTGGAAGTAAGGCCCCGAGTTGTGGTGTAGAAGCGGAGGCGTGCAGCAGTTGCCATGAGGCGGCGGCCTCGGCTCTGGGCACCTTCAACGGCAGCAGGGTTTTCTGGACACCTAGGAGGCTGGCGCGGGCCCCCTGTTCCCGGCAGGAACACTGAGTACCGCCAGGCCCACCAGGGTCTGCTAAGCAATATCCAGGCCCGTAGCCCTTTAGAGGCCCTCTGTGTATGCCGAGCGTAGGGAAACGCGCTGCACTCTCCTTGGGAGCAGCTTAAGGTCCTCAGCACACGCACACGTTCACGGACACCGTTCTGGCACGTCCCACATGGCGTCGAAGTCTTACGCATTACCCCAGGCTGAGCTGAACTCAGAGAAACCTTCGGCTTTGCATTCCACCTAGGACCTCCTGCCTGAAGTCACCGTGCCTCCCAGAGAGAGTCGGCTTGCGTTCTTACTGCCATGTAAGTCCCCTTCCTCCTGTGGCACTGCAGGCTTTGAATAGCCACAGGCCCAGAGGAGCAGCTACGGCGTTCCTTGGTTGAGGCAGTTCGCTTGATGCAGAACACCTTACTTCGAGAAGTTGATTGAGGGAAGGAAACTCAGGGTGACCTGTGTCTCTGGGCTTACTAGAAACCACGGGGATGTCTGCTGAGTGCGCCCACGGAAACGGGGGCCTGCTGCAAGTAGCCTTGCTTTCCCGTTTGGAAGGCTGCGTTCATGCTACCTTGAAGCTACGTGACATTCCCTGCTCTCGACAGGCCTGTTAGCCCTGTCACAGTGCTTCGGGGAACGTTATGAGTCTGCTCTGTCTAAACCAGGTGCTTCCATGGCGGCGGCTCTGGTCCGCCTGACAAGCTCTAGTGCTAGAGGGAACCTCAACGTGACAAGTTGCCTCCAGCGTAGGCCCCTAGTAGCCGTGCAGAAAGGGAGGCAGGCAGCTGTCTCCATGAGTTCTCAGTCGCTTAGAGGCTTTATTTTAAAGGAAGTAGTACACTTTGGAGGACTCCTAGGCCTCTCGGGTATGCATCACTTTCCCTCCAAGTTCACCGAGTACCTCCAGACCCCTGTGGGGCGGCTGAGCAACTTCGAGACCCATTCGTTGACCCTCCCACCCCCACCCCCGAGGCCCTCTGTGCGTGCCGCGCGATGGGCTACACACTGGACGTCCCTCGAGGAGCGCTACATTTCCAGAGCCCTCGAACAGCCTCAGGACAGCATTTCGGGTGAGTCCGACTTTGTCATGGCCCTTGTGTGAGCTGCCATGGGAAAACACTGTGCTTTGAATACTTCGAGGACCTCGTACCTGAAGTCACTCTGCCCGAGGAGAAAGTCAGCATCTTACCATGCCGTGTCGCTAAGGGCACGCCCAGCACGAACACAGGCCTGGAAGTAAGGCCCCGAGTGGCGGTGCAGAAGCGGAGGCGTGCAGCAGTTGCCATGAGGCGGCGGCCTCGGCTCTGGGCATCTTCAACGGCAGCAGGGTTTTCTGGACACCTAGGAGGCTGGCGCGGGCCCCCTGTTCCCGGCAGGAACACTGAGTACCGCCAGGCCCACCTGGGTCTGCTAAGCAACATCCAGGCCCGTAGCCCTTTAGAGGCCCTCTGTGTATGCCGAGCGTAGGGAAACGCGCTGCACTCTCCTTGGGAGCAGCTTAAGGTCCTCAGCACTCGCACACGTTCACGGACACCGTTCTGGCACGTCCCACAGGGCGTCGAAGTCTTACGCATTACCCCAGGCTGAGCTGAACTCAGAGAAACCCTCGGCTTCGCATTCCACCTAGGACCTCTTGCCTGAAGTCACCGAGCCTCCCAGAGAGAGTCAGCTTGCGTTCTTACTGCCATGTAAGTCCCTTTCCTCCTGTGGCACTGCAGGCTTTGAATAGCCACAGGTCCAGAGGAGCTGCTACGCCGTTCCTTGGTTGAGGCAGTTCGCTTGATGCAGAACACCCTACATCGAGACGTTGATTCAGGGAAGGAAACTCAGGGTGACCTGTGTCTCTGGGCTTGCTAGAAACCATGGGGATGTCTGCTGAGTGCGCCCACGGAAACGGGGGCCTGCTGCAAGTAGCCTTGCTTTCCCATTTGGAAGGCAGCGTTCATGCTGCCTTGAAGCTACCTGACATTCCCTGCTCTCGACAGACCTGTTAGCCCTGTCAGAGTGCTTCGGGGAACGTTATGAGTCTGCTCTGTCTAAACCAGGTGCTTCCATGGCCGCGGCTCTGGTCTGCCTGACAAGCTCTAGAGCTAGAGGGAACCTCAACGTGACAAGTTGCCTCCAGCATAGGCCCCTAGTAGCCGTGCAGAAAGGGAGGCAGGCAGCTGTCTCCATGAGTTCTCAGTCGCTTAGAGGCTTTATTTTACAGGAAGTAGTACACTTTGGAGGACTCCTAGGCCTCTCGGGTATGCATCACTTTCCCTCCAAGTTCACCCAGTACCTCCAGATCCCTGTGGGGCGGCTGAACAACTTCGAGGCCCATTGGTTGACCCCACTCCCCCACCCCCGGAGGCCCTCTGTGCGTGCCGCGCGATGGGCTACACACTGGACGTCCCTCGAGGAGCGCTACATTTCCAGAGCCCTCGAACAGCCTCAGGACAGCATTTTGGGTGAGTCCGACTTTGTCATGGCCCTTGTGTGAGCTGCCATGGGAAAACACTGTGATTTGAATACTTCGAGGACCTCGTACCTGAAGTCACTCTGCCCGAGGAGAAAGTCAGCATCTTACCATGCCGTGTCGCTAAGGGCACGCCCAGCACGAACACAGGCCTGGAAGTAAGGCCCCGAGTTGTGGTGTAGAAGCGGAGGCGTGCAGCAGTTGCCATGAGGCGGCGGCCTCGGCTCTGGGCACCTTCAACGGCAGCAGGGTTTTCTGGACACCTAGGAGGCTGGCGCGGGCCCCCTGTTCCCGGCAGGAACACTGAGTACCGCCAGGCCCACCAGGGTCTGCTAAGCAATATCCAGGCCCGTAGCCCTTTAGAGGCCCTCTGTGTATGCCGAGCGTAGGGAAACGCGCTGCACTCTCCTTGGGAGCAGCTTAAGGTCCTCAGCACTCGCACACGTTCACGGACACCGTTCTGGCACGTCCCACAGGGCGTCGAAGTCTTACGCATTACCCCAGGCTGAGCTGAACTCAGAGAAACCCTCGGCTTCGCATTCCACCTAGGACCTCCTGCCTGAAGTCACCGTGCCTCCCAGAGAGAGTCGGCTTGCGTTCTTACTGCCATGTAAGTCCCCTTCCTCCTGTGGCACTGCAGGCTTTGAATAGCCACAGGCCCAGAGGAGCAGCTACGGCGTTCCTTGGTTGAGGCAGTTCGCTTGATGCAGAACACCTTACTTCGAGAAGTTGATTGAGGGAAGGAAACTCAGGGTGACCTGTGTCTCTGGGCTTGCTAGAAACCACGGGGATGTCTGCTGAGTGCGCCCACGGAAACGGGGGCCTGCTGCAAGTAGCCTTGCTTTCCCGTTTGGAAGGCTGCGTTCATGCTACCTTGAAGCTACGTGACATTCCCTGCTCTCGACAGGCCTGTTAGCCCTGTCACAGTGCTTCGGGGAACGTTATGAGTCTGCTCTGTCTAAACCAGGTGCTTCCATGGCGGCGGCTCTGGTCCGCCTGACAAGCTCTAGAGCTAGAGGGAACCTCAACGTGACAAGTTGCCTCCAGCGTAGGCCCCTAGTAGCCGTGCAGAAAGGGAGGCAGGCAGCTGTCTCCATGAGTTCTCAGTCGCTTAGAGGCTTTATTTTAAAGGAAGTAGTACACTTTGGAGGACTCCTAGGCCTCTCGGGTATGCATCACTTTCCCTCCAAGTTCACCGAGTACCTCCAGACCCCTGTGGGGCGGCTGAGCAACTTCGAGGCCCATTCGTTGACCCTCCCACCCCCACCCCCGAGGCCCTCTGTGCGTGCCGCGCGATGGGCTACACACTGGACGTCCCTCGAGGAGCGCTACATTTCCAGAGCCCTCGAACAGCCTCAGGATAGCATTTCGGGTGAGTCCGACTTTGTCATGGCCCTTGTGTGAGCTGCCATGGGAAAACACTGTGCTTTGAATACTTCGAGGACCTCGTACCTGAAGTCACTCTGCCCGAGGAGAAAGTCAGCATCTTACCATGCCGTGTCGCTAAGGGCACGCCCAGCACGAACACAGGCCTGGAAGTAAGGCCCCGAGTGGCGGTGCAGAAGCGGAGGCGTGCAGCAGTTGCCATGAGGCGGCGGCCTCGGCTCTGGGCATCTTCAACGGCAGCAGGGTTTTCTGGACACCTAGGAGGCTGGCGCGGGCCCCCTGTTCCCGGCAGGAACACTGGCTACCGCCAGACCCACCTGGGTCTGCTAAGCAACATCCAGGCCCGTAGCCCTTTAGAGGCCCTCTGTGTATGCCGAGCGTAGGGAAACGCGCTGCACTCTCCTTGGGAGCAGCTTAAGGTCCTCAGCACTCGCACACGTTCACGGACACCGTTCTGGCACGTCCCACATGGCGTCGAAGTCTTACGCATTACCCCAGGCTGAGCTGAACTCAGAGAAACCCTCGGCTTCGCATTCCACCTAGGACCTCTTGCCTGAAGTCACCGAACCTCCCAGAGAGAGTCAGCTTGCGTTCTTACTGCCATGTAAGTCCCTTTCCTCCTGTGGCACTGCAGGCTTTGAATAGCCACGGGTCCAGAGGAGCTGCTACGCCGTTCCTTGGTTGAGGCAGTTCGCTTGATGCAGAACACCCTACTTCGAGACGTTGATTCAGGGAAGGAAACTCAGGGTGACCTGTGTCTCTGGGCTTGCTAGAAACCACGGGGATGTCTGCTGAGTGCGCCCACGGAAACGGGGGCCTGCTGCAAGTAGCCTTGCTTTCCTGTTTGGAAGGCAGCGTTCATGCTGCCTTGAAGCTACCTGACATTCCCTGCTCTCGACAGGCCTGTTAGCCCTGTCAGAGTGCTTCGGGGAACGTTATGAGTCTGCTCTGTCTAAACCAGGTGCTTCCATGGCCGCGGCTCTGGTCCGCCTGACAAGCTCTAGAGCTAGAGGGAACCTCAACGTGACAAGTTGCCTCCAGCGTAGGCCCCTAGTAGCCGTGCAGAAAGGGAGGCAGGCAGCTGTCTCCATGAGTTCTCAGTCGCTTAGAGGCTTTATTTTAAAGGAAGTAGTACACTTTGGAGGACTCCTAGGCCTCTCGGGTATGCATCACTTTCCCTCCAAGTTCACCGAGTACCTCCAGACCCCTGTGGGGCGACTGAGCAACTTCGAGGCCCATTGGTTGACCCCACTCCCCCACCTCCGGAGGCCCTCTGTGCGTGCCGCGCGATGGGCTACACACTGGACGTCCCTCGAGGAGCGCTACATTTCCAGAGCCCTCGAACAGCCTCAGGACAGCATTTCGGGTGAGTCCGACTTTGTCATGGCCCTTGTGTGAGCTGCCATGGGAAAACACTGTGCTTTGAATACTTCGAGGACCTCGTACCTGAAGTCACTCTGCCCGAGGAGAAAGTCAGCATCTTACCATGCCGTGTCGCTAAGGGCACGCCCAGCACCAACACAGGCCTGGAAGTAAGGCCCCGAGTGGCGGTGCAGAAGCGGAGGCGTGCAGCAGTTGCCATGAGGCGGCGGCCTCGGCTCTGGGCACCTTCAACGGCAGCAGGGTTTTCTGGACACCTAGGAGGCTGGCGCGGGCCCCCTGTTCCCGGCAGGAACACTGAGTACCGCCAGGCCCACCTGGGTCTGCTAAGCAACATCCAGGCCCGTAGCCCTTTAGAGGCCCTCTGTGTATGCCGAGCGTAGGGAAACGCGCTGCACTCTCCTTGGGAGCAGCTTAAGGTCCTCAGCACTCGCACACGTTCACGGACACCGTTCTGGCACGTCCCACAGGGCGTCGAAGTCTTACGCATTACCCCAGGCTGAGCTGAACTCAGAGAAACCCTCGGCTTCGCATTCCACCTAGGACCTCCTGCCTGAAGTCACCGTGCCTCCCAGAGAGAGTCGGCTTGCGTTCTTACTGCCATGTAAGTCCCCTTCCTCCTGAGGCACTGCAGGTTTGAACAGCCACAGGCCCCGAGGAGCAGCTACGGCGTTCCTTGGTTGAGGCAGTTCGCTTGATGCAGAACACCCTACTTCGAGAAGTTGATTCAGGGAAGGAAACTCAGGGTGACCTGTGTCTCTTTGGGCTTGTTAGAAACCACGGGGATGTCTGCTGAGTGTGCCCACGGAAACGGGGGCCTGCTGCAAGTAGCCTTGCTTTCCCGTTTGGAAGGCTGCGTTCATGCTGCCTTGAAGCTACCTGACATTCCCTGCTCTCGACAGGCCTGTTAGCCCTGCCACAGTGCTTCGGGGAACGTTATGAGTCTGCTCTGTCTAAACCAGGTGCTTCCATGGCCGCGGCTCTGGTCCGCCTGACAAGCTCTAGAGCTAGAGGGAACCTCAACGTGACAAGTTGCCTCCAGCGTAGGCCCCTAGTAGCCGTGCAGAAAGGGAGGCAGGCAGCTGTCTCCATGAGTTCTCAGTCGCTTAGAGGCTTTATTTTAAAGGAAGTAGTACACTTTGGAGGACTCCTAGGCCTCTCGGGTATGCATCACTTTCCCTCCAAGTTCACCGAGTACCTCCAGACCCCTGTGGGGCGACTGAGCAACTTCGAGGCCCATTGGTTGACCCCACTCCCCCACCCCCGGAGGCCCTCTGTGCGTGCCGCGCGATGGGCTACACACTGGACGTCCCTCGAGGAGCGCTACATTTCCAGAGCCCTCGAACAGCCTCAGGACAGCATTTCGGGTGAGTCCGACTTTGTCATGGCCCTTGTGTGAGCTGCCATGGGAAAACACTGTGCTTTGAATACTTCGAGGACCTCGTACCTGAAGTCACTCTGCCCGAGGAGAAAGTCAGCATCTTACCATGCCGTGTCGCTAAGGGCACGCCCAGCACCAACACAGGCCTGGAAGTAAGGCCCCGAGTGGCGGTGCAGAAGCGGAGGCGTGCAGCAGTTGCCATGAGGCGGCGGCCTCGGCTCTGGGCACCTTCAACGGCAGCAGGGTTTTCTGGACACCTAGGAGGCTGGCGCGGGCCCCCTGTTCCCGGCAGGAACACTGAGTACCGCCAGGCCCACCTGGGTCTGCTAAGCAACATCCAGGCCCGTAGCCCTTTAGAGGCCCTCTGTGTATGCCGAGCGTAGGGAAACGCGCTGCACTCTCCTTGGGAGCAGCTTAAGGTCCTCAGCACTCGCACACGTTCACGGACACCGTTCTGGCACGTCCCACAGGGCGTCGAAGTCTTACGCATTACCCCAGGCTGAGCTGAACTCAGAGAAACCCTCGGCTTCGCATTCCACCTAGGACCTCCTGCCTGAAGTCACCGTGCCTCCCAGAGAGAGTCGGCTTGCGTTCTTACTGCCATGTAAGTCCCCTTCCTCCTGAGGCACTGCAGGTTTGAACAGCCACAGGCCCCGAGGAGCAGCTACGGCGTTCCTTGGTTGAGGCAGTTCGCTTGATGCAGAGCACCCTACTTCGAGAAGTTGATTCAGGGAAGGAAACTCAGGGTGACCTGTGTCTCTTTGGGCTTGTTAGAAACCACGGGGATGTCTGCTGAGTGTGCCCACGGAAACGGGGGCCTGCTGCAAGTAGCCTTGCTTTCCCGTTTGGAAGGCTGCGTTCATGCTGCCTTGAAGCTACCTGACATTCCCTGCTCTCGACAGGCCTGTTAGCCCTGTCAGAGTGCTTCGGGGAACGTTATGAGTCTGCTCTGTCTAAACCAGGTGCTTCCATGGCCGCGGCTCTGGTCCGCCTGACAAGCTCTAGAGCTAGAGGGAACCTCAACGTGACAAGTTGCCTCCAGCGTAGGCCCCTAGTAGCCGTGCAGAAAGGGAGGCAGGCAGCTGTCTCCATGAGTTCTCAGTCGCTTAGAGGCTTTATTTTAAAGGAAGTAGTACACTTTGGAGGACTCCTAGGCCTCTCGGGTATGCATCACTTTCCCTCCAAGTTCACCGAGTACCTCCATACCCCTGTGGGGCAGCTGAGCAACTTCGAGGCCCATTCGTTGACCCTCCCACCCCCACCCCCGAGGCCCTCTGTGCGTGCCGCGCGATGGGCTACACACTGGACGTCCCTCGAGGAGCGCTACATTTCCAGAGCCCTCGAACAGCCTCAGGACAGCATTTAGGGTGAGTCCGACTTTGTCATGGCCCTTGTGTGAGCTGCCATGGGAAAACACTGTGCTTTGAATACTTCGAGGACCTCGTACCTGAAGTCACTCTGCCCGAGGAGAAAGTCAGCATCTTACCATGCCGTGTCGCTAAGGGCACGCCCAGCACGAACACAGGCCTGGAAGTAAGGCCCCGAGTGGCGGTGCAGAAGCGGAGGCGTGCAGCAGTTGCCATGAGGCGGCGGCCTCGGCTCTGGGCACCTTCAACGGCAGCAGGGTTTTCTGGACACCTAGGAGGCTGGCACGTGCCCCCTGTTCCCGGCAGGAACACTGAGTACCGCCAGGCCCACCTGGGTCTGCTAAGCAACATCCAGGCCCGTAGCCCTTTAGAGGCCCTCTGTGTATGCCGAGCGTAGGGAAACGCGCTGCACTCTCCTTGGGAGCAGCTTAAGGTCCTCAGCACTCGCACACGTTCACGGACACCGTTCTTGCACGTCCCACAGGGCGACGAAGTCTTACGCATTACCCCAGGCTGAGCTGAACTCAGAGAAACCCTCGGCTTCGCATTCCACCTAGGACCTCCTGCCTGAAGTCACCGTGCCTCCCAGAGAGAGTCGGCTTGCGTTCTTACTGCCATGTAAGTCCCCTTCCTCCTGTGGCACTGCAGGCTTTGAATAGCCACAGGCCCAGAGGAGCAGCTACGGCGTTCCTTGGTTGAGGCAGTTCGCTTGATGCAGAACACCTTACTTCGAGAAGTTGATTCAGGGAAGGAAACTCAGGGTGACCTGTGTCTCTTTGGGCTTGTTAGAAACCACGGGGATGTCTGCTGAGTGCGCCCACGGAAACGGGGGCCTGCTGCAAGTAGCCTTGCTTTCCCGTTTGGAAGGCTGCGTTCATGCTGCCTTGAAGCTACGTGACACTCCCTGCTCTCGACAGGCCTGTTAGCCCTGTCAGAGTGCTTCGGGGAACGTTATGAGTCTGCTCTGTCTAAACCAGGTGCTTCCATGGCCGCGGCTCTGGTCCGCCTGACAAGCTCTAGAGCTAGAGGGAACCTCAACGTGACAAGTTGCCTCCAGCGTAGGCCCCTAGTAGCCGTGCAGAAAGGGAGGCAGGCAGCTGTCTCCATGAGTTCTCAGTCGCTTAGAGGCTTTATTTTAAAGGAAGTAGTACACTTTGGAGGACTCCTAGGCCTCTCGGGTATGCATCACTTTCCCTCCAAGTTCACCGAGTACCTCCAGACCCCTGTGGGGCGGCTGAGCAACTTCGAGGCCCATTGGTTGACCCCACTCCCCCACCACCGGAGGCCCTCTGTGCGTGCCGCGCGATGGGCTACACACTGGACGTCCCTCGAGGAGCGCTACATTTCCAGAGCCCTCGAACAGCCTCAGGACAGCATTTCGGTTGAGTCCGACTTTGTCATGGCCCTTGTGTGAGTTGCCATGGGAAAACACTGTGCTTTGAATACTTCGAGGACCTCGTACCTGAAGTCACTCTGCCCGAGGAGAAAGTCAGCATCTTACTATGCCGTGTCGCTAAGGGCACGCCCAGCACGAACACAGGCCTGGAAATAAGGCCCCGAGTGGCGGTGCAGAAGCGGAGGCGTGCAGCAGTTGCCATGAGGCGGCGGCCTCGGCTCTGGGCACCTTCAACGGCAGCAGGGTTTTCTGGACACCTAGGAGGCTGGCGCGGGCCGCCTGTTCCCGGCAGGAACACTGAGTACCGCCAGGCCCACCTGGGTCTGCTAAGCAACATCCAGGCCCGTAGCCCTTTAGAGGCCCTCTGTGTATGCCGAGCATAGGGAAACGCACTGCACTCTCCTTGGGAGCAGCTTAAGGTCCTCAGCACTCGCACACGTTCACAGACACCGTTCTGGCACGTCCCACATGGCGTCAAAGTCTTACGCATTACCCCAGGCTGAGCTGAACTCAGAGAAACCCTCGGCTTCGCATTCCACATAGGACCTCCTGCCTAAAGTCACCGTGCCTCCCAGAGAGAGTCGGCTTGCGTTCTTACTGCTATGTAAGTCCCCTTCCTCCTGTGGCACTGCAGGCTTTGAATAGCCACAGGCCCAGAGGAGCAGCTACGCCGTTCCTTGGTTGAGGCAGTTCGCTTGATGCAGAACACCTTACTTCGAGAAGTTGATTCAGGGAAGGAAACTCAGGGTGACCTGTGTCTCTTTGGGCTTGCTACAAACCACGGGGATGTCTGCTGAGTGCGCCCACGGAAACGGGGGCCTGCTGCAAGTAGCCTTGCTTTCCCGTTTGGAAGGCTGCGTTCATGCTGCCTTGAAGCTACCTGACATTCCCTGCTCTCGACAGGTCTGTTAGCCCTGTCAGAGTGCTTCGGGGAACGTTATGAGTCTGCTCTGTCTAAACCAGGTGCTTCCATGGCCGCGGCTCTGGTCTGCCTGACCAGCTCTAGAGCTAGAGGGAACCTCAACGTGACAAGTTGCCTCCAGCGTAGGCCCCTAGTAGCCGTGCAGAAAGGGAGGCAGGGAGCTGTCTCCATGAGTTCTCAGTCGCTTAGAGGCTTTATTTTAAAGGAAGTAGTACACTTTGGAGGACTCCTAGGCCTCTCGGGTATGCATCACTTTCCCTCCAAGTTCACCGAGTACCTCCAGACCCCTGTGGGGCGGCTGAGCAACTTCGAGGCCCATTGGTTGACCCCACTCCCCCACCCCCTGAGGCCCTCTGTGCGTGCCGCGCGATGGGCTACACACTGGACGTCCCTCGAGGAGCGCTACATTTCCAGAGCCCTCGAACAGCCTCAGGACAGCATTTCGGGTGAGTCCGACTTTGTCATGGCCCTTGTGTGAGCTGCCATGGGAAAACACTGTGCTTTGAATACTTCGAGGACCTCGTACCTGAAGTCACTCTGCCCGAGGAGAAAGTCAGCATCTTACCATGCCGTGTCGCTAAGGGCACGCCCAGCACGAACACAGGCCTGGAAGTAAGGCCCCGAGTGGCGGTGCAGAAGCGGAGGCGTGCAGCAGTTGCCATGAGGCGGCGGCCTCGGTTCTGGGCATCTTCAACGGCAGCAGGGTTTTCTGGACACCTAGGAGGCTGGCGCGGGCCCCCTGTTCCCGGCAGGAACACTGGCTACCGCCAGACCCACCTGGGTCTGCTAAGCAACATCCAGGCCCGTAGCTCTTTAGAGCCCCTCTGTGTATGCCGAGCGTAGGGAAACGCGCTGCACTCTCCTTGGGAGCAGCTTAAGGTCCTCAGCACTCGCACACGTTCACGGACACCGTTCTGGCACGTCCCACAGGGCGTCGAAGTCTTACGCATTACCCCAGGCTGAGCTGAACTCAGAGAAACCCTCGGCTTCGCATTCCACCTAGGACCTCCTGCCTGAAGTCACCGTGCCTCCCAGAGAGAGTCGGCTTGCGTTCTTACTGCCATGTAAGTCCCCTTCCTCCTGAGGCACTGCAGGTTTGAACAGCCACAGGCCCAGAGGAGCAGCTACGGCGTTCCTTGGTTGAGGCAGTTCGCTTGATGCAGAACACCCTACTTCGAGAAGTTGATTCAGGGAAGGAAACTCAGGGTGACCTGTGTCTCTTTGGGCTTGTTAGAAACCACGGGGATGTCTGCTGAGTGCGCCCACGGAAACGGGGGCCTGCTGCAAGTAGCCTTGCTTTCCAGTTTGGAAGGCTGCGTTCATGCTACCTTGAAGCTACGTGACATTCCCTGCTCTCGACAGGCCTGTTAGCCCTGTCACAGTGCTTCGGGGAACGTTATGAGTCTGCTCTGTCTAAACCAGGTGCTTCCATGGCGGCGGCTCTGGTCCGCCTGACAAGCTCTAGTGCTAGAGGGAACCTCAACGTGACAAGTTGCCTCCAGCGTAGGCCCCTAGTAGCCGTGCAGAAAGGGAGGCAGGCAGCTGTCTCCATGAGTTCTCAGTCGCTTAGAGGCTTTATTTTAAAGGAAGTAGTACACTTTGGAGGACTCCTAGGCCTCTCGGGTATGCATCACTTTCCCTCCAAGTTCACCGAGTACCTCCAGACCCCTGTGGGGCGGCTGAGCAACTTCGAGGCCCATTCGTTGACCCTCCCACCCCCACCCCCGAGGCCCTCTGTGCGTGCCGCGCGATGGGCTACACACTGGACGTCCCTCGAGGAGCGCTACATTTCCAGAGCCCTCGAACAGCCTCAGGACAGCATTTCGGGTGAGTCCGACTTTGTCATGGCCCTTGTGTGAGCTGCCATGGGAAAACACTGTGTTTTGAATACTTCGAGGACCTCGTACCTGAAGTCACTCTGCCCGAGGAGAAAGTCAGCATCTTACCATGCCGTGTCGCTAAGGGCACGCCCAGCACCAACACAGGCCTGGAAGTAAGGCCCCGAGTGGCGGTGCAGAAGCGGAGGCGTGCAGCAGTTGCCATGAGGCGGCGGCCTCGGCTCTGGGCATCTTCAACGGCAGCAGGGTTTTCTGGACACCTAGGAGGCTGGCGCGGGCCCCCTGTTCCCGGCAGGAACACTGAGTACCGCCAGGCCAACCTGGGT
This sequence comes from Leucopleurus acutus, assembly GCF_964270905.1. Lineage (NCBI taxonomy): Eukaryota > Metazoa > Chordata > Mammalia > Artiodactyla > Delphinidae > Leucopleurus > Leucopleurus acutus. Next base: position 30,576,218 of record NC_139152.1, on the reverse strand, counting down.
CTGCTAAGCAACATCCAGGCCCGTAGCCCTTTAGAGGCCCTCTGTGTATGCCGAGCGTAGGGAAACGCGCTGCACTCTCCTTGGGAGCAGCTTAAGGTCCTCAGCACTCACACACGTTCACGGACACCGTTCTGGCACGTCCCACAGGGCGTCGAAGTCTTACGCATTACCCCAGGCTGAGCTGAACTCAGAGAAACCCTCGGCTTCGCATTCCACCTAGGACCTCTTGCCTGAAGTCACCGAGCCTCCCAGAGAGAGTCAGCTTGCGTTCTTACTGCCATGTAAGTCCCTTTCCTCCTGTGGCACTGCAGGCTTTGAATAGCCACAGGTCCAGAGGAGCTGCTACGCCGTTCCTTGGTTGAGGCAGTTCGCTTGATGCAGAACACCCTACTTCGAGACGTTGATTCAGGGAAGGAAACTCAGGGTGACCTGTGTCTCTGGGCTTGCTAGAAACCATGGGGATGTCTGCTGAGTGCGCCCACGGAAACGGGGGCCTGCTGCAAGTAGCCTTGCTTTCCCATTTGGAAGGCAGCGTTCATGCTGCCTTGAAGCTACCTGACATTCCCTGCTCTCGACAGACCTGTTAGCCCTGTCAGAGTGCTTCGGGGAACGTTATGAGTCTGCTCTGTCTAAACCAGGTGCTTCCATGGCCGCGGCTCTGGTCTGCCTGACAAGCTCTAGAGCTAGAGGGAACCTCAACGTGACAAGTTGCCTCCAGCATAGGCCCCTAGTAGCCGTGCAGAAAGGGAGGCAGGCAGCTGTCTCCATGAGTTCTCAGTGGCTTAGAGGCTTTATTTTACAGGAAGTAGTACACTTTGGAGGACTCCTAGGCCTCTCGGGTATGCATCACTTTCCCTCCAAGTTCACCCAGTACCTCCAGATCCCTGTGGGGCGGCTGAACAACTTCGAGGCCAATTGGTTGACCCCACTCCCCCACCCCCGGAGGCCCTCTGTGCGTGCCGCGCGATGGGCTACACACTGGACGTCCCTCGAGGAGCGCTACATTTCCAGAGCCCTCGAACAGCCTCAGGACAGCATTTCGGGTGAGTCCGACTTTGTCATGGCCCTTGTGTGAGCTGCCATGGGAAAACACTGTGATTTGAATACTTCGAGGACCTCGTACCTGAAGTCACTCTGCCCGAGGAGAAAGTCAGCATCTTACCATGCCGTGTCGCTAAGGGCATGCCCAGCACGAACACAGGCCTGGAAGTAAGGCCCCGAGTTGTGGTGTAGAAGCGGAGGCGTGCAGCAGTTGCCATGAGGCGGCGGCCTCGGCTCTGGGCACCTTCAACGGCAGCAGGGTTTTCTGGACACCTAGGAGGCTGGCGCGGGCCCCCTGTTCCCGGCAGGAACACTGAGTACCGCCAGGCCCACCAGGGTCTGCTAAGCAATATCCAGGCCCGTAGCCCTTTAGAGGCCCTCTGTGTATGCCGAGCGTAGGGAAACGCGCTGCACTCTCCTTGGGAGCAGCTTAAGGTCCTCAGCACACGCACACGTTCACGGACACCGTTCTGGCACGTCCCACAGGGCGTCGAAGTCTTACGCATTACCCCAGGCTGAGCTGAACTCAGAGAAACCCTCGGCTTCGCATTCCACCTAGGACCTCCTGCCTGAAGTCACCGTGCCTCCCAGAGAGAGTCGGCTTGCGTTCTTACTGCGATGTAAGTCCCCTTCCTCCTGTGGCACTGCAGGTTTTGAATAGCCACAGGCCCAGAGGAGCAGCTACGCCGTTCCTTGGTTGAGGCAGTTCGCTTGATGCAGAACACCTTACTTCGAGAAGTTGATTGAGGGAAGGAAACTCAGGGTGACCTGTGTCTCTGGGCTTGCTAGAAACCACGGGGATGTCTGCTGAGTGCGCCCACGGAAACGGGGGCCTGCTGCAAGTAGCCTTGCTTTCCCGTTTGGAAGGCTGCGTTCATGCTACCTTGAAGCTACGTGACATTCCCTGCTCTCGACAGGCCTGTTAGCCCTGTCACAGTGCTTCGGGGAACGTTATGAGTCTGCTCTGTCTAAACCAGGTGCTTCCATGGCGGCGGCTCTGGTCCGCCTGACAAGCTCTAGAGCTAGAGGGAACCTCAACGTGACAAGTTGCCTCCAGCGTAGGCCCCTAGTAGCCGTGCAGAAAGGAAGGCAGGCAGCTGTCTCCATGAGTTCTCAGTCGCTTAGAGGCTTTATTTTAAAGGAAGTAGTACACTTTGGAGGACTCCTAGGCCTCTCGGGTATGCATCACTTTCCCTCCAAGTTCACCGAGTACCTCCAGACCCCTGTGGGGCGGCTGAGCAACTTCTAGGCCCATTGGTTGACCCCACTCCCCCACCCCCGGAGGCCCTCTGTGCGTGCCGCGCGATGGGCTACACACTGGACGTCCCTCGAGGAGCGCTACATTTCCAGAGCCCTCGAACAGCCTCAGGACAGCATTTCGGGTGAGTCCGACTTTGTCATGGCCCTTGTGTGAGCTGCCATGGGAAAACACTGTGCTTTGAATACTTCGAGGACCTCGTACCTGAAGTCACTCTGCCCGAGGAGAAAGTCAGCATCTTACCATGCCGTGTCGCTAAGGGCACGCCCAGCACGAACACAGGCCTGGAAGTAAGGCCCCGAGTGGCGGTGCAGAAGCGGAGGCGTGCAGCAGTTGCCATGAGGCGGCGGCCTCGGCTCTGGGCATCTTCAACGGCAGCAGGGTTTTCTGGACACCTAGGAGGCTGGCGCGGGCCCCCTGATCCCAGCAGGAACACTGGCTACCGCCAGACCCACCTGGGTCTGCTAAGCAACATCCAGGCCCGTAGCCCTTTAGAGCCCCTCTGTGTATGCCGAGCGTAGGGAAGCGCGCTGCACTCTCCTTGGGAGCAGCTTAAGGTCCTCAGCACACGCACACGTTCACGGACACCGTTCTGGCACGTCCCACAGGGCGTCGAAGTCTTACGCATTACCCCAGGCTGAGCTGAACTCAGAGAAACCCTCGGCTTCTCATTCCACCTAGGACCTCCTGCCTGAAGTCACCGTGCCTCCCAGAGAGAGTCGGCTTGCGTTCTTACTGCCATGTAAGTCCCCTTCCTCCTGAGGCACTGCAGGTTTGAACAGCCACAGGCCCCGAGGAGCAGCTACGGCGTTCCTTGGTTGAGGCAGTTCGCTTGATGCAGAACACCCTACTTCGAGAAGTTGATTCAGGGAAGGAAACTCAGGGTGACCTGTGTCTCTTTGGGCTTGTTAGAAACCACGGGGATGTCTGCTGAGTGTGCCCACGGAAACGGGGGCCTGCTGCAAGTAGCCTTGCTTTCCCGTTTGGAAGGCTGCGTTCATGCTGCCTTGAAGCTACCTGACATTCCCTGCTCTCGACAGGCCTGTTAGCCCTGTCAGAGTGCTTCGGGGAACGTTATGAGTCTGCTCTGTCTAAACCAGGTGCTTCCATGGCCGCGGCTCTGGTCCGCCTGACAAGCTCTAGAGCTAGAGGGAACCTCAACGTGACAAGTTGCCTCCAGCGTAGGCCCCTAGTAGCCGTGCAGAAAGGGAGGCAGGCAGCTGTCTCCATGAGTTCTCAGTCGCTTAGAGGCTTTATTTTAAAGGAAGTAGTACACTTTGGAGGACTCCTAGGCCTCTCGGGTATGCATCACTTTCCCTCCAAGTTCACCGAGTACCTCCAGACCCCTGTGGGGCGGCTGAGCAACTTCGAGACCCATTCGTTGACCCTCCCACCCCCACCCCCGGAGGCCCTCTGTGCGTGCCGCGCGATGGGCTACACACTGGACGTCCCTCGAGGAGCGCTACATTTCCAGAGCCCTCGAACAGCCTCAGGACAGCATTTCGGGTGAGTCCGACTTTGTCATGGCCCTTGTGTGAGCTGCCATGGGAAAACACTGTGCTTTGAATACTTCGAGGACCTCGTACCTGAAGTCACTCTGCCCGAGGAGAAAGTCAGCATCTTACCATGCCGTGTCGCTAAGGGCATGCCCAGCACGAACACAGGCATGGAAGTAAGGCCCCGAGTTGTGGTGTAGAAGCGGAGGCGTGCAGCAGTTGCCATGAGGCGGCGGCCTCGGCTCTGGGCACCTTCAACGGCAGCAGGGTTTTCTGGACACCTAGGAGGCTGGCGCGGGCCCCCTGTTCCCGGCAGGAACACTGAGTACCGCCAGGCCCACCAGGGTCTGCTAAGCAATATCCAGGCCCGTAGCCCTTTAGAGGCCCTCTGTGTATGCCGAGCGTAGGGAAACGCGCTGCACTCTCCTTGGGAGCAGCTTAAGGTCCTCAGCACACGCACACGTTCACGGACACCGTTCTGGCACGTCCCACAGGGCGTCGAAGTCTTACGCATTACCCCAGGCTGAGCTGAACTCAGAGAAACCCTCGGCTTCGCATTCCACCTAGGACCTCCTGCCTGAAGTCACCGTGCCTCCCAGAGAGAGTCGGCTTGCGTTCTTACTGCCATGTAAGTCCCCTTCCTCCTGGGGCACTGCAGGCTTTGAATAGCCACAGGCCCAGAGGAGCAGCTACGCCGTTCCTTGGTTGAGGCAGTTCGCTTGATGCAGAACACCTTACTTCGAGAAGTTGATTCAGGGAAGGAAACTCAGGGTGACCTGTGTCTCTGGGCTTGCTAGAAACCACGGGGATGTCTGCTGAGTGCGCCCACGGAAACGGGGGCCTGCTGCAAGTAGCCTTGCTTTCCCATTTGGAAGGCAGCGTTCATGCTGCCTTGAAGCTACCTGACATTCCCTGCTCTCGACAGACCTGTTAGCCCTGTCAGAGTGCTTCGGGGAACGTTATGAGTCTGCTCTCTCTAAACCAGGTGCTTCCATGGCCGCGGCTCTGGTCCGCCTGACAAGCTCTAGAGCTAGAGGGAACCTCAACGTGACAAGTTGCCTCCAGCATAGGCCCCTAGTAGCCGTGCAGAAAGGGAGGCAGGCAGCTGTCTCCATGAGTTCTCAGTCGCTTAGAGGCTTTATTTTACAGGAAGTAGTACACTTTGGAGGACTCCTAGGCCTCTCGGGTATGCATCACTTTCCCTCCAAGTTCACCCAGTACCTCCAGATCCCTGTGGGGCGGCTGAACAACTTCGAGGCCCATTGGTTGACCCCACTCCCCCACCCCCGGAGGCCCTCTGTGCGTGCCGCGCGATGGGCTACACACTGGACGTCCCTCGAGGAGCGCTACATTTCCAGAGCCCTCGAACAGCCTCAGGACAGCATTTCGGGTGAGTCCGACTTTGTCATGGCCCTTGTGTGAGCTGCCATGGGAAAACACTGTGATTTGAATACTTCGAGGACCTCGTACCTGAAGTCACTCTGCCCGAGGAGAAAGTCAGCATCTTACCATGCCGTGTCGCTAAGGGCACGCCCAGCACGAACACAGGCCTGGAAGTAAGGCCCCGAGTTGTGGTGTAGAAGCGGAGGCGTGCAGCAGTTGCCATGAGGCGGCGGCCTCGGCTCTGGGCACCTTCAACGGCAGCAGGGTTTTCTGGACACCTAGGAGGCTGGCGCGGGCCCCCTGTTCCCGGCAGGAACACTGAGTACCGCCAGGCCCACCAGGGTCTGCTAAGCAATATCCAGGCCCGTAGCCCTTTAGAGGCCCTCTGTGTATGCCGAGCGTAGGGAAACGCGCTGCACTCTCCTTGGGAGCAGCTTAAGGTCCTCAGCACACGCACACGTTCACGGACACCGTTCTGGCACGTCCCACAGGGCGTCGAAGTCTTACGCATTACCCCAGGCTGAGCTGAACTCAGAGAAACCCTCGGCTTCGCATTCCACCTAGGACCTCCTGCCTGAAGTCACCGTGCCTCCCAGAGAGAGTCGGCTTGCGTTCTTACTGCCATGTAAGTCCCCTTCCTCCTGTGGCACTGCAGGCTTTGAATAGCCACAGGCCCAGAGGAGAAGCTACGGCGTTCCTTGGTTGAGGCAGTTCGCTTGATGCAGAACACCTTACTTCGAGAAGTTGATTGAGGGAAGGAAACGCAGGGTGACCTGTGTCTCTGGGCTTGCTAGAAACCACGGGGATGTCTGCTGAGTGCGCCCACGGAAACGGGGGCCTGCTGCAAGTAGCCTTGCTTTCCCGTTTGGAAGGCTGCGTTCATGCTACCTTGAAGCTACGTGACATTCCCTGCTCTCGACAGGCCTGTTAGCCCTGTCACAGTGCTTCGGGGAACGTTATGAGTCTGCTCTGTCTAAACCAGGTGCTTCCATGGCCGCGGCTCTGGTCCGCCTGACAAGCTCTAGAGCTAGAGGGAACCTCAACGTGACAAGTTGCCTCCAGCGTAGGCCCCTAGTAGCCGTGCAGAAAGGGAGGCAGGCAGCTGTCTCCATGAGTTCTCAGTCGCTTAGAGGCTTTATTTTAAAGGAAGTAGTACACTTTGGAGGACTCCTAGGCCTCTCGGGTATGCATCACTTTCCCTCCAAGTTCACCGAGTACCTCCAGACCCCTGTGGGGCAGCTGGGCAACTTCGAGGCCCATTCGTTGACCCTCCCACCCCCACCCCCGAGGCCCTCTGTGCGTGCCGCGCGATGGGCTACACACTGGACGTCCCTCGAGGAGCGCTACATTTCCAGAGCCCTCGAACAGCCTCAGGACAGCATTTCGGGTGAGTCCGACTTTGTCATGGCCCTTGTGTGAGCTGCCATGGGAAAACACTGTGCTTTGAATACTTCGAGGACCTCGTACCTGAAGTCACTCTGCCCGAGAAGAAAGTCAGCATCTTACCATGCCGTGTCGCTAAGGGCACGCCCAGCACGAACACAGGCCTGGAAGTAAGGCCCCGAGTGGCGGTGCAGAAGCGGAGGCGTGCAGCAGTTGCCATGAGGCGGCGGCCTCGGCTCTGGGCACCTTCAACGGCAGCAGGGTTTTCTGGACACCTAGGAGGCTGGCACGGGCCCCCTGTTCCCGGCAGGAACACTGAGTACCGCCAGGCCCACCTGGGTCTGCTAAGCAACATCCAGGCCCGTAGCCCTTTAGAGGCCCTCTGTGTATGCCGAGCGTAGGGAAACGCGCTGCACTCTCCTTGGGAGCAGCTTAAGGTCCTCAGCACTCGCACACGTTCACGGACACCGTTCTTGCACGTCCCACAGGGCGACGAAGTCTTACGCATTACCCCAGGCTGAGCTGAACTCAGAGAAACCCTCGGCTTCGCATTCCACCTAGGACCTCCTGCCTGAAGTCACCGTGCCTCCCAGAGAGAGTCGGCTTGCGTTCTTACTGCCATGTAAGTCCCCTTCCTCCTGTGGCACTGCAGGCTTTGAATAGCCACAGGCCCAGAGGAGCAGCTACGCCGTTCCTTGGTTGAGGCAGTTCGCTTGATGCAGAACACCTTACTTCGAGAAGTTGATTCAGGGAAGGAAACTCAGGGTGACCTGTGTCTCTTTGGGCTTGTTAGAAACCACGGGGATGTCTGCTGAGTGCGCCCACGGAAACGGGGGCCTGCTGCAAGTAGCCTTGCTTTCCCGTTTGGAAGGCTGCGTTCATGCTGCCTTGAAGCTACGTGACACTCCCTGCTCTCGACAGGCCTGTTAGCCCTGTTAGAGTGCTTCGGGGAACGTTATGAGTCTGCTCTGTCTAAACCAGGTGCTTCCATGGCCGCGGCTCTGGTCCGCCTGACCAGCTCTAGAGCTAGAGGGAACCTCAACGTGACAAGTTGCCTCCAGCGTAGGCCCCTAGTAGCCGTGCAGAAAGGGAGGCAGGCAGCTGTCTCCATGAGTTCTCAGTCGCTTAGAGGCTTTATTTTAAAGGAAGTAGTACACTTTGGAGGACTCCTAGGCCTCTCGGGTATGCATCACTTTCCCTCCAAGTTCACCGAGTACCTCCAGATCCCTGTGGGGCGGCTGAACAACTTCGAGGCCCATTGGTTGACCGCACTCCCCCACCCCCGGAGGCCCTCTGTGCGTGCCGCGCGATGGGCTACACACTGGACGTCCCTCGAGGAGCGCTACATTTCCAGAGCCCTCGAACAGCCTCAGGACAGCATTTCGGGTGAGTCCGACTTTGTCATGGCCCTTGTGTGAGCTGCCATGTGAAAACACTGTGCTTTGAATACTTCGAGGACCTCGTACCTGAAGTCACTCTGCCCGAGGAGAAAGTCAGCATCTTACCATGCCGTGTCGCTAAGGGCATGCCCAGCACGAACACAGGCCTGGAAGTAAGGCCCCGAGTGGCGGTGTAGAAGCGGAGGCGTGCAGCAGTTGCCATGAGGCGGCGGGCTCGGCTCTGGGCACCTTCAACGGCAGCAGGGTTTTCTGGACACCTAGGAGGCTGGCGCGGGCCCCCTGTTCCCGGCAGGAACACTGAGTACCGCCAGGCCCACCAGGGTCTGCTAAGCAACATCCAGGCCCGTAGCCCTTTAGAGCCCCTCTGAGTATGCCGAGCGTAGGGAAGCGCGCTGCACTCTCCTTGGGAGCAGCTTAAGGTCCTCAGCACTCGCACACGTTCACGGACACCGTTCTGGCACGTCCCACAGGGCGTCGAAGTCTTACGCATTACCCCAGGCTGAGCTGAACTCAGAGAAACCCTCGGCTTCGCATTCCACCTAGGACCTCCTGCCTGAAGTCACCGTGCCTCCCAGAGAGAGTCGGCTTGCGTTCTTACTGCCATGTAAGTCCCCTTCCTCCTGAGGCACTGCAGGTTTGAACAGCCACAGGCCCCGAGGAGCAGCTACGGCGTTCCTTGGTTGAGGCAGTTCGCTTGATGCAGAACACCCTACTTCGAGAAGTTGATTCAGGGAAGGAAACTCAGGGTGACCTGTGTCTCTTTGGGCTTGTTAGAAACCACGGGGATGTCTGCTGAGTGTGCCCACGGAAACGGGGGCCTGCTGCAAGTAGCCTTGCTTTCCCGTTTGGAAGGCTGCGTTCATGCTGCCTTGAAGCTACCTGACATTCCCTGCTCTCGACAGGCCTGTTAGCCCTGTCAGAGTGCTTCGGGGAACGTTATGAGTCTGCTCTGTCTAAACCAGGTGCTTCCATGGCCGCGGCTCTGGTCCGCCTGACAAGCTCTAGAGCTAGAGGGAACCTCAACGTGACAAGTTGCCTCCAGCATAGGCCCCAGTTGCCGTGCAGAAAGGGAGGCAGGCAGCTGTTTCCATGAGTTCTCAGTCGCTTAGAGGCTTTATTTTAAAGAAGTAGTACACTTTGGAGGACTCCTAGGCCTCTCGGGTATGCATCACTTTCCCTCCAAGTTCACCGAGTACCTCCAGATCCCTGTGGGGCGGCTGAGCAACTTCGAGGCCCATTGGTTGACCCCACTCCCCCACCCCCGGAGGCCCTCTGTGCGTGCCGCGCGATGGGCTACACACTGGACGTCCCTCGAGGAGCGCTACATTTCCAGAGCCCTCGAACAGCCTCAGGACAGCATTTCGGGTGAGTCCGACTTTGTCATGGCCCTTGTGTGAGCTGCCATGGGAAAACACTGTGCTTTGAATACTTCGAGGACCTCGTACCTGAAGTCACTCTGCCCGAGGAGAAAGTCAGCATCTTACCATGCCGTGTCGCTAAGGGCACGCCCAGCACGAACACAGGCCTGGAAGTAAGGCCCCGAGTGGCGGTGCAGAAGCGGAGGCGTGCAGCAGTTGCCATGAGGCGGCGGCCTCGGCTCTGGGCATCTTCAACGGCAGCAGGGTTTTCTGGACACCTAGGAGGCTGGCGCGGGCCCCCTGTTCCCGGCAGGAACACTGAGTACCGCCAGGCCCACCTGGGTCTGCTAAGCAACATCCAGGCCCGTAGCCCTTTAGAGGCCCTCTGTGTATGCCGAGCGTAGGGAAACGCGCTGCACTCTCCTTGGGAGCAGCTTAAGGTCCTCAGCACTCACACACGTTCACGGACACCGTTCTGGCACGTCCCACAGGGCGTCGAAGTCTTACGCATTACCCCAGGCTGAGCTGAACTCAGAGAAACCCTCGGCTTCGCATTCCACCTAGGACCTCTTGCCTGAAGTCACCGAGCCTCCCAGAGAGAGTCAGCTTGCGTTCTTACTGCCATGTAAGTCCCCTTCCTCCTGTGGCACTGCAGGCTTTGAATAGCCACAGGCCCAGAGGAGCAGCTACGCCGTTCCTTGGTTGAGGCAGTTCGCTTGATGCAGAACACCTTACTTCGAGAAGTTGATTGAGGGAAGGAAACTCAGGGTGACCTGTGTCTCTGGGCTTGCTAGAAACCACGGGGATGTCTGCTGAGTGCGCCCACGGAAACGGGGGCCTGCTGCAAGTAGCCTTGCTTTCCCATTTGGAAGGCAGCGTTCATGCTGCCTTGAAGCTACCTGACATTCCCTGCTCTCGACAGACCTGTTAGCCCTGTCAGAGTGCTTCGGGGAACGTTATGAGTCTGCTCTCTCTAAACCAGGTGCTTCCATGGCCGCGGCTCTGGTCCGCCTGACAAGCTCTAGAGCTAGAGGGAACCTCAACGTGACAAGTTGCCTCCAGCATAGGCCCCTAGTAGCCGTGCAGAAAGGGAGGCAGGCAGCTGTCTCCATGAGTTCTCAGTCGCTTAGAGGCTTTATTTTACAGGAAGTAGTACACTTTGGAGGACTCCTAGGCCTCTCGGGTATGCATCACTTTCCCTCCAAGTTCACCCAGTACCTCCAGATCCCTGTGGGGCGGCTGAACAACTTCGAGGCCCATTGGTTGACCCCACTCCCCCACCCCCGGAGGCCCTCTGTGCGTGCCGCGCGATGGGCTACACACTGGACGTCCCTCGAGGAGCGCTACATTTCCAGAGCCCTCGAACAGCCTCAGGACAGCATTTCGGGTGAGTCCGACTTTGTCATGGCCCTTGTGTGAGCTGCCATGGGAAAACACTGTGATTTGAATACTTCGAGGACCTCGTACCTGAAGTCACTCTGCCCGAGGAGAAAGTCAGCATCTTACCATGCCGTGTCGCTAAGGGCACGCCCAGCACGAACACAGGCCTGGAAGTAAGGCCCCGAGTTGTGGTGTAGAAGCGGAGGCGTGCAGCAGTTGCCATGAGGCGGCGGCCTCGGCTCTGGGCACCTTCAACGGCAGCAGGGTTTTCTGGACACCTAGGAGGCTGGCGCGGGCCCCCTGTTCCCGGCAGGAACACTGAGTACCGCCAGGCCCACCAGGGTCTGCTAAGCAATATCCAGGCCCGTAGCCCTTTAGAGGCCCTCTGTGTATGCCGAGCGTAGGGAAACGCGCTGCACTCTCCTTGGGAGCAGCTTAAGGTCCTCAGCACACGCACACGTTCACGGACACCGTTCTGGCACGTCCCACAGGGCGTCGAAGTCTTACGCATTACCCCAGGCTGAGCTGAACTCAGAGAAACCCTCGGCTTCGCATTCCACCTAGGACCTCCTGCCTGAAGTCACCGTGCCTCCCAGAGAGAGTCGGCTTGCGTTCTTACTGCCATGTAAGTCCCCTTCCTCCTGTGGCACTGCAGGCTTTGAATAGCCACAGGCCCAGAGGAGCAACTACTCCGTTCCTTGGTTGAGGCAGTTCGCTTGATGCAGAACACCTTACTTCGAGAAGTTGATTGAGGGAAGGAAACTCAGGGTGACCTGTGTCTCTGGGCTTGCTAGAAACCACGGGGATGTCTGCTGAGTGCGCCCACGGAAACGGGGGCCTGCTGCAAGTAGCCTTGCTTTCCCGTTTGGAAGGCTGCGTTCATGCTACCTTGAAGCTACGTGACATTCCCTGCTCTCGACAGGCCTGTTAGCCCTGTCACAGTGCTTCGGGGAACGTTATGAGTCTGCTCTGTCTAAACCAGGTGCTTCCATGGCCGCGGCTCTGGTCCGCCTGACAAGCTCTAGAGCTAGAGGGAACCTCAACGTGACAAGTTGCCTCCAGCGTAGGCCCCTAGTAGCCGTGCAGAAAGGGAGGCAGGCAGCTGTCTCCATGAGTTCTCAGTCGCTTAGAGGCTTTATTTTAAAGGAAGTAGTACACTTTGGAGGACTCCTAGGCCTCTCGGGTATGCATCACTTTCCCTCCAAGTTCACCGAGTACCTCCAGACCCCTGTGGGGCAGCTGGGCAACTTCGAGGCCCATTCGTTGACCCTCCCACCCCCACCCCCGAGGCCCTCTGTGCGTGCCGCGCGATGGGCTACACACTGGACGTCCCTCGAGGAGCGCTACATTTCCAGAGCCCTCGAACAGCCTCAGGACAGCATTTCGGGTGAGTCCGACTTTGTCATGGCCCTTGTGTGAGCTGCCATGGGAAAACACTGTGCTTTGAATACTTCGAGGACCTCGTACCTGAAGTCACTCTGCCCGAGGAGAAAGTCAGCATCTTACCATGCCGTGTCGCTAAGGGCACGCCCAGCACGAACACAGGCCTGGAAGTAAGGCCCCGAGTGGCGGTGCAGAAGCGGAGGCGTGCAGCAGTTGCCATGAGGCGGCGGCCTCGGCTCTGGGCACCTTCAACGGCAGCAGGGTTTTCTGGACACCTAGGAGGCTGGCACGGGCCCCCTGTTCCCGGCAGGAACACTGAGTACCGCCAGGCCCACCTGGGTCTGCTAAGCAACATCCAGGCCCGTAGCCCTTTAGAGGCCCTCTGTGTATGCCGAGCGTAGGGAAACGCGCTGCACTCTCCTTGGGAGCAGCTTAAGGTCCTCAGCACTCGCACACGTTCACGGACACCGTTCTTGCACGTCCCACAGGGCGACGAAGTCTTACGCATTACCCCAGGCTGAGCTGAACTCAGAGAAACCCTCGGCTTCGCATTCCACCTAGGACCTCCTGCCTGAAGTCACCGTGCCTCCCAGAGAGAGTCGGCTTGCGTTCTTACTGCCATGTAAGTCCCCTTCCTCCTGTGGCACTGCAGGCTTTGAATAGCCACAGGCCCAGAGGAGCAGCTACGCCGTTCCTTGGTTGAGGCAGTTCGCTTGATGCAGAACACCTTACTTCGAGAAGTTGATTCAGGGAAGGAAACTCAGGGTGACCTGTGTCTCTTTGGGCTTGTTAGAAACCACGGGGATGTCTGCTGAGTGCGCCCACGGAAACGGGGGCCTGCTGCAAGTAGCCTTGCTTTCCCGTTTGGAAGGCTGCGTTCATGCTGCCTTGAAGCTACGTGACACTCCCTGCTCTCGACAGGCCTGTTAGCCCTGTTAGAGTGCTTCGGGGAACGTTATGAGTCTGCTCTGTCTAAACCAGGTGCTTCCATGGCCGCGGCTCTGGTCCGCCTGACCAGCTCTAGAGCTAGAGGGAACCTCAACGTGACAAGTTGCCTCCAGCGTAGGCCCCTAGTAGCCGTGCAGAAAGGGAGGCAGGCAGCTGTCTCCATGAGTTCTCAGTCGCTTAGAGGCTTTATTTTAAAGGAAGTAGTACACTTTGGAGGACTCCTAGGCCTCTCGGGTATGCATCACTTTCCCTCCAAGTTCACCGAGTACCTCCAGATCCCTGTGGGGCGGCTGAACAACTTCGAGGCCCATTGGTTGACCGCACTCCCCCACCCCCGGAGGCCCTCTGTGCGTGCCGCGCGATGGGCTACACACTGGACGTCCCTCGAGGAGCGCTACATTTCCAGAGCCCTCGAACAGCCTCAGGACAGCATTTCGGGTGAGTCCGACTTTGTCATGGCCCTTGTGTGAGCTGCCATGTGAAAACACTGTGCTTTGAATACTTCGAGGACCTCGTACCTGAAGTCACTCTGCCCGAGGAGAAAGTCAGCATCTTACCATGCCGTGTCGCTAAGGGCATGCCCAGCACGAACACAGGCCTGGAAGTAAGGCCCCGAGTGGCGGTGTAGAAGCGGAGGCGTGCAGCAGTTGCCATGAGGCGGCGGGCTCGGCTCTGGGCACCTTCAACGGCAGCAGGGTTTTCTGGACACCTAGGAGGCTGGCGCGGGCCCCCTGTTCCCGGCAGGAACACTGAGTACCGCCAGGCCCACCAGGGTCTGCTAAGCAACATCCAGGCCCGTAGCCCTTTAGAGCCCCTCTGTGTATGCCGAGCGTAGGGAAGCGCGCTGCACTCTCCTTGGGAGCAGCTTAAGGTCCTCAGCACTCGCACACGTTCACGGACACCGTTCTGGCACGTCCCACAGGGCGTCGAAGTCTTACGCATTACCCCAGGCTGAGCTGAACTCAGAGAAACCCTCGGCTTCGCATTCCACCTAGGACCTCCTGCCTGAAGTCACCGTGCCTCCCAGAGAGAGTCGGCTTGCGTTCTTACTGCCATGTAAGTCCCCTTCCTCCTGAGGCACTGCAGGTTTGAACAGCCACAGGCCCCGAGGAGCAGCTACGGCGTTCCTTGGTTGAGGCAGTTCGCTTGATGCAGAACACCCTACTTCGAGAAGTTGATTCAGGGAAGGAAACTCAGGGTGACCTGTGTCTCTTTGGGCTTGTTAGAAACCACGGGGATGTCTGCTGAGTGTGCCCACGGAAACGGGGGCCTGCTGCAAGTAGCCTTGCTTTCCCGTTTGGAAGGCTGCGTTCATGCTGCCTTGAAGCTACCTGACATTCCCTGCTCTCGACAGGCCTGTTAGCCCTGTCAGAGTGCTTCGGGGAACGTTATGAGTCTGCTCTGTCTAAACCAGGTGCTTCCATGGCCGCGGCTCTGGTCCGCCTGACAAGCTCTAGAGCTAGAGGGAACCTCAACGTGACAAGTTGCCTCCAGCATAGGCCCCAGTTGCCGTGCAGAAAGGGAGGCAGGCAGCTGTTTCCATGAGTTCTCAGTCGCTTAGAGGCTTTATTTTAAAGAAGTAGTACACTTTGGAGGACTCCTAGGCCTCTCGGGTATGCATCACTTTCCCTCCAAGTTCACCGAGTACCTCCAGATCCCTGTGGGGCGGCTGAGCAACTTCGAGGCCCATTGGTTGACCCCACTCCCCCACCCCCGGAGGCCCTCTGTGCGTGCCGCGCGATGGGCTACACACTGGACGTCCCTCGAGGAGCGCTACATTTCCAGAGCCCTCGAACAGCCTCAGGACAGCATTTCGGGTGAGTCCGACTTTGTCATGGCCCTTGTGTGAGCTGCCATGGGAAAACACTGTGCTTTGAATACTTCGAGGACCTCGTACCTGAAGTCACTCTCCCCGAGGAGAAAGTCAGCATCTTACCATGCCGTGTCGCTAAGGGCACGCCCAGCACCAACACAGGCCTGGAAGTAAGGCCCCGAGTGGCGGTGCAGAAGTGGAGGCGTGCAGCAGTTGCCATGAGCCGGTCGCCTCGGCTCTGGGCACCTTCAACGGCAGCAGGGTTTTCTGGACACCTAGGAGGCTGTCGCGGGCCCCCTGTTCCCGGCAGGAACACTGAGTACCGCCAGGCCCACCTGGGTCTGCTAAGCAACATCCAGGCCCGTAGCCCTTTAGAGGCCCTCTGTGTATGCCGAGCATAGCGAAACGCGCTGTACTCTCCTTGGGAGCAGCTTAAGGTCCTCAGCACTCACACACATTCACGGACACCGTTCTGGCACGTCCCACATGGCGTCGAAGTCTTACGCATTACCCCAGGCTGAGCTGAACTCAGAGAAACCCTCGGCTTCGCATTCCACCTAGGACCTCCTGCCTGAAGTCACCGTGCCTCCCAGAGAGAGTCGGCTTGCATTCTTACTGCCACGTAAGTCCCCTTCCTCCTGTGGCACTGCAGGCTTTGAACAGGCACAGGCCCAGAGGAGCAGCTACGGCGTTCCTTGGTTGAGGCAGTTCGCTTGATGCAGAACACCCTACTTCGAGACGTTGATTTAGGGAAGGAAACTCAGGGTGACCTGTGTCTCTGGGCTTGCTAGAAACCACGGGGATGTCTGCTGAGTGTGCCCACGGAAACGGGGGCCTGCTGCAAGTAGCCTTGCTTTCCCGTTTGGAAGGCTGCGTTCATGCTGCCTTGAAGCTACCTGACATTCCCTGCTCTCGACAGGCCTGTTAGCCCTGTCAGAGTGCTTCGGGGAACGTTATGAGTCTGCTCTGTCTAAACCAGGTGCTTCCATGGCCGCGGCTCTGGTCCGCCTGACAAGCTCTAGAGCTAGAGGGAACCTCAACGTGACAAGTTGCCTCCAGCGTAGGCCCCTAGTAGCTGTGCAGAAAGGGAGGCAGGCAGCTGTCTCCATGAGTTCTCAGTCGCTTAGAGGCTTTATTTTAAAGGAAGTAGTACACTTTGGAGGACTCCTAGGCCTCTCGGGTATGCATCACTTTCCCTCCAAGTTCACCGAGTACCTCCAGACCCCTGTGGGGCGGCTGAGCAACTTCGAGGCCCTTTGGTTGACCCCACTCCCCCACCCCCGGAGGCCCTCTCTGCGTGCCGCGTGATGGGTTACACACTGGACGTCCCTCGAGGAGCGCTACATTTCCAGAGCCCTCGAACAGCCTCAGGACAGCATTTCGGGTGAGTCCGACTTTGTCATGGCCCTTGTGTGAGCTGCCATGGGAAAACACTGTGCTTTGAATACTTCGAGGACCTCGTACCTGAAGTCACTCTGCCCGAGGAGAAAGTCAGCATCTTACCATGCCGTGTCGCTAAGGGCACGCCCAGCACGAACACAGGCCTGGAAGTAAGGCCCCGAGTGGCGGTGCAGAAGCGGAGGCGTGCAGCAGTTGCCATGAGGCGGCGGCCTCGGCTCTGGGCACCTTCAACGGCAGCAGGGTTTTCTGGACACCTAGGAGGCTGTCGCGGGCCCCCTGTTCCCGGCAGGAACACTGAGTACCGCCAGGCCCACTTGGGTCTGCTAAGCAACATCCAGGCCCGTAGCCCTTTAGAGGCCCTCTGTGTATGCCGAGCGTAGGGAAACGCGCTGCACTCTCCTTGGGAGCAGCTTAAGGTCCTCAGCACTCGCACACATTCACGGACACCGTTCTGGCACGTCCCACATGGCGTCGAAGTCTTACGCATTACCCCAGGCTGAGCTGAACTCAGAGAAACCCTCGGCTTCGCATTCCACCTAGGACCTCCTGCCTGAAGTCACCGTGCCTCCCAGAGAGAGTCGGCTTGCGTTCTTACTGCCACGTAAGTCCGCTTCCTCCTGTGGCACTGCAGGCTTTGAATAGCCACAGGCCCGGAGGAACAGCTACGGCATTCCTTGGTTGAGGCAGTTCGCTTGATGCAGAACACCTTACTTCGAGAAGTTGATTCAGGGAAGGAAACTCAGGGTGACCTGTGTCTCTGGGCTTGCTAGAAACCACGGGGATGTCTGCTGAGTGCGCCCACGGAAAAGGGGGCCTGCTGCAAGTAGCCTTGCTTTCCCGTTTAGAAGGCTGCGTTCATGCTGCCTTGAAGCTACCTGACATTTCCTGCTCTCGACAGGCCTGTTAGCCCTGTCAGAGTGCTTCGGGGAACGTTATGAGTCTGCTCTGTCTAAACCAGGTGATTCCATGGCCGCGGCTCTGGTCCGCCTGGCAAGCTCTAGAGCTAGAGGGAACCTCAACGTGACAAGTTGCCTCCAGCATAGGCCCCTAGTAGCCGTGCAGAAAGGGAGGCAGGCAGCTGTCTCCATGAGTTCTCAGTCGCTTAGAGGCTTTATTTTAAAGGAAGTACAGTTTGGAGGACTCTTATGCCTCTCGGGTATGCATCACTTTCCCTCCAAGTTCACCGAGTACCTCCAGACCCCTATGGGGCGGCTGAGCAACTTCGAGGCCCATTGGTTGACCCCACTCCCCCACCCCCGGAGGCCCTCTGTGCGTGCCGCGCGATGGGCTACACACTGGACGTCCCTCGAGGAGCGCTACATTTCCAGAGCCCTCGAACAGCCTCAGGACAGCATTTCGGGTGAGTCCGACTTTGTCATGGCCCTTGTGTGAGCTGCCATGGGAAAACACTGTGCTTTGAATACTTCGAGGACCTCGTACCTGAAGTCACTCTCCCCGAGGAGAAAGTCAGCATCTTACCATGCCGTGTCGCTAAGGGCACGCCCAGCACGAACACAGGCCTGGAAGTAAGGCCCCGAGTGGCGGTGCAGAAGTGGAGGCGTGCAGCAGTTGCCATGAGGCGGCGGCCTCGGCTCTGGGCACCTTCAACGGCAGCAGGGTTTTCTGGACACCTAGGAGGCTGTCGCGGGCCCCCTGTTCCTGGCAGGAACACTGAGTACCGCCAGGCCCACCTGGGTATGCTAAGCAACATCCAGGCCCGTAGCCCTTTAGAGGCCCTCTGTGTATGCCGAGCATAGCGAAACGCGCTGCACTCTCCTTGGGAGCAGCTTAAGGTCCTCAGCACTCACACACATTCACGGACACCGTTCTGGCACGTCCCACATGGCGTCGAAGTCTTACGCATTACCCCAGGCTGAGCTGAACTCAGAGAAACCCTCGGCTTCGCATTCCACCTAGGACCTCCTGTCTGAAGTCACCATGCCTCCCAGAGAGAGTCGGCTTGCGTTCTTACTGCCACGTAAGTCCCCTTCCTCCTGTGGTACTGCAGGCTTTGAACAGGCACAGGCCCAGAGGAGCAGCTACGGCGTTCCTTGGTTGAGGCAGTTCGCTTGATGCAGAACACCCTACTTCGAGACGTTGATTTAGGGAAGGAAACTCAGGGTGACCTGTGTCTCTGGGCTTGCTAGAAACCACGGGGATGTCTGCTGAGTGTGCCCACGGAAACGGGGGCCTGCTGCAAGTAGCCTTGCTTTCCCGTTTGGAAGGCTGCGTTCATGCTGCCTTGAAGCTACCTGACATTCCCTGCTCTCGACAGGCCTGTTAGCCCTGTCAGAGTGCTTCGGGGAACGTTATGAGTCTGCTCTGTCTAAACCAGGTGCTTCCATGGCCGCGGCTCTGGTCCGCCTGACAAGCTCTAGAGCTAGAGGGAACCTCAACGTGACAAGTTGCCTCCAGCATAGGCCCCTAGTAGCCGTGCAGAAAGGGAGGCAGGCAGCTGTCTCCATGAGTTCTCAGTCGCTTAGAGGCTTTATTTTAAAGGAAGTACAGTTTGGAGGACTCCTAGGCCTCTCGGGTATGCATCACTTTCCCTCCAAGTTCACCGAGTACCTCCAGACCCCTGTGGGGCGGCTGAGCAACTTCGAGGCCCATTGGTTGACCCCACTCTCCCACCCCCGGAGGCCCTCTGTGCGTGCCGCGCGATGGGCTACACACTGGACGTCCCTCGAGGAGCGCTACATTTCCAGAGCCCTCGAACAGCCTCAGGACAGCATTTCGGGTGAGTCCGACTTTGTCATGGCCCTTGTGTGAGCTGCCATGGGAAAACACTGTGCTTTGAATACTTCGAGGACCTCGTACCTGAAGTCACTCTGCCCGAGGAGAAAGTCAGCATCTTACCATGCCGTGTCGCTAAGGGCACGCCCAGCACGAACACAGGCCTGGAAGTAAGGCCCCGAGTGGCGGTGCAGAAGCGGAGGCGTGCAGCAGTTGCCATGAGGCGGCGGCCTCGGCTCTGGGCACCTTCAACGGCAGCAGGGTTTTCTGGACACCTAGGAGGCTGGCGCGGGCCCCCTGTTCCCGGCAGGAACAGTGGCTACCGCCAGACCCACCTGGGTCTGCTAAGCAACATCCAGGCCCGTAGCCCTTTAGAGCCCCTCTGTGTATGCCGAGCGTAGGGAAGCGCGCTGCACTCTCCTTGGGAGCAGCTTAAGGTCCTCAGCACTCGCACACGTTCACGGACACCGTTCTGGCACGTCCCACAGGGCGTCGAAGTCTTACGCATTACCCCAGGCTGAGCTGAACTCAGAGAAACCCTCGGCTTCGCATTCCACCTAGGACCTCCTGCCTGAAGTCACCGTGCCTCCCAGAGAGAGTCGGCTTGCGTTCTTACTGCCACGTAAGTCCCCTTCCTCCTGTGGCACTGCAGGCTTTGAACAGGCAAAGGCCCAGAGGAGCAGCTACGGCGTTCCTTGGTTGAGGCAGTTCGCTTGATGCAGAACACCCTACTTCGAGACGTTGATTTAGGGAAGGAAACTGAGGGTGACCTGTGTCTCTGGGCTTGCTAGAAACCACGGGGATGTCTGCTGAGTGCGCCCACGGAAAAGGGGGCCTGCTGCAAGTAGCCTTGCTTTCCCGTTTGGAAGGCTGCGTTCATGCTGCCTTGAAGCTACCTGACATTCCCTGCTCTCGACAGGTCTGTTAGCCCTGTCAGAGTGCTTCGGGGAACGTTATGAGTCTGCTCTGTCTAAACCAGGTGCTTCCATGGCCGCGGCTCTGGTCCGCCTGACAAGCTCTAGAGCTAGAGGGAACCTCAACGTGACAAGTTGCCTCCAGCGTAGGCCCCTAGTAGCCGTGCAGAAAGGGAGGCAGGCAGCTGTCTCCATGAGTTCTCAGTCGCTTAGAGGCTTTATTTTAAAGGAAGTAGTACACTTTGGAGGACTCCTAGGCCTCTCGGGTATGCATCACTTTCCCTCCAAGTTCACCGAGTACCTCCAGATCCCTGTGGGGCGGCTGAGCAACTTCGAGGCCCATTGGTTGACCCCACTCCCCCACCCCCGGAGGCCCTCTGTGCGTGCCGCGCGATGGGCTACACACTGGACGTCCCTCGAGGAGCGCTACATTTCCAGAGCCCTCGAACAGCCTCAGGACAGCATTTCGGGTGAGTCCGACTTTGTCATGGCCCTTGTGTGAGCTGCCATGGGAAAACACTGTGCTTTGAATACTTCGAGGACCTCGTACCTGAAGTCACTCTGCCCGAGGAGAAAGTCAGCATCTTACCATGCCGTGTCGCTAAGGGCACGCCCAGCACGAACACAGGCCTGGAAGTAAGGCCCCGAGTGGCGGTGCAGAAGCGGAGGCGTGCAGCAGTTGCCATGAGGCGGCGGCCTCGGCTCTGGGCACCTTCAACGGCAGCAGGGTTTTCTGGACACCTAGGAGGCTGGCGCGGGCCCCCTGTTCCCGGCAAGAACACTGAGTACCGCCAGGCCCACCTGGGTCTGCTAAGCAACATCCAGGCCCGTAGCCCTTTAGAGGCCCTCTGTGTATGCCGAGCGTAGGGAAACGCGCTGCACTCTCCTTGGGAGCAGCTTAAGGTCCTCAGCACTCGCACACGTTCACGGACACCGTTCTGGCACGTCCCACAGGGCCTCGAAGTCTTACGCATTACCCCAGGCTGAGCTGAACTCAGAGAAACCCTCGGCTTCGCATTCCACCTAGGACCTCCTGCCTGAAGTCACCGTGCCTCCCAGAGAGAGTCGGCTTGCGTTCTTACTGCCATGTAAGTCCCCTTCCTCCTGTGGCACTGCAGGCTTTGAATAGCCACAGGCCCAGAGGAGCAGCTACGGCGTTCCTTGGTTGAGGAGGTTCGCTTCATGCAGAACACCTTAGTTCGAGACGTTGATTGAGGGAAGGAAACTCAGGGTGACCTGTGTCTCTGGGCTTGCTAGAAACCACTGGGATGTCTGCTGAGTGCGCCCACGGAAACGGGGGCCTGCTGCAAGTAGCCTTGCTTTCCCGTTTGGAAGGCTGCGTTCATGCTGCCTTGAAGCTACCTGACATTCCCTGCTCTCGACAGGCCTGTTAGCCCTGTCAGAGTGCTTCGGGGAACGTTATGAGTCTGCTCTGTCTAAACCA
This sequence comes from Leucopleurus acutus, assembly GCF_964270905.1. NCBI lineage: Eukaryota > Metazoa > Chordata > Mammalia > Artiodactyla > Delphinidae > Leucopleurus > Leucopleurus acutus. The sequence goes on along the minus strand of NC_139152.1, from coordinate 30,554,883 downwards.
GGTGCTTCCATGGCCGCGGCTCTGGTCCGCCTGACAAGCTCTAGAGCTAGAGGGAACCTCAACGTGACAAGTTGCCTCCAGCGTAGGCCCCTAGTAGCCGTGCAGAAAGGGAGGCAGGCAGCTGTCTCCATGAGTTCTCAGTCGCTTAGAGGCTTTATTTTAAAGGAAGTACAGTTTGGAGGACTCCTAGGCCTCTCGGGTATGCATCACTTTCCCTCCAAGTTCACCGAGTACCTCCAGACCCCTGTGGGGCGGCTGAGCAACTTCGAGGCCCATTGGTTGACCCCACTCTCCCACCCCCGGAGGCCCTCTGTGCGTGCCGCGCGATGGGCTACACACTGGACGTCCCTCGAGGAGCGCTACATTTCCAGAGCCCTCGAACAGCCTCAGGACAGCATTTCGGGTGAGTCCGACTTTGTCATGGCCCTTGTGTGAGCTGCCATGGGAAAACACTGTGCTTTGAATACTTCGAGGACCTCGTACCTGAAGTCACTCTGCCCGAGGAGAAAGTCAGCATCTTACCATGCCGTGTCGCTAAGGGCACGCCCAGCACGAACACAGGCCTGGAAGTAAGGCCCCGAGTGGCGGTGCAGAAGCGGAGGCGTGCAGCAGTTGCCATGAGGCGGCGGCCTCGGCTCTGGGCACCTTCAACGGCAGCAGGGTTTTCTGGACACCTAGGAGGCTGGCGCGGGCCCCCTGTTCCCGGCAGGAACAGTGGCTACCGCCAGACCCACCTGGGTCTGCTAAGCAACATCCAGGCCCGTAGCCCTTTAGAGCCCCTCTGTGTATGCCGAGCGTAGGGAAGCGCGCTGCACTCTCCTTGGGAGCAGCTTAAGGTCCTCAGCACTCGCACACGTTCACGGACACCGTTCTGGCACGTCCCACAGGGCGTCGAAGTCTTACGCATTACCCCAGGCTGAGCTGAACTCAGAGAAACCCTCGGCTTCGCATTCCACCTAGGACCTCCTGCCTGAAGTCACCGTGCCTCCCAGAGAGAGTCGGCTTGCGTTCTTACTGCCACGTAAGTCCCCTTCCTCCTGTGGCACTGCAGGCTTTGAACAGGCACAGGCCCAGAGGAGCAGCTACGGCGTTCCTTGGTTGAGGCAGTTCGCTTGATGCAGAACACCCTACTTCGAGAAGTTGATTCAGGGAAGGAAACTCAGGGTGACCTGTGTCTCTGGGCTTGCTAGAAACCACGGGGATATCTGCTGAGTGCGGCCACGGAAACGGAGTCCTGCTGCAAGTAGCCTTGCTTTCCCGTTTGGAAGGCTGCGTTCATGCTGCCTTGAAGCTACCTGACATTCCCTGCTCTCGACAGGCCAGTTAGCCCTGTCAGAGTGCTTCGGGGAACGTTATGAGTCTGCTCTGTCTAAACCAGGTGCTTCCATGGCCGCGGCTCTGGTCCGCCTGACAAGCTCTAGAGCTAGAGGGAACCTCAACGTGACAAGTTGCCTCCAGCGTAGGCCCCTAGTAGCCGTGCAGAAAGGGAGGCAGGCAGCTGTCTCCATGAGTTCTCAGTCGCTTAGAGGCTTTATTTTAAAGGAAGTAGTACACTTTGGAGGACTCCTAGGTCTCTCGGGTATGCATCACTTTCCCTCCAAGTTCACCGAGTACCTCCAGACCCCTGTGGGGCGGCTGAGCAACTTCGAGGCCCATTGGTTAACACCTCACCCCCACCCCCGAGCCCTCTGTGCGTGCCGCGCGATGGGCTACATACTGGACGTCCCTCGAGGAGCGCTACATTTCCAGAGCCCTGGAACAGCCTCAGGACAGCATTTCGGGTGAGTCCGACTTTGTCATGGCCCTTGTGTGAGCTGCCATGGGAAAACACTGTGCTTTGAATACTTCGAGGACCTCGTACCTGAAGTCACTCTGCCCGAGGAGAAAGTCAGCATCTTACCATGCCGTGTCGCTAAGGGCACACCCAGCACGAACACAGGCCTGGAAGTAAGGCCCCGAGTGGCGGTGCAGAAGCGGAGGCGTGCAGCAGTTGCCATGAGGCGGCGGCCTCGGCTCTGGGCACCTTCAACGGCAGCAGGGTTTTCTGGACACCTAGGAGGCTGGCGCGGGCCCCCTGTTCCCGGCAGGAACACTGAGTACCGCCAGGCCCACCTGGGTCTGCTAAGCAACATCCAGGCCCGTAGCCCTTTAAGGCCCTCTGTGTATGCCGAGCGTAGGGAAACGCGCTGCACTCTCCTTGGGAGCAGCTTAAGGTCCTCAGCACTCGCACACGTTCACGGACACCGTTCTGGCACGTCCCACATGGCGTCGAAGTCTTACGCATTACCCCAGGCTGAGCTGAACTCAGAGAAACCCTCGGCTTCGCATTCCACCTAGGACCTCCTGCCTGAAGTCACCGTGCCTCCCAGAGAGAGTCGGCTTGCGTTCTTACTGCCATGTAAGTCCCCTTCCTCCTGTGGCACTGCAGGCTTTGAATAGCCACAGGCCCGGAGGAGCAGCTACGGCGTTCCTTGGTTGAGGCAGTTCGCTTGATGCAGAACACCTTACTTCGAGAAGTTGATTCAGGGAAGGAAACTCAGGGTGACCTGTGTCTCTGGGCTTGCTAGAAACCACGGGGATGTCTGCTGAGTGCGCCCACGGAAACGGGGGCCTGCTGCAAGTAGCCTTGCTTTCCCATTTGGAAGGCTGCGTTCATGCTGCCTTGAAGCTACCTGACATTCCCTGCTCTCGACAGGCCTGTTAGCCCTGTCAGAGTGCTTCGGGGAACGTTATGAGTCTGCTCTGTCTAAACCAGGTGATTCCATGGCCGCGGCTCTGGCCCGCCTGACAAGCTCTAGAGCTAGAGGGAACCTCAACGTGACAAGTTGCCTCCAGCATAGGCCCCTAGTAGCCGTGCAGAAAGGGAGGCAGGCAGCTGTCTCCATGAGTTCTCAGTCGCTTAGAGGCTTTATTTTAAAGGAAGTACAGTTTGGAGGACTCCTAGGCCTCTCGGGTATGCATCACTTTCCCTCCAAGTTCACCGAGTACCTCCAGACCCCTGTGGGGCGGCTGAGCAACTTCGAGGCCCATTGGTTGACCCCACTCTCCCACCCCCGGAGGCCCTCTGTGCGTGCCGCGCGATGGGCTACACACTGGACGTCCCTCGAGGAGCGCTACATTTCCAGAGCCCTCGAACAGCCTCAGGACAGCATTTCGGGTGAGTCCGACTTTGTCATGGCCCTTGTGTGAGCTGCCATGGGAAAACACTGTGCTTTGAATACTTCGAGGACCTCGTACCTGAAGTCACTCTGCCCGAGGAGAAAGTCAGCATCTTACCATGCCGTGTCGCTAAGGGCACGCCCAGCACGAACACAGGCCTGGAAGTAAGGCCCCGAGTGGCGGTGCAGAAGCGGAGGCGTGCAGCAGTTGCCATGAGGCGGCGGCCTCGGCTCTGGGCACCTTCAACGGCAGCAGGGTTTTCTGGACACCTAGGAGGCTGGCGCGGGCCCCCTGTTCCCGGCAGGAACAGTGGCTACCGCCAGACCCACCTGGGTCTGCTAAGCAACATCCAGGCCCGTAGCCCTTTAGAGCCCCTCTGTGTATGCCGAGCGTAGGGAAGCGCGCTGCACTCTCCTTGGGAGCAGCTTAAGGTCCTCAGCACTCGCACACGTTCACGGACACCGTTCTGGCACGTCCCACAGGGCGTCGAAGTCTTACGCATTACCCCAGGCTGAGCTGAACTCAGAGAAACCCTCGGCTTCGCATTCCACCTAGGACCTCCTGCCTGAAGTCACCGTGCCTCCCAGAGAGAGTCGGCTTGCGTTCTTACTGCCACGTAAGTCCCCTTCCTCCTGTGGCACTGCAGGCTTTGAACAGGCACAGGCCCAGGGGAGCAGCTACGGCGTTCCTTGGTTGAGGCAGTTCGCTTGATGCAGAACACCCTACTTCGAGACGTTGATTTAGGGAAGGAAACTGAGGGTGACCTGTGTCTCTGGGCTTGCTAGAAACCACGGGGATGTCTGCTGAGTGCGCCCACGGAAAAGGGGGCCTGCTGCAAGTAGCCTTGCTTTCCCGTTTGGAAGGCTGCGTTCATGCTGCCTTGAAGCTACCTGACATTCCCTGCTCTCGACAGGTCTGTTAGCCCTGTCAGAGTGCTTCGGGGAACGTTATGAGTCTGCTCTGTCTAAACCAGGTGCTTCCATGGCCGCGGCTCTGGTCCGCCTGACAAGCTCTAGAGCTAGAGGGAACCTCAACGTGACAAGTTGCCTCCAGCGTAGGCCCCTAGTAGCCGTGCAGAAAGGGAGGCAGGCAGCTGTCTCCATGAGTTCTCAGTCGCTTAGAGGCTTTATTTTAAAGGAAGTAGTACACTTTGGAGGACTCCTAGGCCTCTCGGGTATGCATCACTTTCCCTCCAAGTTCACCGAGTACCTCCAGATCCCTGTGGGGCAGCTGAGCAACTTCGAGGCCCATTGGTTGACCCCACTCCCCCACCCCCGGAGGCCCTCTGTGCGTGCCGCGCGATGGGCTACACACTGGACGTCCCTCGAGGAGCGCTACATTTCCAGAGCCCTCGAACAGCCTCAGGACAGCATTTCGGGTGAGTCCGACTTTGTCATGGCCCTTGTGTGAGCTGCCATGGGAAAACACTGTGCTTTGAATACTTCGAGGACCTCGTACCTGAAGTCACTCTGCCCGAGGAGAAAGTCAGCATCTTACCATGCCGTGTCGCTAAGGGCACGCCCAGCACGAACACAGGCCTGGAAGTAAGGCCCCGAGTGGCGGTGCAGAAGCGGAGGCGTGCAGCAGTTGCCATGAGGCGGCGGCCTCGGCTCTGGGCACCTTCAACGGCAGCAGGGTTTTCTGGACACCTAGGAGGCTGGCGCGGGCCCCCTGTTCCCGGCAGGAACACTGAGTACCGCCAGGCCCACCTGGGTCTGCTAAGCAACATCCAGGCCCGTAGCCCTTTAGAGGCCCTCTGTGTATGCCGAGCGTAGGGAAACGCGCTGCACTCTCCTTGGGAGCAGCTTAAGGTCCTCAGCACTCGCACACGTTCACGGACACCGTTCTGGCACGTCCCACAGGGCCTCGAAGTCTTACGCATTACCCCAGGCTGAGCTGAACTCAGAGAAACCCTCGGCTTCGCATTCCACCTAGGACCTCCTGCCTGAAGTCACCGTGCCTCCCAGAGAGAGTCGGCTTGCGTTCTTACTGCCATGTAAGTCCCCTTCCTCCTGTGGCACTGCAGGCTTTGAATAGCCACAGGCCCAGAGGAGCAGCTACGGCGTTCCTTGGTTGAGGAGGTTCGCTTCATGCAGAACACCTTAGTTCGAGACGTTGATTGAGGGAAGGAAACTCAGGGTGACCTGTGTCTCTGGGCTTGCTAGAAACCACTGGGATGTCTGCTGAGTGCGCCCACGGAAACGGGGGCCTGCTGCAAGTAGCCTTGCTTTCCCGTTTGGAAGGCTGCGTTCATGCTGCCTTGAAGCTACCTGACATTCCCTGCTCTCGACAGGCCTGTTAGCCCTGTCAGAGTGCTTCGGGGAACGTTATGAGTCTGCTCTGTCTAAACCAGGTGCTTCCATGGCCGCGGCTCTGGTCCGCCTGACAAGCTCTAGAGCTAGAGGGAACCTCAACGTGACAAGTTGCCTCCAGCGTAGGCCCCTAGTAGCCGTGCAGAAAGGGAGGCAGGCAGCTGTCTCCATGAGTTCTCAGTCGCTTAGAGGCTTTATTTTAAAGGAAGTAGTACACTTTGGAGGACTCCTAGGCCTCTCGGGTATGCATCACTTTCCCTCCAAGTTCACCGAGTACCTCCAGACCCCTGTGGGGCGGCTGAGCAACTTCGAGGCCCATTGGTTGACCCCACTCCCCCACCCCCGGAGGCCCTCTGTGCGTGCCGCGCGATGGGCTACACACTGGACGTCCCTCGAGGAGCGCTACATTTCCAGAGCCCTCGAACAGCCTCAGGACAGCATTTCGGGTGAGTCCGACTTTGTCATGGCCCTTGTGTGAGCTGCCATGGGAAAACACTGTGCTTTGAATACTTCGAGGACCTCGTACCTGAAGTCACTCTGCCCGAGGAGAAAGTCAGCATCTTACCATGCCGTGTCGCTAAGGGCACGCCCAGCACGAACACAGGCCTGGAAGTAAGGCCCCGAGTGGCGGTGCAGAAGCGGAGGCGTGCAGCAGTTGCCATGAGGCGGCGGCCTCGGCTCTGGGCACCTTCAACGGCAGCAGGGTTTTCTGGACACCTAGGAGGCTGGCGCGGGCCCCCTGTTCCCGGCAGGAACACTGGCTACCGCCAGGCCCACCTGGGTCTGCTAAGCAACATCCAGGCCCGTAGCCCTTTAGAGGCCCTCTGTGTATGCCGAGCGTAGGGAAACGCGCTGCACTCTCCTTGGGAGCAGCTTAAGGTCCTCAGCACTCGCACACGTTCACGGACACCGTTCTGGCACGTCCCACAGGGCCTCGAAGTCTTACGCATTACCCCAGGCTGAGCTGAACTCAGAGAAACCCTCGGCTTCGCATTCCACCTAGGACCTCCTGCCTGAAGTCACCGTGCCTCCCAGAGAGAGTCGGCTTGCGTTCTTACTGCCATGTAAGTCCCCTTCCTCCTGTGGCACTGCAGGCTTTGAATAGCCACAGGCCCAGAGGAGCAGCTACGGCGTTCCTTGGTTGAGGAGGTTCGCTTCATGCAGAACACCTTAGTTCGAGACGTTGATTGAGTGAAGGAAACTCAGGGTGACCTGTGTCTCTGGGCTTGCTAGAAACCACTGGGATGTCTGCTGAGTGCGCCCACGGAAACAGGGGCCTGCTGCAAGTAGCCTTGCTTTCCCGTTTGGAAGGCTGCGTTCATGCTGCCTTGAAGCTACCTGACATTCCCTGCTCTCGACAGGCCTGTTAGCCCTGTCAGAGTGCTTCGGGGAACGTTATGAGTCTGCTCTGTCTAAACCAGGTGCTTCCATGGCCGCGGCTCTGGTCCGCCTGACAAGCTCTAGAGCTAGAGGGAACCTCAACGTGACAAGTTGCCTCCAGCGTAGGCCCCTAGTAGCCGTGCAGAAAGGGAGGCAGGCAGCTGTCTCCATGAGTTCTCAGTCGCTTAGAGGCTTTATTTTAAAGGAAGTAGTACACTTTGGAGGACTCCTAGGCCTCTCGGGTATGCATCACTTTCCCTCCAAGTTCACCGAGTACCTCCAGACCCCTGTGGGGCGGCTGAGCAACTTCGAGGCCCATTGGTTGACCCCACTCCCCCACCCCCGGAGGCCCTCTGTGCGTGCCGCGCGATGGGCTACACACTGGACGTCCCTCGAGGAGCGCTACATTTCCAGAGCCCTCGAACAGCCTCAGGACAGCATTTCGGGTGAGTCCGACTTTGTCATGGCCCTTGTGTGAGCTGCCATGGGAAAACACTGTGCTTTGAATACTTCGAGGACCTCGTACCTGAAGTCACTCTGCCCGAGGAGAAAGTCAGCATCTTACCATGCCGTGTCGCTAAGGGCACGCCCAGCACGAACACAGGCCTGGAAGTAAGGCCCCGAGTGGCGGTGCAGAAGCGGAGGCGTGCAGCAGTTGCCATGAGGCGGCGGCCTCGGCTCTGGGCACCTTCAACGGCAGCAGGGTTTTCTGGACACCTAGGAGGCTGGCGCGGGCCCCCTGTTCCCGGCAGGAACACTGGGTACCGCCAGGCCCACCTGGGTCTGCTAAGCAACATCCAGGCCCGTAGCCCTTTAGAGGCCCTCTGTGTATGCCGAGCGTAGGGAAACGCGCTGCACTCTCCTTGGGAGCAGCTTAAGGTCCTCAGCACTCGCACACGTTCACGGACACCGTTCTGGCACGTCCCACAAGGCGTCGAAGTCTTACGCATTACCCCAGGCTGAGCTGAACTCCGAGAAACCCTCGGCTTCGCATTCCACCTAGGACCTCCTGCCTGAAGTCACCGTGCCTCCCAGAGAGAGTCGGCTTGCGTTCTTACTGCCATGTAAGTCCCCTTCCTCCTGTGGCACTGCAGGCTTTGAATAGCCACAGGCCCAGAGGAGCAGCTACGGCGTTCCTTGGTTGAGGAGGTTCGCTTCATGCAGAACACCTTAGTTCGAGAAGTTGATTGAGGGAAGGAAACTCAGGGTGACCTGTGTCTCTGGGCTTGCTAGAAACCACTGGGATGTCTGCTGAGTGCACCCACGGAAACTGGGGCCTGCTGCAAGTAGCCTTGCTTTCCCGTTTGGAAGGCTGCGTTCATGCTGCCTTGAAGCTACCTGACATTCCCTGCTCTCGACAGGCCTGTTAGCCCTGTCAGAGTGCTTCGGGGAACGTTATGAGTCTGCTCTGTCTAAACCAGGTGCATCCATGGCCGCGGCTCTGGTCCGCCTGACAAGCTCTAGAGCTAGAGGGAACCTCAACGTGACAAGTTGCCTCCAGCGTAGGCCCCTAGTAGCCGTGCAGAAAGGGAGGCAGGCAGCTGTCTCCATGAGTTCTCAGTCGCTTAGAGGCTTTATTTTAAAGGAAGTAGTACACTTTGGAGGACTCCTAGGCCTCTCGGGTATGCATCACTTTCCCTCCAAGTTCACCGAGTACCTCCAGACCCCTGTGGGGCGGCTGAGCAACTTCGAGGCCCATTGGTTGACCCCACTCCCCCACCCCCGGAGGCCCTCTGTGCGTGCCGCGCGATGGGCTACACACTGGACGTCCCTCGAGGAGCGCTACATTTCCAGAGCCCTCGAACAGCCTCAGGACAGCATTTCGGGTGAGTCCGACTTTGTCATGGCCCTTGTGTGAGCTGCCATGGGAAAACACTGTGCTTTGAATACTTCGAGGACCTCGTACCTGAAGTCACTCTGCCCGAGGAGAAAGTCAGCATCTTACCATGCCGTGTCGCTAAGGGCACGCCCAGCACCAACACAGGCCTGGAAGTAAGGCCCCGAGTGGCGGTGCAGAAGCGGAGGCGTGCAGCAGTTGCCATGAGGCGGCGGCCTCGGCTCTGGGCACCTTCAACGGCAGCAGGGTTTTCTGGACACCTAGGAGGCTGGCGCGGGCCCCCTGTTCCCGGCAGGAACACTGGCTACCGCCAGGCCCACCTGGGTCTGCTAAGCAACATCCAGGCCCGTAGCCCTTTAGAGGCCCTCTGTGTATGCCGAGCGTAGGGAAACGCGCTGCACTCTCCTTGGGAGCAGCTTAAGGTCCTCAGCACTCGCACACGTTCACGGACACCGTTCTGGCACGTCCCACAGGGCGTCGAAGTCTTACGCATTACCCCAGGCTGAGCTGAACTCAGAGAAACCCTCGGCTTCGCATTCCACCTAGGACCTCCTGCCTGAAGTCACCGTGCCTCCCAGAGAGAGTCGGCTTGCGTTCTTACTGCCATGTAAGTCCCCTTCCTCCTGTGGCACTGCAGGCTTTGAATAGCCACAGGCCCAGAGGAGCAGCTACGGCGTTCCTTGGTTGAGGAGGTTCGCTTCATGCAGAACACCTTAGTTCGAGAAGTTGATTGAGGGAAGGAAACTCAGGGTGACTTGTGTCTCTGGGCTTGCTAGAAACCACTGGGATGTCTGCTGAGTGCACCCACGGAAACGGGGGCCTGCTGCAAGTAGCCTTGCTTTCCCGTTTGGAAGGCTGCGTTCATGCTGCCTTGAAGCTACCTGACATTCCCTGCTCTCGACAGGCCTGTTAGCCCTGTCAGAGTGCTTCGGGGAACGTTATGAGTCTGCTCTGTCTAAACCAGGTGCTTCCATGGCCGCGGCTCTGGTCCGCCTGACAAGCTCTAGAGCTAGAGGGAACCTCAACGTGACAAGTTGCCTCCAGCGTAGGCCCCTAGTAGCCGTGCAGAAAGGGAGGCAGGCAGCTGTCTCCATGAGTTCTCAGTCGCTTAGAGGCTTTATTTTAAAGGAAGTAGTACACTTTGGAGGACTCCTAGGCCTCTCGGGTATGCATCACTTTCCCTCCAAGTTCACCGAGTACCTCCAGACCCCTGTGGGGCGGCTGAGCAACTTCGAGGCCCATTGGTTGACCCCACTCCCCCACCCCCGGAGGCCCTCTGTGCGTGCCGCGCGATGGGCTACACACTGGACGTCCCTCGAGGAGCGCTACATTTCCAGAGCCCTCGAACAGCCTCAGGACAGCATTTCGGGTGAGTCCGACTTTGTCATGGCCCTTGTGTGAGCTGCCATGGGAAAACACTGTGCTTTGAATACTTCGAGGACCTCGTACCTGAAGTCACTCTGCCCGAGGAGAAAGTCAGCATCTTACCATGCCGTGTCGCTAAGGGCACGCCCAGCACGAACACAGGCCTGGAAGTAAGGCCCCGAGTGGCGGTGCAGAAGCGGAGGCGTGCAGCAGTTGCCATGAGGCGGCGGCCTCGGCTCTGGGCACCTTCAACGGCAGCAGGGTTTTCTGGACACCTAGGAGGCTGGCGCGGGCCCCCTGTTCCCGGCAGGAACACTGAGTACCGCCAGGCCCACCTGGGTCTGCTAAGCAACATCCAGGCCCGTAGCCCTTTAGAGGCCCTCTGTGTATGCCGAGCGTAGGGAAACGCGCTGCACTCTCCTTGGGAGCAGCTTAAGGTCCTCAGCACTCGCACACGTTCACGGACACCGTTCTGGCACGTCCCACAGGGGGTCGAAATCTTACGCATTACCCCAGGCTGAGCTGAACTCCGAGAAACCCTCGGCTTCGCATTCCACCTAGGACCTCCTGCCTGAAGTCACCGTGCCTCCCAGAGAGAGTCGGCTTGCGTTCTTACTGCCATGTAAGTCCCCTTCCTCCTGTGGCACTGCAGGCTTTGAATAGCCACAGGCCCAGAGGACCAGCTACGCCGTTCCTTGGTTGAGGCAGTTCGCTTGATGCAGAACACCTTAGTTCGAGAAGTTGATTGAGGGAAGGAAACTCAGGGTGACCTGTGTCTCTGGGCTTGCTAGAAACCACGGGGATGTCTGCTGAGTGCACCCACGGAAACGGGGGCCTGCTGCAAGTAGCATTGCTTTTCCGTTTGGAAGGCTGCGTTCATGCTGCCTTGAAGCAACCTGACATTCCCTGCTCTCGACAGACCTGTTAGCCCTGTCAGAGTGCTTCGGGAAACGTTATGAGTCTGCTCTGTCTAAACCAGGTGCTTCCATGGCCGCGGCTCTGGTCCGCCTGACAAGCTCTAGAGCTAGAGGGAACCTCAACGTGACAAGTTGCCTCCAGCGTAGGCCCCTAGTAGCCGTGCAGAAAGGGAGGCAGGCAGCTGTCTCCATGAGTTCTCAGTCGCTTAGAGGCTTTATTTTAAAGGAAGTAGTACACTTTGGAGGACTCCTAGGCCTCTCGGGTATGCATCACTTTCCCTCCAAGTTCACCGAGTACCTCCAGACCCCTGTGGGGCGGCTGAGCAACTTCGAGGCCCATTGGTTGACCCCACTCCCCCACCCCCGGAGGCCCTCTGTGCGTGCCGCGCGATGGGCTACACACTGGACGTCCCTCGAGGAGCGCTACATTTCCAGAGCCCTCGAACAGCCTCAGGACAGCATTTCGGGTGAGTCCGACTTTGTCATGGCCCTTGTGTGAGCTGCCATGGGAAAACACTGTGCTTTGAATACTTCGAGGACCTCGTACCTGAAGTCACTCTGCCCGAGGAGAAAGTCAGCATCTTACCATGCCGTGTCGCTAAGGGCACGCCCAGCACGAACACAGGCCTGGAAGTAAGGCCCCGAGTGGCGGTGCAGAAGCGGAGGCGTGCAGCAGTTGCCATGAGACGGCGGCCTCGGCTCTGGGCACCTTCAACGGCAGCAGGGTTTTCTGGACACCTAGGAGGCTGGCGCGGGCCCCCTGTTCCCGGCAGGAACACTGGGTACCGCCAGGCCCACCTGGGTCTGCTAAGCAACATCCAGGCCCGTAGCCCTTTAGATGCCCTCTGTGTATGCCGAGCGTAGGGAAACGCGCTGCACTCTCCTTGGGAGCAGCTTAAGGTCCTCAGCACTCGCACACGTTCACGGACACCGTTCTGGCACGTCCCACAGGGCGTCGAAGTCTTACGCATTACCCCAGGCTGAGCTGAACTCAGAGAAACCCTCGGCTTCGCATTCCACCTAGGACCTCCTGCCTGAAGTCACCGTGCCTCCCAGAGAGAGTCGGCTTGCGTTCTTACTGCCATGTAAGTCCCCTTCCTCCTGTGGCACTGCAGGCTTTGAATAGCCACAGGCCCAGAGGAGCAGCTACGGCGTTCCTTGGTTGAGGAGGTTCGCTTCATGCAGAACACCTTAGTTCGAGACGTTGATTGAGGGAAGGAAACTCAGGGTGACCTGTGTCTCTGGGCTTGCTAGAAACCACTGGGATGTCTGCTGAGTGCACCCACGGAAACGGGGGCCTGCTGCAAGTAGCCTTGCTTTCCCGTTTGGAAGGCTGCGTTCATGCTGCCTTGAAGCTACCTGACATTCCCTGCTCTCGACAGGCCTGTTAGCCCTGTCAGAGTGCTTCGGGGAACGTTATGAGTCTGCTCTGTCTAAACCAGGTGCATCCATGGCCGCGGCTCTGGTCCGCCTGACAAGCTCTAGAGCTAGAGGGAACCTCAACGTGACAAGTTGCCTCCAGCGTAGGCCCCTAGTAGCCGTGCAGAAAGGGAGGCAGGCAGCTGTCTCCATGAGTTCTCAGTCGCTTAGAGGCTTTATTTTAAAGGAAGTAGTACACTTTGGAGGACTCCTAGGCCTCTCGGGTATGCATCACTTTCCCTCCAAGTTCACCGAGTACCTCCAGACCCCTGTGGGGCGGCTGAGCAACTTCGAGGCCCATTGGTTGACCCCACTCCCCCACCCCCGGAGGCCCTCTGTGCGTGCCGCGCGATGGGCTACACACTGGACGTCCCTCGAGGAGCGCTACATTTCCAGAGCCCTCGAACAGCCTCAGGACAGCATTTCGGGTGAGTCCGACTTTGTCATGGCCCTTGTGTGAGCTGCCATGGGAAAACACTGTGCTTTGAATACTTCGAGGACCTCGTACCTGAAGTCACTCTGCCCGAGGAGAAAGTCAGCATCTTACCATGCCGTGTCGCTAAGGGCACGCCCAGCACGAACACAGGCCTGGAAGTAAGGCCCCGAGTGGCGGTGCAGAAGCGGAGGCGTGCAGCAGTTGCCATGAGGCGGCGGCCTCGGCTCTGGGCACCTTCAACGGCAGCAGGGTTTTCTGGACACCTAGGAGGCTGGCGCGGGCCCCCTGTTCCCGGCAGGAACACTGGCTACCGCCAGGCCCACCTGGGTCTGCTAAGCAACATCCAGGCCCGTAGCCCTTTAGAGGCCCTCTGTGTATGCCGAGCGTAGGGAAACGCGCTGCACTCTCCTTGGGAGCAGCTTAAGGTCCTCAGCACTCGCACACGTTCACGGACACCGTTCTGGCACGTCCCACAGGGCGTCGAAGTCTTACGCATTACCCCAGGCTGAGCTGAACTCAGAGAAACCCTCGGCTTCGCATTCCACCTAGGACCTCCTGCCTGAAGTCACCGTGCCTCCCAGAGAGAGTCGGCTTGCGTTCTTACTGCCATGTAAGTCCCCTTCCTCCTGTGGCACTGCAGGCTTTGAATAGCCACAGGCCCAGAGGAGCAGCTACGGCGTTCCTTGGTTGAGGCAGTTCGCTTGATGCAGAACACCTTACTTCGAGAAGTTGATTGAGGGAAGGAAACTCAGGGTGACCTGTGTCTCTTTGGGCTTGCTAGAAACCACGGGGATGTCTGCTGAGTGCGCCCATGGAAAGTGGGGCCTGCTGCAAGTAGCCTTGCTTTCCCGTTTGGAAGGCTGCGTTCATGCTGCCTTGAAGCTATCTGACATTCCCTGCTCTCGACAGGCCTGTTAGCCCTGTCAGAGTGCTTCGGGGAACGTTATGAGTCTGCTCTGTCTAAACCAGGTGCTTCCATGGCCGCGGCTCTGGTCCGCCTGACAAGCTCTAGAGCTAGAGGGAACCTCAACGTGACAAGTTGCCTCCAGCGTAGGCCCCTAGTAGCCGTGCAGAAAGGGAGGCAGGCAGCTGTCTCCATGAGTTCTCAGTCGCTTAGAGGCTTTATTTTAAAGGAAGTAGTACACTTTGGAGGACTCCTAGGCCTCTCGGGTATGCATCACTTTCCCTCCAAGTTCACCGAGTACCTCCAGATCCCTGTGGGGCGGCTGAGCAACTTCGAGGCCCATTGGTTGACCCCACTCCCCCACCCCCGGAGGCCCTCTGTGCGTGCCGCGCGATGGGCTACACACTGGACGTCCCTCGAGGAGCGCTACATTTCCAGAGCCCTCGAACAGCCTCAGGACAGCATTTCGGGTGAGTCCGACTTTGTCATGGCCCTTGTGTGAGCTGCCATGGGAAAACACTGTGCTTTGAATACTTCGAGGACCTCGTACCTGAAGTCACTCTGCCCGAGGAGAAAGTCAGCATCTTACCATGCCGTGTCGCTAAGGGCACGCCCAGCACGAACACAGGCCTGGAAGTAAGGCCCCGAGTGGCGGTGCAGAAGCGGAGGCGTGCAGCAGTTTCCAAGACACGGCGGCCTCGGTTCTGGGCAACTTCAACGGCAGCAGGATTTTCTGGACACCTAGGAGGCTGGCGCGGGCCCCCTGTTCCCGGCAGGAACACTGGGTACCGCCAGGCCCACCTGGGTCTGCTAAGCAACATCCAGGCCCGTAGCCCTTTAGAGCCCCTCTGTGTATGCCGAGCGTAGGGAAACGCGCTGCACTCTCCTTGGGAGCAGCTTAAGGTCCTCAGCACTCGCACACGTTCACGGACACCGTTCTGGCACGTCCCACAGGGCGTCGAAGTCTTACGCATTACCCCAGGCTGAGCTGAACTCAGAGAAACCCTCGGCTTCGCATTCCACCTAGGACCTCCTGCCTGAAGTCACCGTGCCTCCCAGAGAGAGTCGGCTTGCGTTCTTACTGCCATGTAAGTCCCCTTCCTCCTGTGGCACTGCAGGCTTTGAATAGCCACAGGCCCAGAGGACCAGCTACGGTGTTCCTTGGTTGAGGCAGTTCGCTTGATGCAGAACACCTTACCTCGAGAAGTTAATTGAGGGAAGAAAACTCAGGGTGACCTGTGTCTCTGGGCTTGCTAGAAACCACGGGGATGTCTGCTGAGTGCACCCACGGAAACGGGGGCCTGCTGCAAGTAGCCTTGCTTTCCCGTTTGGAAAGCTGCGTTCATGCTGCCTTGAAGCTACGTGACATTCCCTGCTCTCGACAGGCCTGTTAGCCCTGTCAGAGTGCTTCGGGGAACGTTATGAGTCTGCTCTGTCTAAACCAGGTGCTTCCTTGGCCGCGGCTCTGGTCCGCCTGACAAGCTCTAGAGCTAGAGGGAACCTCAACGTGACAAGTTGCCTCCAGCGTAGGCCCCTAGTAGCCGTGCAGAAAGGGAGGCAGGCAGCTGTCTCCATGAGTTCTCAGTCGCTTAGAGGCTTTATTTTAAAGGAAGTAGTACACTTTGGAGGACTCCTAGGCTTCTCGGGTATGCATCACTTTCCCTCCAAGTTCACCGAGTACCTCCAGATCCCTGTGGGGCGGCTGAGCAACTTCGAGGCCCATTGGTTGACCCCACTCCCCCACCCCCGGAGGCCCTCTGTGCGTGCCGCGCGATGGGCTACACACTGGACGTCCCTCGAGGAGCGCTACATTTCCAGAGCCCTCGAACAGCCTCAGGACAGCATTTCGGGTGAGTCCGACTTTGTCATGGCCCTTGTGTGAGCTGCCATGGGAAAACACTGTGCTTTGAATACTTCGAGGACCTCGTACCTGAAGTCACTCTGCCCGAGGAGAAAGTCAGCATCTTACCATGCCGTGTCGCTAAGGGCACGCCCAGCACGAACACAGGCCTGGAAGTAAGGCCCCGAGTGGCGGTGCAGAAGCGGAGGCGTGCAGCAGTTGCCATGAGACGGCGGCCTCGGCTCTGGGCAACTTCAACGGCAGCAGGGTTTTCTGGACACCTAGGAGGCTGGCGCGGGCCCCCTGTTCCCGGCAGGAACACTGGGTACCGCCAGGCGCACCTGGGTCTGCTAAGCAACATCCAGGCCCGTAGCCCTTTAGAGCCCCTCTGTGTATGCCGAGCGTAGGGAAACGCGCTGCACTCTCCTTGGGAGCAGCTTAAGGTCCTCAGCACTCGCACACGTTCACGGACACCGTTCTGGCACGTCCCACAGGGCGTCGAAGTCTTACGCATTACCCCAGGCTGAGCTGAACTCAGAGAAACCCTCGGCTTCGCATTCCACCTAGGACCTCTTGCCTGAAGTCACCGAGCCTCCCAGAGAGAGTCAGCTTGCGTTCTTACTGCCATGTAAGTCCCTTTCCTCCTGTGGCACTGCAGGCTTTGAATAGCCACAGGTCCAGAGGAGCTGCTACGCCGTTCCTTGGTTGAGGCAGTTCGCTTGATGCAGAACACCCTACATCGAGACGTTGATTCAGGGAAGGAAACTCAGGGTGACCTGTGTCTCTGGGCTTGCTAGAAACCATGGGGATATCTGCTGAGTGCGCCCACGGAAACGGGGGCCTGCTGCAAGTAGCCTTGCTTTCCCATTTGGAAGGCAGCGTTCATGCTGCCTTGAAGCTACCTGACATTCCCTGCTCTCGACAGACCTGTTAGCCCTGTCAGAGTGCTTCGGGGAACGTTATGAGTCTGCTCTGTCTAAACCAGGTGCTTCCATGGCCGCGGCTCTGGTCTGCCTGACAAGCTCTAGAGCTAGAGGGAACCTCAACGTGACAAGTTGCCTCCAGCATAGGCCCCTAGTAGCCGTGCAGAAAGGGAGGCAGGCAGCTGTCTCCATGAGTTCTCAGTCGCTTAGAGGCTTTATTTTACAGGAAGTAGTACACTTTGGAGGACTCCTAGGCCTCTCGGGTATGCATCACTTTCCCTCCAAGTTCACCCAGTACCTCCAGATCCCTGTGGGGCGGCTGAACAACTTCGAGGCCCATTGGTTGACCCCACTCCCCCACCCCCGGAGGCCCTCTGTGCGTGCCGCGCGATGGGCTACACACTGGACGTCCCTCGAGGAGCGCTACATTTCCAGAGCCCTCGAACAGCCTCAGGACAGCATTTCGGGTGAGTCCGACTTTGTCATGGCCCTTGTGTGAGCTGCCATGGGAAAACACTGTGATTTGAATACTTCGAGGACCTCGTACCTGAAGTCACTCTGCCCGAGGAGAAAGTCAGCATCTTACCATGCCGTGTCGCTAAGGGCACGCCCAGCACGAACACAGGCCTGGAAGTAAGGCCCCGAGTTGTGGTGTAGAAGCGGAGGCATGCAGCAGTTGCCATGAGGCGGCGGCCTCGGCTCTGGGCACCTTCAACGGCAGCAGGGTTTTCTGGACACCTAGGAGGCTGGCGCGGGCCCCCTGTTCCCGGCAGGAACACTGAGTACCGCCAGGCCCACCAGGGTCTGCTAAGCAATATCCAGGCCCGTAGCCCTTTAGAGGCCCTCTGTGTATGCCGAGCGTAGGGAAACGCGCTGCACTCTCCTTGGGAGCAGCTTAAGGTCCTCAGCACTCGCACACGTTCACGGACACCGTTCTGGCACGTCCCACAGGGCGTCGAAGTCTTACGCATTACCCCAGGCTGAGCTGAACTCAGAGAAACCCTCGGCTTCGCATTCCACCTAGGACCTCCTGCCTGAAGTCACCGTGCCTCCCAGAGAGAGTCGGCTTGCGTTCTTACTGCCATGTAAGTCCCCTTCCTCCTGTGGCACTGCAGGCTTTGAATAGCCACAGGCCCAGAGGAGCAGCTACGGCGTTCCTTGGTTGAGGCAGTTCGCTTGATGCAGAACACCTTACTTCGAGAAGTTGATTGAGGGAAGGAAACTCAGGGTGACCTGTGTCTCTGGGCTTGCTAGAAACCACGGGGATGTCTGCTGAGTGCGCCCACGGAAACGGGGGCCTGCTGCAAGTAGCCTTGCTTTCCCGTTTGGAAGGCTGCGTTCATGCTACCTTGAAGCTACGTGACATTCCCTGCTCTCGACAGGCCTGTTAGCCCTGTCACAGTGCTTCGGGGAACGTTATGAGTCTGCTCTGTCTAAACCAGGTGCTTCCATGGCGGCGGCTCTGGTCCGCCTGACAAGCTCTAGAGCTAGAGGGAACCTCAACGTGACAAGTTGCCTCCAGCGTAGGCCCCTAGTAGCCGTGCAGAAAGGGAGGCAGGCAGCTGTCTCCATGAGTTCTCAGTCGCTTAGAGGCTTTATTTTAAAGGAAGTAGTACACTTTGGAGGACTCCTAGGCCTCTCGGGTATGCATCACTTTCCCTCCAAGTTCACCGAGTACCTCCAGACCCCTGTGGGGCGGCTGAGCAACTTCGAGGCCCATTCGTTGACCCTCCCACCCCCACCCCCGAGGCCCTCTGTGCGTGCCGCGCGATGGGCTACACACTGGACGTCCCTCGAGGAGCGCTACATTTCCAGAGCCCTCGAACAGCCTCAGGATAGCATTTCGGGTGAGTCCGACTTTGTCATGGCCCTTGTGTGAGCTGCCATGGGAAAACACTGTGCTTTGAATACTTCGAGGACCTCGTACCTGAAGTCACTCTGCCCGAGGAGAAAGTCAGCATCTTACCATGCCGTGTCGCTAAGGGCACGCCCAGCACGAACACAGGCCTGGAAGTAAGGCCCCGAGTGGCGGTGCAGAAGCGGAGGCGTGCAGCAGTTGCCATGAGGCGGCGGCCTCGGCTCTGGGCATCTTCAACGGCAGCAGGGTTTTCTGGACACCTAGGAGGCTGGCGCGGGCCCCCTGTTCCCGGCAGGAACACTGGCTACCGCCAGACCCACCTGGGTCTGCTAAGCAACATCCAGGCCCGTAGCCCTTTAGAGGCCCTCTGTGTATGCCGAGCGTAGGGAAACGCGCTGCACTCTCCTTGGGAGCAGCTTAAGGTCCTCAGCACTCGCACACGTTCACGGACACCGTTCTGGCACGTCCCACATGGCGTCGAAGTCTTACGCATTACCCCAGGCTGAGCTGAACTCAGAGAAACCCTCGGCTTCGCATTCCACCTAGGACCTCTTGCCTGAAGTCACCGAACCTCCCAGAGAGAGTCAGCTTGCGTTCTTACTGCCATGTAAGTCCCTTTCCTCCTGTGGCACTGCAGGCTTTGAATAGCCACGGGTCCAGAGGAGCTGCTACGCCGTTCCTTGGTTGAGGCAGTTCGCTTGATGCAGAACACCCTACTTCGAGACGTTGATTCAGGGAAGGAAACTCAGGGTGACCTGTGTCTCTGGGCTTGCTAGAAACCACGGGGATGTCTGCTGAGTGCGCCCACGGAAACGGGGGCCTGCTGCAAGTAGCCTTGCTTTCCTGTTTGGAAGGCAGCGTTCATGCTGCCTTGAAGCTACCTGACATTCCCTGCTCTCGACAGGCCTGTTAGCCCTGTCACAGTGCTTCGGGGAACGTTATGAGTCTGCTCTGTCTAAACCAGGTGCTTCCATGGCGGCGGCTCTGGTCCGCCTGACAAGCTCTAGAGCTAGAGGGAACCTCAACGTGACAAGTTGCCTCCAGCGTAGGCCCCTAGTAGCCGTGCAGAAAGGGAGGCAGGCAGCTGTCTCCATGAGTTCTCAGTCGCTTAGAGGCTTTATTTTAAAGGAAGTAGTACACTTTGGAGGACTCCTAGGCCTCTCGGGTATGCATCACTTTCCCTCCAAGTTCACCGAGTACCTCCAGACCCCTGTGGGGCGACTGAGCAACTTCGAGGCCCATTGGTTGACCCCACTCCCCCACCTCCGGAGGCCCTCTGTGCGTGCCGCGCGATGGGCTACACACTGGACGTCCCTCGAGGAGCGCTACATTTCCAGAGCCCTCGAACAGCCTCAGGACAGCATTTCGGGTGAGTCCGACTTTGTCATGGCCCTTGTGTGAGCTGCCATGGGAAAACACTGTGCTTTGAATACTTCGAGGACCTCGTACCTGAAGTCACTCTGCCCGAGGAGAAAGTCAGCATCTTACCATGCCGTGTCGCTAAGGGCACGCCCAGCACCAACACAGGCCTGGAAGTAAGGCCCCGAGTGGCGGTGCAGAAGCGGAGGCGTGCAGCAGTTGCCATGAGGCGGCGGCCTCGGCTCTGGGCACCTTCAACGGCAGCAGGGTTTTCTGGACACCTAGGAGGCTGGCGCGGGCCCCCTGTTCCCGGCAGGAACACTGAGTACCGCCAGGCCCACCTGGGTCTGCTAAGCAACATCCAGGCCCGTAGCCCTTTAGAGGCCCTCTGTGTATGCCGAGCGTAGGGAAACGCGCTGCACTCTCCTTGGGAGCAGCTTAAGGTCCTCAGCACTCGCACACGTTCACGGACACCGTTCTGGCACGTCCCACAAGGCGTCGAAGTCTTACGCATTACCCCAGGCTGAGCTGAACTCAGAGAAACCCTCGGCTTCGCATTCCACCTAGGACCTCCTGCCTGAAGTCACCGTGCCTCCCAGAGAGAGTCGGCTTGCGTTCTTACTGCCATGTAAGTCCCCTTCCTCCTGTGGCACTGCAGGCTTTGAATAGCCACAGGCCCAGAGGAAAAGCTACGGCGTTCCTTGGTTGAGGCAGTTCGCTTGATGCAGAACACCTTACTTCGAGAAGTTGATTGAGGGAAGGAAACTCAGGGTGACCTGTGTCTCTGGGCTTGCTAGAAACCACGGGGATGTCTGCTGAGTGCGCCCACGGAAACGGGGGCCTGCTGCAAGTAGCCTTGCTTTCCCGTTTGGAAGGCTGCGTTCATGCTGCCTTGAAGCTACCTGACATTCCCTGCTCTCGACAGGCCTGTTAGCCCTGTCAGAGTGCTTCGGGGAACGTTATGAGTCTGCTCTATCTAAACCAGGTGCTTCCATGGCCGAGGCTCTGTCCACCTGACAAGCTCTAGAGCTAGAGGGAACCTCAACGTGACAAGTTGCCTCCAGCGTAGGCCCCTAGTAGCCGTGCAGAAAGGGAAGCAGGCAGCTGTCTCCATGAGTTCTCAGTCGCTTAGAGGCTTTATTTTAAAGGAAGTAGTACACTTTGGAGGACTCCTAGGCCTCTCGGGTATGCATCACTTTCCCTCCAAGTTCACCGAGTACCTCCAGACCCCTGTGGGGCGGCTGAGCAACTTCGAGGCCCATTGGTTGACCCCACTTCCCCACCCCCGGAGGCCCTCTGTGCGTGCCGCGCGATGGGCTACACACTGGACGTCCCTCGAGGAGCGCTACATTTCCAGAGCCCTCGAACAGCCTCAGGACAGCATTTCGGGTGAGTCCGACTTTGTCATGGCCCTTGTGTGAGCTGCCATGGGAAAACACTGTGCTTTGAATACTTCGAGGACCTCGTACCTGAAGTCACTCTGCCCGAGGAGAAAGTCAGCATCTTACCATGCCGTGTCGCTAAGGGCACGCCCAGCACCAACACAGGCCTGGAAGTAAGGCCCCGAGTGGCGGTGCAGAAGCGGAGGCGTGCAGCAGTTGCCATGAGGCGGCGGCCTCGGTTCTGGGCATCTTCAACGGCAGCAGGGTTTTCTGGACACCTAGGAGGCTGGCGCGGGCCCCCTGTTCCCGGCAGGAACACTGAGTACCGCCAGGCCCACCAGGGTCTGCTAAGCAATATCCAGGCCCGTAGCCCTTTAGAGGCCCTCTGTGTATGCCGAGCGTAGGGAAACGCGCTGCACTCTCCTTGGGAGCAGCTTAAGGTCCTCAGCACACGCACACGTTCACGGACACCGTTCTGGCACGTCCCACATGGCGTCGAAGTCTTACGCATTACCCCAGGCTGAGCTGAACTCAGAGAAACCTTCGGCTTTGCATTCCACCTAGGACCTCCTGCCTGAAGTCACCGTGCCTCCCAGAGAGAGTCGGCTTGCGTTCTTACTGCCATGTAAGTCCCCTTCCTCCTGTGGCACTGCAGGCTTTGAATAGCCACAGGCCCAGAGGAGCAGCTACGGCGTTCCTTGGTTGAGGCAGTTCGCTTGATGCAGAACACCTTACTTCGAGAAGTTGATTGAGGGAAGGAAACTCAGGGTGACCTGTGTCTCTGGGCTTACTAGAAACCACGGGGATGTCTGCTGAGTGCGCCCACGGAAACGGGGGCCTGCTGCAAGTAGCCTTGCTTTCCCGTTTGGAAGGCTGCGTTCATGCTACCTTGAAGCTACGTGACATTCCCTGCTCTCGACAGGCCTGTTAGCCCTGTCACAGTGCTTCGGGGAACGTTATGAGTCTGCTCTGTCTAAACCAGGTGCTTCCATGGCGGCGGCTCTGGTCCGCCTGACAAGCTCTAGTGCTAGAGGGAACCTCAACGTGACAAGTTGCCTCCAGCGTAGGCCCCTAGTAGCCGTGCAGAAAGGGAGGCAGGCAGCTGTCTCCATGAGTTCTCAGTCGCTTAGAGGCTTTATTTTAAAGGAAGTAGTACACTTTGGAGGACTCCTAGGCCTCTCGGGTATGCATCACTTTCCCTCCAAGTTCACCGAGTACCTCCAGACCCCTGTGGGGCGGCTGAGCAACTTCGAGACCCATTCGTTGACCCTCCCACCCCCACCCCCGAGGCCCTCTGTGCGTGCCGCGCGATGGGCTACACACTGGACGTCCCTCGAGGAGCGCTACATTTCCAGAGCCCTCGAACAGCCTCAGGACAGCATTTCGGGTGAGTCCGACTTTGTCATGGCCCTTGTGTGAGCTGCCATGGGAAAACACTGTGCTTTGAATACTTCGAGGACCTCGTACCTGAAGTCACTCTGCCCGAGGAGAAAGTCAGCATCTTACCATGCCGTGTCGCTAAGGGCACGCCCAGCACGAACACAGGCCTGGAAGTAAGGCCCCGAGTGGCGGTGCAGAAGCGGAGGCGTGCAGCAGTTGCCATGAGGCGGCGGCCTCGGCTCTGGGCATCTTCAACGGCAGCAGGGTTTTCTGGACACCTAGGAGGCTGGCGCGGGCCCCCTGTTCCCGGCAGGAACACTGAGTACCGCCAGGCCCACCTGGGTCTGCTAAGCAACATCCAGGCCCGTAGCCCTTTAGAGGCCCTCTGTGTATGCCGAGCGTAGGGAAACGCGCTGCACTCTCCTTGGGAGCAGCTTAAGGTCCTCAGCACTCGCACACGTTCACGGACACCGTTCTGGCACGTCCCACAGGGCGTCGAAGTCTTACGCATTACCCCAGGCTGAGCTGAACTCAGAGAAACCCTCGGCTTCGCATTCCACCTAGGACCTCTTGCCTGAAGTCACCGAGCCTCCCAGAGAGAGTCAGCTTGCGTTCTTACTGCCATGTAAGTCCCTTTCCTCCTGTGGCACTGCAGGCTTTGAATAGCCACAGGTCCAGAGGAGCTGCTACGCCGTTCCTTGGTTGAGGCAGTTCGCTTGATGCAGAACACCCTACATCGAGACGTTGATTCAGGGAAGGAAACTCAGGGTGACCTGTGTCTCTGGGCTTGCTAGAAACCATGGGGATGTCTGCTGAGTGCGCCCACGGAAACGGGGGCCTGCTGCAAGTAGCCTTGCTTTCCCATTTGGAAGGCAGCGTTCATGCTGCCTTGAAGCTACCTGACATTCCCTGCTCTCGACAGACCTGTTAGCCCTGTCAGAGTGCTTCGGGGAACGTTATGAGTCTGCTCTGTCTAAACCAGGTGCTTCCATGGCCGCGGCTCTGGTCTGCCTGACAAGCTCTAGAGCTAGAGGGAACCTCAACGTGACAAGTTGCCTCCAGCATAGGCCCCTAGTAGCCGTGCAGAAAGGGAGGCAGGCAGCTGTCTCCATGAGTTCTCAGTCGCTTAGAGGCTTTATTTTACAGGAAGTAGTACACTTTGGAGGACTCCTAGGCCTCTCGGGTATGCATCACTTTCCCTCCAAGTTCACCCAGTACCTCCAGATCCCTGTGGGGCGGCTGAACAACTTCGAGGCCCATTGGTTGACCCCACTCCCCCACCCCCGGAGGCCCTCTGTGCGTGCCGCGCGATGGGCTACACACTGGACGTCCCTCGAGGAGCGCTACATTTCCAGAGCCCTCGAACAGCCTCAGGACAGCATTTCGGGTGAGTCCGACTTTGTCATGGCCCTTGTGTGAGCTGCCATGGGAAAACACTGTGATTTGAATACTTCGAGGACCTCGTACCTGAAGTCACTCTGCCCGAGGAGAAAGTCAGCATCTTACCATGCCGTGTCGCTAAGGGCACGCCCAGCACGAACACAGGCCTGGAAGTAAGGCCCCGAGTTGTGGTGTAGAAGCGGAGGCGTGCAGCAGTTGCCATGAGGCGGCGGCCTCGGCTCTGGGCACCTTCAACGGCAGCAGGGTTTTCTGGACACCTAGGAGGCTGGCGCGGGCCCCCTGTTCCCGGCAGGAACACTGAGTACCGCCAGGCCCACCAGGGTCTGCTAAGCAATATCCAGGCCCGTAGCCCTTTAGAGGCCCTCTGTGTATGCCGAGCGTAGGGAAACGCGCTGCACTCTCCTTGGGAGCAGCTTAAGGTCCTCAGCACTCGCACACGTTCACGGACACCGTTCTGGCACGTCCCACAGGGCGTCGAAGTCTTACGCATTACCCCAGGCTGAGCTGAACTCAGAGAAACCCTCGGCTTCGCATTCCACCTAGGACCTCCTGCCTGAAGTCACCGTGCCTCCCAGAGAGAGTCGGCTTGCGTTCTTACTGCCATGTAAGTCCCCTTCCTCCTGTGGCACTGCAGGCTTTGAATAGCCACAGGCCCAGAGGAGCAGCTACGGCGTTCCTTGGTTGAGGCAGTTCGCTTGATGCAGAACACCTTACTTCGAGAAGTTGATTGAGGGAAGGAAACTCAGGGTGACCTGTGTCTCTGGGCTTGCTAGAAACCACGGGGATGTCTGCTGAGTGCGCCCACGGAAACGGGGGCCTGCTGCAAGTAGCCTTGCTTTCCCGTTTGGAAGGCTGCGTTCATGCTACCTTGAAGCTACGTGACATTCCCTGCTCTCGACAGGCCTGTTAGCCCTGTCACAGTGCTTCGGGGAACGTTATGAGTCTGCTCTGTCTAAACCAGGTGCTTCCATGGCGGCGGCTCTGGTCCGCCTGACAAGCTCTAGAGCTAGAGGGAACCTCAACGTGACAAGTTGCCTCCAGCGTAGGCCCCTAGTAGCCGTGCAGAAAGGGAGGCAGGCAGCTGTCTCCATGAGTTCTCAGTCGCTTAGAGGCTTTATTTTAAAGGAAGTAGTACACTTTGGAGGACTCCTAGGCCTCTCGGGTATGCATCACTTTCCCTCCAAGTTCACCGAGTACCTCCAGACCCCTGTGGGGCGGCTGAGCAACTTCGAGGCCCATTCGTTGACCCTCCCACCCCCACCCCCGAGGCCCTCTGTGCGTGCCGCGCGATGGGCTACACACTGGACGTCCCTCGAGGAGCGCTACATTTCCAGAGCCCTCGAACAGCCTCAGGATAGCATTTCGGGTGAGTCCGACTTTGTCATGGCCCTTGTGTGAGCTGCCATGGGAAAACACTGTGCTTTGAATACTTCGAGGACCTCGTACCTGAAGTCACTCTGCCCGAGGAGAAAGTCAGCATCTTACCATGCCGTGTCGCTAAGGGCACGCCCAGCACGAACACAGGCCTGGAAGTAAGGCCCCGAGTGGCGGTGCAGAAGCGGAGGCGTGCAGCAGTTGCCATGAGGCGGCGGCCTCGGCTCTGGGCATCTTCAACGGCAGCAGGGTTTTCTGGACACCTAGGAGGCTGGCGCGGGCCCCCTGTTCCCGGCAGGAACACTGGCTACCGCCAGACCCACCTGGGTCTGCTAAGCAACATCCAGGCCCGTAGCCCTTTAGAGGCCCTCTGTGTATGCCGAGCGTAGGGAAACGCGCTGCACTCTCCTTGGGAGCAGCTTAAGGTCCTCAGCACTCGCACACGTTCACGGACACCGTTCTGGCACGTCCCACATGGCGTCGAAGTCTTACGCATTACCCCAGGCTGAGCTGAACTCAGAGAAACCCTCGGCTTCGCATTCCACCTAGGACCTCTTGCCTGAAGTCACCGAACCTCCCAGAGAGAGTCAGCTTGCGTTCTTACTGCCATGTAAGTCCCTTTCCTCCTGTGGCACTGCAGGCTTTGAATAGCCACGGGTCCAGAGGAGCTGCTACGCCGTTCCTTGGTTGAGGCAGTTCGCTTGATGCAGAACACCCTACTTCGAGACGTTGATTCAGGGAAGGAAACTCAGGGTGACCTGTGTCTCTGGGCTTGCTAGAAACCACGGGGATGTCTGCTGAGTGCGCCCACGGAAACGGGGGCCTGCTGCAAGTAGCCTTGCTTTCCTGTTTGGAAGGCAGCGTTCATGCTGCCTTGAAGCTACCTGACATTCCCTGCTCTCGACAGGCCTGTTAGCCCTGTCACAGTGCTTCGGGGAACGTTATGAGTCTGCTCTGTCTAAACCAGGTGCTTCCATGGCCGCGGCTCTGGTCCGCCTGACAAGCTCTAGAGCTAGAGGGAACCTCAACGTGACAAGTTGCCTCCAGCGTAGGCCCCTAGTAGCCGTGCAGAAAGGGAGGCAGGCAGCTGTCTCCATGAGTTCTCAGTCGCTTAGAGGCTTTATTTTAAAGGAAGTAGTACACTTTGGAGGACTCCTAGGCCTCTCGGGTATGCATCACTTTCCCTCCAAGTTCACCGAGTACCTCCAGACCCCTGTGGGGCGACTGAGCAACTTCGAGGCCCATTGGTTGACCCCACTCCCCCACCTCCGGAGGCCCTCTGTGCGTGCCGCGCGATGGGCTACACACTGGACGTCCCTCGAGGAGCGCTACATTTCCAGAGCCCTCGAACAGCCTCAGGACAGCATTTCGGGTGAGTCCGACTTTGTCATGGCCCTTGTGTGAGCTGCCATGGGAAAACACTGTGCTTTGAATACTTCGAGGACCTCGTACCTGAAGTCACTCTGCCCGAGGAGAAAGTCAGCATCTTACCATGCCGTGTCGCTAAGGGCACGCCCAGCACCAACACAGGCCTGGAAGTAAGGCCCCGAGTGGCGGTGCAGAAGCGGAGGCGTGCAGCAGTTGCCATGAGGCGGCGGCCTCGGCTCTGGGCACCTTCAACGGCAGCAGGGTTTTCTGGACACCTAGGAGGCTGGCGCGGGCCCCCTGTTCCCGGCAGGAACACTGAGTACCGCCAGGCCCACCTGGGTCTGCTAAGCAACATCCAGGCCCGTAGCCCTTTAGAGGCCCTCTGTGTATGCCGAGCGTAGGGAAACGCGCTGCACTCTCCTTGGGAGCAGCTTAAGGTCCTCAGCACTCGCACACGTTCACGGACACCGTTCTGGCACGTCCCACAGGGCGTCGAAGTCTTACGCATTACCCCAGGCTGAGCTGAACTCAGAGAAACCCTCGGCTTCGCATTCCACCTAGGACCTCCTGCCTGAAGTCACCGTGCCTCCCAGAGAGAGTCGGCTTGCGTTCTTACTGCCATGTAAGTCCCCTTCCTCCTGAGGCACTGCAGGTTTGAACAGCCACAGGCCCCGAGGAGCAGCTACGGCGTTCCTTGGTTGAGGCAGTTCGCTTGATGCAGAACACCCTACTTCGAGAAGTTGATTCAGGGAAGGAAACTCAGGGTGACCTGTGTCTCTTTGGGCTTGTTAGAAACCACGGGGATGTCTGCTGAGTGTGCCCACGGAAACGGGGGCCTGCTGCAAGTAGCCTTGCTTTCCCGTTTGGAAGGCTGCGTTCATGCTGCCTTGAAGCTACCTGACATTCCCTGCTCTCGACAGGCCTGTTAGCCCTGCCACAGTGCTTCGGGGAACGTTATGAGTCTGCTCTGTCTAAACCAGGTGCTTCCATGGCCGCGGCTCTGGTCCGCCTGACAAGCTCTAGAGCTAGAGGGAACCTCAACGTGACAAGTTGCCTCCAGCGTAGGCCCCTAGTAGCCGTGCAGAAAGGGAGGCAGGCAGCTGTCTCCATGAGTTCTCAGTCGCTTAGAGGCTTTATTTTAAAGGAAGTAGTACACTTTGGAGGACTCCTAGGCCTCTCGGGTATGCATCACTTTCCCTCCAAGTTCACCGAGTACCTCCAGACCCCTGTGGGGCGACTGAGCAACTTCGAGGCCCATTGGTTGACCCCACTCCCCCACCCCCGGAGGCCCTCTGTGCGTGCCGCGCGATGGGCTACACACTGGACGTCCCTCGAGGAGCGCTACATTTCCAGAGCCCTCGAACAGCCTCAGGACAGCATTTCGGGTGAGTCCGACTTTGTCATGGCCCTTGTGTGAGCTGCCATGGGAAAACACTGTGCTTTGAATACTTCGAGGACCTCGTACCTGAAGTCACTCTGCCCGAGGAGAAAGTCAGCATCTTACCATGCCGTGTCGCTAAGGGCACGCCCAGCACCAACACAGGCCTGGAAGTAAGGCCCCGAGTGGCGGTGCAGAAGCGGAGGCGTGCAGCAGTTGCCATGAGGCGGCGGCCTCGGCTCTGGGCACCTTCAACGGCAGCAGGGTTTTCTGGACACCTAGGAGGCTGGCGCGGGCCCCCTGTTCCCGGCAGGAACACTGAGTACCGCCAGGCCCACCTGGGTCTGCTAAGCAACATCCAGGCCCGTAGCCCTTTAGAGGCCCTCTGTGTATGCCGAGCGTAGGGAAACGCGCTGCACTCTCCTTGGGAGCAGCTTAAGGTCCTCAGCACTCGCACACGTTCACGGACACCGTTCTGGCACGTCCCACAGGGCGTCGAAGTCTTACGCATTACCCCAGGCTGAGCTGAACTCAGAGAAACCCTCGGCTTCGCATTCCACCTAGGACCTCCTGCCTGAAGTCACCGTGCCTCCCAGAGAGAGTCGGCTTGCGTTCTTACTGCCATGTAAGTCCCCTTCCTCCTGAGGCACTGCAGGTTTGAACAGCCACAGGCCCCGAGGAGCAGCTACGGCGTTCCTTGGTTGAGGCAGTTCGCTTGATGCAGAGCACCCTACTTCGAGAAGTTGATTCAGGGAAGGAAACTCAGGGTGACCTGTGTCTCTTTGGGCTTGTTAGAAACCACGGGGATGTCTGCTGAGTGTGCCCACGGAAACGGGGGCCTGCTGCAAGTAGCCTTGCTTTCCCGTTTGGAAGGCTGCGTTCATGCTGCCTTGAAGCTACCTGACATTCCCTGCTCTCGACAGGCCTGTTAGCCCTGTCAGAGTGCTTCGGGGAACGTTATGAGTCTGCTCTGTCTAAACCAGGTGCTTCCATGGCCGCGGCTCTGGTCCGCCTGACAAGCTCTAGAGCTAGAGGGAACCTCAACGTGACAAGTTGCCTCCAGCGTAGGCCCCTAGTAGCCGTGCAGAAAGGGAGGCAGGCAGCTGTCTCCATGAGTTCTCAGTCGCTTAGAGGCTTTATTTTAAAGGAAGTAGTACACTTTGGAGGACTCCTAGGCCTCTCGGGTATGCATCACTTTCCCTCCAAGTTCACCGAGTACCTCCATACCCCTGTGGGGCAGCTGAGCAACTTCGAGGCCCATTCGTTGACCCTCCCACCCCCACCCCCGAGGCCCTCTGTGCGTGCCGCGCGATGGGCTACACACTGGACGTCCCTCGAGGAGCGCTACATTTCCAGAGCCCTCGAACAGCCTCAGGACAGCATTTAGGGTGAGTCCGACTTTGTCATGGCCCTTGTGTGAGCTGCCATGGGAAAACACTGTGCTTTGAATACTTCGAGGACCTCGTACCTGAAGTCACTCTGCCCGAGGAGAAAGTCAGCATCTTACCATGCCGTGTCGCTAAGGGCACGCCCAGCACGAACACAGGCCTGGAAGTAAGGCCCCGAGTTGTGGTGTAGAAGCGGAGGCATGCAGCAGTTGCCATGAGGCGGCGGCCTCGGCTCTGGGCACCTTCAACGGCAGCAGGGTTTTCTGGACACCTAGGAGGCTGGCGCGGGCCCCCTGTTCCCGGCAGGAACACTGAGTACCGCCAGGCCCACCAGGGTCTGCTAAGCAATATCCAGGCCCGTAGCCCTTTAGAGGCCCTCTGTGTATGCCGAGCGTAGGGAAACGCGCTGCACTCTCCTTGGGAGCAGCTTAAGGTCCTCAGCACTCGCACACGTTCACGGACACCGTTCTGGCACGTCCCACAGGGCGTCGAAGTCTTACGCATTACCCCAGGCTGAGCTGAACTCAGAGAAACCCTCGGCTTCGCATTCCACCTAGGACCTCCTGCCTGAAGTCACCGTGCCTCCCAGAGAGAGTCGGCTTGCGTTCTTACTGCCATGTAAGTCCCCTTCCTCCTGTGGCACTGCAGGCTTTGAATAGCCACAGGCCCAGAGGAGCAGCTACGGCGTTCCTTGGTTGAGGCAGTTCGCTTGATGCAGAACACCTTACTTCGAGAAGTTGATTGAGGGAAGGAAACTCAGGGTGACCTGTGTCTCTGGGCTTGCTAGAAACCACGGGGATGTCTGCTGAGTGCGCCCACGGAAACGGGGGCCTGCTGCAAGTAGCCTTGCTTTCCCGTTTGGAAGGCTGCGTTCATGCTACCTTGAAGCTACGTGACATTCCCTGCTCTCGACAGGCCTGTTAGCCCTGTCACAGTGCTTCGGGGAACGTTATGAGTCTGCTCTGTCTAAACCAGGTGCTTCCATGGCGGCGGCTCTGGTCCGCCTGACAAGCTCTAGAGCTAGAGGGAACCTCAACGTGACAAGTTGCCTCCAGCGTAGGCCCCTAGTAGCCGTGCAGAAAGGGAGGCAGGCAGCTGTCTCCATGAGTTCTCAGTCGCTTAGAGGCTTTATTTTAAAGGAAGTAGTACACTTTGGAGGACTCCTAGGCCTCTCGGGTATGCATCACTTTCCCTCCAAGTTCACCGAGTACCTCCAGACCCCTGTGGGGCGGCTGAGCAACTTCGAGGCCCATTCGTTGACCCTCCCACCCCCACCCCCGAGGCCCTCTGTGCGTGCCGCGCGATGGGCTACACACTGGACGTCCCTCGAGGAGCGCTACATTTCCAGAGCCCTCGAACAGCCTCAGGATAGCATTTCGGGTGAGTCCGACTTTGTCATGGCCCTTGTGTGAGCTGCCATGGGAAAACACTGTGCTTTGAATACTTCGAGGACCTCGTACCTGAAGTCACTCTGCCCGAGGAGAAAGTCAGCATCTTACCATGCCGTGTCGCTAAGGGCACGCCCAGCACGAACACAGGCCTGGAAGTAAGGCCCCGAGTGGCGGTGCAGAAGCGGAGGCGTGCAGCAGTTGCCATGAGGCGGCGGCCTCGGCTCTGGGCATCTTCAACGGCAGCAGGGTTTTCTGGACACCTAGGAGGCTGGCGCGGGCCCCCTGTTCCCGGCAGGAACACTGGCTACCGCCAGACCCACCTGGGTCTGCTAAGCAACATCCAGGCCCGTAGCCCTTTAGAGGCCCTCTGTGTATGCCGAGCGTAGGGAAACGCGCTGCACTCTCCTTGGGAGCAGCTTAAGGTCCTCAGCACTCGCACACGTTCACGGACACCGTTCTGGCACGTCCCACAAGGCGTCGAAGTCTTACGCATTACCCCAGGCTGAGCTGAACTCAGAGAAACCCTCGGCTTCGCATTCCACCTAGGACCTCCTGCCTGAAGTCACCGTGCCTCCCAGAGAGAGTCGGCTTGCGTTCTTACTGCCATGTAAGTCCCCTTCCTCCTGTGGCACTGCAGGCTTTGAATAGCCACAGGCCCAGAGGAAAAGCTACGGCGTTCCTTGGTTGAGGCAGTTCGCTTGATGCAGAACACCTTACTTCGAGAAGTTGATTGAGGGAAGGAAACTCAGGGTGACCTGTGTCTCTGGGCTTGCTAGAAACCACGGGGATGTCTGCTGAGTGCGCCCACGGAAACGGGGGCCTGCTGCAAGTAGCCTTGCTTTCCCGTTTGGAAGGCTGCGTTCATGCTGCCTTGAAGCTACCTGACATTCCCTGCTCTCGACAGGCCTGTTAGCCCTGTCAGAGTGCTTCGGGGAACGTTATGAGTCTGCTCTATCTAAACCAGGTGCTTCCATGGCCGAGGCTCTGTCCACCTGACAAGCTCTAGAGCTAGAGGGAACCTCAACGTGACAAGTTGCCTCCAGCGTAGGCCCCTAGTAGCCGTGCAGAAAGGGAAGCAGGCAGCTGTCTCCATGAGTTCTCAGTCGCTTAGAGGCTTTATTTTAAAGGAAGTAGTACACTTTGGAGGACTCCTAGGCCTCTCGGGTATGCATCACTTTCCCTCCAAGTTCACCGAGTACCTCCAGACCCCTGTGGGGCGGCTGAGCAACTTCGAGGCCCATTGGTTGACCCCACTTCCCCACCCCCGGAGGCCCTCTGTGCGTGCCGCGCGATGGGCTACACACTGGACGTCCCTCGAGGAGCGCTACATTTCCAGAGCCCTCGAACAGCCTCAGGACAGCATTTCGGGTGAGTCCGACTTTGTCATGGCCCTTGTGTGAGCTGCCATGGGAAAACACTGTGCTTTGAATACTTCGAGGACCTCGTACCTGAAGTCACTCTGCCCGAGGAGAAAGTCAGCATCTTACCATGCCGTGTCGCTAAGGGCACGCCCAGCACCAACACAGGCCTGGAAGTAAGGCCCCGAGTGGCGGTGCAGAAGCGGAGGCGTGCAGCAGTTGCCATGAGGCGGCGGCCTCGGTTCTGGGCATCTTCAACGGCAGCAGGGTTTTCTGGACACCTAGGAGGCTGGCGCGGGCCCCCTGTTCCCGGCAGGAACACTGAGTACCGCCAGGCCCACCAGGGTCTGCTAAGCAATATCCAGGCCCGTAGCCCTTTAGAGGCCCTCTGTGTATGCCGAGCGTAGGGAAACGCGCTGCACTCTCCTTGGGAGCAGCTTAAGGTCCTCAGCACACGCACACGTTCACGGACACCGTTCTGGCACGTCCCACATGGCGTCGAAGTCTTACGCATTACCCCAGGCTGAGCTGAACTCAGAGAAACCTTCGGCTTTGCATTCCACCTAGGACCTCCTGCCTGAAGTCACCGTGCCTCCCAGAGAGAGTCGGCTTGCGTTCTTACTGCCATGTAAGTCCCCTTCCTCCTGTGGCACTGCAGGCTTTGAATAGCCACAGGCCCAGAGGAGCAGCTACGGCGTTCCTTGGTTGAGGCAGTTCGCTTGATGCAGAACACCTTACTTCGAGAAGTTGATTGAGGGAAGGAAACTCAGGGTGACCTGTGTCTCTGGGCTTACTAGAAACCACGGGGATGTCTGCTGAGTGCGCCCACGGAAACGGGGGCCTGCTGCAAGTAGCCTTGCTTTCCCGTTTGGAAGGCTGCGTTCATGCTACCTTGAAGCTACGTGACATTCCCTGCTCTCGACAGGCCTGTTAGCCCTGTCACAGTGCTTCGGGGAACGTTATGAGTCTGCTCTGTCTAAACCAGGTGCTTCCATGGCGGCGGCTCTGGTCCGCCTGACAAGCTCTAGTGCTAGAGGGAACCTCAACGTGACAAGTTGCCTCCAGCGTAGGCCCCTAGTAGCCGTGCAGAAAGGGAGGCAGGCAGCTGTCTCCATGAGTTCTCAGTCGCTTAGAGGCTTTATTTTAAAGGAAGTAGTACACTTTGGAGGACTCCTAGGCCTCTCGGGTATGCATCACTTTCCCTCCAAGTTCACCGAGTACCTCCAGACCCCTGTGGGGCGGCTGAGCAACTTCGAGACCCATTCGTTGACCCTCCCACCCCCACCCCCGAGGCCCTCTGTGCGTGCCGCGCGATGGGCTACACACTGGACGTCCCTCGAGGAGCGCTACATTTCCAGAGCCCTCGAACAGCCTCAGGACAGCATTTCGGGTGAGTCCGACTTTGTCATGGCCCTTGTGTGAGCTGCCATGGGAAAACACTGTGCTTTGAATACTTCGAGGACCTCGTACCTGAAGTCACTCTGCCCGAGGAGAAAGTCAGCATCTTACCATGCCGTGTCGCTAAGGGCACGCCCAGCACGAACACAGGCCTGGAAGTAAGGCCCCGAGTGGCGGTGCAGAAGCGGAGGCGTGCAGCAGTTGCCATGAGGCGGCGGCCTCGGCTCTGGGCATCTTCAACGGCAGCAGGGTTTTCTGGACACCTAGGAGGCTGGCGCGGGCCCCCTGTTCCCGGCAGGAACACTGAGTACCGCCAGGCCCACCTGGGTCTGCTAAGCAACATCCAGGCCCGTAGCCCTTTAGAGGCCCTCTGTGTATGCCGAGCGTAGGGAAACGCGCTGCACTCTCCTTGGGAGCAGCTTAAGGTCCTCAGCACTCGCACACGTTCACGGACACCGTTCTGGCACGTCCCACAGGGCGTCGAAGTCTTACGCATTACCCCAGGCTGAGCTGAACTCAGAGAAACCCTCGGCTTCGCATTCCACCTAGGACCTCCTGCCTGAAGTCACCGAGCCTCCCAGAGAGAGTCAGCTTGCGTTCTTACTGCCATGTAAGTCCCTTTCCTCCTGTGGCACTGCAGGCTTTGAATAGCCACAGGTCCAGAGGAGCTGCTACGCCGTTCCTTGGTTGAGGCAGTTCGCTTGATGCAGAACACCCTACATCGAGACGTTGATTCAGGGAAGGAAACTCAGGGTGACCTGTGTCTCTGGGCTTGCTAGAAACCATGGGGATGTCTGCTGAGTGCGCCCACGGAAACGGGGGCCTGCTGCAAGTAGCCTTGCTTTCCCATTTGGAAGGCAGCGTTCATGCTGCCTTGAAGCTACCTGACATTCCCTGCTCTCGACAGACCTGTTAGCCCTGTCAGAGTGCTTCGGGGAACGTTATGAGTCTGCTCTGTCTAAACCAGGTGCTTCCATGGCCGCGGCTCTGGTCTGCCTGACAAGCTCTAGAGCTAGAGGGAACCTCAACGTGACAAGTTGCCTCCAGCATAGGCCCCTAGTAGCCGTGCAGAAAGGGAGGCAGGCAGCTGTCTCCATGAGTTCTCAGTCGCTTAGAGGCTTTATTTTACAGGAAGTAGTACACTTTGGAGGACTCCTAGGCCTCTCGGGTATGCATCACTTTCCCTCCAAGTTCACCCAGTACCTCCAGATCCCTGTGGGGCGGCTGAACAACTTCGAGGCCCATTGGTTGACCCCACTCCCCCACCCCCGGAGGCCCTCTGTGCGTGCCGCGCGATGGGCTACACACTGGACGTCCCTCGAGGAGCGCTACATTTCCAGAGCCCTCGAACAGCCTCAGGACAGCATTTCGGGTGAGTCCGACTTTGTCATGGCCCTTGTGTGAGCTGCCATGGGAAAACACTGTGATTTGAATACTTCGAGGACCTCGTACCTGAAGTCACTCTGCCCGAGGAGAAAGTCAGCATCTTACCATGCCGTGTCGCTAAGGGCACGCCCAGCACGAACACAGGCCTGGAAGTAAGGCCCCGAGTTGTGGTGTAGAAGCGGAGGCGTGCAGCAGTTGCCATGAGGCGGCGGCCTCGGCTCTGGGCACCTTCAACGGCAGCAGGGTTTTCTGGACACCTAGGAGGCTGGCGCGGGCCCCCTGTTCCCGGCAGGAACACTGAGTACCGCCAGGCCCACCAGGGTCTGCTAAGCAATATCCAGGCCCGTAGCCCTTTAGAGGCCCTCTGTGTATGCCGAGCGTAGGGAAACGCGCTGCACTCTCCTTGGGAGCAGCTTAAGGTCCTCAGCACTCGCACACGTTCACGGACACCGTTCTGGCACGTCCCACAGGGCGTCGAAGTCTTACGCATTACCCCAGGCTGAGCTGAACTCAGAGAAACCCTCGGCTTCGCATTCCACCTAGGACCTCCTGCCTGAAGTCACCGTGCCTCCCAGAGAGAGTCGGCTTGCGTTCTTACTGCCATGTAAGTCCCCTTCCTCCTGTGGCACTGCAGGCTTTGAATAGCCACAGGCCCAGAGGAGCAGCTACGGCGTTCCTTGGTTGAGGCAGTTCGCTTGATGCAGAACACCTTACTTCGAGAAGTTGATTGAGGGAAGGAAACTCAGGGTGACCTGTGTCTCTGGGCTTGCTAGAAACCACGGGGATGTCTGCTGAGTGCGCCCACGGAAACGGGGGCCTGCTGCAAGTAGCCTTGCTTTCCCGTTTGGAAGGCTGCGTTCATGCTACCTTGAAGCTACGTGACATTCCCTGCTCTCGACAGGCCTGTTAGCCCTGTCACAGTGCTTCGGGGAACGTTATGAGTCTGCTCTGTCTAAACCAGGTGCTTCCATGGCGGCGGCTCTGGTCCGCCTGACAAGCTCTAGAGCTAGAGGGAACCTCAACGTGACAAGTTGCCTCCAGCGTAGGCCCCTAGTAGCCGTGCAGAAAGGGAGGCAGGCAGCTGTCTCCATGAGTTCTCAGTCGCTTAGAGGCTTTATTTTAAAGGAAGTAGTACACTTTGGAGGACTCCTAGGCCTCTCGGGTATGCATCACTTTCCCTCCAAGTTCACCGAGTACCTCCAGACCCCTGTGGGGCGGCTGAGCAACTTCGAGGCCCATTCGTTGACCCTCCCACCCCCACCCCCGAGGCCCTCTGTGCGTGCCGCGCGATGGGCTACACACTGGACGTCCCTCGAGGAGCGCTACATTTCCAGAGCCCTCGAACAGCCTCAGGATAGCATTTCGGGTGAGTCCGACTTTGTCATGGCCCTTGTGTGAGCTGCCATGGGAAAACACTGTGCTTTGAATACTTCGAGGACCTCGTACCTGAAGTCACTCTGCCCGAGGAGAAAGTCAGCATCTTACCATGCCGTGTCGCTAAGGGCACGCCCAGCACGAACACAGGCCTGGAAGTAAGGCCCCGAGTGGCGGTGCAGAAGCGGAGGCGTGCAGCAGTTGCCATGAGGCGGCGGCCTCGGCTCTGGGCATCTTCAACGGCAGCAGGGTTTTCTGGACACCTAGGAGGCTGGCGCGGGCCCCCTGTTCCCGGCAGGAACACTGGCTACCGCCAGACCCACCTGGGTCTGCTAAGCAACATCCAGGCCCGTAGCCCTTTAGAGGCCCTCTGTGTATGCCGAGCGTAGGGAAACGCGCTGCACTCTCCTTGGGAGCAGCTTAAGGTCCTCAGCACTCGCACACGTTCACGGACACCGTTCTGGCACGTCCCACATGGCGTCGAAGTCTTACGCATTACCCCAGGCTGAGCTGAACTCAGAGAAACCCTCGGCTTCGCATTCCACCTAGGACCTCTTGCCTGAAGTCACCGAACCTCCCAGAGAGAGTCAGCTTGCGTTCTTACTGCCATGTAAGTCCCTTTCCTCCTGTGGCACTGCAGGCTTTGAATAGCCACGGGTCCAGAGGAGCTGCTACGCCGTTCCTTGGTTGAGGCAGTTCGCTTGATGCAGAACACCCTACTTCGAGACGTTGATTCAGGGAAGGAAACTCAGGGTGACCTGTGTCTCTGGGCTTGCTAGAAACCACGGGGATGTCTGCTGAGTGCGCCCACGGAAACGGGGGCCTGCTGCAAGTAGCCTTGCTTTCCTGTTTGGAAGGCAGCGTTCATGCTGCCTTGAAGCTACCTGACATTCCCTGCTCTCGACAGGCCTGTTAGCCCTGTCACAGTGCTTCGGGGAACGTTATGAGTCTGCTCTGTCTAAACCAGGTGCTTCCATGGCCGCGGCTCTGGTCCGCCTGACAAGCTCTAGAGCTAGAGGGAACCTCAACGTGACAAGTTGCCTCCAGCGTAGGCCCCTAGTAGCCGTGCAGAAAGGGAGGCAGGCAGCTGTCTCCATGAGTTCTCAGTCGCTTAGAGGCTTTATTTTAAAGGAAGTAGTACACTTTGGAGGACTCCTAGGCCTCTCGGGTATGCATCACTTTCCCTCCAAGTTCACCGAGTACCTCCAGACCCCTGTGGGGCGACTGAGCAACTTCGAGGCCCATTGGTTGACCCCACTCCCCCACCTCCGGAGGCCCTCTGTGCGTGCCGCGCGATGGGCTACACACTGGACGTCCCTCGAGGAGCGCTACATTTCCAGAGCCCTCGAACAGCCTCAGGACAGCATTTCGGGTGAGTCCGACTTTGTCATGGCCCTTGTGTGAGCTGCCATGGGAAAACACTGTGCTTTGAATACTTCGAGGACCTCGTACCTGAAGTCACTCTGCCCGAGGAGAAAGTCAGCATCTTACCATGCCGTGTCGCTAAGGGCACGCCCAGCACCAACACAGGCCTGGAAGTAAGGCCCCGAGTGGCGGTGCAGAAGCGGAGGCGTGCAGCAGTTGCCATGAGGCGGCGGCCTCGGCTCTGGGCACCTTCAACGGCAGCAGGGTTTTCTGGACACCTAGGAGGCTGGCGCGGGCCCCCTGTTCCCGGCAGGAACACTGAGTACCGCCAGGCCCACCTGGGTCTGCTAAGCAACATCCAGGCCCGTAGCCCTTTAGAGGCCCTCTGTGTATGCCGAGCGTAGGGAAACGCGCTGCACTCTCCTTGGGAGCAGCTTAAGGTCCTCAGCACTCGCACACGTTCACGGACACCGTTCTGGCACGTCCCACAGGGCGTCGAAGTCTTACGCATTACCCCAGGCTGAGCTGAACTCAGAGAAACCCTCGGCTTCGCATTCCACCTAGGACCTCCTGCCTGAAGTCACCGTGCCTCCCAGAGAGAGTCGGCTTGCGTTCTTACTGCCATGTAAGTCCCCTTCCTCCTGAGGCACTGCAGGTTTGAACAGCCACAGGCCCCGAGGAGCAGCTACGGCGTTCCTTGGTTGAGGCAGTTCGCTTGATGCAGAACACCCTACTTCGAGAAGTTGATTCAGGGAAGGAAACTCAGGGTGACCTGTGTCTCTTTGGGCTTGTTAGAAACCACGGGGATGTCTGCTGAGTGTGCCCACGGAAACGGGGGCCTGCTGCAAGTAGCCTTGCTTTCCCGTTTGGAAGGCTGCGTTCATGCTGCCTTGAAGCTACCTGACATTCCCTGCTCTCGACAGGCCTGTTAGCCCTGCCACAGTGCTTCGGGGAACGTTATGAGTCTGCTCTGTCTAAACCAGGTGCTTCCATGGCCGCGGCTCTGGTCCGCCTGACAAGCTCTAGAGCTAGAGGGAACCTCAACGTGACAAGTTGCCTCCAGCGTAGGCCCCTAGTAGCCGTGCAGAAAGGGAGGCAGGCAGCTGTCTCCATGAGTTCTCAGTCGCTTAGAGGCTTTATTTTAAAGGAAGTAGTACACTTTGGAGGACTCCTAGGCCTCTCGGGTATGCATCACTTTCCCTCCAAGTTCACCGAGTACCTCCAGACCCCTGTGGGGCGACTGAGCAACTTCGAGGCCCATTGGTTGACCCCACTCCCCCACCCCCGGAGGCCCTCTGTGCGTGCCGCGCGATGGGCTACACACTGGACGTCCCTCGAGGAGCGCTACATTTCCAGAGCCCTCGAACAGCCTCAGGACAGCATTTCGGGTGAGTCCGACTTTGTCATGGCCCTTGTGTGAGCTGCCATGGGAAAACACTGTGCTTTGAATACTTCGAGGACCTCGTACCTGAAGTCACTCTGCCCGAGGAGAAAGTCAGCATCTTACCATGCCGTGTCGCTAAGGGCACGCCCAGCACCAACACAGGCCTGGAAGTAAGGCCCCGAGTGGCGGTGCAGAAGCGGAGGCGTGCAGCAGTTGCCATGAGGCGGCGGCCTCGGCTCTGGGCACCTTCAACGGCAGCAGGGTTTTCTGGACACCTAGGAGGCTGGCGCGGGCCCCCTGTTCCCGGCAGGAACACTGAGTACCGCCAGGCCCACCTGGGTCTGCTAAGCAACATCCAGGCCCGTAGCCCTTTAGAGGCCCTCTGTGTATGCCGAGCGTAGGGAAACGCGCTGCACTCTCCTTGGGAGCAGCTTAAGGTCCTCAGCACTCGCACACGTTCACGGACACCGTTCTGGCACGTCCCACAGGGCGTCGAAGTCTTACGCATTACCCCAGGCTGAGCTGAACTCAGAGAAACCCTCGGCTTCGCATTCCACCTAGGACCTCCTGCCTGAAGTCACCGTGCCTCCCAGAGAGAGTCGGCTTGCGTTCTTACTGCCATGTAAGTCCCCTTCCTCCTGAGGCACTGCAGGTTTGAACAGCCACAGGCCCCGAGGAGCAGCTACGGCGTTCCTTGGTTGAGGCAGTTCGCTTGATGCAGAGCACCCTACTTCGAGAAGTTGATTCAGGGAAGGAAACTCAGGGTGACCTGTGTCTCTTTGGGCTTGTTAGAAACCACGGGGATGTCTGCTGAGTGTGCCCACGGAAACGGGGGCCTGCTGCAAGTAGCCTTGCTTTCCCGTTTGGAAGGCTGCGTTCATGCTGCCTTGAAGCTACCTGACATTCCCTGCTCTCGACAGGCCTGTTAGCCCTGTCAGAGTGCTTCGGGGAACGTTATGAGTCTGCTCTGTCTAAACCAGGTGCTTCCATGGCCGCGGCTCTGGTCCGCCTGACAAGCTCTAGAGCTAGAGGGAACCTCAACGTGACAAGTTGCCTCCAGCGTAGGCCCCTAGTAGCCGTGCAGAAAGGGAGGCAGGCAGCTGTCTCCATGAGTTCTCAGTCGCTTAGAGGCTTTATTTTAAAGGAAGTAGTACACTTTGGAGGACTCCTAGGCCTCTCGGGTATGCATCACTTTCCC
Source organism: Leucopleurus acutus (assembly GCF_964270905.1). Classification (NCBI taxonomy): domain Eukaryota; kingdom Metazoa; phylum Chordata; class Mammalia; order Artiodactyla; family Delphinidae; genus Leucopleurus; species Leucopleurus acutus. Next base: position 30,514,649 of record NC_139152.1, on the reverse strand, counting down.
TCCAAGTTCACCGAGTACCTCCATACCCCTGTGGGGCAGCTGAGCAACTTCGAGGCCCATTCGTTGACCCTCCCACCCCCACCCCCGAGGCCCTCTGTGCGTGCCGCGCGATGGGCTACACACTGGACGTCCCTCGAGGAGCGCTACATTTCCAGAGCCCTCGAACAGCCTCAGGACAGCATTTAGGGTGAGTCCGACTTTGTCATGGCCCTTGTGTGAGCTGCCATGGGAAAACACTGTGCTTTGAATACTTCGAGGACCTCGTACCTGAAGTCACTCTGCCCGAGGAGAAAGTCAGCATCTTACCATGCCGTGTCGCTAAGGGCACGCCCAGCACGAACACAGGCCTGGAAGTAAGGCCCCGAGTGGCGGTGCAGAAGCGGAGGCGTGCAGCAGTTGCCATGAGGCGGCGGCCTCGGCTCTGGGCACCTTCAACGGCAGCAGGGTTTTCTGGACACCTAGGAGGCTGGCACGTGCCCCCTGTTCCCGGCAGGAACACTGAGTACCGCCAGGCCCACCTGGGTCTGCTAAGCAACATCCAGGCCCGTAGCCCTTTAGAGGCCCTCTGTGTATGCCGAGCGTAGGGAAACGCGCTGCACTCTCCTTGGGAGCAGCTTAAGGTCCTCAGCACTCGCACACGTTCACGGACACCGTTCTTGCACGTCCCACAGGGCGACGAAGTCTTACGCATTACCCCAGGCTGAGCTGAACTCAGAGAAACCCTCGGCTTCGCATTCCACCTAGGACCTCCTGCCTGAAGTCACCGTGCCTCCCAGAGAGAGTCGGCTTGCGTTCTTACTGCCATGTAAGTCCCCTTCCTCCTGTGGCACTGCAGGCTTTGAATAGCCACAGGCCCAGAGGAGCAGCTACGGCGTTCCTTGGTTGAGGCAGTTCGCTTGATGCAGAACACCTTACTTCGAGAAGTTGATTCAGGGAAGGAAACTCAGGGTGACCTGTGTCTCTTTGGGCTTGTTAGAAACCACGGGGATGTCTGCTGAGTGCGCCCACGGAAACGGGGGCCTGCTGCAAGTAGCCTTGCTTTCCCGTTTGGAAGGCTGCGTTCATGCTGCCTTGAAGCTACGTGACACTCCCTGCTCTCGACAGGCCTGTTAGCCCTGTCAGAGTGCTTCGGGGAACGTTATGAGTCTGCTCTGTCTAAACCAGGTGCTTCCATGGCCGCGGCTCTGGTCCGCCTGACAAGCTCTAGAGCTAGAGGGAACCTCAACGTGACAAGTTGCCTCCAGCGTAGGCCCCTAGTAGCCGTGCAGAAAGGGAGGCAGGCAGCTGTCTCCATGAGTTCTCAGTCGCTTAGAGGCTTTATTTTAAAGGAAGTAGTACACTTTGGAGGACTCCTAGGCCTCTCGGGTATGCATCACTTTCCCTCCAAGTTCACCGAGTACCTCCAGACCCCTGTGGGGCGGCTGAGCAACTTCGAGGCCCATTGGTTGACCCCACTCCCCCACCCCCGGAGGCCCTCTGTGCGTGCCGCGCGATGGGCTACACACTGGACGTCCCTCGAGGAGCGCTACATTTCCAGAGCCCTCGAACAGCCTCAGGACAGCATTTCGGGTGAGTCCGACTTTGTCATGGCCCTTGTGTGAGCTGCCATGGGAAAACACTGTGTTTTGAATACTTCGAGGACCTCGTACCTGAAGTCACTCTGCCCGAGGAGAAAGTCAGCATCTTACCATGCCGTGTCGCTAAGGGCACGCCCAGCACGAACACAGGCCTGGAAGTAAGGCCCCGAGTGGCGGTGCAGAAGCGGAGGCGTGCAGCAGTTGCCATGAGGCGGCGGCCTCGGCTCTGGGCATCTTCAACGGCAGCAGGGTTTTCTGGACACCTAGGAGGCTGGCGCGGGCCCCCTGTTCCCGGCAGGAACACTGAGTACCGCCAGGCCAACCTGGGTCTGCTAAGCAACATCCAGGCCCGTAGCCCTTTAGAGGCCCTCTGTGTATGCCGAGCGTAGGGAAACGCGCTGCACTCTCCTTGGGAGCAGCTTAAGGTCCTCAGCACTCACACACGTTCACGGACACCGTTCTGGCACGTCCCACAGGGCGTCGAAGTCTTACGCATTACCCCAGGCTGAGCTGAACTCAGAGAAACCCTCGGCTTCGCATTCCACCTAGGACCTCTTGCCTGAAGTCACCGAGCCTCCCAGAGAGAGTCAGCTTGCGTTCTTACTGCCATGTAAGTCCCTTTCCTCCTGTGGCACTGCAGGCTTTGAATAGCCACAGGTCCAGAGGAGCTGCTACGCCGTTCCTTGGTTGAGGCAGTTCGCTTGATGCAGAACACCCTACTTCGAGACGTTGATTCAGGGAAGGAAACTCAGGGTGACCTGTGTCTCTGGGCTTGCTAGAAACCATGGGGATGTCTGCTGAGTGCGCCCACGGAAACGGGGGCCTGCTGCAAGTAGCCTTGCTTTCCCATTTGGAAGGCAGCGTTCATGCTGCCTTGAAGCTACCTGACATTCCCTGCTCTCGACAGACCTGTTAGCCCTGTCAGAGTGCTTCGGGGAACGTTATGAGTCTGCTCTGTCTAAACCAGGTGCTTCCATGGCCGCGGCTCTGGTCTGCCTGACAAGCTCTAGAGCTAGAGGGAACCTCAACGTGACAAGTTGCCTCCAGCATAGGCCCCTAGTAGCCGTGCAGAAAGGGAGGCAGGCAGCTGTCTCCATGAGTTCTCAGTGGCTTAGAGGCTTTATTTTACAGGAAGTAGTACACTTTGGAGGACTCCTAGGCCTCTCGGGTATGCATCACTTTCCCTCCAAGTTCACCCAGTACCTCCAGATCCCTGTGGGGCGGCTGAACAACTTCGAGGCCCATTGGTTGACCCCACTCCCCCACCCCCGGAGGCCCTCTGTGCGTGCCGCGCGATGGGCTACACACTGGACGTCCCTCGAGGAGCGCTACATTTCCAGAGCCCTCGAACAGCCTCAGGACAGCATTTCGGGTGAGTCCGACTTTGTCATGGCCCTTGTGTGAGCTGCCATGGGAAAACACTGTGATTTGAATACTTCGAGGACCTCGTACCTGAAGTCACTCTGCCCGAGGAGAAAGTCAGCATCTTACCATGCCGTGTCGCTAAGGGCATGCCCAGCACGAACACAGGCCTGGAAGTAAGGCCCCGAGTTGTGGTGTAGAAGCGGAGGCGTGCAGCAGTTGCCATGAGGCGGCGGCCTCGGCTCTGGGCACCTTCAACGGCAGCAGGGTTTTCTGGACACCTAGGAGGCTGGCTCGGGCCCCCTGTTCCCGGCAGGAACACTGAGTACCGCCAGGCCCACCAGGGTCTGCTAAGCAATATCCAGGCCCGTAGCCCTTTAGAGGCCCTCTGTGTATGCCGAGCGTAGGGAAACGCGCTGCACTCTCCTTGGGAGCAGCTTAAGGTCCTCAGCACACGCACACGTTCACGGACACCGTTCTGGCACGTCCCACAGGGCGTCGAAGTCTTACGCATTACCCCAGGCTGAGCTGAACTCAGAGAAACCCTCGGCTTCGCATTCCACCTAGGACCTCCTGCCTGAAGTCACCGTGCCTCCCAGAGAGAGTCGGCTTGCGTTCTTACTGCCATGTAAGTCCCCTTCCTCCTGTGGCACTGCAGGCTTTGAATAGCCACAGGCCCAGAGGAGAAGCTACGGCGTTCCTTGGTTGAGGCAGTTCGCTTGATGCAGAACACCTTACTTCGAGAAGTTGATTGAGGGAAGGAAACTCAGGGTGACCTGTGTCTCTGGGCTTGCTAGAAACCACGGGGATGTCTGCTGAGTGCGCCCACGGAAACGGGGGCCTGCTGCAAGTAGCCTTGCTTTCCCGTTTGGAAGGCTGCGTTCATGCTACCTTGAAGCTACGTGACATTCCCTGCTCTCGACAGGCCTGTTAGCCCTGTCACAGTGCTTCGGGGAACGTTATGAGTCTGGTCTGTCTAAACCAGGTGCTTCCATGGCAACGGCTCTGGTCCACCTGACAAGCTCTAGAGCTAGAGGGAACCTCAACGTGACAAGTTGCCTCCAGCGTAGGCCCCTAGTAGCCGTGCAGAAAGGGAGGCAGGCAGCTGTCTCCATGAGTTCTCAGTCGCTTAGAGGCTTTATTTTAAAGGAAGTAGTACACTTTGGAGGACTCCTAGGCCTCTCGGGTATGCATCACTTTCCCTCCAAGTTCACCGAGTACCTCCAGACCCCTGTGGGGCGGCTGAGCAACTTCTAGGCCCATTGGTTGACCCAACTCCCCCACCCCCGGAGGCCCTCTGTGCGTGCCGCGCGATGGGCTACACACTGGACGTCCCTCGAGGAGCGCTACATTTCCAGAGCCCTCGAACAGCCTCAGGACAGCATTTCGGGTGAGTCCGACTTTGTCATGGCCCTTGTGTGAGCTGCCATGGGAAAACACTGTGCTTTGAATACTTCGAGGACCTCGTACCTGAAGTCACTCTGCCCGAGGAGAAAGTCAGCATCTTACCATGCCGTGTCGCTAAGGGCATGCCCAGCACGAACACAGGCCTGGAGGTAAGGCCCCGAGTTGTGGTGTAGAAGCGGAGGCGTGCAGCAGTTGCCATGAGGCGGCGGCCTCGGCTCTGGGCACCTTCAACGGCAGCAGGGTTTTCTGGACACCTAGGAGGCTGGCGCGGGCCCCCTGTTCCCGGCAGGAACACTGAGTACCGCCAGGCCCACCAGGGTCTGCTAAGCAATATCCAGGCCCGTAGCCCTTTACAGGCCCTCTGTGTATGCCGAGCGTAGGGAAACGCGCTGCACTCTCCTCGGGAGCAGCTTAAGGTCCTCAGCACACGCACACGTTCACGGACACCGTTCTGGCACCTCCCACAGGGCGTCGAAGTCTTACGCATTACCCCAGGCTGAGCTGAACTCAGAGAAACCCTCGGCTTCGCATTCCACCTAGGACCTCCTGCCTGAAGTCACCGTGCCTCCCAGAGAGAGTCGGCTTGCGTTCTTACTGCGATGTAAGTCCCCTTCCTCCTGTGGCACTGCAGGTTTTGAATAGCCACAGGCCCAGAGGAGCAGCTACGCCGTTCCTTGGTTGAGGCAGTTCGCTTGATGCAGAACACCTTACTTCGAGAAGTTGATTGAGGGAAGGAAACTCAGGGTGACCTGTGTCTCTGGGCTTGCTAGAAACCACGGGGATGTCTGCTGAGTGCGCCCACGGAAACGGGGGCCTGCTGCAAGTAGCCTTGCTTTCCCGTTTGGAAGGCTGCGTTCATGCTACCTTGAAGCTACGTGACATTCCCTGCTCTCGACAGGCCTGTTAGCCCTGTCACAGTGCTTCGGGGAACGTTATGAGTCTGCTCTGTCTAAACCAGGTGCTTCCATGGCGGCGGCTCTGGTCCGCCTGACAAGCTCTAGAGCTAGAGGGAACCTCAACGTGACAAGTTGCCTCCAGCGTAGGCCCCTAGTAGCCGTGCAGAAAGGAAGGCAGGCAGCTGTCTCCATGAGTTCTCAGTCGCTTAGAGGCTTTATTTTAAAGGAAGTAGTACACTTTGGAGGACTCCTAGGCCTCTCGGGTATGCATCACTTTCCCTCCAAGTTCACCGAGTACCTCCAGACCCCTGTGGGGCGGCTGAGCAACTTCTAGGCCCATTGGTTGACCCCACTCCCCCACCCCCGGAGGCCCTCTGTGCGTGCCGCGCGATGGGCTACACACTGGACGTCCCTCGAGGAGCGCTACATTTCCAGAGCCCTCGAACAGCCTCAGGACAGCATTTCGGGTGAGTCCGACTTTGTCATGGCCCTTGTGTGAGCTGCCATGGGAAAACACTGTGCTTTGAATACTTCGAGGACCTCGTACCTGAAGTCACTCTGCCCGAGGAGAAAGTCAGCATCTTACCATGCCGTGTCGCTAAGGGCACGCCCAGCACGAACACAGGCCTGGAAGTAAGGCCCCGAGTGGCGGTGCAGAAGCGGAGGCGTGCAGCAGTTGCCATGAGGCGGCGGCCTCGGCTCTGGGCATCTTCAACGGCAGCAGGGTTTTCTGGACACCTAGGAGGCTGGCGCGGGCCTCCTGTTCCCAGCAGGAACACTGGCTACCGCCAGACCCACCTGGGTCTGCTAAGCAACATCCAGGCCCGTAGCCCTTTAGAGCCCCTCTGTGTATGCCGAGCGTAGGGAAGCGCGCTGCACTCTCCTTGGGAGCAGCTTAAGGTCCTCAGCACACGCACACGTTCACGGACACCGTTCTGGCACGTCCCACAGGGCGTCGAAGTCTTACGCATTACCCCAGGCTGAGCTGAACTCAGAGAAACCCTCGGCTTCTCATTCCACCTAGGACCTCCTGCCTGAAGTCACCGTGCCTCCCAGAGAGAGTCGGCTTGCGTTCTTACTGCCATGTAAGTCCCCTTCCTCCTGAGGCACTGCAGGTTTGAACAGCCACAGGCCCCGAGGAGCAGCTACGGCGTTCCTTGGTTGAGGCAGTTCGCTTGATGCAGAACACCCTACTTCGAGAAGTTGATTCAGGGAAGGAAACTCAGGGTGACCTGTGTCTCTTTGGGCTTGTTAGAAACCACGGGGATGTCTGCTGAGTGTGCCCACGGAAACGGGGGCCTGCTGCAAGTAGCCTTGCTTTCCCGTTTGGAAGGCTGCGTTCATGCTGCCTTGAAGCTACCTGACATTCCCTGCTCTCGACAGGCCTGTTAGCCCTGTCAGAGTGCTTCGGGGAACGTTATGAGTCTGCTCTGTCTAAACCAGGTGCTTCCATGGCCGCGGCTCTGGTCCGCCTGACAAGCTCTAGAGCTAGAGGGAACCTCAACGTGACAAGTTGCCTCCAGCGTAGGCCCCTAGTAGCCGTGCAGAAAGGGAGGCAGGCAGCTGTCTCCATGAGTTCTCAGTCGCTTAGAGGCTTTATTTTAAAGGAAGTAGTACACTTTGGAGGACTCCTAGGCCTCTCGGGTATGCATCACTTTCCCTCCAAGTTCACCGAGTACCTCCAGACCCCTGTGGGGCGGCTGAGCAACTTCGAGACCCATTCGTTGACCCTCCCACCCCCACCACCGAGGCCCTCTGTGCGTGCCGCGCGATGGGCTACACACTGGACGTCCCTCGAGGAGCGCTACATTTCCAGAGCCCTCGAACAGCCTCAGGACAGCATTTCGGGTGAGTCCGACTTTGTCATGGCCCTTGTGTGAGCTGCCATGGGAAAACACTGTGCTTTGAATACTTCGAGGACCTCGTACCTGAAGTCACTCTGCCCGAGGAGAAAGTCAGCATCTTACCATGCCGTGTCGCTAAGGGCACGCCCAGCACGAACACAGGCCTGGAAGTAAGGCCCCGAGTGGCGGTGCAGAAGCGGAGGCGTGCAGCAGTTGCCATGAGGCGGCGGCCTCGGCTCTGGGCATCTTCAACGGCAGCAGGGTTTTCTGGACACCTAGGAGGCTGGCGCGGGCCCCCTGTTCCCGGCAGGAACACTGAGTACCGCCAGGCCCACCTGGGTCTGCTAAGCAACATCCAGGCCCGTAGCCCTTTAGAGGCCCTCTGTGTATGCCGAGCGTAGGGAAACGCGCTGCACTCTCCTTGGGAGCAGCTTAAGGTCCTCAGCACTCACACACGTTCACGGACACCGTTCTGGCACGTCCCACAGGGCGTCGAAGTCTTACGCATTACCCCAGGCTGAGCTGAACTCAGAGAAACCCTCGGCTTCGCATTCCACCTAGGACCTCTTGCCTGAAGTCACCGAGCCTCCCAGAGAGAGTCAGCTTGCGTTCTTACTGCCATGTAAGTCCCTTTCCTCCTGTGGCACTGCAGGCTTTGAATAGCCACAGGTCCAGAGGAGCTGCTACGCCGTTCCTTGGTTGAGGCAGTTCGCTTGATGCAGAACACCCTACTTCGAGACGTTGATTCAGGGAAGGAAACTCAGGGTGACCTGTGTCTCTGGGCTTGCTAGAAACCATGGGGATGTCTGCTGAGTGCGCCCACGGAAACGGGGGCCTGCTGCAAGTAGCCTTGCTTTCCCATTTGGAAGGCAGCGTTCATGCTGCCTTGAAGCTACCTGACATTCCCTGCTCTCGACAGACCTGTTAGCCCTGTCAGAGTGCTTCGGGGAACGTTATGAGTCTGCTCTGTCTAAACCAGGTGCTTCCATGGCCGCGGCTCTGGTCTGCCTGACAAGCTCTAGAGCTAGAGGGAACCTCAACGTGACAAGTTGCCTCCAGCATAGGCCCCTAGTAGCCGTGCAGAAAGGGAGGCAGGCAGCTGTCTCCATGAGTTCTCAGTGGCTTAGAGGCTTTATTTTACAGGAAGTAGTACACTTTGGAGGACTCCTAGGCCTCTCGGGTATGCATCACTTTCCCTCCAAGTTCACCCAGTACCTCCAGATCCCTGTGGGGCGGCTGAACAACTTCGAGGCCCATTGGTTGACCCCACTCCCCCACCCCCGGAGGCCCTCTGTGCGTGCCGCGCGATGGGCTACACACTGGACGTCCCTCGAGGAGCGCTACATTTCCAGAGCCCTCGAACAGCCTCAGGACAGCATTTCGGGTGAGTCCGACTTTGTCATGGCCCTTGTGTGAGCTGCCATGGGAAAACACTGTGATTTGAATACTTCGAGGACCTCGTACCTGAAGTCACTCTGCCCGAGGAGAAAGTCAGCATCTTACCATGCCGTGTCGCTAAGGGCATGCCCAGCACGAACACAGGCCTGGAAGTAAGGCCCCGAGTTGTGGTGTAGAAGCGGAGGCGTGCAGCAGTTGCCATGAGGCGGCGGCCTCGGCTCTGGGCACCTTCAACGGCAGCAGGGTTTTCTGGACACCTAGGAGGCTGGCGCGGGCCCCCTGTTCCCGGCAGGAACACTGAGTACCGCCAGGCCCACCAGGGTCTGCTAAGCAATATCCAGGCCCGTAGCCCTTTAGAGGCCCTCTGTGTATGCCGAGCGTAGGGAAACGCGCTGCACTCTCCTTGGGAGCAGCTTAAGGTCCTCAGCACACGCACACGTTCACGGACACCGTTCTGGCACGTCCCACAGGGCGTCGAAGTCTTACGCATTACCCCAGGCTGAGCTGAACTCAGAGAAACCCTCGGCTTCGCATTCCACCTAGGACCTCCTGCCTGAAGTCACCGTGCCTCCCAGAGAGAGTCGGCTTGCGTTCTTACTGCCATGTAAGTCCCCTTCCTCCTGTGGCACTGCAGGCTTTGAATAGCCACAGGCCCAGAGGAGCAGCTACGCCGTTCCTTGGTTGAGGCAGTTCGCTTGATGCAGAACACCTTACTTCGAGAAGTTGATTCAGGGAAGGAAACTCAGGGTGACCTGTGTCTCTGGGCTTGCTAGAAACCACGGGGATGTCTGCTGAGTGCGCCCACGGAAACGGGGGCCTGCTGCAAGTAGCCTTGCTTTCCCATTTGGAAGGCAGCGTTCATGCTGCCTTGAAGCTACCTGACATTCCCTGCTCTCGACAGACCTGTTAGCCCTGTCAGAGTGCTTCGGGGAACGTTATGAGTCTGCTCTCTCTAAACCAGGTGCTTCCATGGCCGCGGCTCTGGTCCGCCTGACAAGCTCTAGAGCTAGAGGGAACCTCAACGTGACAAGTTGCCTCCAGCATAGGCCCCTAGTAGCCGTGCAGAAAGGGAGGCAGGCAGCTGTCTCCATGAGTTCTCAGTCGCTTAGAGGCTTTATTTTACAGGAAGTAGTACACTTTGGAGGACTCCTAGGCCTCTCGGGTATGCATCACTTTCCCTCCAAGTTCACCCAGTACCTCCAGATCCCTGTGGGGCGGCTGAACAACTTCGAGGCCCATTGGTTGACCCCACTCACCCACCCCCGGAGGCCCTCTGTGCGTGCCGCGCGATGGGCTACACACTGGACGTCCCTCGAGGAGCGCTACATTTCCAGAGCCCTCGAACAGCCTCAGGACAGCATTTCGGGTGAGTCCGACTTTGTCATGGCCCTTGTGTGAGCTGCCATGGGAAAACACTGTGATTTGAATACTTCGAGGACCTCGTACCTGAAGTCACTCTGCCCGAGGAGAAAGTCAGCATCTTACCATGCCGTGTCGCTAAGGGCACGCCCAGCACGAACACAGGCCTGGAAGTAAGGCCCCGAGTTGTGGTGTAGAAGCGGAGGCGTGCAGCAGTTGCCATGAGGCGGCGGCCTCGGCTCTGGGCACCTTCAACGGCAGCAGGGTTTTCTGGACACCTAGGAGGCTGGCGCGGGCCCCCTGTTCCCGGCAGGAACACTGAGTACCGCCAGGCCCACCAGGGTCTGCTAAGCAATATCCAGGCCCGTAGCCCTTTAGAGGCCCTCTGTGTATGCCGAGCGTAGGGAAACGCGCTGCACTCTCCTTGGGAGCAGCTTAAGGTCCTCAGCACACGCACACGTTCACGGACACCGTTCTGGCACGTCCCACAGGGCGTCGAAGTCTTACGCATTACCCCAGGCTGAGCTGAACTCAGAGAAACCCTCGGCTTCGCATTCCACCTAGGACCTCCTGCCTGAAGTCACCGTGCCTCCCAGAGAGAGTCGGCTTGCGTTCTTACTGCCATGTAAGTCCCCTTCCTCCTGTGGCACTGCAGGCTTTGAATAGCCACAGGCCCAGAGGAGAAGCTACGGCGTTCCTTGGTTGAGGCAGTTCGCTTGATGCAGAACACCTTACTTCGAGAAGTTGATTGAGGGAAGGAAACTCAGGGTGACCTGTGTCTCTGGGCTTGCTAGAAACCACGGGGATGTCTGCTGAGTGCGCCCACGGAAACGGGGGCCTGCTGCAAGTAGCCTTGCTTTCCCGTTTGGAAGGCTGCGTTCATGCTACCTTGAAGCTACGTGACATTCCCTGCTCTCGACAGGCCTGTTAGCCCTGTCACAGTGCTTCGGGGAACGTTATGAGTCTGCTCTGTCTAAACCAGGTGCTTCCATGGCCGCGGCTCTGGTCCGCCTGACAAGCTCTAGAGCTAGAGGGAACCTCAACGTGACAAGTTGCCTCCAGCGTAGGCCCCTAGTAGCCGTGCAGAAAGGGAGGCAGGCAGCTGTCTCCATGAGTTCTCAGTCGCTTAGAGGCTTTATTTTAAAGGAAGTAGTACACTTTGGAGGACTCCTAGGCCTCTCGGGTATGCATCACTTTCCCTCCAAGTTCACCGAGTACCTCCAGACCCCTGTGGGGCAGCTGGGCAACTTCGAGGCCCATTCGTTGACCCTCCCACCCCCACCCCCGAGGCCCTCTGTGCGTGCCGCGCGATGGGCTACACACTGGACGTCCCTCGAGGAGCGCTACATTTCCAGAGCCCTCGAACAGCCTCAGGACAGCATTTCGGGTGAGTCCGACTTTGTCATGGCCCTTGTGTGAGCTGCCATGGGAAAACACTGTGCTTTGAATACTTCGAGGACCTCGTACCTGAAGTCACTCTGCCCGAGGAGAAAGTCAGCATCTTACCATGCCGTGTCGCTAAGGGCACGCCCAGCACGAACACAGGCCTGGAAGTAAGGCCCCGAGTGGCGGTGCAGAAGCGGAGGCGTGCAGCAGTTGCCATGAGGCGGCGGCCTCGGCTCTGGGCACCTTCAACGGCAGCAGGGTTTTCTGGACACCTAGGAGGCTGGCACGGGCCCCCTGTTCCCGGCAGGAACACTGAGTACCGCCAGGCCCACCTGGGTCTGCTAAGCAACATCCAGGCCCGTAGCCCTTTAGAGGCCCTCTGTGTATGCCGAGCGTAGGGAAACGCGCTGCACTCTCCTTGGGAGCAGCTTAAGGTCCTCAGCACTCGCACACGTTCACGGACACCGTTCTTGCACGTCCCACAGGGCGACGAAGTCTTACGCATTACCCCAGGCTGAGCTGAACTCAGAGAAACCCTCGGCTTCGCATTCCACCTAGGACCTCCTGCCTGAAGTCACCGTGCCTCCCAGAGAGAGTCGGCTTGCGTTCTTACTGCCATGTAAGTCCCCTTCCTCCTGTGGCACTGCAGGCTTTGAATAGCCACAGGCCCAGAGGAGCAGCTACGCCGTTCCTTGGTTGAGGCAGTTCGCTTGATGCAGAACACCTTACTTCGAGAAGTTGATTCAGGGAAGGAAACTCAGGGTGACCTGTGTCTCTTTGGGCTTGTTAGAAACCACGGGGATGTCTGCTGAGTGCGCCCACGGAAACGGGGGCCTGCTGCAAGTAGCCTTGCTTTCCCGTTTGGAAGGCTGCGTTCATGCTGCCTTGAAGCTACGTGACACTCCCTGCTCTCGACAGGCCTGTTAGCCCTGTTAGAGTGCTTCGGGGAACGTTATGAGTCTGCTCTGTCTAAACCAGGTGCTTCCATGGCCGCGGCTCTGGTCCGCCTGACCAGCTCTAGAGCTAGAGGGAACCTCAACGTGACAAGTTGCCTCCAGCGTAGGCCCCTAGTAGCCGTGCAGAAAGGGAGGCAGGCAGCTGTCTCCATGAGTTCTCAGTCGCTTAGAGGCTTTATTTTAAAGGAAGTAGTACACTTTGGAGGACTCCTAGGCCTCTCGGGTATGCATCACTTTCCCTCCAAGTTCACCGAGTACCTCCAGATCCCTGTGGGGCGGCTGAACAACTTCGAGGCCCATTGGTTGACCGCACTCCCCCACCCCCGGAGGCCCTCTGTGCGTGCCGCGCGATGGGCTACACACTGGACGTCCCTCGAGGAGCGCTACATTTCCAGAGCCCTCGAACAGCCTCAGGACAGCATTTCGGGTGAGTCCGACTTTGTCATGGCCCTTGTGTGAGCTGCCATGTGAAAACACTGTGCTTTGAATACTTCGAGGACCTCGTACCTGAAGTCACTCTGCCCGAGGAGAAAGTCAGCATCTTACCATGCCGTGTCGCTAAGGGCATGCCCAGCACGAACACAGGCCTGGAAGTAAGGCCCCGAGTGGCGGTGTAGAAGCGGAGGCGTGCAGCAGTTGCCATGAGGCGGCGGGCTCGGCTCTGGGCACCTTCAACGGCAGCAGGGTTTTCTGGACACCTAGGAGGCTGGCGCGGGCCCCCTGTTCCCGGCAGGAACACTGAGTACCGCCAGGCCCACCAGGGTCTGCTAAGCAACATCCAGGCCCGTAGCCCTTTAGAGCCCCTCTGTGTATGCCGAGCGTAGGGAAGCGCGCTGCACTCTCCTTGGGAGCAGCTTAAGGTCCTCAGCACTCGCACACGTTCACGGACACCGTTCTGGCACGTCCCACAGGGCGTCGAAGTCTTACGCATTACCCCAGGCTGAGCTGAACTCAGAGAAACCCTCGGCTTCGCATTCCACCTAGGACCTCCTGCCTGAAGTCACCGTGCCTCCCAGAGAGAGTCGGCTTGCGTTCTTACTGCCATGTAAGTCCCCTTCCTCCTGAGGCACTGCAGGTTTGAACAGCCACAGGCCCCGAGGAGCAGCTACGGCGTTCCTTGGTTGAGGCAGTTCGCTTGATGCAGAACACCCTACTTCGAGAAGTTGATTCAGGGAAGGAAACTCAGGGTGACCTGTGTCTCTTTGGGCTTGTTAGAAACCACGGGGATGTCTGCTGAGTGTGCCCACGGAAACGGGGGCCTGCTGCAAGTAGCCTTGCTTTCCCGTTTGGAAGGCTGCGTTCATGCTGCCTTGAAGCTACCTGACATTCCCTGCTCTCGACAGGCCTGTTAGCCCTGTCAGAGTGCTTCGGGGAACGTTATGAGTCTGCTCTGTCTAAACCAGGTGCTTCCATGGCCGCGGCTCTGGTCCGCCTGACAAGCTCTAGAGCTAGAGGGAACCTCAACGTGACAAGTTGCCTCCAGCATAGGCCCCAGTTGCCGTGCAGAAAGGGAGGCAGGCAGCTGTTTCCATGAGTTCTCAGTCGCTTAGAGGCTTTATTTTAAAGAAGTAGTACACTTTGGAGGACTCCTAGGCCTCTCGGGTATGCATCACTTTCCCTCCAAGTTCACCGAGTACCTCCAGATCCCTGTGGGGCGGCTGAGCAACTTCGAGGCCCATTGGTTGACCCCACTCCCCCACCCCCGGAGGCCCTCTGTGCGTGCCGCGCGATGGGCTACACACTGGACGTCCCTCGAGGAGCGCTACATTTCCAGAGCCCTCGAACAGCCTCAGGACAGCATTTCGGGTGAGTCCGACTTTGTCATGGCCCTTGTGTGAGCTGCCATGGGAAAACACTGTGCTTTGAATACTTCGAGGACCTCGTACCTGAAGTCACTCTGCCCGAGGAGAAAGTCAGCATCTTACCATGCCGTGTCGCTAAGGGCACGCCCAGCACGAACACAGGCCTGGAAGTAAGGCCCCGAGTGGCGGTGCAGAAGCGGAGGCGTGCAGCAGTTGCCATGAGGCGGCGGCCTCGGCTCTGGGCACCTTCAACGGCAGCAGGGTTTTCTGGACACCTAGGAGGCTGGCGCGGGCCCCCTGTTCCCGGCAGGAACACTGGCTACCGCCAGGCCCACCTGGGTCTGCTAAGCAACATCCAGGCCCGTAGCCCTTTAGAGGCCCTCTGTGTATGCCGAGCGTAGGGAAACGCGCTGCACTCTCCTTGGGAGCAGCTTAAGGTCCTCAGCACTCGCACACGTTCACGGACACCGTTCTGGCACGTCCCACAGGGCCTCGAAGTCTTACGCATTACCCCAGGCTGAGCTGAACTCAGAGAAACCCTCGGCTTCGCATTCCACCTAGGACCTCCTGCCTGAAGTCACCGTGCCTCCCAGAGAGAGTCGGCTTGCGTTCTTACTGCCATGTAAGTCCCCTTCCTCCTGTGGCACTGCAGGCTTTGAATAGCCACAGGCCCAGAGGAGCAGCTACGGCGTTCCTTGGTTGAGGAGGTTCGCTTCATGCAGAACACCTTAGTTCGAGACGTTGATTGAGTGAAGGAAACTCAGGGTGACCTGTGTCTCTGGGCTTGCTAGAAACCACTGGGATGTCTGCTGAGTGCGCCCACGGAAACAGGGGCCTGCTGCAAGTAGCCTTGCTTTCCCGTTTGGAAGGCTGCGTTCATGCTGCCTTGAAGCTACCTGACATTCCCTGCTCTCGACAGGCCTGTTAGCCCTGTCAGAGTGCTTCGGGGAACGTTATGAGTCTGCTCTGTCTAAACCAGGTGCTTCCATGGCCGCGGCTCTGGTCCGCCTGACAAGCTCTAGAGCTAGAGGGAACCTCAACGTGACAAGTTGCCTCCAGCGTAGGCCCCTAGTAGCCGTGCAGAAAGGGAGGCAGGCAGCTGTCTCCATGAGTTCTCAGTCGCTTAGAGGCTTTATTTTAAAGGAAGTAGTACACTTTGGAGGACTCCTAGGCCTCTCGGG
The DNA here is from genome assembly GCF_964270905.1 of Leucopleurus acutus. NCBI lineage: Eukaryota > Metazoa > Chordata > Mammalia > Artiodactyla > Delphinidae > Leucopleurus > Leucopleurus acutus. The sequence goes on along the minus strand of NC_139152.1, from coordinate 30,499,481 downwards.
TATGCATCACTTTCCCTCCAAGTTCACCGAGTACCTCCAGACCCCTGTGGGGCGGCTGAGCAACTTCGAGGCCCATTGGTTGACCCCACTCCCCCACCCACGGAGGCCCTCTGTGCGTGCCGCGCGATGGGCTACACACTGGACGTCCCTCGAGGAGCGCTACATTTCCAGAGCCCTCGAACAGCCTCAGGACAGCATTTCGGGTGAGTCCGACTTTCTCATGGCCCTTGTGTGAGCTGCCATGGGAAAACACTGTGCTTTGAATACTTCGAGGACCTCGTACCTGAAGTCACTCTGCCCGAGGAGAAAGTCAGCATCTTACCATGCCGTGTCGCTAAGGGCACGCCCAGCACGAACACAGGCCTGGAAGTAAGGCCCCGAGTGGCGGTGCAGAAGCGGAGGCGTGCAGCAGTTGCCATGAGGCGGCGGCCTCGGCTCTGGGCACCTTCAACGGCAGCAGGGTTTTCTGGACACCTAGGAGGCTGGCGCGGGCCCCCTGTTCCCGGCAGGAACACTGGCTACCGCCAGGCCCACCTGGGTCTGCTAAGCAACATCCAGGCCCGTAGCCCTTTAGAGGCCCTCTGTGTATGCCGAGCGTAGGGAAACGCGCTGCACTCTCCTTGGGAGCAGCTTAAGGTCCTCAGCACTCGCACACGTTCACGGACACCGTTCTGGCACGTCCCACAAGGCGTCGAAGTCTTACGCATTACCCCAGGCTGAGCTGAACTCCGAGAAACCCTCGGCTTCGCATTCCACCTAGGACCTCCTGCCTGAAGTCACCGTGCCTCCCAGAGAGAGTCGGCTTGCGTTCTTACTGCCATGTAAGTCCCCTTCCTCCTGTGGCACTGCAGGCTTTGAATAGCCACAGGCCCAGAGGAGCAGCTACGGCGTTCCTTGGTTGAGGAGGTTCGCTTCATGCAGAACACCTTAGTTCGAGAAGTTGATTGAGGGAAGGAAACTCAGGGTGACCTGTGTCTCTGGGCTTGCTAGAAACCACTGGGATGTCTGCTGAGTGCACCCACGGAAACGGGGGCCTGCTGCAAGTAGCCTTGCTTTCCCGTTTGGAAGGCTGCGTTCATGCTGCCTTGAAGCTACCTGACATTCCCTGCTCTCGACAGGCCTGTTAGCCCTGTCAGAGTGCTTCGGGGAACGTTATGAGTCTGCTCTGTCTAAACCAGGTGCATCCATGGCCGCGGCTCTGGTCCGCCTGACAAGCTCTAGAGCTAGAGGGAACCTCAACGTGACAAGTTGCCTCCAGCGTAGGCCCCTAGTAGCCGTGCAGAAAGGGAGGCAGGCAGCTGTCTCCATGAGTTCTCAGTCGCTTAGAGGCTTTATTTTAAAGGAAGTAGTACACTTTGGAGGACTCCTAGGCCTCTCGGGTATGCATCACTTTCCCTCCAAGTTCACCGAGTACCTCCAGACCCCTGTGGGGCGGCTGAGCAACTTCGAGGCCCATTGGTTGACCCCACTCCCCCACCCCCGGAGGCCCTCTGTGCGTGCCGCGCGATGGGCTACACACTGGACGTCCCTCGAGGAGCGCTACATTTCCAGAGCCCTCGAACAGCCTCAGGACAGCATTTCGGGTGAGTCCGACTTTGTCATGGCCCTTGTGTGAGCTGCCATGGGAAAACACTGTGCTTTGAATACTTCGAGGACCTCGTACCTGAAGTCACTCTGCCCGAGGAGAAAGTCAGCATCTTACCATGCCGTGTCGCTAAGGGCACGCCCAGCACGAACACAGGCCTGGAAGTAAGGCCCCGAGTGGCGGTGCAGAAGCGGAGGCGTGCAGCAGTTGCCATGAGGCGGCGGCCTCGGCTCTGGGCACCTTCAACGGCAGCAGGGTTTTCTGGACACCTAGGAGGCTGGCGCGGGCCCCCTGTTCCCGGCAGGAACACTGGCTACCGCCAGGCCCACCTGGGTCTGCTAAGCAACATCCAGGCCCGTAGCCCTTTAGAGGCCCTCTGTGTATGCCGAGCGTAGGGAAACGCGCTGCACTCTCCTTGGGAGCAGCTTAAGGTCCTCAGCACTCGCACACGTTCACGGACACCGTTCTGGCACGTCCCACAGGGCGTCGAAGTCTTACGCATTACCCCAGGCTGAGCTGAACTCAGAGAAACCCTCGGCTTCGCATTCCACCTAGGACCTCCTGCCTGAAGTCACCGTGCCTCCCAGAGAGAGTCGGCTTGCGTTCTTACTGCCATGTAAGTCCCCTTCCTCCTGTGGCACTGCAGGCTTTGAATAGCCACAGGCCCAGAGGAGCAGCTACGGCGTTCCTTGGTTGAGGAGGTTCGCTTCATGCAGAACACCTTAGTTCGAGAAGTTGATTGAGGGAAGGAAACTCAGGGTGACTTGTGTCTCTGGGCTTGCTAGAAACCACTGGGATGTCTGCTGAGTGCACCCACGGAAACGGGGGCCTGCTGCAAGTAGCCTTGCTTTCCCGTTTGGAAGGCTGCGTTCATGCTGCCTTGAAGCTACCTGACATTCCCTGCTCTCGACAGGCCTGTTAGCCCTGTCAGAGTGCTTCGGGGAACGTTATGAGTCTGCTCTGTCTAAACCAGGTGCTTCCATGGCCGCGGCTCTGGTCCGCCTGACAAGCTCTAGAGCTAGAGGGAACCTCAACGTGACAAGTTGCCTCCAGCGTAGGCCCCTAGTAGCCGTGCAGAAAGGGAGGCAGGCAGCTGTCTCCATGAGTTCTCAGTCGCTTAGAGGCTTTATTTTAAAGGAAGTAGTACACTTTGGAGGACTCCTAGGCCTCTCGGGTATGCATCACTTTCCCTCCAAGTTCACCGAGTACCTCCAGACCCCTGTGGGGCGGCTGAGCAACTTCGAGGCCCATTGGTTGACCCCACTCCCCCACCCCCGGAGGCCCTCTGTGCGTGCCGCGCGATGGGCTACACACTGGACGTCCCTCGAGGAGCGCTACATTTCCAGAGCCCTCGAACAGCCTCAGGACAGCATTTCGGGTGAGTCCGACTTTGTCATGGCCCTTGTGTGAGCTGCCATGGGAAAACACTGTGCTTTGAATACTTCGAGGACCTCGTACCTGAAGTCACTCTGCCCGAGGAGAAAGTCAGCATCTTACCATGCCGTGTCGCTAAGGGCACGCCCAGCACGAACACAGGCCTGGAAGTAAGGCCCCGAGTGGCGGTGCAGAAGCGGAGGCGTGCAGCAGTTGCCATGAGGCGGCGGCCTCGGCTCTGGGCACCTTCAACGGCAGCAGGGTTTTCTGGACACCTAGGAGGCTGGCGCGGGCCCCCTGTTCCCGGCAGGAACACTGAGTACCGCCAGGCCCACCTGGGTCTGCTAAGCAACATCCAGGCCCGTAGCCCTTTAGAGGCCCTCTGTGTATGCCGAGCGTAGGGAAACGCGCTGCACTCTCCTTGGGAGCAGCTTAAGGTCCTCAGCACTCGCACACGTTCACGGACACCGTTCTGGCACGTCCCACAGGGGGTCGAAATCTTACGCATTACCCCAGGCTGAGCTGAACTCCGAGAAACCCTCGGCTTCGCATTCCACCTAGGACCTCCTGCCTGAAGTCACCGTGCCTCCCAGAGAGAGTCGGCTTGCGTTCTTACTGCCATGTAAGTCCCCTTCCTCCTGTGGCACTGCAGGCTTTGAATAGCCACAGGCCCAGAGGACCAGCTACGCCGTTCCTTGGTTGAGGCAGTTCGCTTGATGCAGAACACCTTACTTCGAGAAGTTGATTGAGGGAAGGAAACTCAGGGTGACCTGTGTCTCTGGGCTTGCTAGAAACCACGGGGATGTCTGCTGAGTGCACCCACGGAAACGGGGGCCTGCTGCAAGTAGCATTGCTTTTCCGTTTGGAAGGCTGCGTTCATGCTGCCTTGAAGCAACCTGACATTCCCTGCTCTCGACAGACCTGTTAGCCCTGTCAGAGTGCTTCGGGAAACGTTATGAGTCTGCTCTGTCTAAACCAGGTGCTTCCATGGCCGCGGCTCTGGTCCGCCTGACAAGCTCTAGAGCTAGAGGGAACCTCAACGTGACAAGTTGCCTCCAGCGTAGGCCCCTAGTAGCCGTGCAGAAAGGGAGGCAGGCAGCTGTCTCCATGAGTTCTCAGTCGCTTAGAGGCTTTATTTTAAAGGAAGTAGTACACTTTGGAGGACTCCTAGGCCTCTCGGGTATGCATCACTTTCCCTCCAAGTTCACCGAGTACCTCCAGACCCCTGTGGGGCGGCTGAGCAACTTCGAGGCCCATTGGTTGACCCCACTCCCCCACCCCCGGAGGCCCTCTGTGCGTGCCGCGCGATGGGCTACACACTGGACGTCCCTCGAGGAGCGCTACATTTCCAGAGCCCTCGAACAGCCTCAGGACAGCATTTCGGGTGAGTCCGACTTTGTCATGGCCCTTGTGTGAGCTGCCATGGGAAAACACTGTGCTTTGAATACTTCGAGGACCTCGTACCTGAAGTCACTCTGCCCGAGGAGAAAGTCAGCATCTTACCATGCCGTGTCGCTAAGGGCACGCCCAGCACGAACACAGGCCTGGAAGTAAGGCCCCGAGTGGCGGTGCAGAAGCGGAGGCGTGCAGCAGTTGCCATGAGACGGCGGCCTCGGCTCTGGGCACCTTCAACGGCAGCAGGGTTTTCTGGACACCTAGGAGGCTGGCGCGGGCCCCCTGTTCCCGGCAGGAACACTGGGTACCGCCAGGCCCACCTGGGTCTGCTAAGCAACATCCAGGCCCGTAGCCCTTTAGATGCCCTCTGTGTATGCCGAGCGTAGGGAAACGCGCTGCACTCTCCTTGGGAGCAGCTTAAGGTCCTCAGCACTCGCACACGTTCACGGACACCGTTCTGGCACGTCCCACAGGGCGTCGAAGTCTTACGCATTACCCCAGGCTGAGCTGAACTCAGAGAAACACTCGGCTTCGCATTCCACCTAGGACCTCCTGCCTGAAGTCACCGTGCCTCCCAGAGAGAGTCGGCTTGCGTTCTTACTGCCATGTAAGTCCCCTTCCTCCTGTGGCACTGCAGGCTTTGAATAGCCACAGGCCCAGAGGAGCAGCTACGGCGTTCCTTGGTTGAGGAGGTTCGCTTCATGCAGAACACCTTAGTTCGAGACGTTGATTGAGGGAAGGAAACTCAGGGTGACCTGTGTCTCTGGGCTTGCTAGAAACCACTGGGATGTCTGCTGAGTGCACCCACGGAAACGTGGGCCTGCTGCAAGTAGCCTTGCTTTCCCGTTTGGAAGGCTGCGTTCATGCTGCCTTGAAGCTACCTGACATTCCCTGCTCTCGACAGGCCTGTTAGCCCTGTCACAGTGCTTCGGGGAACGTTATGAGTCTGCTCTGTCTAAACCAGGTGCATCCATGGCCGCGGCTCTGGTCCGCCTGACAAGCTCTAGAGCTAGAGGGAACCTCAACGTGACAAGTTGCCTCCAGCGTAGGCCCCTAGTAGCCGTGCAGAAAGGGAGGCAGGCAGCTGTCTCCATGAGTTCTCAGTCGCTTAGAGGCTTTATTTTAAAGGAAGTAGTACACTTTGGAGGACTCCTAGGCCTCTCGGGTATGCATCACTTTCCCTCCAAGTTCACCGAGTACCTCCAGACCCCTGTGGGGCGGCTGAGCAACTTCGAGGCCCATTGGTTGACCCCACTCCCCCACCCCCGGAGGCCCTCTGTGCGTGCCGCGCGATGGGCTACACACTGGACGTCCCTCGAGGAGCGCTACATTTCCAGAGCCCTCGAACAGCCTCAGGACAGCATTTCGGGTGAGTCCGACTTTGTCATGGCCCTTGTGTGAGCTGCCATGGGAAAACACTGTGCTTTGAATACTTCGAGGACCTCGTACCTGAAGTCACTCTGCCCGAGGAGAAAGTCAGCATCTTACCATGCCGTGTCGCTAAGGGCACGCCCAGCACGAACACAGGCCTGGAAGTAAGGCCCCGAGTGGCGGTGCAGAAGCGGAGGCGTGCAGCAGTTGCCATGAGGCGGCGGCCTCGGCTCTGGGCACCTTCAACGGCAGCAGGGTTTTCTGGACACCTAGGAGGCTGGCGCGGGCCCCCTGTTCCCGGCAGGAACACTGGCTACCGCCAGGCCCACCTGGGTCTGCTAAGCAACATCCAGGCCCGTAGCCCTTTAGAGGCCCTCTGTGTATGCCGAGCGTAGGGAAACGCGCTGCACTCTCCTTGGGAGCAGCTTAAGGTCCTCAGCACTCGCACACGTTCACGGACACCGTTCTGGCACGTCCCACAGGGCGTCGAAGTCTTACGCATTACCCCAGGCTGAGCTGAACTCAGAGAAACCCTCGGCTTCGCATTCCACCTAGGACCTCCTGCCTGAAGTCACCGTGCCTCCCAGAGAGAGTCGGCTTGCGTTCTTACTGCCATGTAAGTCCCCTTCCTCCTGTGGCACTGCAGGCTTTGAATAGCCACAGGCCCAGAGGAGCAGCTACGGCGTTCCTTGGTTGAGGCAGTTCGCTTGATGCAGAACACCTTACTTCGAGAAGTTGATTGAGGGAAGGAAACTCAGGGTGACCTGTGTCTCTTTGGGCTTGCTAGAAACCACGGGGATGTCTGCTGAGTGCGCCCATGGAAAGTGGGGCCTGCTGCAAGTAGCCTTGCTTTCCCGTTTGGAAGGCTGCGTTCATGCTGCCTTGAAGCTATCTGACATTCCCTGCTCTCGACAGGCCTGTTAGCCCTGTCAGAGTGCTTCGGGGAACGTTATGAGTCTGCTCTGTCTAAACCAGGTGCTTCCATGGCCGCGGCTCTGGTCCGCCTGACAAGCTCTAGAGCTAGAGGGAACCTCAACGTGACAAGTTGCCTCCAGCGTAGGCCCCTAGTAGCCGTGCAGAAAGGGAGGCAGGCAGCTGTCTCCATGAGTTCTCAGTCGCTTAGAGGCTTTATTTTAAAGGAAGTAGTACACTTTGGAGGACTCCTAGGCCTCTCGGGTATGCATCACTTTCCCTCCAAGTTCACCGAGTACCTCCAGATCCCTGTGGGGCGGCTGAGCAACTTCGAGGCCCATTGGTTGACCCCACTCCCCCACCCCCGGAGGCCCTCTGTGCGTGCCGCGCGATGGGCTACACACTGGACGTCCCTCGAGGAGCGCTACATTTCCAGAGCCCTCGAACAGCCTCAGGACAGCATTTCGGGTGAGTCCGACTTTGTCATGGCCCTTGTGTGAGCTGCCATGGGAAAACACTGTGCTTTGAATACTTCGAGGACCTCGTACCTGAAGTCACTCTGCCCGAGGAGAAAGTCAGCATCTTACCATGCCGTGTCGCTAAGGGCACGCCCAGCACGAACACAGGCCTGGAAGTAAGGCCCCGAGTGGCGGTGCAGAAGCGGAGGCGTGCAGCAGTTTCCAAGACACGGCGGCCTCGGTTCTGGGCACCTTCAACGGCAGCAGGATTTTCTGGACACCTAGGAGGCTGGCGCGGGCCCCCTGTTCCCGGCAGGAACACTGGGTACCGCCAGGCCCACCTGGGTCTGCTAAGCAACATCCAGGCCCGTAGCCCTTTAGAGCCCCTCTGTGTATGCCGAGCGTAGGGAAACGCGCTGCACTCTCCTTGGGAGCAGCTTAAGGTCCTCAGCACTCGCACACGTTCACGGACACCGTTCTGGCACGTCCCACAGGGCGTCGAAGTCTTACGCATTACCCCAGGCTGAGCTGAACTCAGAGAAACCCTCGGCTTCGCATTCCACCTAGGACCTCCTGCCTGAAGTCACCGTGCCTCCCAGAGAGAGTCGGCTTGCGTTCTTACTGCCATGTAAGTCCCCTTCCTCCTGTGGCACTGCAGGCTTTGAATAGCCACAGGCCCAGAGGACCAGCTACGGTGTTCCTTGGTTGAGGCAGTTCGCTTGATGCAGAACACCTTACCTCGAGAAGTTAATTGAGGGAAGAAAACTCAGGGTGACCTGTGTCTCTGGGCTTGCTAGAAACCACGGGGATGTCTGCTGAGTGCACCCACGGAAACGGGGGCCTGCTGCAAGTAGCCTTGCTTTCCCGTTTGGAAAGCTGCGTTCATGCTGCCTTGAAGCTACGTGACATTCCCTGCTCTCGACAGGCCTGTTAGCCCTGTCAGAGTGCTTCGGGGAACGTTATGAGTCTGCTCTGTCTAAACCAGGTGCTTCCTTGGCCGCGGCTCTGGTCCGCCTGACAAGCTCTAGAGCTAGAGGGAACCTCAACGTGACAAGTTGCCTCCAGCGTAGGCCCCTAGTAGCCGTGCAGAAAGGGAGGCAGGCAGCTGTCTCCATGAGTTCTCAGTCGCTTAGAGGCTTTATTTTAAAGGAAGTAGTACACTTTGGAGGACTCCTAGGCTTCTCGGGTATGCATCACTTTCCCTCCAAGTTCACCGAGTACCTCCAGATCCCTGTGGGGCGGCTGAGCAACTTCGAGGCCCATTGGTTGACCCCACTCCCCCACCCCCGGAGGCCCTCTGTGCGTGCCGCGCGATGGGCTACACACTGGACGTCCCTCGAGGAGCGCTACATTTCCAGAGCCCTCGAACAGCCTCAGGACAGCATTTCGGGTGAGTCCGACTTTGTCATGGCCCTTGTGTGAGCTGCCATGGGAAAACACTGTGCTTTGAATACTTCGAGGACCTCGTACCTGAAGTCACTCTGCCCGAGGAGAAAGTCAGCATCTTACCATGCCGTGTCGCTAAGGGCACGCCCAGCACGAACACAGGCCTGGAAGTAAGGCCCCGAGTGGCGGTGCAGAAGCGGAGGCGTGCAGCAGTTGCCATGAGACGGCGGCCTCGGCTCTGGGCAACTTCAACGGCAGCAGGGTTTTCTGGACACCTAGGAGGCTGGCGCGGGCCCCCTGTTCCCGGCAGGAACACTGGGTACCGCCAGGCGCACCTGGGTCTGCTAAGCAACATCCAGGCCCGTAGCCCTTTAGAGCCCCTCTGTGTATGCCGAGCGTAGGGAAACGCGCTGCACTCTCCTTGGGAGCAGCTTAAGGTCCTCAGCACTCGCACACGTTCACGGACACCGTTCTGGCACGTCCCACAGGGCGTCGAAGTCTTACGCATTACCCCAGGCTGAGCTGAACTCAGAGAAACCCTCGGCTTCGCATTCCACCTAGGACCTCCTGCCTGAAGTCACCGTGCCTCCCAGAGAGAGTCGGCTTGCGTTCTTACTGCCATGTAAGTCCCCTTCCTCCTGTGGCACTGCAGGCTTTGAATAGCCACAGGCCCAGAGGAGCAGCTACGGCGTTCCTTGGTTGAGGCAGTTCGCTTGATGCAGAACACCTTACTTCGAGAAGTTGATTGAGGGAAGGAAACTCAGGGTGACCTGTGTCTCTTTGGGCTTGCTAGAAACCACGGGGATGTCTGCTGAGTGCGCCCATGGAAAGTGGGGCCTGCTGCAAGTAGCCTTGCTTTCCCGTTTGGAAGGCTGCGTTCATGCTGCCTTGAAGCTATCTGACATTCCCTGCTCTCGACAGGCCTGTTAGCCCTGTCAGAGTGCTTCGGGGAACGTTATGAGTCTGCTCTGTCTAAACCAGGTGCTTCCATGGCCGCGGCTCTGGTCCGCCTGACAAGCTCTAGAGCTAGAGGGAACCTCAACGTGACAAGTTGCCTCCAGCGTAGGCCCCTAGTAGCCGTGCAGAAAGGGAGGCAGGCAGCTGTCTCCATGAGTTCTCAGTCGCTTAGAGGCTTTATTTTAAAGGAAGTAGTACACTTTGGAGGACTCCTAGGCCTCTCGGGTATGCATCACTTTCCCTCCAAGTTCACCGAGTACCTCCAGATCCCTGTGGGGCGGCTGAGCAACTTCGAGGCCCATTGGTTGACCCCACTCCCCCACCCCCGGAGGCCCTCTGTGCGTGCCGCGCGATGGGCTACACACTGGACGTCCCTCGAGGAGCGCTACATTTCCAGAGCCCTCGAACAGCCTCAGGACAGCATTTCGGGTGAGTCCGACTTTGTCATGGCCCTTGTGTGAGCTGCCATGGGAAAACACTGTGCTTTGAATACTTCGAGGACCTCGTACCTGAAGTCACTCTGCCCGAGGAGAAAGTCAGCATCTTACCATGCCGTGTCGCTAAGGGCACGCCCAGCACGAACACAGGCCTGGAAGTAAGGCCCCGAGTGGCGGTGCAGAAGCGGAGGCGTGCAGCAGTTTCCAAGACACGGCGGCCTCGGTTCTGGGCACCTTCAACGGCAGCAGGATTTTCTGGACACCTAGGAGGCTGGCGCGGGCCCCCTGTTCCCGGCAGGAACACTGGGTACCGCCAGGCCCACCTGGGTCTGCTAAGCAACATCCAGGCCCGTAGCCCTTTAGAGCCCCTCTGTGTATGCCGAGCGTAGGGAAACGCGCTGCACTCTCCTTGGGAGCAGCTTAAGGTCCTCAGCACTCGCACACGTTCACGGACACCGTTCTGGCACGTCCCACAGGGCGTCGAAGTCTTACGCATTACCCCAGGCTGAGCTGAACTCAGAGAAACCCTCGGCTTCGCATTCCACCTAGGACCTCCTGCCTGAAGTCACCGTGCCTCCCAGAGAGAGTCGGCTTGCGTTCTTACTGCCATGTAAGTCCCCTTCCTCCTGTGGCACTGCAGGCTTTGAATAGCCACAGGCCCAGAGGACCAGCTACGGTGTTCCTTGGTTGAGGCAGTTCGCTTGATGCAGAACACCTTACCTCGAGAAGTTAATTGAGGGAAGAAAACTCAGGGTGACCTGTGTCTCTGGGCTTGCTAGAAACCACGGGGATGTCTGCTGAGTGCACCCACGGAAACGGGGGCCTGCTGCAAGTAGCCTTGCTTTCCCGTTTGGAAAGCTGCGTTCATGCTGCCTTGAAGCTACGTGACATTCCCTGCTCTCGACAGGCCTGTTAGCCCTGTCAGAGTGCTTCGGGGAACGTTATGAGTCTGCTCTGTCTAAACCAGGTGCTTCCTTGGCCGCGGCTCTGGTCCGCCTGACAAGCTCTAGAGCTAGAGGGAACCTCAACGTGACAAGTTGCCTCCAGCGTAGGCCCCTAGTAGCCGTGCAGAAAGGGAGGCAGGCAGCTGTCTCCATGAGTTCTCAGTCGCTTAGAGGCTTTATTTTAAAGGAAGTAGTACACTTTGGAGGACTCCTAGGCTTCTCGGGTATGCATCACTTTCCCTCCAAGTTCACCGAGTACCTCCAGATCCCTGTGGGGCGGCTGAGCAACTTCGAGGCCCATTGGTTGACCCCACTCCCCCACCCCCGGAGGCCCTCTGTGCGTGCCGCGCGATGGGCTACACACTGGACGTCCCTCGAGGAGCGCTACATTTCCAGAGCCCTCGAACAGCCTCAGGACAGCATTTCGGGTGAGTCCGACTTTGTCATGGCCCTTGTGTGAGCTGCCATGGGAAAACACTGTGCTTTGAATACTTCGAGGACCTCGTACCTGAAGTCACTCTGCCCGAGGAGAAAGTCAGCATCTTACCATGCCGTGTCGCTAAGGGCACGCCCAGCACGAACACAGGCCTGGAAGTAAGGCCCCGAGTGGCGGTGCAGAAGCGGAGGCGTGCAGCAGTTGCCATGAGACGGCGGCCTCGGCTCTGGGCAACTTCAACGGCAGCAGGGTTTTCTGGACACCTAGGAGGCTGGCGCGGGCCCCCTGTTCCCGGCAGGAACACTGGGTACCGCCAGGCGCACCTGGGTCTGCTAAGCAACATCCAGGCCCGTAGCCCTTTAGAGCCCCTCTGTGTATGCCGAGCGTAGGGAAACGCGCTGCACTCTCCTTGGGAGCAGCTTAAGGTCCTCAGCACTCGCACACGTTCACGGACACCGTTCTGGCACGTCCCACAGGGCGTCGAAGTCTTACGCATTACCCCAGGCTGAGCTGAACTCAGAGAAACCCTCGGCTTCGCATTCCACCTAGGACCTCCTGCCTGAAGTCACCGTGCCTCCCAGAGAGAGTCGGCTTGCGTTCTTACTGCCATGTAAGTCCCCTTCCTCCTGTGGCACTGCAGGCTTTGAATAGCCACAGGCCCAGAGGACCAGCTACGGTGTTCCTTGGTTGAGGGAGTTCGCTTGATGCAGAACACCTTACCTCGAGAAGTTGATTGAGGGAAGAAAACTCAGGGTGACCTGTGTCTCTGAGCTTGCTAGAAACCACGGGGTTGTCTGCTGAGTGCACCCACGGAAACGGGGGCCTGCTGCAAGTAGCCTTGCTTTCCCGTTTGGAAAGCTGCGTTCATGCTACCTTGAAGCTACGTGACATTCCCTGCTCTCGACAGGCCTGTTAGCCCTGTCAGAGTGCTTTGGGGAACTTTATGAGTCTGATCTGTCTAAACCAGGTGCTTCCTTGGCCGCGGCTCTGGTCCGCCTGACAAGCTCTAGAGCTAGAGGGAACCTCAACGTGACAAGTTGCCTCCAGCGTAGGCCCCTACTAGCCGTGCAGAAAGGGAGGCAGGCAGCTGTCTCCATGAGTTCTCAGTCGCTTAGAGGCTTTATTTTAAAGGAAGTAGTACACTTTGGAGGACTCCTAGGCCTCTCGGGTATGCATCACTTTTCCTCCAAGTTCACCGAGTACCTCCAGACCCCTGTGGGGCGGCTGAGCAACTTCGAGGCCCATTGGTTGACCCCACTCCCCCACCCCCGGAGGCCCTCTGTGCGTGCCGCGCGATGGGCTACACACTGGACGTCCCTCGAGGAGCGCTACATTTCCAGAGCCCTCGAACAGCCTCAGGACAGCATTTCGGGTGAGTCCGACTTTGTCATGGCCCTTGTGTGAGCTGCCATGGGAAAACACTGTGCTTTGAATACTTCGAGGACCTCGTACCTGAAGTCACTCTGCCCGAGGAGAAAGTCAGCATCTTACCATGCCGTGTCGCTAAGGGCACGCCCAGAACGAACACAGGCCTGGAAGTAAGGCCCCGAGTGGCGGTGCAGAAGCGGAGGCGTGCAGCAGTTTCCATGACACGGCGGCCTCGGTTCTGGGCAACTTCAACCGCAGCAGGGTTTTCTGGACACCTAGGAGGCTGGCGCGGGCCCCCTGTTCCCGGCAGGAACACTGGGTACTGCCAGGCCCACCTGGGTCTGCTAAGCAACATCCAGGCCCGTAGCCCTTTAGAGCCCCTCTCTGTATGCCGAGCATAGGGAAATGCGCTGCACTCTCCTTGGCAGCAGCTTAAGGTCCTCAGCACTTGCACACGTCCACGGACACCGTTCTGGCACGTCCCACATGGCGTCGAAGTCTTTCGCATTACCCTAGGCTGAGCTGAACTCAGAGAAACCCTCGGCTTCGCATTCCACCTAGGACCTCCTGCCTGAAGTCACCGTGCCTCCCAGAGAGAGTCGGCTTGCGTTCTTACTGCCATGTAAGTCCCCTTCCTCCTGTGGCACTGCAGGCTTTGAATAGCCACAGGCCCAGAGGAGCAGCTACGCCGTTCCTTGGTTGAGGCAGTTCGCTTGATGCAGAACACCTTACTTCGAGAAGTTGATTCAGCGAAGGAAACTCAGGGTGACCTGTGTCTCTTTGGGCTTGCTACAAACCACGGGGATGTCTGCTGAGTGCGCCCATGGAAACGGGGGCCTGCTGCAAGTAGCCTTGCTTTCCCATTTGGAAGGCTGCGTTCATGCTGCCTTGAAGCTACGTGACATTCCCTGCTCTCGACAGGCCTGTTAGCCCTGTCAGAGTGCTTCGGGGAACTTTATGAGTCTGATCTGTCTAAACCAGGTGCTTCCATGGCCGCGGCTCTGGTCCGCCTGACAAGCTCTAGAGCTAGAGGGAACCTCAACGTGACAAGTTGCCTCCAGCGTAGGCCCCTAGTAGCCGTGCAGAAAGGGAGGCAGGCAGCTGTCTCCATGATTTCTCAGTCGCTAAGAGGCTTTATTTTAAAGGAAGTACCCTTTGGAGGACTCCTAGGCCTCTCGGGTATGCATCACTTTCCCTCCAAGTTCACCGAGTACCTCCAGACCCCTGTGGGGCGGCTGAGCAACTTCGAGGCCCATTGGTTGACCCCACTCCCCCACCCCCGGAGGCCCTCTGTGCGTGCCGCGCGATGGGCTACACACTGGACGTCCCTCGAGGAGCGCTACATTTCCAGAGCCCTCGAACAGCCTCAGGACAGCATTTCGGGTGAGTCCGACTTTGTCATGGCCCTTGTGTGAGCTGCCATGGGAAAACACTGTGCTTTGAATACTTCGAGGACCTCGTACCTGAAGTCACTCTGCCCGAGGAGAAAGTCAGCATCTTACCATGCCGTGTCGCTAAGGGCACGCCCAGCACGAACACAGGCCTGGAAGTAAGGCCCCCAGTGGCGGTGCAGAAGCGGAGGCGTGCAGCAGTTGCCATGAGACGGCGGCCTCGGTTCTGGGCAACTTCAACGGCAGCAGGGTTTTCTGGACACCTAGGCGGCTGGCGCGGGTCCCCTGTTCCCGGCAGGAACACTGGGTACCACCAGGCCCACCTGGGTCTGCTAAGCAACATCCAGGCCCGTAGCCCTTTAGAGCCCCTCTCTGTATGCTGAGCATAGGGAAATGCGCTGCACTCTCCTTGGCAGCAGCCTAAGGTCCTCAGCACTTGCACACGTCCACGGACACCGTTCTGGCACGTCCCACATGGCGTCGAAGTCTTTCGCATTACCCTAGGCTGAGCTGAACTCAGAGAAACCCTCGGCTTCGCATTCCACCTAGGACCTCCTGCCTGAAGTCACCGTGCCTCCCAGAGAGAGTCGGCTTGCGTTCTTACTGCCATGTAAGTCCCCTTCCTCCTGTGGCACTGCAGGCTTTGAATAGCCACAGGCCCAGAGGAGCAACTACGCCGTTCCTTGGTTGAGGCAGTTCGCTTGATGCAGAACACCTTACTTCGAGAAGTTGATTCAGCGAAGGAAACTCAGGGTGACCTGTGTCTCTTTGGGCTTGCTACAAACCACGGGGATGTCTGCTGAGTGCGCCCACGGAAACGGGGGCCTGCTGCAAGTAGCCTTGCTTTCCCGTTTGGAAGGCGGCGTTCATGCCGCCTTGAAGCTACGTGACATTCCCTGCTCTCGACAGGCCTGTTAGCCCTGTCAGAGTGGTTCGGGGAACGTTATGAGTCTGCTCTGTCTAAACGAGGTGCTTCCATGGCCGCGGCTCTGGTCCGCCTGACAAGCTCTAGAGCTAGAGGGAACCTCAACGTGACAAGTTGCCTCCAGCGTAGGCCCCTAGTAGCCGTGCAGAAAGGGAGGCAGGCAGCTGTCTCCATGAGTTCTCAGTCGCTTAGAGGCTTTATTTTAAAGGAAGTAGTACACTTTGGAGGACTCCTAGGCCTCTCGGGTATGCATCACTTTCCCTCCAAGTTCACCGAGTACCTCCAGACCCCTGTGGGGCGGCTGAGCAACTTCGAGGCCCATTGGTTGACCCCAGTCCCCCACCCCCGGAGGCCCTCTGTGCGTGCCGCGCGATGGGCTACACACTGGACGTCCCTCGAGGAGCGCTACATTTCCAGAGCCCTCGAACAGCCTCAGGACAGCATTTCGGGTGAGTCCGACTTTGTCATGGCCCTTGTGTGAGCTGCCATGGGAAAACACTGTGCTTTGAATACTTCGAGGACCTCATACCTGAAGTCATTCTGCCCGAGGAGAAAGTCAGCATCTTACCATGCCGTGTCGCTAAGGGCACGCCCAGCACGAACACAGGCCTGGAAGTAAGGCCCCGAGTGGCGCTGCAGAAGCAGAGGCGTGCAGCAGTTGCCATGAGGCGGCGGCCTCGGCTCTGGGCACCTTCAACGGCAGCAGGGTTTTCTGGACACCTAGGAGGCTGGCGCGGGCCCCCTGTTCCCGGCAGGAACACTGAGTACCGCCAGGCCCACCTGGGTCTGCTAAGCAACATCCAGGCCCGTAGCCCTTTAGAGGCCCTCTGTGTATGCCGAGCGTAGGGAAACGCGCTGCACTCTCCTTGGGAGCAGCTTAAGGTCCTCAGCACTCGCACACGTTCACGGACACCGTTCTGGCACGTCCCACAAGGCGTCGAAGTCTTACGCATTACCCCAGGCTGAGCTGAACTCAGAGAAACCCTCGGCTTCGCATTCCACCTAGGACCTCCTGCCTGAAGTCACCGTGCCTCCCAGAGAGAGTCGGCTTGCGTTCTTACTGCCATGTAAGTCCCCTTCCTCCTGTGGCACTGCAGGCTTTGAATAGCCACAGGCCCAGAGGAAAAGCTACGGCGTTCCTTGGTTGAGGCAGTTCGCTTGATGCAGAACACCTTACTTCGAGAAGTTGATTGAGGGAAGGAAACTCAGGGTGACCTGTGTCTCTGGGCTTGCTAGAAACCACGGGGATGTCTGCTGAGTGCGCCCACGGAAACGGGGGCCTGCTGCAAGTAGCCTTGCTTTCCCGTTTGGAAGGCTGCGTTCATGCTGCCTTGAAGCTACCTGACATTCCCTGCTCTCGACAGGCCTGTTAGCCCTGTCAGAGTGCTTCGGGGAACGTTATGAGTCTGCTCTATCTAAACCAGGTGCTTCCATGGCCGAGGCTCTGTCCACCTGACAAGCTCTAGAGCTAGAGGGAACCTCAACGTGACAAGTTGCCTCCAGCGTAGGCCCCTAGTAGCCGTGCAGAAAGGGAAGCAGGCAGCTGTCTCCATGAGTTCTCAGTCGCTTAGAGGCTTTATTTTAAAGGAAGTAGTACACTTTGGAGGACTCCTAGGCCTCTCGGGTATGCATCACTTTCCCTCCAAGTTCACCGAGTACCTCCAGACCCCTGTGGGGCGGCTGAGCAACTTCGAGGCCCATTGGTTGACCCCACTTCCCCACCCCCGGAGGCCCTCTGTGCGTGCCGCGCGATGGGCTACACACTGGACGTCCCTCGAGGAGCGCTACATTTCCAGAGCCCTCGAACAGCCTCAGGACAGCATTTCGGGTGAGTCCGACTTTGTCATGGCCCTTGTGTGAGCTGCCATGGGAAAACACTGTGCTTTGAATACTTCGAGGACCTCGTACCTGAAGTCACTCTGCCCGAGGAGAAAGTCAGCATCTTACCATGCCGTGTCGCTAAGGGCACGCCCAGCACCAACACAGGCCTGGAAGTAAGGCCCCGAGTGGCGGTGCAGAAGCGGAGGCGTGCAGCAGTTGCCATGAAGCGGCGGCCTCGGTTCTGGGCATCTTCAACGGCAGCAGGGTTTTCTGGACACCTAGGAGGCTGGCGCGGGGCCCCTGTTCCCGGCAGGAACACTGAGTACCGCCAGGCCCACCTGGGTCTGCTAAGCAACATCCAGGCCCGTAGCCCTTTAGAGGCCCTCTGTGTATGCCGAGCGTAGGGAAACGCGCTGCACTCTCCTTGGGAGCAGCTTAAGGTCCTCAGCACTCGCACACGTTCACAGACACCGTTCTGGCACGTCCCACATGGCGTCGAAGTCTTACGCATTACCCCAGGCTGAGCTGAACTCAGAGAAACCCTCGGCTTCGCATTCCACCTAGGACCTCTTGCCTGAAGAAACCGAGCCTCCCAGAGAGAGTCGGCTTGCGTTCTTACTGCCATGTAAGTCCCCTTCCTCCTGTGGCACTGCAGGCTTTGAATAGCCACAGGTCCAGAGGAGCTGCTACGCCGTTCCTTGGTTGAGGCAGTTCGCTTGATGCAGAACACCCTACTTCGAGACGTTGATTCAGGGAAGGAAACTCAGGGTGACCTGTGTCTCTGGGCTTGCTAGAAACCACGGGGATGTCTGCTGAGTGCGCCCACGGAAACGGGGGCCTGCTGCAAGTAGCCTTGCTTTCCCGTTTGGAAGGGAGCGTTCATGCTGCCTTGAAGCTACCTGACATTCCCTGCTCTCGACAGACCTGTTAGCCCTGTCAGAGTGCTTCGGGGAACGTTATGAGTCTGCTCTGTCTAAACCAGGTGCTTCCATGGCCGCGGCTCTGGTCTGCCTGACAAGCTCTAGAGCTAGAGGGAACCTCAACGTGACAAGTTGCCTCCAGCGTAGGCCCCTAGTAGCCGTGCAGAAAGGGAGGCAGGCAGCTGTCTCCATGAGTTCTCAGTCGCTTAGAGGCTTTATTTTACAGGAAGTAGTACACTTTGGAGGACTCCTAGGCCTCTCGGGTATGCATCACTTTCCCTCCAAGTTCACCCAGTACCTCCAGATCCCTGTGGGGCGGCTGAACAACTTCGAGGCCCATTGGTTGACCCCACTCCCCCACCCCCGGAGGCCCTCTGTGCGTGCCGCGCGATGGGCTACACACTGGACGTCCCTCGAGGAGCGCTACATTTCCAGAGCCCTCGAACAGCCTCAGGACAGCATTTCGGGTGAGTCCGACTTTGTCATGGCCTTTGTGTGAGCTGCCATGGGAAAACACTGTGATTTGAATACTTCGAGGACCTCGTACCTGAAGTCACTCTGCCCGAGGAGAAAGTCAGCATCTTACCATGCCGTGTCGCTAAGGGCACGCCCAGCACGAACACAGGCCTGGAAGTAAGGCCCCGAGTTGTTGTGTAGAAGCGGAGGCGTGCAGCAGTTGCCATGAGGCGGCGGCCTCGGCTCTGGGCACCTTCAACGGCAGCAGGGTTTTCTGGACACCTAGGAGGCTGGCGCGGGCCCCCTGTTCCCGGCAGGAACACTGAGTACCGCCAGGCCCACCAGGGTCTGCTAAGCAATATCCAGGCCCGTAGCCCTTTAGAGGCCCTCTGTGTATGCCGAGCGTAGGGAAACGCGCTGCACTCTCCTTGGGAGCAGCTTAAGGTCCTCAGCACACGCACACGTTCACGGACACCGTTCTGGCACGTCCCACAGGGCGTCGAAGTCTTACGCATTACCCCAGGCTGAGCTGAACTCAGAGAAACCCTCGGCTTCGCATTCCACCTAGGACCTCCTGCCTGAAGTCACCGTGCCTCCCAGAGAGAGTCGGCTTGCGTTCTTACTGCCATGTAAGTCCCCTTCCTCCTGTGGCACTGCAGGCTTTGAATAGCCACAGGCCCAGAGGAGCAGCTACGGCGTTCCTTGGTTGAGGCAGTTCGCTTGATGCAGAACACCTTACTTCGAGAAGTTGATTGAGGGAAGGAAACTCAGGGTGACCTGTGTCTCTGGGCTTGCTAGAAACCACGGGGATGTCTGCTGAGTGCGCCCACGGAAACGGGGGCCTGCTGCAAGTAGCCTTGCTTTCCCGTTTGGAAGGCTGCGTTCATGCTACCTTGAAGCTACGTGACATTCCCTGCTCTCGACAGGCCTGTTAGCCCTGTCACAGTGCTTCGGGGAACGTTATGAGTCTGCTCTGTCTAAACCAGGTGCTTCCATGGCGGCGGCTCTGGTCCGCCTGACAAGTTCTAGAGCTAGAGGGAACCTCAACGTGACAAGTTGCCTCCAGCGTAGGCCCCTAGTAGCCGTGCAGAAAGGGAGGCAGGCAGCTGTCTCCATGAGTTCTCAGTCGCTTAGAGGCTTTATTTTAAAGGAAGTAGTACACTTTGGAGGACTCCTAGGCCTCTCGGGTATGCATCACTTTCCCTCCAAGTTCACCGAGTACCTCCAGACCCCTGTGGGGCGGCTGAGCAACTTCGAGGCCCATTCGTTGACCCTCCCACCCCCACCCCCGAGGCCCTCTGTGCGTGCCGCGCGATGGGCTACACACTGGACGTCCCTCGAGGAGCGCTACATTTCCAGAGCCCTCGAACAGCCTCAGGATAGCATTTCGGGTGAGTCCGACTTTGTCATGGCCCTTGTGTGAGCTGCCATGGGAAAACACTGTGCTTTGAATACTTCGAGGACCTCGTACCTGAAGTCACTCTGCCCGAGGAGAAAGTCAGCATCTTACCATGCCGTGTCGCTAAGGGCACGCCCAGCACGAACACAGGCCTGGAAGTAAGGCCCCGAGTGGCGGTGCAGAAGCGGAGGCGTGCAGCAGTTGCCATGAGGCGGCGGCCTCGGCTCTGGGCATCTTCAACGGCAGCAGGGTTTTCTGGACACCTAGGAGGCTGACGCGGGCCCCCTGTTCCCGGCAGGAACACTGGCTACCGCCAGACCCACCTGGGTCTGCTAAGCAACATCCAGGCCCGTAGCCCTTTAGAGGCCCTCTGTGTATGCCGAGCGTAGGGAAACGCGCTGCACTCTCCTTGGGAGCAGCTTAAGGTCCTCAGCACACGCACACGTTCACGGACACCGTTCTGGCACGTCCCACATGGCGTCGAAGTCTTACGCATTACCCCAGGCTGAGCTGAACTCAGAGAAACCCTCGGCTTCGCATTCCACCTAGGACCTCTTGCCTGAAGTCACCGAACCTCCCAGAGAGAGTCAGCTTGCGTTCTTACTGCCATGTAAGTCCCTTTCCTCCTGTGGCACTGCAGGCTTTGAATAGCCACGGGTCCAGAGGAGCTGCTACGCCGTTCCTTGGTTGAGGCAGTTCGCTTGATGCAGAACACCCTACTTCGAGACGTTGATTCAGGGAAGGAAACTCAGGGTGACCTGTGTCTCTGGGCTTGCTAGAAACCACGGGGATGTCTGCTGAGTGCGCCCACGGAAACGGGGGCCTGCTGCAAGTAGCCTTGCTTTCCTGTTTGGAAGGCAGCGTTCATGCTGCCTTGAAGCTACCTGACATTCCCTGCTCTCGACAGGCCTGTTAGCCCTGTCACAGTGCTTCGGGGAACGTTATGAGTCTGCTCTGTCTAAACCAGGTGCTTCCATGGCCGCGGCTCTGGTCCGCCTGACAAGCTCTAGAGCTAGAGGGAACCTCAACGTGACAAGTTGCCTCCAGCGTAGGCCCCTAGTAGCCGTGCAGAAAGGGAGGCAGGCAGCTGTCTCCATGAGTTCTCAGTCGCTTAGAGGCTTTATTTTAAAGGAAGTAGTACACTTTGGAGGACTCCTAGGCCTCTCGGGTATGCATCACTTTCCCTCCAAGTTCACCGAGTACCTCCAGACCCCTGTGGGGCGACTGAGCAACTTCGAGGCCCATTGGTTGACCCCACTCCCCCACCTCCGGAGGCCCTCTGTGCGTGCCGCGCGATGGGCTACACACTGGACGTCCCTCGAGGAGCGCTACATTTCCAGAGCCCTCGAACAGCCTCAGGACAGCATTTCGGGTGAGTCCGACTTTGTCATGGCCCTTGTGTGAGCTGCCATGGGAAAACACTGTGCTTTGAATACTTCGAGGACCTCGTACCTGAAGTCACTCTGCCCGAGGAGAAAGTCAGCATCTTACCATGCCGTGTCGCTAAGGGCACGCCCAGCACCAACACAGGCCTGGAAGTAAGGCCCCGAGTGGCGGTGCAGAAGCGGAGGCGTGCAGCAGTTGCCATGAGGCGGCGGCCTCGGCTCTGGGCACCTTCAACGGCAGCAGGGTTTTCTGGACACCTAGGAGGCTGGCGCGGGCCCCCTGTTCCCGGCAGGAACACTGAGTACCGCCAGGCCCACCTGGGTCTGCTAAGCAACATCCAGGCCCGTAGCCCTTTAGAGGCCCTCTGTGTATGCCGAGCGTAGGGAAACGCGCTGCACTCTCCTTGGGAGCAGCTTAAGGTCCTCAGCACTCGCACACGTTCACGGACACCGTTCTGGCACGTCCCACAGGGCGTCGAAGTCTTACGCATTACCCCAGGCTGAGCTGAACTCAGAGAAACCCTCGGCTTCGCATTCCACCTAGGACCTCCTGCCTGAAGTCACCGTGCCTCCCAGAGAGAGTCGGCTTGCGTTCTTACTGCCATGTAAGTCCCCTTCCTCCTGAGGCACTGCAGGTTTGAACAGCCACAGGCCCCGAGGAGCAGCTACGGCGTTCCTTGGTTGAGGCAGTTCGCTTGATGCAGAACACCCTACTTCGAGAAGTTGATTCAGGGAAGGAAACTCAGGGTGACCTGTGTCTCTTTGGGCTTGTTAGAAACCACGGGGATGTCTGCTGAGTGTGCCCACGGAAACGGGGGCCTGCTGCAAGTAGCCTTGCTTTCCCGTTTGGAAGGCTGCGTTCATGCTGCCTTGAAGCTACCTGACATTCCCTGCTCTCGACAGGCCTGTTAGCCCTGTCACAGTGCTTCGGGGAACGTTATGAGTCTGCTCTGTCTAAACGAGGTGCTTCCATGGCCGCGGCTCTGGTCCGCCTGACAAGCTCTAGAGCTAGAGGGAACCTCAACGTGACAAGTTGCCTCCAGCGTAGGCCCCTAGTAGCCGTGCAGAAAGGGAGGCAGGCAGCTGTCTCCATGAGTTCTCAGTCGCTTAGAGGCTTTATTTTAAAGGAAGTAGTACACTTTGGAGGACTCCTAGGCCTCTCGGGTATGCATCACTTTCCCTCCAAGTTCACCGAGTACCTCCAGACCCCTGTGGGGCGACTGAGCAACTTCGAGGCCCATTGGTTGACCCCACTCCCCCACCCCCGGAGGCCCTCTGTGCGTGCCGCGCGATGGGCTACACACTGGACGTCCCTCGAGGAGCGCTACATTTCCAGAGCCCTCGAACAGCCTCAGGACAGCATTTCGGGTGAGTCCGACTTTGTCATGGCCCTTGTGTGAGCTGCCATGGGAAAACACTGTGCTTTGAATACTTCGAGGACCTCGTACCTGAAGTCACTCTGCCCGAGGAGAAAGTCAGCATCTTACCATGCCGTGTCGCTAAGGGCACGCCCAGCACCAACACAGGCCTGGAAGTAAGGCCCCGAGTGGCGGTGCAGAAGCGGAGGCGTGCAGCAGTTGCCATGAGGCGGCGGCCTCGGCTCTGGGCACCTTCAACGGCAGCAGGGTTTTCTGGACACCTAGGAGGCTGGCGCGGGTCCCCTGTTCCCGGCAGGAACACTGAGTACCGCCAGGCCCACCTGGGTCTGCTAAGCAACATCCAGGCCCGTAGCCCTTTAGAGGCCCTCTGTGTATGCCGAGCGTAGGGAAACGCGCTGCACTCTCCTTGGGAGCAGCTTAAGGTCCTCAGCACTCGCACACGTTCACGGACACCGTTCTGGCACGTCCCACAGGGCGTCGAAGTCTTACGCATTACCCCAGGCTGAGCTGAACTCAGAGAAACCCTCGGCTTCGCATTCCACCTAGGACCTCCTGCCTGAAGTCACCGTGCCTCCCAGAGAGAGTCGGCTTGCGTTCTTACTGCCATGTAAGTCCCCTTCCTCCTGTGGCACTGCAGGCTTTGAATAGCCACAGGCCCAGAGGAGCAGCTACGGCGTTCCTTGGTTGAGGCAGTTCGCTTGATGCAGAACACCTTACTTCGAGAAGTTGATTGAGGGAAGGAAACTCAGGGTGACCTGTGTCTCTTTGGGCTTGCTAGAAACCACGGGGATGTCTGCTGAGTGCGCCCATGGAAAGTGGGGCCTGCTGCAAGTAGCCTTGCTTTCCCGTTTGGAAGGCTGCGTTCATGCTGCCTTGAAGCTATCTGACATTCCCTGCTCTCGACAGGCCTGTTAGCCCTGTCAGAGTGCTTCGGGGAACGTTATGAGTCTGCTCTGTCTAAACCAGGTGCTTCCATGGCCGCGGCTCTGGTCCGCCTGACAAGCTCTAGAGCTAGAGGGAACCTCAACGTGACAAGTTGCCTCCAGCGTAGGCCCCTAGTAGCCGTGCAGAAAGGGAGGCAGGCAGCTGTCTCCATGAGTTCTCAGTCGCTTAGAGGCTTTATTTTAAAGGAAGTAGTACACTTTGGAGGACTCCTAGGCCTCTCGGGTATGCATCACTTTCCCTCCAAGTTCACCGAGTACCTCCAGATCCCTGTGGGGCGGCTGAGCAACTTCGAGGCCCATTGGTTGACCCCACTCCCCCACCCCCGGAGGCCCTCTGTGCGTGCCGCGCGATGGGCTACACACTGGACGTCCCTCGAGGAGCGCTACATTTCCAGAGCCCTCGAACAGCCTCAGGACAGCATTTCGGGTGAGTCCGACTTTGTCATGGCCCTTGTGTGAGCTGCCATGGGAAAACACTGTGCTTTGAATACTTCGAGGACCTCGTACCTGAAGTCACTCTGCCCGAGGAGAAAGTCAGCATCTTACCATGTTGTGTCGCTAAGGGCACGCCCAGCACGAACACAGGCCTGGAAGTAAGGCCCCGAGTGGCGGTGCAGAAGCGGAGGCGTGCAGCAGTTGCCATGAGACGGCGGCCTCGGTTCTGGGCAACTTCAACGGCAGCAGGGTTTTCTGGACACCTAGGAGGCTGGCGCGGGCCCCCTGTTCCCGGCAGGAACACTGGGTACCGCCAGGCCCACCTGGGTCTGCTAAGCAACATCCAGGCCCGTAGCCCTTTAGAGCCCCTCTCTGTATGCCGAGCATAGGGAAACGCGCTGCACTCTCCTTGGCAGCATCTTAAGGTCCTCAGCACTTGCACACGTCCACGGACACCGTTCTGGCACGTCCCACATGGCGTCGAAGTCTTTCGCATTACCCTAGGCTGAGCTGAACTCAGAGAAACCCTCGGCTTCGCATTCCACCTAGGACCTCCTGCCTGAAGTCACCGTGCCTCCCAGAGAGAGTCGGCTTGCGTTCTTACTGCCATGTAAGTCCCCTTCCTCCTGTGGCACTGCAGGCTTTGAATAGCCACAGGCCCAGAGGAGCAGCTACGCCGTTCCTTGGTTGAGGCAGTTCGCTTGATGCAGAACACCTTACTTCGAGAAGTTGATTCAGCGAAGGAAACTCAGGGTGACCTGTGTCTCTTTGGGCTTGCTACAAACCACGGGGATGTCTGCTGAGTGCGCCCATGGAAACGGGGGCCTGCTGCAAGTAGCCTTGCTTTCCCATTTGGAAGGCTGCGTTCATGCTGCCTTGAAGCTACGTGACATTCCCTGCTCTCGACAGGCCTGTTAGCCCTGTCAGAGTGCTTCGGGGAACTTTATGAGTCTGATCTGTCTAAACCAGGTGCTTCCATGGCCGCGGCTCTGGTCCGCCTGACAAGCTCTAGAGCTAGAGGGAACCTCAACGTGACAAGTTGCCTCCAGCGGAGGCCCCTAGTAGCCGTGCAGAAAGGGAGTCAGGCAGCTGTCTCCATGAGTTCTCAGTCGCTAAGAGGCTTTATTTTAAAGGAAGTACCCTTTGGAGGACTCCTAGGCCTCTCGGGTATGCATCACTTTCCCTCCAAGTTCACCGAGTACCTCCAGACCCCTGTGGGGCGGCTGAGCAACTTCGAGGCCCATTGGTTGACCCCACTCCCCCACCCCCGGAGGCCCTCTGTGCGTGCCGCGCGATGGGCTACACACTGGACGTCCCTCGAGGAGCGCTACATTTCCAGAGCCCTCGAACAGCCTCAGGACAGCATTTCGGGTGAGTCCGACTTTGTCATGGCCCTTGTGTGAGCTGCCATGGGAAAACACTGTGCTTTGAATACTTCGAGGACCTCGTACCTGAAGTCACTCTGCCCGAGGAGAAAGTCAGCATCTTACCATGCCGTGTCGCTAAGGGCACGCCCAGCACGAACACAGGCCTGGAAGTAAGGCCCCCAGTGGCGGTGCAGAAGCGGAGGCGTGCAGCAGTTGCCATGAGACGGCGGCCTCGGTTCTGGGCAACTTCAACGGCAGCAGGGTTTTCTGGACACCTAGGAGGCTGGCGCGGGCCCCCTGTTCCCGGCAGGAACACTGGGTACCGCCAGGCCCACCTGGGTCTGCTAAGCAACATCCAGGCCCGTAGCCCTTTAGAGCCCCTCTCTGTATGCCGAGCATAGGGAAATGCGCTGCACTCTCCTTGGCAGCAGCTTAAGGTCGTCAGCACTCGCACACGTCCACGGACACCGTTCTGGCACGTCCCACATGGCGTCGAAGTCTTTCGCATTACCCTAGGCTGAGCTGAACTCAGAGAAACCCTCGGCTTCGCATTCCACCTAGGACCTCCTGCCTGAAGTCACCGTGCCTCCCAGAGAGTGTCGGCTTGCGTTCTTACTGCCATGTAAGTCCCCTTCCTCCTGTGGCACTGCAGGCTTTGAATAGCCACAGGCCCAGAGGAGCAGCTACGCCGTTCCTTGGTTGACGCAGTTCGCTTGATGCAGAACACCTTACTTCGAGAAGTTGATTCAGCGAAGGAAACTCAGGGTGACTTGTGTCTCTTTGGGCTTGCTACAAACCACGGGGATGTCTGCTGAGTGCGCCCACGGAAACGGGGGCCTGCTGCAAGTAGCCTTGCTTTCCCATTTGGAAGGCTGCGTTCATGCTGCCTTGAAGCTACGTGACATTCCCTGCTCTCGACAGGCCTGTTAGCCCTGTCAGAGTGCTTCGGGGAACTTTATGAGTCTGATCTGTCTAAACCAGGTGCTTCCATGGCCGCGGCTCTGGTCCGCCTGACAAGCTCTAGAGCTAGAGGGAACCTCAACGTGACAAGTTGCCTCCAGCGGAAGCCCCTAGTAGCCGTGCAGAAAGGGAGGCAGGCAGCTGTCTCCATGAGTTCTCAGTCGCTAAGAGGCTTTATTTTAAAGGAAGTACCCTTTGGAGGACTCCTAGGCCTCTCGGGTATGCATCACTTTCCCTCCAAGTTCACCGAGTACCTCCAGACCCCTGTGGGGCGGCTGAGCAACTTCGAGGCCCATTGGTTGACCCCACTCCCCCACCCCCGGAGGCCCTCTGTGCGTGCCGCGCGATGGGCTACACACTGGACGTCCCTCGAGGAGCGCTACATTTCCAGAGCCCTCGAACAGCCTCAGGACAGCATTTCGGGTGAGTCCGACTTTGTCATGGCCCTTGTGTGAGCTGCCATGGGAAAACACTGTGCTTTGAATACTTCGAGGACCTCGTACCTGAAGTCACTCTGCCCGAGGAGAAAGTCAGCATCTTACCATGCCGTGTCGCTAAGGGCACGCCCAGCACGAACACAGGCCTGGAAGTAAGGCCCCCAGTGGCGGTGCAGAAGCGGAGGCGTGCAGCAGTTGCCATGAGACGGCGGCCTCGGTTCTGGGCAACTTCAACGGCAGCAGGGTTTTCTGGACACCTAGGAGGCTGGCGCGGGTCCCCTGTTCCCGGCAGGAACACTGGGTACCACCAGGCCCACCTGGGTCTGCTAAGCAACATCCAGGCCCGTAGCCCTTTAGAGCCCCTCTCTGTATGCTGGCATAGGGAAACGCGCTGCACTCTCCTTGGCAGCAGCTTAAGGTCCTCAGCACTTGCACACGTCCACGGACACCGTTCTGGCACGTCCCACATGGCGTCGAAGTCTTTCGCATTACCCTAGGCTGAGCTGAACTCAGAGAAACCCTCGGCTTCGCATTCCACCTAGGACCTCCTGCCTGAAGTCACCGTGCCTCCCAGAGAGAGTCGGCTTGCGTTCTTACTGCCATGTAAGTCCCCTTCCTCCTGTGGCACTGCAGGCTTTGAATAGCCACAGGCCCAGAGGAGCAACTACTCCGTTCCTTGGTTGAGGCAGTTCGCTTGATGCAGAACACCTTACTTCGAGAAGTTGATTCAGCGAAGGAAACTCAGGGTGACCTGTGTCTCTTTGGGCTTGCTACAAACCACGGGGATGTCTGCTGAGTGCGCCCACGGAAACGGGGGCCTGCTGCAAGTAGCCTTGCTTTCCCGTTTGGAAGGCGGCGTTCATGCTGCCTTGAAGCTACGTGACATTCCCTGCTCTCGACAGGCCTGTTAGCCCTGTCAGAGTGCTTCGGGGAACGTTATGAGTCTGCTCTGTCTAAACCAGGTGCTTCCATGGCCGCGGCTCTGGTCCGCCTGACAAGCTCTAGAGCTAGAGGGAACCTCAACGTGACAAGTTGCCTCCAGCGTAGGCCCCTAGTAGCCTTGCAGAAAGGGAGGCAGGCAGCTGTCTCCATGAGTTCTCAGTCGCTTAGAGGCTTTATTTTAAAGGAAGTAGTACACTTTGGAGGACTCCTAGGCCTCTCGGGTATGCATCACTTTCCCTCCAAGTTCACCGAGTACCTCCAGACCCCTGTGGGGCAGCTGAGCAACTTCGAGGCCCATTGGTTAACACCTCACCCACACCCCCGAGCCCCTCTGTGTGTGCCGCGCGATGGGCTACACACTGGACGTCCCTCGAGGAGCGCTACATTTCCAGAGCCCTCGAACAGCCTCAGGACAGCATTTCGGGTGAGTCCGACTTTGTCATGGCCCTTGTGTGAGCTGCCATGGGAAAACACTGTGCTTTGAATACTTCGAGGACCTCGTACCTGAAGTCACTCTGCCCGAGGAGAAAGTCAGCATCTTACCATGCCGTGTCGCTAAGGGCACGCCCAGCACGAACACAGGCCTGGAAGTAAGGCCCCGAGTGGCGGTGCAGAAGCGGAGGCGTGCAGCAGTTTCCATGACACGGCGGCCTCGGTTCTGGGCAACTTCAACGGCAGCAGGGTTTTCTGGACACCTAGGAGGCTGGCGCGGGCCCCCTGTTCCCGGCAGGAACACTGGGTACCGCCAGGCCCACCTGGGTCTGCTAAGCAACATCCAGGCCCGTAGCCCTTTAGAGCCCCTCTGTGTATGCCGAGCGTAGGGAAACGCGCTGCACTCTCCTTGGGAGCAGCTTAAGGTCCTCAGCACTCGCACACGTTCACGGACACCGTTCTGGCACGTCCCACAGGGCGTCGAAGTCTTACGCATTACCCCAGGCTGAGCTGAACTCAGGGAAACCCTCGGCTTCGCATTCCACCTAGGACCTCCTGCCTGAAGTCACCGTGCCTCCCAGAGAGAGTCGGCTTGCGTTCTTACTGCCATGTAAGTCCCCTTCCTCCTGTGGCACTGCAGGCTTTGAATAGCCACAGGCCCAGAGGAGCAGCTACGGTGTTCCTTGGTTGAGGCAGTTCGCTTGATGCAGAACACCTTACCTCGAGAAGTTGATTGAGGGAAGAAAACTCAGGGTGACCTGTGTCTCTGGGCTTGCTAGAAACCACGGGATTGTCTGCTGAGTGCACCCACGGAAACGGGGGCCTGCTGCAAGTAGCCTTGCTTTCCCGTTTGGAAGGCTGCGTTCATGCTGCCTTGAAGCTACCTGACATTCCCTGCTCTCGACAGGCCTGTTAGCCCTGTCAGAGTGCTTCGGGGAACGTTATGAGTCTGCTCTGTCTAAACCAGGTGCTTCCATGGCCGCGGCTCTGGTCCGCCTGACAAGCTCTAGAGCTAGAGGGAACCTCAACGTGACAAGTTGCCTCCAGCGTAGGCCCCTACTAGCCGTGCAGAAAGGGAGGCAGGCAGCTGTCTCCATGAGTTCTCAGTCGCTTAGAGGCTTTATTTTAAAGGAAGTAGTACACTTTGGAGGACTCCTAGGCCTCTCGGGTATGCATCACTTTCCCTCCAAGTTCACCGAGTACCTCCAGACCCCTGTGGGGCGGCTGAGCAACTTCGAGGCCCATTGGTTGACCCCACTCCCCCACCCCCGGAGGCCCTCTGTGCGTGCCGCGCGATGGGCTACACACTGGACGTCCCTCGAGGAGCGCTACATTTCCAGAGCCCTCGAACTGCCTCAGGACAGCATTTCGGGTGAGTCCGACTTTGTCATGGCCCTTGTGTGAGCTGCCATGGGAAAACACTGTGCTTTGAATACTTCGAGGACCTCGTACCTGAAGTCACTCTGCCCGAGGAGAAAGTCAGCATCTTACCATGCCGTGTCGCTAAGGGCACGCCCAGCACGAACACAGGCCTGGAAGTAAGGCCCCGAGTGGCGGTGCAGAAGCGGAGGCGTGCAGCAGTGTCCATGAGACGGCGGCCTCGGTTCTGGGCATCTTCAACGGCAGCAGGGTTTTCTGGACACCTAGGAGGCTGGCGCGGGCCCCCTGTTCCCGGCAGGAACACTGGGTACCGCCAGGCCCACCTGGGTCTGCTAAGCAACATCCAGGCCCGTAGCCCTTTAGAGCCCCTCTCTGTATGCCGAGCATAGGGAAATGCGCTGCACTCTCCTTGGCAGCAGCTTAAGGTCGTCAGCACTCGCACACGTCCACGGACACCGTTCTGGCACGTCCCACATGGCGTCGAAGTCTTTCGCATTACCCTAGGCTGAGCTGAACTCAGAGAAACCCTCGGCTTCGCATTCCACCTAGGACCTCCTGCCTGAAGTCACCGTGCCTCCCAGAGAGTGTCGGCTTGCGTTCTTACTGCCATGTAAGTCCCCTTCCTCCTGTGGCACTGCAGGCTTTGAATAGCCACAGGCCCAGAGGAACAGCTACGCCGTTCCTTGGTTGAGGCAGTTCGCTTGATGCAGAACACCTTACTTCGAGAAGTTGATTCAGCGAAGGAAACTCAGGGTGACTTGTGTCTCTTTGGGCTTGCTACAAACCACGGGGATGTCTGCTGAGTGCGCCCACGGAAACGGGGGCCTGCTGCAAGTAGCCTTGCTTTCCCATTTGGAAGGCTGCGTTCATGCTGCCTTGAAGCTACGTGACATTCCCTGCTCTCGACAGGCCTGTTAGCCCTGTCAGAGTGCTTCGGGGAACTTTATGAGTCTGATCTGTCTAAACCAGGTGCTTCCATGGCCGCGGCTCTGGTCCGCCTGACAAGCTCTAGAGCTAGAGGGAACCTCAACGTGACAAGTTGCCTCCAGCGGAAGCCCCTAGTAGCCGTGCAGAAAGGGAGGCAGGCAGCTGTCTCCATGAGTTCTCAGTCGCTAAGAGGCTTTATTTTAAAGGAAGTACCCTTTGGAGGACTCCTAGGCCTCTCGGGTATGCATCACTTTCCCTCCAAGTTCACCGAGTACCTCCAGACCCCTGTGGGGCGGCTGAGCAACTTCGAGGCCCATTGGTTGACCCCACTCCCCCACCCCCGGAGGCCCTCTGTGCGTGCCGCGCGATGGGCTACACACTGGACGTCCCTCGAGGAGCGCTACATTTCCAGAGCCCTCGAACAGCCTCAGGACAGCATTTCGGGTGAGTCCGACTTTGTCATGGCCCTTGTGTGAGCTGCCATGGGAAAACACTGTGCTTTGAATACTTCGAGGACCTCGTACCTGAAGTCACTCTGCCCGAGGAGAAAGTCAGCATCTTACCATGCCGTGTCGCTAAGGGCACGCCCAGCACGAACACAGGCCTGGAAGTAAGGCCCCCAGTGGCGGTGCAGAAGCGGAGGCGTGCAGCAGTTGCCATGAGACGGCGGCCTCGGTTCTGGGCAACTTCAACGGCAGCAGGGTTTTCTGGACACCTAGGAGGCTGGCGCGGGTCCCCTGTTCCCGGCAGGAACACTGGGTACCACCAGGCCCACCTGGGTCTGCTAAGCAACATCCAGGCCCGTAGCCCTTTAGAGCCCCTCTCTGTATGCTGGCATAGGGAAACGCGCTGCACTCTCCTTGGCAGCAGCTTAAGGTCCTCAGCACTTGCACACGTCCACGGACACCGTTCTGGCACGTCCCACATGGCGTCGAAGTCTTTCGCATTACCCTAGGCTGAGCTGAACTCAGAGAAACCCTCGGCTTCGCATTCCACCTAGGACCTCCTGCCTGAAGTCACCGTGCCTCCCAGAGAGAGTCGGCTTGCGTTCTTACTGCCATGTAAGTCCCCTTCCTCCTGTGGCACTGCAGGCTTTGAATAGCCACAGGCCCAGAGGAGCAACTACTCCGTTCCTTGGTTGAGGCAGTTCGCTTGATGCAGAACACCTTACTTCGAGAAGTTGATTCAGCGAAGGAAACTCAGGGTGACCTGTGTCTCTTTGGGCTTGCTACAAACCACGGGGATGTCTGCTGAGTGCGCCCACGGAAACGGGGGCCTGCTGCAAGTAGCCTTGCTTTCCCGTTTGGAAGGCGGCGTTCATGCTGCCTTGAAGCTACGTGACATTCCCTGCTCTCGACAGGCCTGTTAGCCCTGTCAGAGTGCTTCGGGGAACGTTATGAGTCTGCTCTGTCTAAACGAGGTGCTTCCATGGCCGCGGCTCTGGTCCGCCTGACAAGCTCTAGAGCTAGAGGGAACCTCAACGTGACAAGTTGCCTCCAGCGTAGGCCCCTAGTAGCCTTGCAGAAAGGGAAGCAGGCAGCTGTCTCCATGAGTTCTCAGTCGCTTAGAGGCTTTATTTTAAAGGAAGTAGTACACTTTGGAGGACTCCTAGGCCTCTCGGGTATGCATCACTTTCCCTCCAAGTTCACCGAGTACCTCCAGACCCCTGTGGGGCAGCTGAGCAACTTCGAGGCCCATTGGTTAACACCTCACCCACACCCCCGAGCCCCTCTGTGTGTGCCGCGCGATGGGCTACACACTGGACGTCCCTCGAGGAGCGCTACATTTCCAGAGCCCTCGAACAGCCTCAGGACAGCATTTCGGGTGAGTCCGACTTTGTCATGGCCCTTGTGTGAGCTGCCATGGGAAAACACTGTGCTTTGAATACTTCGAGGACCTCGTACCTGAAGTCACTCTGCCCGAGGAGAAAGTCAGCATCTTACCATGCCGTGTCGCTAAGGGCACGCCCAGCACGAACACAGGCCTGGAAGTAAGGCCCCGAGTGGCGGTGCAGAAGCGGAGGCGTGCAGCAGTTTCCATGACACGGCGGCCTCGGTTCTGGGCAACTTCAACGGCAGCAGGGTTTTCTGGACACCTAGGAGGCTGGCGCGGGCCCCCTGTTACCGGCAGGAACACTGGGTACCGCCAGGCCCACCTGGGTCTGCTAAGCAACATCCAGGCCCGTAGCCCTTTAGAGCCCCTCTGTGTATGCCGAGCGTAGGGAAACGCGCTGCACTCTCCTTGGGAGCAGCTTAAGGTCCTCAGCACTCGCACACGTTCACGGACACCGTTCTGGCACGTCCCACAGGGCGTCGAAGTCTTACGCATTACCCCAGGCTGAGCTGAACTCAGGGAAACCCTCGGCTTCGCATTCCACCTAGGACCTCCTGCCTGAAGTCACCGTGCCTCCCAGAGAGAGTCGGCTTGCGTTCTTACTGCCATGTAAGTCCCCTTCCTCCTGTGGCACTGCAGGCTTTGAATAGCCACAGGCCCAGAGGAGCAGCTACGGTGTTCCTTGGTTGAGGCAGTTCGCTTGATGCAGAACACCTTACCTCGAGAAGTTGATTGAGGGAAGAAAACTCAGGGTGACCTGTGTCTCTGGGCTTGCTAGAAACCACGGGATTGTCTGCTGAGTGCACCCACGGAAACGGGGGCCTGCTGCAAGTAGCCTTGCTTTCCCGTTTGGAAGGCTGCGTTCATGCTGCCTTGAAGCTACCTGACATTCCCTGCTCTCGACAGGCCTGTTAGCCCTGTCAGAGTGCTTCGGGGAACGTTATGAGTCTGCTCTGTCTAAACCAGGTGCTTCCATGGCCGCGGCTCTGGTCCGCCTGACAAGCTCTAGAGCTAGAGGGAACCTCAACGTGACAAGTTGCCTCCAGCGTAGGCCCCTACTAGCCGTGCAGAAAGGGAGGCAGGCAGCTGTCTCCATGAGTTCTCAGTCGCTTAGAGGCTTTATTTTAAAGGAAGTAGTACACTTTGGAGGACTCCTAGGCCT
The DNA here is from genome assembly GCF_964270905.1 of Leucopleurus acutus. NCBI lineage: Eukaryota > Metazoa > Chordata > Mammalia > Artiodactyla > Delphinidae > Leucopleurus > Leucopleurus acutus. Next base: position 30,466,363 of record NC_139152.1, on the reverse strand, counting down.
CTCGGGTATGCATCACTTTCCCTCCAAGTTCACCGAGTACCTCCAGACCCCTGTGGGGCGGCTGAGCAACTTCGAGGCCCATTGGTTGACCCCACTTCCCCACCCCCGGAGGCCCTCTGTGCGTGCCGCGCGATGGGCTACACACTGGACGTCCCTCGAGGAGCGCTACATTTCCAGAGCCCTCGAACTGCCTCAGGACAGCATTTCGGGTGAGTCCGACTTTGTCATGGCCCTTGTGTGAGCTGCCATGGGAAAACACTGTGCTTTGAATACTTCGAGGACCTCGTACCTGAAGTCACTCTGCCCGAGGAGAAAGTCAGCATCTTACCATGCCGTGTCGCTAAGGGCACGCCCAGCACGAACACAGGCCTGGAAGTAAGGCCCCGAGTGGCGGTGCAGAAGCGGAGGCGTGCAGCAGTGTCCATGAGACGGCGGCCTCGGTTCTGGGCAACTTCAACGGCAGCAGGGTTTTCTGGACACCTAGGAGGCTGGCGCGGGCCCCCTGTTCCCGGCAGGAACACTGGGTACCGCCAGGCCCACCTGGGTCTGCTAAGCAACATCCAGGCCCGTAGCCCTTTAGAGCCCCTCTCTGTATGCCGAGCATAGGGAAATGCGCTGCACTCTCCTTGGCAGCAGCTTAAGGTCGTCAGCACTCGCACACGTCCACGGACACCGTTCTGGCACGTCCCACATGGCGTCGAAGTCTTTCGCATTACCCTAGGCTGAGCTGAACTCAGAGAAACCCTCGGCTTCGCATTCCACCTAGGACCTCCTGCCTGAAGTCACCGTGCCTCCCAGAGAGTGTCGGCTTGCGTTCTTACTGCCATGTAAGTCCCCTTCCTCCTGTGGCACTGCAGGCTTTGAATAGCCACAGGCCCAGAGGAACAGCTACGCCGTTCCTTGGTTGAGGCAGTTCGCTTGATGCAGAACACCTTACTTCGAGAAGTTGATTCAGCGAAGGAAACTCAGGGTGACTTGTGTCTCTTTGGGCTTGCTACAAACCACGGGGATGTCTGCTGAGTGCGCCCACGGAAACGGGGGCTTGCTGCAAGTAGCCTTGCTTTCCCATTTGGAAGGCTGCGTTCATGCTGCCTTGAAGCTACGTGACATTCCCTGCTCTCGACAGGCCTGTTAGCCCTGTCAGAGTGCTTCGGGGAACTTTATGAGTCTGATCTGTCTAAACCAGGTGCTTCCATGGCCGCGGCTCTGGTCCGCCTGACAAGCTCTAGAGCTAGAGGGAACCTCAACGTGACAAGTTGCCTCCAGCGGAAGCCCCTAGTAGCCGTGCAGAAAGGGAGGCAGGCAGCTGTCTCCATGAGTTCTCAGTCGCTAAGAGGCTTTATTTTAAAGGAAGTACCCTTTGGAGGACTCCTAGGCCTCTCGGGTATGCATCACTTTCCCTCCAAGTTCACCGAGTACCTCCAGACCCCTGTGGGGCGGCTGAGCAACTTCGAGGCCCATTGGTTGACCCCACTCCCCCACCCCCGGAGGCCCTCTGTGCGTGCCGCGCGATGGGCTACACACTGGACGTCCCTCGAGGAGCGCTACATTTCCAGAGCCCTCGAACAGCCTCAGGACAGCATTTCGGGTGAGTCCGACTTTGTCATGGCCCTTGTGTGAGCTGCCATGGGAAAACACTGTGCTTTGAATACTTCGAGGACCTCGTACCTGAAGTCACTCTGCCCGAGGAGAAAGTCAGCATCTTACCATGCCGTGTCGCTAAGGGCACGCCCAGCACGAACACAGGCCTGGAAGTAAGGCCCCCAGTGGCGGTGCAGAAGCGGAGGCGTGCAGCAGTTGCCATGAGACGGCGGCCTCGGTTCTGGGCAACTTCAACGGCAGCAGGGTTTTCTGGACACCTAGGCGGCTGGCGCGGGTCCCCTGTTCCCGGCAGGAACACTGGGTACCACCAGGCCCACCTGGGTCTGCTAAGCAACATCCAGGCCCGTAGCCCTTTAGAGCCCCTCTCTGTATGCTGAGCATAGGGAAATGCGCTGCACTCTCCTTGGCAGCAGCTTAAGGTCCTCAGCACTTGCACACGTCCACGGACACCGTTCTGGCACGTCCCACATGGCGTCGAAGTCTTTCGCATTACCCTAGGCTGAGCTGAACTCAGAGAAACCCTCGGCTTCGCATTCCACCTAGGACCTCCTGCCTGAAGTCACCGTGCCTCCCAGAGAGAGTCGGCTTGCGTTCTTACTGCCATGTAAGTCCCCTTCCTCCTGTGGCACTGCAGGCTTTGAATAGCCACAGGCCCAGAGGAGCAACTACGCCGTTCCTTGGTTGAGGCAGTTCGCTTGATGCAGAACACCTTACTTCGAGAAGTTGATTCAGCGAAGGAAACTCAGGGTGACCTGTGTCTCTTTGGGCTTGCTACAAACCACGGGGATGTCTGCTGAGTGCGCCCACGGAAACGGGGGCCTGCTGCAAGTAGCCTTGCTTTCCCGTTTGGAAGGCGGCGTTCATGCCGCCTTGAAGCTACGTGACATTCCCTGCTCTCGACAGGCCTGTTAGCCCTGTCAGAGTGGTTCGGGGAACGTTATGAGTCTGCTCTGTCTAAACGAGGTGCTTCCATGGCCGCGGCTCTGGTCCGCCTGACAAGCTCTAGAGCTAGAGGGAACCTCAACGTGACAAGTTGCCTCCAGCGTAGGCCCCTAGTAGCCGTGCAGAAAGGGAGGCAGGCAGCTGTCTCCATGAGTTCTCAGTCGCTTAGAGGCTTTATTTTAAAGGAAGTAGTACACTTTGGAGGACTCCTAGGCCTCTCGGGTATGCATCACTTTCCCTCCAAGTTCACCGAGTACCTCCAGACCCCTGTGGGGCGGCTGAGCAACTTCGAGGCCCATTGGTTAACACCTCACCCACACCCCCGAGCCCCTCTGTGCGTGCCGCGCGATGGGCTACATACTGGACGTCCCTTGAGGAGCGCTACATTTCCAGAGCCCTCGATCAGCCTCAGAACAGCATTTCGGGTGAGTCCGACTTTGTCATGGCCCTTGTGTGAGCTGCCATGGGAAAACACTGTGCTTTGAATACTTCGAGGACCTCGTACCTGAAGTCACTCTGCCCGAGGAGAAAGTCAGCATCTTACCATGCCATGTCGCTAAGGGCACGCCCAGCACGAACACAGGCCTGGAAGTAAGGCCCCGAGTGGCGGTGCAGAAGCGGAGGCGTGCAGCAGTTGCTATGAGGCGGCGGCCTCGGCTCTGGGCACCTTCAACGGCAGCAGGGTTTTCTGGAAACCTAGGAGGCTGGCGCGGGCCCCCTGTTCCCGGCAGGAACACTGGGTACCGCCAGGCCCACCTGGGTCTGCTAAGCAACATCCAGGCCCGTAGCCCTTTAGAGCCCCTCTCTGTGTGCCGAGCATAGGGAAACGCGCTGCACTCTCCTTGGGAGCAGCTTAAGGTCCTCAGCACTCGCACACGTTCACGCACACCGTTCTGGCACGTCCCACATGGCGTCGAAGTCTTTCGCATTACCCCAGGCTGAGCTGAACTCAGAGAAACCCTCAGCTTCACATTCCACCTAGAACCTTCTGCCTGAAGTCACCGTGCCTCCCAGAGAGAGTCGGCTTGCGTTCTTACTGCCATATAAGTCCCTTTCCTCCTGTGGCACTGCAGGCTTTGAATAGACACAGGCCCAGAGGAGCAGCTACGCCGTTCCTTGGTTGAGGCAGTTCGCTTGATGCAGAACACCCTACTTCGAGACGTTGATTCAGGGAAGGAAACTCAGGGTGACCTGTGTCTCTGGGCTTGCTAGAAACCACGGGGATGTCTGCTGAGTGCGCCCACGGAAACGGGGGCCTGCTGCAAGTAGCCTTGCTTTCCCGTTTGGAAGGCTGCGTTCATGCTGCCTTGAAGCTACGTGACATTCCCTGCTCTCGACAGGCCTGTTAGCCCTGTCAGAGTGGTTCGGGGAACGTTATGAGTCTGCTCTGTCTAAACGAGGTGCTTCCATGGCCGCGGCTCTGGTCCGCCTGACAAGCTCTAGAGCTAGAGGGAACCTCAACGTGACAAATTGCCTCCAGCGTAGGCCCCTAGTAGCCGTGCAGAAAGGGAGGCAGGCAGCTGTCTCCATGAGTTCTCAGTCGCTTAGAGGCTTTATTTTAAAGGAAGTAGTACACTTTGGAGGACTCCTAGGCCTCTCGGGTATGCATCACTTTCCCTCCAAGTTCACCGAGTACCTCCAGATCCCTGTGGGGCGGCTGAGCAACTTCGAGGCCCATTGGTTGACCCCACTCCCCCACCCCCGGAGGCCCTCTGTGCGTGCCGCGCGATGGGCTACACACTGGACGTCCCTCGAGGAGCGCTACATTTCCAGAGCCCTCGAACAGCCTCAGGACAGCATTTCGGGTGAGTCCGACTTTGTCATGGCCCTTGTGTGAGCTGCCATGGGAAAACACTGTGCTTTGAATACTTCGAGGACCTCGTACCTGAAGTCACTCTGCCCGAGGAGAAAGTCAGCATCTTACCATGCCGTGTCGCTAAGGGCACGCCCAGCACGAACACAGGCCTGGAAGTAAGGCCCCGAGTGGCGGTGCAGAAGCGGAGGCGTGCAGCAGTTGCCATGAGGCGGCGGCCTCGGCTCTGGGCACCTTCAACGGCAGCAGGGTTTTCTGGAAACCTAGGAGGCTGGCGCGGGCCCCCTGTTCCCGGCAGGAACACTGGGTACCGCCAGGCCCACCTGGGTCTGCTAAGCAACATCCAGGCCCGTAGCCCTTTAGAGCCCCTCTCTGTGTGCCGAGCATAGGGAAATGCGCTGCACTCTCCTTGGGAGCAGCTTAAGGTCCTCAGCACTCGCACACGTTCACGCACACCGTTCTGGCACGTCCCACATGGCGTCGAAGTCTTTCGCATTACCCCAGGCTGAGCTGAACCCAGAGAAACCCTCAGCTTCGCATTCCAACTAGAACCTCCTGCCTGAAGTCACCGTGCCTCCCAGAGAGAGTCGGCTTGCGTTCTTACTGCCATGTAAGTCCCTTTCCTCCTGTGGCACTGCAGGCTTTGAATAGCCACAGGCCCAGAGGAGAAGCTACGCCGTTCCTTGGTTGAGGCAGTTCGCTTGATGCAGAACACCCTACTTCGAGACGTTGATTCACGGAAGGAAACTCAGGGTGACCTGTGTCTCTGGGCTTGCTAGAAACCACGGGGATGTCTGCTGAGTGCGCCCACGGAAACGGCGGACTGCTGCAAGTAGCCTTGCTTTCCCGTTTGGAAGGCTGCGTTCATGCTGCCTTGAAGCTACCTGACATTCCCTGCTCTCGACAGGCCTGTTAGCCCTGTCAGAGTGCTTCGGGGAACGTTATGAGTCTGCTCTGTCTAAACCAGGTGCTTCCATGACCGCGGCTCTGGTCCGCCTGACAAGCTCTAGAGCTGGAGGGAACCTCAACGTGACAAGTTGCCTCCAGCGGAGGCCCCTAGTAGCCGTGCAGAAAGGGAGGCAGGCAGCTGTCTCCATGAGTTCTCAGTCGCTAAGAGGCTTTATTTTAAAGGAAGTACCCTTTGGAGGACTCCTAGGCCTCTCGGGTATGCATCACTTTCCCTCCAAGTTCACCGAGTACCTCCAGACCCCTGTGGGGCGGCTGAGCAACTTCGAGGCCCATTGGTTGACCCCACTCCCCCACCCCCGGAGGCCCTCTGTGCGTGCCGCGCGATGGGCTACACACTGGACGTCCCTCGAGGAGCGCTACATTTCCAGAGCCCTCGAACAGCCTCAGGACAGCATTTCGGGTGAGTCCGACTTTGTCATGGCCCTTGTGTGAGCTGCCATGGGAAAACACTGTGCTTTGAATACTTCGAGGACCTCGTACCTGAAGTCACTCTGCCCGAGGAGAAAGTCAGCATCTTACCATGCCGTGTCGCTAAGGGCACGCCCAGCACGAACACAGGCCTGGAAGTAAGGCCCCCAGTGGCGGTGCAGAAGCGGAGGCGTGCAGCAGTTGCCATGAGACGGCGGCCTCGGTTCTGGGCAACTTCAACGGCAGCAGGGTTTTCTGGACACCTAGGCGGCTGGCGCGGGTCCCCTGTTCCCGGCAGGAACACTGGGTACCACCAGGCCCACCTGGGTCTGCTAAGCAACATCCAGGCCCGTAGCCCTTTAGAGCCCCTCTCTGTATGCTGAGCATAGGGAAATGCGCTGCACTCTCCTTGGCAGCAGCTTAAGGTCCTCAGCACTTGCACACGTCCACGGACACCGTTCTGGCACGTCCCACATGGCGTCGAAGTCTTTCGCATTACCCTAGGCTGAGCTGAACTCAGAGAAACCCTCGGCTTCGCATTCCACCTAGGACCTCCTGCCTGAAGTCACCGTGCCTCCCAGAGAGAGTCGGCTTGCGTTCTTACTGCCATGTAAGTCCCCTTCCTCCTGTGGCACTGCAGGCTTTGAATAGCCACAGGCCCAGAGGAGCAACTACGCCGTTCCTTGGTTGAGGCAGTTCGCTTGATGCAGAACACCTTACTTCGAGAAGTTGATTCAGCGAAGGAAACTCAGGGTGACCTGTGTCTCTTTGGGCTTGCTACAAACCACGGGGATGTCTGCTGAGTGCGCCCACGGAAACGGGGGCCTGCTGCAAGTAGCCTTGCTTTCCCGTTTGGAAGGCGGCGTTCATGCCGCCTTGAAGCTACGTGACATTCCCTGCTCTCGACAGGCCTGTTAGCCCTGTCAGAGTGGTTCGGGGAACGTTATGAGTCTGCTCTGTCTAAACGAGGTGCTTCCATGGCCGCGGCTCTGGTCCGCCTGACAAGCTCTAGAGCTAGAGGGAACCTCAACGTGACAAGTTGCCTCCAGCGTAGGCCCCTAGTAGCCGTGCAGAAAGGGAGGCAGGCAGCTGTCTCCATGAGTTCTCAGTCGCTTAGAGGCTTTATTTTAAAGGAAGTAGTACACTTTGGAGGACTCCTAGGCCTCTCGGGTATGCATCACTTTCCCTCCAAGTTCACCGAGTACCTCCAGACCCCTGTGGGGCGGCTGAGCAACTTCGAGGCCCATTGGTTAACACCTCACCCACACCCCCGAGCCCCTCTGTGCGTGCCGCGCGATGGGCTACATACTGGACGTCCCTTGAGGAGCGCTACATTTCCAGAGCCCTCGATCAGCCTCAGAACAGCATTTCGGGTGAGTCCGACTTTGTCATGGCCCTTGTGTGAGCTGCCATGGGAAAACACTGTGCTTTGAATACTTCGAGGACCTCGTACCTGAAGTCACTCTGCCCGAGGAGAAAGTCAGCATCTTACCATGCCATGTCGCTAAGGGCACGCCCAGCACGAACACAGGCCTGGAAGTAAGGCCCCGAGTGGCGGTGCAGAAGCGGAGGCGTGCAGCAGTTGCTATGAGGCGGCGGCCTCGGCTCTGGGCACCTTCAACGGCAGCAGGGTTTTCTGGAAACCTAGGAGGCTGGCGCGGGCCCCCTGTTCCCGGCAGGAACACTGGGTACCGCCAGGCCCACCTGGGTCTGCTAAGCAACATCCAGGCCCGTAGCCCTTTAGAGCCCCTCTCTGTGTGCCGAGCATAGGGAAACGCGCTGCACTCTCCTTGGGAGCAGCTTAAGGTCCTCAGCACTCGCACACGTTCACGCACACCGTTCTGGCACGTCCCACATGGCGTCGAAGTCTTTCGCATTACCCCAGGCTGAGCTGAACTCAGAGAAACCCTCAGCTTCACATTCCACCTAGAACCTTCTGCCTGAAGTCACCGTGCCTCCCAGAGAGAGTCGGCTTGCGTTCTTACTGCCATATAAGTCCCTTTCCTCCTGTGGCACTGCAGGCTTTGAATAGACACAGGCCCAGAGGAGCAGCTACGCCGTTCCTTGGTTGAGGCAGTTCGCTTGATGCAGAACACCCTACTTCGAGACGTTGATTCAGGGAAGGAAACTCAGGGTGACCTGTGTCTCTGGGCTTGCTAGAAACCACGGGGATGTCTGCTGAGTGCGCCCACGGAAACGGGGGCCTGCTGCAAGTAGCCTTGCTTTCCCGTTTGGAAGGCTGCGTTCATGCTGCCTTGAAGCTACGTGACATTCCCTGCTCTCGACAGGCCTGTTAGCCCTGTCAGAGTGGTTCGGGGAACGTTATGAGTCTGCTCTGTCTAAACGAGGTGCTTCCATGGCCGCGGCTCTGGTCCGCCTGACAAGCTCTAGAGCTAGAGGGAACCTCAACGTGACAAATTGCCTCCAGCGTAGGCCCCTAGTAGCCGTGCAGAAAGGGAGGCAGGCAGCTGTCTCCATGAGTTCTCAGTCGCTTAGAGGCTTTATTTTAAAGGAAGTAGTACACTTTGGAGGACTCCTAGGCCTCTCGGGTATGCATCACTTTCCCTCCAAGTTCACCGAGTACCTCCAGATCCCTGTGGGGCGGCTGAGCAACTTCGAGGCCCATTGGTTGACCCCACTCCCCCACCCCCGGAGGCCCTCTGTGCGTGCCGCGCGATGGGCTACACACTGGACGTCCCTCGAGGAGCGCTACATTTCCAGAGCCCTCGAACAGCCTCAGGACAGCATTTCGGGTGAGTCCGACTTTGTCATGGCCCTTGTGTGAGCTGCCATGGGAAAACACTGTGCTTTGAATACTTCGAGGACCTCGTACCTGAAGTCACTCTGCCCGAGGAGAAAGTCAGCATCTTACCATGCCGTGTCGCTAAGGGCACGCCCAGCACGAACACAGGCCTGGAAGTAAGGCCCCGAGTGGCGGTGCAGAAGCGGAGGCGTGCAGCAGTTGCCATGAGGCGGCGGCCTCGGCTCTGGGCACCTTCAACGGCAGCAGGGTTTTCTGGAAACCTAGGAGGCTGGCGCGGGCCCCCTGTTCCCGGCAGGAACACTGGGTACCGCCAGGCCCACCTGGGTCTGCTAAGCAACATCCAGGCCCGTAGCCCTTTAGAGCCCCTCTCTGTGTGCCGAGCATAGGGAAATGCGCTGCACTCTCCTTGGGAGCAGCTTAAGGTCCTCAGCACTCGCACACGTTCACGCACACCGTTCTGGCACGTCCCACATGGCGTCGAAGTCTTTCGCATTACCCCAGGCTGAGCTGAACCCAGAGAAACCCTCAGCTTCGCATTCCAACTAGAACCTCCTGCCTGAAGTCACCGTGCCTCCCAGAGAGAGTCGGCTTGCGTTCTTACTGCCATGTAAGTCCCTTTCCTCCTGTGGCACTGCAGGCTTTGAATAGCCACAGGCCCAGAGGAGAAGCTACGCCGTTCCTTGGTTGAGGCAGTTCGCTTGATGCAGAACACCCTACTTCGAGACGTTGATTCACGGAAGGAAACTCAGGGTGACCTGTGTCTCTGGGCTTGCTAGAAACCACGGGGATGTCTGCTGAGTGCGCCCACGGAAACGGCGGACTGCTGCAAGTAGCCTTGCTTTCCCGTTTGGAAGGCTGCGTTCATGCTGCCTTGAAGCTACCTGACATTCCCTGCTCTCGACAGGCCTGTTAGCCCTGTCAGAGTGCTTCGGGGAACGTTATGAGTCTGCTCTGTCTAAACCAGGTGCTTCCATGACCGCGGCTCTGGTCCGCCTGACAAGCTCTAGAGCTGGAGGGAACCTCAACGTGACAAGTTGCCTCCAGCGGAGGCCCCTAGTAGCCGTGCAGAAAGGGAGGCAGGCAGCTGTCTCCATGAGTTCTCAGTCGCTAAGAGGCTTTATTTTAAAGGAAGTACCCTTTGGAGGACTCCTAGGCCTCTCGGGTATGCATCACTTTCCCTCCAAGTTCACCGAGTACCTCCAGACCCCTGTGGGGCGGCTGAGCAACTTCGAGGCCCATTGGTTGACCCCACTCCCCCACCCCCGGAGGCCCTCTGTGCGTGCCGCGCGATGGGCTACACACTGGACGTCCCTCGAGGAGCGCTACATTTCCAGAGCCCTCGAACAGCCTCAGGACAGCATTTCGGGTGAGTCCGACTTTGTCATGGCCCTTGTGTGAGCTGCCATGGGAAAACACTGTGCTTTGAATACTTCGAGGACCTCGTACCTGAAGTCACTCTGCCCGAGGAGAAAGTCAGCATCTTACCATGCCGTGTCGCTAAGGGCACGCCCAGCACGAACACAGGCCTGGAAGTAAGGCCCCCAGTGGCGGTGCAGAAGCGGAGGCGTGCAGCAGTTGCCATGAGACGGCGGCCTCGGTTCTGGGCAACTTCAACGGCAGCAGGGTTTTCTGGACACCTAGGCGGCTGGCGCGGGTCCCCTGTTCCCGGCAGGAACACTGGGTACCACCAGGCCCACCTGGGTCTGCTAAGCAACATCCAGGCCCGTAGCCCTTTAGAGCCCCTCTCTGTATGCTGAGCATAGGGAAATGCGCTGCACTCTCCTTGGCAGCAGCTTAAGGTCCTCAGCACTTGCACACGTCCACGGACACCGTTCTGGCACGTCCCACATGGCGTCGAAGTCTTTCGCATTACCCTAGGCTGAGCTGAACTCAGAGAAACCCTCGGCTTCGCATTCCACCTAGGACCTCCTGCCTGAAGTCACCGTGCCTCCCAGAGAGAGTCGGCTTGCGTTCTTACTGCCATGTAAGTCCCCTTCCTCCTGTGGCACTGCAGGCTTTGAATAGCCACAGGCCCAGAGGAGCAACTACGCCGTTCCTTGGTTGAGGCAGTTCGCTTGATGCAGAACACCTTACTTCGAGAAGTTGATTCAGCGAAGGAAACTCAGGGTGACCTGTGTCTCTTTGGGCTTGCTACAAACCACGGGGATGTCTGCTGAGTGCGCCCACGGAAACGGGGGCCTGCTGCAAGTAGCCTTGCTTTCCCGTTTGGAAGGCGGCGTTCATGCCGCCTTGAAGCTACGTGACATTCCCTGCTCTCGACAGGCCTGTTAGCCCTGTCAGAGTGGTTCGGGGAACGTTATGAGTCTGCTCTGTCTAAACGAGGTGCTTCCATGGCCGCGGCTCTGGTCCGCCTGACAAGCTCTAGAGCTAGAGGGAACCTCAACGTGACAAGTTGCCTCCAGCGTAGGCCCCTAGTAGCCGTGCAGAAAGGGAGGCAGGCAGCTGTCTCCATGAGTTCTCAGTCGCTTAGAGGCTTTATTTTAAAGGAAGTAGTACACTTTGGAGGACTCCTAGGCCTCTCGGGTATGCATCACTTTCCCTCCAAGTTCACCGAGTACCTCCAGACCCCTGTGGGGCGGCTGAGCAACTTCGAGGCCCATTGGTTAACACCTCACCCACACCCCCGAGCCCCTCTGTGCGTGCCGCGCGATGGGCTACATACTGGACGTCCCTTGAGGAGCGCTACATTTCCAGAGCCCTCGATCAGCCTCAGAACAGCATTTCGGGTGAGTCCGACTTTGTCATGGCCCTTGTGTGAGCTGCCATGGGAAAACACTGTGCTTTGAATACTTCGAGGACCTCGTACCTGAAGTCACTCTGCCCGAGGAGAAAGTCAGCATCTTACCATGCCATGTCGCTAAGGGCACGCCCAGCACGAACACAGGCCTGGAAGTAAGGCCCCGAGTGGCGGTGCAGAAGCGGAGGCGTGCAGCAGTTGCTATGAGGCGGCGGCCTCGGCTCTGGGCACCTTCAACGGCAGCAGGGTTTTCTGGAAACCTAGGAGGCTGGCGCGGGCCCCCTGTTCCCGGCAGGAACACTGGGTACCGCCAGGCCCACCTGGGTCTGCTAAGCAACATCCAGGCCCGTAGCCCTTTAGAGCCCCTCTCTGTGTGCCGAGCATAGGGAAACGCGCTGCACTCTCCTTGGGAGCAGCTTAAGGTCCTCAGCACTCGCACACGTTCACGCACACCGTTCTGGCACGTCCCACATGGCGTCGAAGTCTTTCGCATTACCCCAGGCTGAGCTGAACTCAGAGAAACCCTCAGCTTCACATTCCACCTAGAACCTTCTGCCTGAAGTCACCGTGCCTCCCAGAGAGAGTCGGCTTGCGTTCTTACTGCCATATAAGTCCCTTTCCTCCTGTGGCACTGCAGGCTTTGAATAGACACAGGCCCAGAGGAGCAGCTACGCCGTTCCTTGGTTGAGGCAGTTCGCTTGATGCAGAACACCCTACTTCGAGACGTTGATTCAGGGAAGGAAACTCAGGGTGACCTGTGTCTCTGGGCTTGCTAGAAACCACGGGGATGTCTGCTGAGTGCGCCCACGGAAACGGGGGCCTGCTGCAAATAGCCTTGCTTTCCCGTTTGGAAGGCTGCGTTCATGCTGCCTTGAAGCTACGTGACATTCCCTGCTCTCGACAGGCCTGTTAGCCCTGTCAGAGTGGTTCGGGGAACGTTATGAGTCTGCTCTGTCTAAACGAGGTGCTTCCATGGCCGCGGCTCTGGTCCGCCTGACAAGCTCTAGAGCTAGAGGGAACCTCAACGTGACAAATTGCCTCCAGCGTAGGCCCCTAGTAGCCGTGCAGAAAGGGAGGCAGGCAGCTGTCTCCATGAGTTCTCAGTCGCTTAGAGGCTTTATTTTAAAGGAAGTAGTACACTTTGGAGGACTCCTAGGCCTCTCGGGTATGCATCACTTTCCCTCCAAGTTCACCGAGTACCTCCAGATCCCTGTGGGGCGGCTGAGCAACTTCGAGGCCCATTGGTTGACCCCACTCCCCCACCCCCGGAGGCCCTCTGTGCGTGCCGCGCGATGGGCTACACACTGGACGTCCCTCGAGGAGCGCTACATTTCCAGAGCCCTCGAACAGCCTCAGGACAGCATTTCGGGTGAGTCCGACTTTGTCATGGCCCTTGTGTGAGCTGCCATGGGAAAACACTGTGCTTTGAATACTTCGAGGACCTCGTACCTGAAGTCACTCTGCCCGAGGAGAAAGTCAGCATCTTACCATGCCGTGTCGCTAAGGGCACGCCCAGCACGAACACAGGCCTGGAAGTAAGGCCCCGAGTGGCGGTGCAGAAGCGGAGGCGTGCAGCAGTTGCCATGAGGCGGCGGCCTCGGCTCTGGGCACCTTCAACGGCAGCAGGGTTTTCTGGAAACCTAGGAGGCTGGCGCGGGCCCCCTGTTCCCGGCAGGAACACTGGGTACCGCCAGGCCCACCTGGGTCTGCTAAGCAACATCCAGGCCCGTAGCCCTTTAGAGCCCCTCTCTGTGTGCCGAGCATAGGGAAATGCGCTGCACTCTCCTTGGGAGCAGCTTAAGGTCCTCAGCACTCGCACACGTTCACGCACACCGTTCTGGCACGTCCCACATGGCGTCGAAGTCTTTCGCATTACCCCAGGCTGAGCTGAACCCAGAGAAACCCTCAGCTTCGCATTCCAACTAGAACCTCCTGCCTGAAGTCACCGTGCCTCCCAGAGAGAGTCGGCTTGCGTTCTTACTGCCATGTAAGTCCCTTTCCTCCTGTGGCACTGCAGGCTTTGAATAGCCACAGGCCCAGAGGAGAAGCTACGCCGTTCCTTGGTTGAGGCAGTTCGCTTGATGCAGAACACCCTACTTCGAGACGTTGATTCACGGAAGGAAACTCAGGGTGACCTGTGTCTCTGGGCTTGCTAGAAACCACGGGGATGTCTGCTGAGTGCGCCCACGGAAACGGCGGACTGCTGCAAGTAGCCTTGCTTTCCCGTTTGGAAGGCTGCGTTCATGCTGCCTTGAAGCTACCTGACATTCCCTGCTCTCGACAGGCCTGTTAGCCCTGTCAGAGTGCTTCGGGGAACGTTATGAGTCTGCTCTGTCTAAACCAGGTGCTTCCATGACCGCGGCTCTGGTCCGCCTGACAAGCTCTAGAGCTGGAGGGAACCTCAACGTGACAAGTTGCCTCCAGCGGAGGCCCCTAGTAGCCGTGCAGAAAGGGAGGCAGGCAGCTGTCTCCATGAGTTCTCAGTCGCTAAGAGGCTTTATTTTAAAGGAAGTACCCTTTGGAGGACTCCTAGGCCTCTCGGGTATGCATCACTTTCCCTCCAAGTTCACCGAGTACCTCCAGACCCCTGTGGGGCGGCTGAGCAACTTCGAGGCCCATTGGTTGACCCCACTCCCCCACCCCCGGAGGCCCTCTGTGCGTGCCGCGCGATGGGCTACACACTGGACGTCCCTCGAGGAGCGCTACATTTCCAGAGCCCTCGAACAGCCTCAGGACAGCATTTCGGGTGAGTCCGACTTTGTCATGGCCCTTGTGTGAGCTGCCATGGGAAAACACTGTGCTTTGAATACTTCGAGGACCTCGTACCTGAAGTCACTCTGCCCGAGGAGAAAGTCAGCATCTTACCATGCCGTGTCGCTAAGGGCACGCCCAGCACGAACACAGGCCTGGAAGTAAGGCCCCCAGTGGCGGTGCAGAAGCGGAGGCGTGCAGCAGTTGCCATGAGACGGCGGCCTCGGTTCTGGGCAACTTCAACGGCAGCAGGGTTTTCTGGACACCTAGGAGGCTGGCGCGGGTCCCCTGTTCCCGGCAGGAACACTGGGTACCACCAGGCCCACCTGGGTCTGCTAAGCAACATCCAGGCCCGTAGCCCTTTAGAGCCCCTCTCTGTATGCTGAGCATAGGGAAATGCGCTGCACTCTCCTTGGCAGCAGCTTAAGGTCCTCAGCACTTGCACACGTCCACGGACACCGTTCTGGCACGTCCCACATGGCGTCGAAGTCTTTCGCATTACCCTAGGCTGAGCTGAACTCAGAGAAACCCTCGGCTTCGCATTCCACCTAGGACCTCCTGCCTGAAGTCACCGTGCCTCCCAGAGAGAGTCGGCTTGCGTTCTTACTGCCATGTAAGTCCCCTTCCTCCTGTGGCACTGCAGGCTTTGAATAGCCACAGGCCCAGAGGAGCAACTACGCCGTTCCTTGGTTGAGGCAGTTCGCTTGATGCAGAACACCTTACTTCGAGAAGTTGATTCAGCGAAGGAAACTCAGGGTGACCTGTGTCTCTTTGGGCTTGCTACAAACCACGGGGATGTCTGCTGAGTGCGCCCACGGAAACGGGGGCCTGCTGCAAGTAGCCTTGCTTTCCCGTTTGGAAGGCTGCGTTCATGCTGCCTTGAAGCTACGTGACATTCCCTGCTCTCGACAGGCCTGTTAGCCCTGTCAGAGTGGTTCGGGGAACGTTATGAGTCTGCTCTGTCTAAACGAGGTGCTTCCATGGCCGCGGCTCTGGTCCGCCTGACAAGCTCTAGAGCTAGAGGGAACCTCAACGTGACAAGTTGCCTCCAGCGTAGGCCCCTAGTAGCCGTGCAGAAAGGGAGGCAGGCAGCTGTCTCCATGAGTTCTCAGTCGCTTAGAGGCTTTATTTTAAAGGAAGTAGTACACTTTGGAGGACTCCTAGGCCTCTCGGGTATGCATCACTTTCCTTCCAAGTTCACCGAGTACCACCAGACCCCTGTGGGGCGGCTGAGCAACTTCGAGGCCCATTGGTTAACACCTCACCCACACCCCCGAGCCCCTCTGTGCGTGCCGCGCGATGGGCTACATACTGGACGTCCCTCGAGGAGCGCTATATTTCCAGAGCCCTCGAACAGCCTCAGAACAGCATTTCGGGTGAGTCCGACTTTA
Organism: Leucopleurus acutus; assembly: GCF_964270905.1. Lineage (NCBI taxonomy): Eukaryota > Metazoa > Chordata > Mammalia > Artiodactyla > Delphinidae > Leucopleurus > Leucopleurus acutus. The sequence continues at coordinate 30,450,965 of NC_139152.1, read as the reverse complement.
TCATGGCCCTTGTGTGAGCTGCCATGGGAAAACACTGTGCTTTGAATACTTCGAGGACCTCGTACCTGAAGTCACTCTGCCCGAGGAGAAAGTCAGCATCTTACCATGCCATGTCGCTAAGGGCACGCCCAGCACGAACACAGGCCTGGAAGTAAGGCCCCGAGTGGCGGTGCAGAAGCGGAGGCGTGCAGCAGTTGCCATGAGGCGGCGGCCTCGGCTCTGGGCACCTTCAACGGCAGCAGGGTTTTCTGGAAACCTAGGAGGCTGGCGCGGGCCCCCTGTTCCCGGCAGGAACACTGGGTACCGCCAGGCCCACCTGGGTCTGCTAAGCAACATCCAGGCCCGTAGCCCTTTAGAGCCCCTCTCTGTGTGCCGAGCATAGGGAAACGCGCTGCACTCTCCTTGGGAGCAGCTTAAGGTCCTCAGCACTCGCACACGTTCACGCACACCGTTCTGGCACGTCCCACATGGCGTCGAAGTCTTTCGCATTACCCCAGGCTGAGCTGAACTCAGAGAAACCCTCAGCTTCACATTCCACCTAGAACCTTCTGCCTGAAGTCACCGTGCCTCCCAGAGAGAGTCGGCTTGCGTTCTTACTGCCATATAAGTCCCTTTCCTCCTGTGGCACTGCAGGCTTTGAATAGACACAGGCCCAGAGGAGCAGCTACGCCGTTCCTTGGTTGAGGCAGTTCGCTTGATGCAGAACACCCTACTTCGAGACGTTGATTCAGGGAAGGAAACTCAGGGTGACCTGTGTCTCTGGGCTTGCTAGAAACCACGGGGATGTCTGCTGAGTGCGCCCACGGAAACGGGGGCCTGCTGCAAGTAGCCTTGCTTTCCCGTTTGGAAGGCTGCGTTCATGCTGCCTTGAAGCTACGTGACATTCCCTGCTCTCGACAGGCCTGTTAGCCCTGTCAGAGTGCTTCGGGGAACGTTATGAGTCTGCTCTGTCTAAACCAGGTGCTTCCATGGCCGCGGCTCTGGTCCGCCTGACAAGCTCTAGAGCTAGAGGGAACCTCAACGTGACAAGTTGCCTCCAGCGTAGGCCCCTAGTAGCCGTGCAGAAAGGGAGGCAGGCAGCTGTCTCCATGAGTTCTCAGTCGCTTAGAGGCTTTATTTTAAAGGAAGTAGTACACTTTGGAGGACTCCTAGGCCTCTCGGGTATGCATCACTTTCCCTCCAAGTTCACCGAGTACCTCCAGATCCCTGTGGGGCGGCTGAGCAACTTCGAGGCCCATTGGTTGACCCCACTCCCCCACCCCCGGAGGCCCTCTGTGCGTGCCGCGCGATGGGCTACACACTGGACGTCCCTCGAGGAGCGCTACATTTCCAGAGCCCTCGAACAGCCTCAGGACAGCATTTCGGGTGAGTCCGACTTTGTCATGGCCCTTGTGTGAGCTGCCATGGGAAAACACTGTGCTTTGAATACTTCGAGGACCTCGTACCTGAAGTCACTCTGCCCGAGGAGAAAGTCAGCATCTTACCATGCCGTGTCGCTAAGGGCACGCCCAGCACGAACACAGGCCTGGAAGTAAGGCCCCGAGTGGCGGTGCAGAAGCGGAGGCGTGCAGCAGTTGCCATGAGGCGGCGGCCTCGGCTCTGGGCACCTTCAACGGCAGCAGGGTTTTCTGGAAACCTAGGAGGCTGGCGCGGGCCCCCTGTTCCCGGCAGGAACACTGGGTACCGCCAGGCCCACCTGGGTCTGCTAAGCAACATCCAGGCCCGTAGCCCTTTAGAGCCCCTCTCTGTGTGCCGAGCATAGGGAAATGCGCTGCACTCTCCTTGGGAGCAGCTTAAGGTCCTCAGCACTCGCACACGTTCACGCACACCGTTCTGGCACGTCCCACATGGCGTCGAAGTCTTTCGCATTACCCCAGGCTGAGCTGAACCCAGAGAAACCCTCAGCTTCGCATTCCAACTAGAACCTCCTGCCTGAAGTCACCGTGCCTCCCAGAGAGAGTCGGCTTGCGTTCTTACTGCCATGTAAGTCCCTTTCCTCCTGTGGCACTGCAGGCTTTGAATAGCCACAGGCCCAGAGGAGCAGCTACGCCGTTCCTTGGTTGAGGCAGTTCGCTTGATGCAGAACACCCTACTTCGAGACGTTGATTCAGGGAAGGAAACTCAGGGTGACCTGTGTCTCTGGGCTTGCTAGAAACCACGGGGATGTCTGCTGAGTGCGCCCACGGAAACGGGGGCCTGCTGCAAGTAGCCTTGCTTTCCCGTTTGGAAGGCTGCGTTCATGCTGCCTTGAAGCTACGTGACATTCCCTGCTCTCGACAGGCCTGTTAGCCCTGTCAGAGTGCTTCGGGGAACGTTATGAGTCTGCTCTGTCTAAACCAGGTGCTTCCATGGCCGCGGCTCTGGTCCGCCTGACAAGCTCTAGAGCTAGAGGGAACCTCAACGTGACAAGTTGCCTCCAGCGTAGGCCCCTAGTAGCCGTGCAGAAAGGGAGGCAGGCAGCTGTCTCCATGAGTTCTCAGTCGCTTAGAGGCTTTATTTTAAAGGAAGTAGTACACTTTGGAGGACTCCTAGGCCTCTCGGGTATGCATCACTTTCCCTCCAAGTTCACCGAGTACCTCCAGATCCCTGTGGGGCGGCTGAGCAACTTCGAGGCCCATTGGTTGACCCCACTCCCCCACCCCCGGAGGCCCTCTGTGCGTGCCGCGCGATGGGCTACACACTGGACGTCCCTCGAGGAGCGCTACATTTCCAGAGCCCTCGAACAGCCTCAGGACAGCATTTCGGGTGAGTCCGACTTTGTCATGGCCCTTGTGTGAGCTGCCATGGGAAAACACTGTGCTTTGAATACTTCGAGGACCTCGTACCTGAAGTCACTCTGCCCGAGGAGAAAGTCAGCATCTTACCATGCCGTGTCGCTAAGGGCACGCCCAGCACGAACACAGGCCTGGAAGTAAGGCCCCGAGTGGCGGTGCAGAAGCGGAGGCGTGCAGCAGTTGCCATGAGGCGGCGGCCTCGGCTCTGGGCACCTTCAACGGCAGCAGGGTTTTCTGGAAACCTAGGAGGCTGGCGCGGGCCCCCTGTTCCCGGCAGGAACACTGGGTACCGCCAGGCCCACCTGGGTCTGCTAAGCAACATCCAGGCCCGTAGCCCTTTAGAGCCCCTCTCTGTGTGCCGAGCATAGGGAAATGCGCTGCACTCTCCTTGGGAGCAGCTTAAGGTCCTCAGCACTCGCACACGTTCACGCACACCGTTCTGGCACGTCCCACATGGCGTCGAAGTCTTTCGCATTACCCCAGGCTGAGCTGAACCCAGAGAAACCCTCAGCTTCGCATTCCAACTAGAACCTCCTGCCTGAAGTCACCGTGCCTCCCAGAGAGAGTCGGCTTGCGTTCTTACTGCCATGTAAGTCCCTTTCCTCCTGTGGCACTGCAGGCTTTGAATAGCCACAGGCCCAGAGGAGCAGCTACGCCGTTCCTTGGTTGAGGCAGTTCGCTTGATGCAGAACACCCTACTTCGAGACGTTGATTCAGGGAAGGAAACTCAGGGTGACCTGTGTCTCTGGGCTTGCTAGAAACCACGGGGATGTCTGCTGAGTGCGCCCACGGAAACGGGGGCCTGCTGCAAGTAGCCTTGCTTTCCCGTTTGGAAGGCTGCGTTCATGCTGCCTTGAAGCTACGTGACATTCCCTGCTCTCGACAGGCCTGTTAGCCCTGTCAGAGTGCTTCGGGGAACGTTATGAGTCTGCTCTGTCTAAACCAGGTGCTTCCATGGCCGCGGCTCTGGTCCGCCTGACAAGCTCTAGAGCTAGAGGGAACCTCAACGTGACAAGTTGCCTCCAGCGTAGGCCCCTAGTAGCCGTGCAGAAAGGGAGGCAGGCAGCTGTCTCCATGAGTTCTCAGTCGCTTAGAGGCTTTATTTTAAAGGAAGTAGTACACTTTGGAGGACTCCTAGGCCTCTCGGGTATGCATCACTTTCCCTCCAAGTTCACCGAGTACCTCCAGATCCCTGTGGGGCGGCTGAGCAACTTCGAGGCCCATTGGTTGACCCCACTCCCCCACCCCCGGAGGCCCTCTGTGCGTGCCGCGCGATGGGCTACACACTGGACGTCCCTCGAGGAGCGCTACATTTCCAGAGCCCTCGAACAGCCTCAGGACAGCATTTCGGGTGAGTCCGACTTTGTCATGGCCCTTGTGTGAGCTGCCATGGGAAAACACTGTGCTTTGAATACTTCGAGGACCTCGTACCTGAAGTCACTCTGCCCGAGGAGAAAGTCAGCATCTTACCATGCCGTGTCGCTAAGGGCACGCCCAGCACGAACACAGGCCTGGAAGTAAGGCCCCGAGTGGCGGTGCAGAAGCGGAGGCGTGCAGCAGTTGCCATGAGGCGGCGGCCTCGGCTCTGGGCACCTTCAACGGCAGCAGGGTTTTCTGGAAACCTAGGAGGCTGGCGCGGGCCCCCTGTTCCCGGCAGGAACACTGGGTACCGCCAGGCCCACCTGGGTCTGCTAAGCAACATCCAGGCCCGTAGCCCTTTAGAGCCCCTCTCTGTGTGCCGAGCATAGGGAAATGCGCTGCACTCTCCTTGGGAGCAGCTTAAGGTCCTCAGCACTCGCACACGTTCACGCACACCGTTCTGGCACGTCCCACATGGCGTCGAAGTCTTTCGCATTACCCCAGGCTGAGCTGAACCCAGAGAAACCCTCAGCTTCGCATTCCAACTAGAACCTCCTGCCTGAAGTCACCGTGCCTCCCAGAGAGAGTCGGCTTGCGTTCTTACTGCCATGTAAGTCCCTTTCCTCCTGTGGCACTGCAGGCTTTGAATAGCCACAGGCCCAGAGGAGCAGCTACGCCGTTCCTTGGTTGAGGCAGTTCGCTTGATGCAGAACACCCTACTTCGAGACGTTGATTCAGGGAAGGAAACTCAGGGTGACCTGTGTCTCTGGGCTTGCTAGAAACCACGGGGATGTCTGCTGAGTGCGCCCACGGAAACGGGGGCCTGCTGCAAGTAGCCTTGCTTTCCCGTTTGGAAGGCTGCGTTCATGCTGCCTTGAAGCTACGTGACATTCCCTGCTCTCGACAGGCCTGTTAGCCCTGTCAGAGTGCTTCGGGGAACGTTATGAGTCTGCTCTGTCTAAACCAGGTGCTTCCATGGCCGCGGCTCTGGTCCGCCTGACAAGCTCTAGAGCTAGAGGGAACCTCAACGTGACAAGTTGCCTCCAGCGTAGGCCCCTAGTAGCCGTGCAGAAAGGGAGGCAGGCAGCTGTCTCCATGAGTTCTCAGTCGCTTAGAGGCTTTATTTTAAAGGAAGTAGTACACTTTGGAGGACTCCTAGGCCTCTCGGGTATGCATCACTTTCCCTCCAAGTTCACCGAGTACCTCCAGATCCCTGTGGGGCGGCTGAGCAACTTCGAGGCCCATTGGTTGACCCCACTCCCCCACCCCCGGAGGCCCTCTGTGCGTGCCGCGCGATGGGCTACACACTGGACGTCCCTCGAGGAGCGCTACATTTCCAGAGCCCTCGAACAGCCTCAGGACAGCATTTCGGGTGAGTCCGACTTTGTCATGGCCCTTGTGTGAGCTGCCATGGGAAAACACTGTGCTTTGAATACTTCGAGGACCTCGTACCTGAAGTCACTCTGCCCGAGGAGAAAGTCAGCATCTTACCATGCCGTGTCGCTAAGGGCACGCCCAGCACGAACACAGGCCTGGAAGTAAGGCCCCGAGTGGCGGTGCAGAAGCGGAGGCGTGCAGCAGTTGCCATGAGGCGGCGGCCTCGGCTCTGGGCACCTTCAACGGCAGCAGGGTTTTCTGGAAACCTAGGAGGCTGGCGCGGGCCCCCTGTTCCCGGCAGGAACACTGGGTACCGCCAGGCCCACCTGGGTCTGCTAAGCAACATCCAGGCCCGTAGCCCTTTAGAGCCCCTCTCTGTGTGCCGAGCATAGGGAAATGCGCTGCACTCTCCTTGGGAGCAGCTTAAGGTCCTCAGCACTCGCACACGTTCACGCACACCGTTCTGGCACGTCCCACATGGCGTCGAAGTCTTTCGCATTACCCCAGGCTGAGCTGAACCCAGAGAAACCCTCAGCTTCGCATTCCAACTAGAACCTCCTGCCTGAAGTCACCGTGCCTCCCAGAGAGAGTCGGCTTGCGTTCTTACTGCCATGTAAGTCCCTTTCCTCCTGTGGCACTGCAGGCTTTGAATAGCCACAGGCCCAGAGGAGCAGCTACGCCGTTCCTTGGTTGAGGCAGTTCGCTTGATGCAGAACACCCTACTTCGAGACGTTGATTCAGGGAAGGAAACTCAGGGTGACCTGTGTCTCTGGGCTTGCTAGAAACCACGGGGATGTCTGCTGAGTGCGCCCACGGAAACGGGGGCCTGCTGCAAGTAGCCTTGCTTTCCCGTTTGGAAGGCTGCGTTCATGCTGCCTTGAAGCTACGTGACATTCCCTGCTCTCGACAGGCCTGTTAGCCCTGTCAGAGTGCTTCGGGGAACGTTATGAGTCTGCTCTGTCTAAACCAGGTGCTTCCATGGCCGCGGCTCTGGTCCGCCTGACAAGCTCTAGAGCTAGAGGGAACCTCAACGTGACAAGTTGCCTCCAGCGTAGGCCCCTAGTAGCCGTGCAGAAAGGGAGGCAGGCAGCTGTCTCCATGAGTTCTCAGTCGCTTAGAGGCTTTATTTTAAAGGAAGTAGTACACTTTGGAGGACTCCTAGGCCTCTCGGGTATGCATCACTTTCCCTCCAAGTTCACCGAGTACCTCCAGATCCCTGTGGGGCGGCTGAGCAACTTCGAGGCCCATTGGTTGACCCCACTCCCCCACCCCCGGAGGCCCTCTGTGCGTGCCGCGCGATGGGCTACACACTGGACGTCCCTCGAGGAGCGCTACATTTCCAGAGCCCTCGAACAGCCTCAGGACAGCATTTCGGGTGAGTCCGACTTTGTCATGGCCCTTGTGTGAGCTGCCATGGGAAAACACTGTGCTTTGAATACTTCGAGGACCTCGTACCTGAAGTCACTCTGCCCGAGGAGAAAGTCAGCATCTTACCATGCCGTGTCGCTAAGGGCACGCCCAGCACGAACACAGGCCTGGAAGTAAGGCCCCGAGTGGCGGTGCAGAAGCGGAGGCGTGAAGCAGTTTCCATGAGACGGCGGCCTCGGTTCTGGGCAACTTCAACGGCAGCAGGGTTTTCTGGACACCTAGGAGGCTGGCGCGGGCCCCCTGTTCCCGGCAGTTACACTGGGTACCGCCAGGCCCACCTGGGTCTGCTAAGCAACATCCAGGCCCGTAGCCCTTTAGAGCCCCTCTCTGTATGCCGAGCATAGGGAAATGCGCTGCACTCTCCTTGGGAGCAGCTTAAGGTCCTCAGCACTTGCACACGTCCACGGACACCGTTCTGGCACGTCCCACATGGCGTCGAAGTCTTTCGCATTACCCTAGGCTGAGCTGAACTCAGAGAAACCCTCGGCTTCGCATTCCACCTAGGACCTCCTGCCTGAAGTCACCGTGCCTCCCAGAGAGAGTCGGCTTGCGTTCTTACTGCCATGTAAGTCCCCTTCCTCCTGTGGCACTGCAGGCTTTGAATAGCCACAGGCCCAGAGGAGCAGCTACGCCGTTCCTTGGTTGAGGCAGTTCGCTTGATGCAGAACACCTTACTTCGAGAAGTTGATTCAGCGAAGGAAACTCAGGGTGACCTGTGTCTCTTTGGGCTTGCTACAAACCACGGGGATGTCTGCTGAGTGCGCCCACGGAAACGGGGGCCTGCTGCAAGTAGCCTTGCTTTCCCGTTTGGAAGGCTGCGTTCATGCTGCCTTGAAGCTACGTGACATTCCCTGCTCTCGACAGGCCTGTTAGCCCTGTCAGAGTGCTTCGGGGAACGTTATGAGTCTGCTCTGTCTAAACCAGGTGCTTCCATGGCCGCGGCTCTGGTCCGCCTGACAAGCTCTAGAGCTAGAGGGAACCTCAACGTGACAAATTGCCTCCAGCGTAGGCCCCTAGTAGCCGTGCAGAAAGGGAGGCAGGCAGCTGTCTCCATGAGTTCTCAGTCGCTTAGAGGCTTTATTTTAAAGGAAGTAGTACACTTTGGAGGACTCCTAGGCCTCTCGGGTATGCATCACTTTCCCTCCAAGTTCACCGAGTACCTCCAGACCCCTGTGGGGCGGCTGAGCAACTTCGAGGCCCATTGGTTGACCCCACTCCCCCACCCCCGGAGGCCCTCTGTGCGTGCCGCGCGATGGGCTACACACTGGACGTCCCTCGAGGAGCGCTACATTTCCAGAGCCCTCGAACAGCCTCAGGACAGCATTTCGGGTGAGTCCGACTTTGTCATGGCCCTTGTGTGAGCTGCCATGGGAAAACACTGTGCTTTGAATACTTCGAGGACCTCGTACCTGAAGTCACTCTGCCCGAGGAGAAAGTCAGCATCTTACCATGCCGTGTCGCTAAGGGCACGCCCAGCACGAACACAGGCCTGGAAGTAAGGCCCCGAGTGGCGGTGCAGAAGCGGAGGCGTGCAGCAGTTGCCATGAGACGGCGGCCTCGGTTCTGGGCAACTTCAACGGCAGCAGGGTTTTCTGGACACCTAGGAGGCTGGCGCGGGCCCCCTGTTCCCGGCAGTTACACTGGGTACCGCCAGGCCCACCTGGGTCTGCTAAGCAACATCCAGGCCCGTAGCCCTTTAGAGCCCCTCTCTGTATGCCGAGCATAGGGAAATGCGCTGCACTCTCCTTGGGAGCAGCTTAAGGTCCTCAGCACTTGCACACGTCCACGGACACCGTTCTGGCACGTCCCACATGGCGTCGAAGTCTTTCGCATTACCCTAGGCTGAGCTGAACTCAGAGAAACCCTCGGCTTCGCATTCCACCTAGGACCTCCTGCCTGAAGTCACCGTGCCTCCCAGAGAGAGTCGGCTTGCGTTCTTACTGCCATGTAAGTCCCCTTCCTCCTGTGGCACTGCAGGCTTTGAATAGCCACAGGCCCAGAGGAGCAGCTACGCCGTTCCTTGGTTGAGGCAGTTCGCTTGATGCAGAACACCTTACTTCGAGAAGTTGATTGAGGGAAGAAAACTCAGGGTGACCTGTGTCTCTGGGCTTGCTAGAAACCACGGGGATGTCTGCTGAGTGCGCCCACGGAAACGGGGGCCTGCTGCAAGTAGCCTTGCTTTCCCGTTTGGAAGGCTGCGTTCATGCTGCCTTGAAGCTACCTGACATTCCCTGCTCTCGACAGGCCTGTTAGCCCTGTCAGAGTGCTTCGGGGAACGTTATGAGTCTGATCTGTCTAAACCAGGTGCTTCCATGGCCGCGGCTCTGGTCCGCCTGACAAGCTCTAGAGCTAGAGGGAACCTCAACGTGACAAGTTGCCTCCAGCGTAGGCCCCTAGTAGCCGTGCAGAAAGGGAGGCAGGCAGCTGTCTCCATGAGTTCTCAGTCGCTTAGAGGCTTTATTTTAAAGGAAGTAGTACACTTTGGAGGACTCCTAGGCCTCTCGGGTATGCATCACTTTCCCTCCAAGTTCACCGAGTACCTCCAGACCCCTGTGGGGCGGCTGAGCAACTTCGAGGCCCATTGGTTGACCCCACTCCCCCACCCCCGGAGGCCCTCTGTGCGTGCCGCGTGATGGGCTACACACTGGACGTCCCTCGAGGAGCGCTACATTTCCAGAGCCCTCGAACAGCCTCAGGACAGCATTTCGGGTGAGTCCGACTTTGTCATGGCCCTTGTGTGAGCTGCCATGGGAAAACACTGTGCTTTGAATACTTCGAGGACCTCGTACCTGAAGTCACTCTGCCCGAGGAGAAAGTCAGCATCTTACCATGCCGTGTCGCTAAGGGCACGCTCAGCACGTACACAGGCCTGGAAGTAAGGCCCCGAGTGGCGGTGCAGAAGCGGAGGCGTGCAGCAGTTGCCATGAGGCGGCGGCCTCGGCTCTGGGCACCTTCAACGGCAGCAGGGTTTTCTGGACAGCTAGGAGGCTGGCGCGGGCCCCCTGTTCCCGGCAGGAACACTGAGTACCACCAGGCCCACCTGGGTCTGCTAAGCAACATCCAGGCCCGTAGCCCTTTAGAGGCCCTCTGTGTATGCCGAGCGTAGGGAAACGCGCTGCACTCTCCTTGGGAGCAGCTTAAGGTCCTCAGCACTCGCACACGTTCACGCACACCGTTCTGGCACATCCCACAGGGCGTCGAAGTCTCACGCATTACCCCAGGCTGAGCTGAACTCAGAGAAACCCTCGGCTTCGCATTCCACCTAGGACCTCCTGCCTGAAGTCACCGTGCCTCCCAGAGAGAGTCGGCTTGCGTTCTTACTGCCATGTAAGTCCCCTTCCTTCTGTGGCACTGCAGGCTTTGAATAGCCACAGACCCAGAGGAGCAGCTACGCCGTTCCTTGGTTGAGGCAGTTCGCTTGATGCAGAACACCTTACTTCGAGAAGTTGATTGAGGGAAGGAAACTCATGGTGACCTGTGTCTCTGGGCTTGCTAGAAACCACGGGGATGTCTGCTGAGTGCGCCCACGGAAACGGGGGCCTGCTGCAAGTAGCCTTGCTTTCCCGTTTGGAAGGCTGCGTTCATGCTGCCTTGAAGCTACGTGACATTCCCTGCTCTCGACAGGCCTGTTAGCCCTGTCAGAGTGCTTCGGGGAACTTTATGAGTCTGATCTGTCTAAACCAGGTGCTTCCTTGGCCGCGGCTCTGGTCCGCCTGACAAGCTCTAGAGCTAGAGGGAACCTCAACGTGACAAGTTGCCTCCAGCGTAGGCCCCTAGTAGCCGTGCAGAAAGGGAGGCAGGCAGCTGTCTCCATGAGTTCTCAGTCGCTTAGAGGCTTTATTTTAAAGGAAGTAGTACACTTTGGAGGACTCCTAGGCCTCTCGGGTATGCATCACTTTCCCTCCAAGTTCACCGAGTACCTCCAGACCCCTGTGGGGCGGCTGAGCAACTTCGAGGCCCATTGGTTGACCCCACTCCCCCACCCCCGGAGGCCCTCTGTGCGTGCCGCGCGATGGGCTACACACTGGACGTCCCTCGAGGAGCGCTACATTTCCAGAGCCCTCGAACAGCCTCAGGACAGCATTTCGGGTGAGTCCGACTTTGTCATGGCCCTTGTGTGAGCTGCCATGGGAAAACACTGTGCTTTGAATACTTCGAGGACCTCGTACCTGAAGTCACTCTGCCCGAGGAGAAAGTCAGCATCTTACCATGCCGTGTCGCTAAGGGCACGCCCAGCACGAACACAGGCCTGGAAGTAAGGCCCCGAGTGGCGGTGCAGAAGCGGAGGCGTGAAGCAGTTTCCATGAGACGGCGGCCTCGGTTCTGGGCAACTTCAACGACAGCAGGGTTTTCTGGACACCTAGGAGGCTGGCGCGGGCCCCCTGTTCCCGGCAGGAACACTGGGTACCGCCAGGCCCACCTGGGTCTGCTAAGCAACATCCAGGCCCGTAGCCCTTTAGAGCCCCTCTCTGTATGCCGAGCATAGGGAAATGCTCTGCACTCTCCTTGGCAGCAGCTTAAGGTCCTCAGTACTTGCACACGTCCACGGACACCGTTCTGGCACGTCCCACATGGCGTCGAAGTCTTTCGCATTACCCTAGGCTGAGCTGAACTCAGAGAAACCCTCGGCTTCGCATTCCAACTAGGACCTCCTGCCTGAAGTCACCGTGCCTCCCAGAGAGAGTCGGCTTGCGTTCTTACTGCCATGTAAGTCCCCTTCCTCCTGTGGCACTGCAGGCTTTGAATAGCCACAGGCCCAGAGGAGCAGCTACGCCGTTCCTTGGTTGAGGCAGTTCGCTTGATGCAGAACACCTTACTTCGAGAAGTTGATTCAGCGAAGGAAACTCAGGGTGACCTGTGTCTCTTTGGGCTTGCTACAAACCACGGGGATGTCTGCTGAGTGCGCCCACGGAAACGGGGGCCTGCTGCAAGTAGCCTTGCTTTCCCGTTTGGAAGGCTGCGTTCATGCTGCCTTGAAGCTACGTGACATTCCCTGCTCTCGACAGGCCTGTTAGCCCTGTCAGAGTGCTTCGGGGAACGTTATGAGTCTGCTCTGTCTAAACCAGGTGCTTCCATGGCCGCGGCTCTGGTCCGCCTGACAAGCTCTAGAGCTAGAGGGAACCTCAACGTGACAAATTGCCTCCAGCGTAGGCCCCTAGTAGCCGTGCAGAAAGGGAGGCAGGCAGCTGTCTCCATGAGTTCTCAGTCGTTTAGAGGCTTTATTTTAAAGGAAGTAGTACACTTTGGAGGACTCCTAGGCCTCTCGGGTATGCATCACTTTCCCTCCAAGTTCACCGAGTACCTCCAGATCCCTGTGGGGCGGCTGAGCAACTTCGAGGTCCATTGGTTGACCCCACTCCCCCACCCCCGGAGGCCCTCTGTGCGTGCCGCGCGATGGGCTACACACTGGACGTCCCTCGAGGAGCGCTACATTTCCAGAGCCCTCGAACAGCCTCAGGACAGCATTTCGGGTGAGTCCGACTTTGTCATGGCCCTTGTGTGAGCTGCCATGGGAAAACACTGTGCTTTGAATACTTCGAGGATCTCGTACCTGAAGTCACTCTGCCCGAGGAGAAAGTCAGCATCTTACCATGCCGTGTCGCTAAGGGCACGCCCAGCACGAACACAGGCCTGGAAGTAAGGCCCCGAGTGGCGGTGCAGAAGCGGAGGCGTGCAGCAGTTGCCATGAGGCGGCGGCCTCGGCTCTGGGCACCTTCAACGGCAGCAGGGTTTTCTGGAAACCTAGGAGGCTGGCGCGGGCCCCCTGTTCCCGGCAGGAACACTGGGTACCGCCAGGCCCACCTGGGTCTGCTAAGCAACATCCAGGCCCGTAGCCCTTTAGAGCCCCTCTCTGTGTGCCGAGCATAGGGAAATGCGCTGCACTCTCCTTGGGAGCAGCTTAAGGTCCTCAGCACTCGCACACGTTCACGCACACCGTTCTGGCACGTCCCACATGGCGTCGAAGTCTTTCGCATTACCCCAGGCTGAGCTGAACCCAGAGAAACCCTCAGCTTCGCATTCCACCTGGAACCTCCTGCCTGAAGTCACCGTGCCTCCCAGAGAGAGTCGGCTTGCATTCTTACTGCCATGTAAGTCCCTTTCCTCCTGTGGCACTGCAGGCTTTGAATACACACAGGCCCAGAGGAGCAGCTACGCGGTTCCTTGGTTGAGGCAGTTCGCTTGATGCAGAACACCCTACTTTGAGACGTTGATTCAGGGAAGGAAACTCAGGGTGACCTGTGTCTCTGCGCTTGCTAGAAACCACGGGGATGTCTGCTGAGTGCGCCCACGGAAACGGGGGCCTGCTGCAAGTAGCCTTGCTTTCCCGTTTGGAAGGCTGCGTTCATGCTGCCTTGAAGCTACCTGACATTCCCTGCTCTCGACAGGCCTGTAAGCCCTGTCAGAGTGCTTCGGGGAACGTTATGAGTCTGCTCTGTCTAAACCAGGTGCTTCCATGGCCGCGGCTCTGGTCCGCCTGACAAGCTCTAGAGCTAGAGGGAACCTCAACGTGACAAGTTGCCTCCAGCCTAGGCCCCTACTAGCCGTGCAGAAAGGGAGGCAGGCAGCTGTCTCCATGAGTTCTCAGTCGCTTAGAGGCTTTATTTTAAAGGAAGTAGTACACTTTGGAGGACTCCTAGGCCTCTCGGGTATGCATCACTTTCCCTCCAAGTTCACCGAGTACCTCCAGTCCCCTGTGGGGTGGCTGAGCAACTTCGAGGCCCATTGGTTGACCCCACTCCCCCACCCCTGGAGGCCCTCTGTGCGTGCCGCGCGATGGGCTACACACTGGACGTCCCTCGAGGAGCGCTACATTTCCAGAGCCCTCGAACAGCCTCAGGACAGCATTTCGGTTGAGTCCGACTTTGTCATGGCCCTTGTGTGAGCTGCCATGGGAAAACACTGTGCTTTGAATACTTCGAGGACCTCGTACCTGAAGTCACTCTGCCCGAGGAGAAAGTCAGCATCTTACTATGCCGTGTCGCTAAGGGCACGCCCAGCACGAACACAGGCCTGGAAGTAAGGCCCCGAGTGGCGGTGCAGAAGCGGAGGCGTGCAGCAGTTGCCATGAGACGGCGACCTCGGTTCTGGGCAACTTCAACGGCAGCAGGGTTTTCTGGACACATAGGAGGCTGGCGCGGGTCCCCTGTTCCCGGCAGGAACACTGGGTACCACCAGGCCCACCTGGGTCTGCTAAGCAACATCCAGGCCCGTAGCCCTTTAGAGCCCCTCTCTGTATGCTGAGCATAGGGAAACGCGCTGCACTCTCCTTGGCAGCAGCTTAAGGTCCTCAGCACTTGCACACGTCCACGGACACCGTTCTGGCACGTCCCACATGGCGTCGAAGTCTTTCGCATTACCCTAGGCTGAGCTGAACTCAGAGAAACCCTCGGCTTCGCATTCCACCTAGGACCTCCTGCCTGAAGTCACCGTGCCTCCCAGAGAGAGTCGGCTTGCGTTCTTACTGCCATGTAAGTCCCCTTCCTCCTGTGGCACTGCAGGCTTTGAATAGCCACAGGCCCAGAGGAGCAACTACTCCGTTCCTTGGTTGAGGCAGTTCGCTTGATGCAGAACACCTTACTTCGAGAAGTTGATTCAGCGAAGGAAACTCAGGGTGACCTGTGTCTCTTTGGGCTTGCTACAAACCACGGGGATGTCTGCTGAGTGCGCCCACGGAAACGGGGGCCTGCTGCAAGTAGCCTTGCTTTCCCGTTTGGAAGGCGGCGTTCATGCTGCCTTGAAGCTACGTGACATTCCCTGCTCTCGACAGGCCTGTTAGCCCTGTCAGAGTGCTTTGGGGAACGTTATGAGTCTGCTCTGTCTAAACGAGGTGCTTCCATGGCCGCGGCTCTGGTCCGCCTGACAAGCTCTAGAGCTAGAGGGAACCTCAACGTGACAAGTTGCCTCCAGCGTAGGCCCCTAGTAGCCTTGCAGAAAGGGAGGCAGGCAGCTGTCTCCATGAGTTCTCAGTCGCTTAGAGGCTTTATTTTAAAGGAAGTAGTACACTTTGGAGGACTCCTAGGCCTCTCGGGTATGCATCACTTTCCCTCCAAGTTCACCGAGTACCTCCAGACCCCTGTGGGGCAGCTGAGCAACTTCGAGGCCCATTGGTTAACACCTCACCCACACCCCCGAGCCCCTCTGTGTGTGCCGCGCGATGGGCTACACACTGGACGTCCCTCGAGGAGCGCTACATTTCCAGAGCCCTCGAACAGCCTCAGGACAGCATTTCGGGTGAGTCCTACTTTGTCATGGCCCTTGTGTGAGCTGCCATGGGAAAACACTGTGCTTTGAATACTTCGAGGACCTCGTACCTGAAGTCACTCTGCCCGAGGAGAAAGTCAGCATCTTACCATGCCGTGTCGCTAAGGGCACGCCCAGCACGAACACAGGCCTGGAAGTAAGGCCCCGAGTGGCGGTGCAGAAGCGGAGGCGTGCAGCAGTTTCCATGACACGGCGGCCTCGGTTCTGGGCAACTTCAACGGCAGCAGGGTTTTCTGGACACCTAGGAGGCTGGCGCGGGCCCCCTGTTCCCGGCAGGAACACTGGGTACCGCCAGGCCCACCTGGGTCTGCTAAGCAACATCCAGGCCCGTAGCCCTTTAGAGCCCCTCTGTGTATGCCGAGCGTAGGGAAACGCGCTGCACTCTCCTTGGGAGCAGCTTAAGGTCCTCAGCACTCGCACACGTTCACGGACACCGTTCTGGCACGTCCCACAGGGCGTCGAAGTCTTACGCATTACCCCAGGCTGAGCTGAACTCAGGGAAACCCTCGGCTTCGCATTCCACCTAGGACCTCCTGCCTGAAGTCACCGTGCCTCCCAGAGAGAGTCGGCTTGCGTTCTTACTGCCATGTAAGTCCCCTTCCTCCTGTGGCACTGCAGGCTTTGAATAGCCACAGGCCCAGAGGAGCAGCTACGGTGTTCCTTGGTTGAGGCAGTTCGCTTGATGCAGAACACCTTACCTCGAGAAGTTGATTGAGGGAAGAAAACTCAGGGTGACCTGTGTCTCTGGGCTTGCTAGAAACCACGGGATTGTCTGCTGAGTGCACCCACGGAAACGGGGGCCTGCTGCAAGTAGCCTTGCTTTCCCGTTTGGAAGGCTGCGTTCATGCTGCCTTGAAGCTACCTGACATTCCCTGCTCTCGACAGGCCTGTTAGCCCTGTCAGAGTGCTTCGGGGAACGTTATGAGTCTGCTCTGTCTAAACCAGGTGCTTCCATGGCCGCGGCTCTGGTCCGCCTGACAAGCTCTAGAGCTAGAGGGAACCTCAACGTGACAAGTTGCCTCCAGCGTAGGCCCCTACTAGCCGTGCAGAAAGGGAGGCAGGCAGCTGTCTCCATGAGTTCTCAGTCGCTTAGAGGCTTTATTTTAAAGGAAGTAGTACACTTTGGAGGACTCCTAGGCCTCTCGGGTATGCATCACTTTCCCTCCAAGTTCACCGAGTACCTCCAGACCCTGTGGGGCGGCTGAGCAACTTCGAGGCCCATTGGTTGACCCCACTCCCCCACCCCCGGAGGCCCTCTGTGCGTGCCGCTCGATGGGCTACACACTGGACGTCCCTCGAGGAGCGCTACATTTCCAGAGCCCTCGAACTGCCTCAGGACAGCATTTCGGGTGAGTCCGACTTTGTCATGGCCCTTGTGTGAGCTGCCATGGGAAACACTGTGCTTTGAATACTTCGAGGACCTCGTACCTGAAGTCACTCTGCCCGAGGAGAAAGTCAGCATCTTACCATGCCGTGTCGCTAAGGGCACGCCCAGCACGAACACAGGCCTGGAAGTAAGGCCCCGAGTGGCGGTGCAGAAGCGGAGGCGTGCAGCAGTGTCCATGAGACGGCGGCCTCGGTTCTGGGCAACTTCAACGGCAGCAGGGTTTTCTGGACACCTAGGAGGCTGGCGCGGGCCCCCTGTTCCCGGCAGGAACACTGGGTACCGCCAGGCCCACCTGGGTCTGCTAAGCAACATCCAGGCCCGTAGCCCTTTAGAGCCCCTCTCTGTATGCCGAGCATAGGGAAATGCGCTGCACTCTCCTTGGCAGCAGCTTAAGGTCGTCAGCACTCGCACACGTCCACGGACACCGTTCTGGCACGTCCCACATGGCGTCGAAGTCTTTCGCATTACCCTAGGCTGAGCTGAACTCAGAGAAACCCTCGGCTTCGCATTCCACCTAGGACCTCCTGCCTGAAGTCACCGTGCCTCCCAGAGAGTGTCGGCTTGCGTTCTTACTGCCATGTAAGTCCCCTTCCTCCTGTGGCACTGCAGGCTTTGAATAGCCACAGGCCCAGAGGAGCAGCTACGCCGTTCCTTGGTTGAGGCAGTTCGCTTGATGCAGAACACCTTACTTCGAGAAGTTGATTCAGCGAAGGAAACTCAGGGTGACTTGTGTCTCTTTGGGCTTGCTACAAACCACGGGGATGTCTGCTGAGTGCGCCCACGGAAACGGGGGCCTGCTGCAAGTAGCCTTGCTTTCCCATTTGGAAGGCTGCGTTTATGCTGCCTTGAAGCTACGTGACATTCCCTGCTCTCGACAGGCCTGTTAGCCCTGTCAGAGTGCTTCGGGGAACTTTATGAGTCTGATCTGTCTAAACCAGGTGCTTCCATGGCCGCGGCTCTGGTCCGCCTGACAAGCTCTAGAGCTAGAGGGAACCTCAACGTGACAAGTTGCCTCCAGCGGAGGCCCCTAGTAGCCGTGCAGAAAGGGAGGCAGGCAGCTGTCTCCATGAGTTCTCAGTCGCTAAGAGGCTTTATTTTAAAGGAAGTACCCTTTGGAGGACTCCTAGGCCTCTCGGGTATGCATCACTTTCCCTCCAAGTTCACCGAGTACCTCCAGACCCCTGTGGGGCGGCTGAGCAACTTCGAGGCCCATTGGTTGACCCCACTCCCCCACCCCCGGAGGCCCTCTGTGCGTGCCGCGCGATGGGCTACACACTGGACGTCCCTCGAGGAGCGCTACATTTCCAGAGCCCTCGAACAGCCTCAGGACAGCATTTCGGGTGAGTCCGACTTTGTCATGGCCCTTGTGTGAGCTGCCATGGGAAAACACTGTGCTTTGAATACTTCGAGGACCTCGTACCTGAAGTCACTCTGCCCGAGGAGAAAGTCAGCATCTTACCATGCCGTGTCGCTAAGGGCACGCCCAGCACGAACACAGGCCTGGAAGTAAGGCCCCCAGTGGCGGTGCAGAAGCGGAGGCGTGCAGCAGTTGCCATGAGACGGCGGCCTCGGTTCTGGGCAACTTCAACGGCAGCAGGGTTTTCTGGACACCTAGGAGGCTGGCGCGGGTCCCCTGTTCCCGGCAGGAACACTGGGTACCACCAGGCCCACCTGGGTCTGCTAAGCAACATCCAGGCCCGTAGCCCTTTAGAGCCCCTCTCTGTATGCTGAGCATAGGGAAACGCGCTGCACTCTCCTTGGCAGCAGCTTAAGGTCCTCAGCACTTGCACACGTCCACGGACACCGTTCTGGCACGTCCCACATGGCGTCGAAGTCTTTCGCATTACCCTAGGCTGAGCTGAACTCAGAGAAACCCTCGGCTTCGCATTCCACCTAGGACCTCCTGCCTGAAGTCACCGTGCCTCCCAGAGAGAGTCGGCTTGCGTTCTTACTGCCATGTAAGTCCCCTTCCTCCTGTGGCACTGCAGGCTTTGAATAGCCACAGGCCCAGAGGAGCAACTACTCCGTTCCTTGGTTGAGGCAGTTCGCTTGATGCAGAACACCTTACTTCGAGAAGTTGATTCAGCGAAGGAAACTCAGGGTGACCTGTGTCTCTTTGGGCTTGCTACAAACCACGGGGATGTCTGCTGAGTGCGCCCACGGAAACGGGGGCCTGCTGCAAGTAGCCTTGCTTTCCCGTTTGGAAGGCGGCGTTCATGCTGCCTTGAAGCTACGTGACATTCCCTGCTCTCGACAGGCCTGTTAGCCCTGTCAGAGTGCTTCGGGGAACGTTATGAGTCTGCTCTGTCTAAACGAGGTGCTTCCATGGCCGCGGCTCTGGTCCGCCTGACAAGCTCTAGAGCTAGAGGGAACCTCAACGTGACAAGTTGCCTCCAGCGTAGGCCCCTAGTAGCCTTGCAGAAAGGGAGGCAGGCAGCTGTCTCCATGAGTTCTCAGTCGCTTAGAGGCTTTATTTTAAAGGAAGTAGTACACTTTGGAGGACTCCTAGGCCTCTCGGGTATGCATCACTTTCCCTCCAAGTTCACCGAGTACCTCCAGACCCCTGTGGGGCAGCTGAGCAACTTCGAGGCCCATTGGTTAACACCTCACCCACACCCCCGAGCCCCTCTGTGTGTGCCGCGCGATGGGCTACACACTGGACGTCCCTCGAGGAGCGCTACATTTCCAGAGCCCTCGAACAGCCTCAGGACAGCATTTCGGGTGAGTCCTACTTTGTCATGGCCCTTGTGTGAGCTGCCATGGGAAAACACTGTGCTTTGAATACTTCGAGGACCTCGTACCTGAAGTCACTCTGCCCGAGGAGAAAGTCAGCATCTTACCATGCCGTGTCGCTAAGGGCACGCCCAGCACGAACACAGGCCTGGAAGTAAGGCCCCGAGTGGCGGTGCAGAAGCGGAGGCGTGCAGCAGTTTCCATGACACGGCGGCCTCGGTTCTGGGCAACTTCAACGGCAGCAGGGTTTTCTGGACACCTAGGAGGCTGGCGCGGGCCCCCTGTTCCCGGCAGGAACACTGGGTACCGCCAGGCCCACCTGGGTCTGCTAAGCAACATCCAGGCCCGTAGCCCTTTAGAGCCCCTCTGTGTATGCCGAGCGTAGGGAAACGCGCTGCACTCTCCTTGGGAGCAGCTTAAGGTCCTCAGCACTCGCACACGTTCACGGACACCGTTCTGGCACGTCCCACAGGGCGTCGAAGTCTTACGCATTACCCCAGGCTGAGCTGAACTCAGGGAAACCCTCGGCTTCGCATTCCACCTAGGACCTCCTGCCTGAAGTCACCGTGCCTCCCAGAGAGAGTCGGCTTGCGTTCTTACTGCCATGTAAGTCCCCTTCCTCCTGTGGCACTGCAGGCTTTGAATAGCCACAGGCCCAGAGGAGCAGCTACGGTGTTCCTTGGTTGAGGCAGTTCGCTTGATGCAGAACACCTTACCTCGAGAAGTTGATTGAGGGAAGAAAACTCAGGGTGACCTGTGTCTCTGGGCTTGCTAGAAACCACGGGATTGTCTGCTGAGTGCACCCACGGAAACGGGGGCCTGCTGCAAGTAGCCTTGCTTTCCCGTTTGGAAGGCTGCGTTCATGCTGCCTTGAAGCTACCTGACATTCCCTGCTCTCGACAGGCCTGTTAGCCCTGTCAGAGTGCTTCGGGGAACGTTATGAGTCTGCTCTGTCTAAACCAGGTGCTTCCATGGCCGCGGCTCTGGTCCGCCTGACAAGCTCTAGAGCTAGAGGGAACCTCAACGTGACAAGTTGCCTCCAGCGTAGGCCCCTACTAGCCGTGCAGAAAGGGAGGCAGGCAGCTGTCTCCATGAGTTCTCAGTCGCTTAGAGGCTTTATTTTAAAGGAAGTAGTACACTTTGGAGGACTCCTAGGCCTCTCGGGTATGCATCACTTTCCCTCCAAGTTCACCGAGTACCTCCAGACCCCTGTGGGGCGGCTGAGCAACTTCGAGGCCCATTGGTTGACCCCACTCCCCCACCCCCGGAGGCCCTCTGTGCGTGCCGCGCGATGGGCTACACACTGGACGTCCCTCGAGGAGCGCTACATTTCCAGAGCCCTCGAACTGCCTCAGGACAGCATTTCGGGTGAGTCCGACTTTGTCATGGCCCTTGTGTGAGCTGCCATGGGAAAACACTGTGCTTTGAATACTTCGAGGACCTCGTACCTGAAGTCACTCTGCCCGAGGAGAAAGTCAGCATCTTACCATGCCGTGTCGCTAAGGGCACGCCCAGCACGAACACAGGCCTGGAAGTAAGGCCCCGAGTGGCGGTGCAGAAGCGGAGGCGTGCAGCAGTGTCCATGAGACGGCGGCCTCGGTTCTGGGCAACTTCAACGGCAGCAGGGTTTTCTGGACACCTAGGAGGCTGGCGCGGGCCCCCTGTTCCCGGCAGGAACACTGGGTACCGCCAGGCCCACCTGGGTCTGCTAAGCAACATCCAGGCCCGTAGCCCTTTAGAGCCCCTCTCTGTATGCCGAGCATAGGGAAATGCGCTGCACTCTCCTTGGCAGCAGCTTAAGGTCGTCAGCACTCGCACACGTCCACGGACACCGTTCTGGCACGTCCCACATGGCGTCGAAGTCTTTCGCATTACCCTAGGCTGAGCTGAACTCAGAGAAACCCTCGGCTTCGCATTCCACCTAGGACCTCCTGCCTGAAGTCACCGTGCCTCCCAGAGAGTGTCGGCTTGCGTTCTTACTGCCATGTAAGTCCCCTTCCTCCTGTGGCACTGCAGGCTTTGAATAGCCACAGGCCCAGAGGAGCAGCTACGCCGTTCCTTGGTTGAGGCAGTTCGCTTGATGCAGAACACCTTACTTCGAGAAGTTGATTCAGCGAAGGAAACTCAGGGTGACTTGTGTCTCTTTGGGCTTGCTACAAACCACGGGGATGTCTGCTGAGTGCGCCCACGGAAACGGGGGCCTGCTGCAAGTAGCCTTGCTTTCCCATTTGGAAGGCTGCGTTCATGCTGCCTTGAAGCTACGTGACATTCCCTGCTCTCGACAGGCCTGTTAGCCCTGTCAGAGTGCTTCGGGGAACTTTATGAGTCTGATCTGTCTAAACCAGGTGCTTCCATGGCCGCGGCTCTGGTCCGCCTGACAAGCTCTAGAGCTAGAGGGAACCTCAACGTGACAAGTTGCCTCCAGCGGAGGCCCCTAGTAGCCGTGCAGAAAGGGAGGCAGGCAGCTGTCTCCATGAGTTCTCAGTCGCTAAGAGGCTTTATTTTAAAGGAAGTACCCTTTGGAGGACTCCTAGGCCTCTCGGGTATGCATCACTTTCCCTCCAAGTTCACCGAGTACCTCCAGACCCCTGTGGGGCGGCTGAGCAACTTCGAGGCCCATTGGTTGACCCCACTCCCCCACCCCCGGAGGCCCTCTGTGCGTGCCGCGCGATGGGCTACACACTGGACGTCCCTCGAGGAGCGCTACATTTCCAGAGCCCTCGAACAGCCTCAGGACAGCATTTCGGGTGAGTCCGACTTTGTCATGGCCCTTGTGTGAGCTGCCATGGGAAAACACTGTGCTTTGAATACTTCGAGGACCTCGTACCTGAAGTCACTCTGCCCGAGGAGAAAGTCAGCATCTTACCATGCCGTGTCGCTAAGGGCACGCCCAGCACGAACACAGGCCTGGAAGTAAGGCCCCCAGTGGCGGTGCAGAAGCGGAGGCGTGCAGCAGTTGCCATGAGACGGCGGCCTCGGTTCTGGGCAACTTCAACGGCAGCAGGGTTTTCTGGACACCTAGGCGGCTGGCGCGGGTCCCCTGTTCCCGGCAGGAACACTGGGTACCACCAGGCCCACCTGGGTCTGCTAAGCAACATCCAGGCCCGTAGCCCTTTAGAGCCCCTCTCTGTATGCTGAGCATAGGGAAATGCGCTGCACTCTCCTTGGCAGCAGCTTAAGGTCCTCAGCACTTGCACACGTCCACGGACACCGTTCTGGCACGTCCCACATGGCGTCGAAGTCTTTCGCATTACCCTAGGCTGAGCTGAACTCAGAGAAACCCTCGGCTTCGCATTCCACCTAGGACCTCCTGCCTGAAGTCACCGTGCCTCCCAGAGAGAGTCGGCTTGCGTTCTTACTGCCATGTAAGTCCCCTTCCTCCTGTGGCACTGCAGGCTTTGAATAGCCACAGGCCCAGAGGAGCAACTACGCCGTTCCTTGGTTGAGGCAGTTCGCTTGATGCAGAACACCTTACTTCGAGAAGTTGATTCAGCGAAGGAAACTCAGGGTGACCTGTGTCTCTTTGGGCTTGCTACAAACCACGGGGATGTCTGCTGAGTGCGCCCACGGAAACGGGGGCCTGCTGCAAGTAGCCTTGCTTTCCCGTTTGGAAGGCGGCGTTCATGCTGCCTTGAAGCTACGTGACATTCCCTGCTCTCGACAGGCCTGTTAGCCCTGTCAGAGTGGTTCGGGGAACGTTATGAGTCTGCTCTGTCTAAACCAGGTGCTTCCATGGCCGCGGCTCTGGTCCGCCTGACAAGCTCTAGAGCTAGAGGGAACCTCAACGTGACAAGTTGCCTCCAGCGTAGGCCCCTAGTAGCCGTGCAGAAAGGGAGGCAGGCAGCTGTCTCCATGAGTTCTCAGTCGCTTAGAGGCTTTATTTTAAAGGAAGTAGTACACTTTGGAGGACTCCTAGGCCTCTCGGGTATGCATCACTTTCCCTCCAAGTTCACCGAGTACCTCCAGACCCCTGTGGGGCGGCTGAGCAACTTCGAGGCCCATTGGTTAACACCTCACCCACACCCCCGAGCCCCTCTGTGCGTGCCCCGGATGGGCTACATACTGGACGTCCCTTGAGGAGCGCTACATTTCCAGAGCCCTCGATCAGCCTCAGAACAGCATTTCGGGTGAGTCCGACTTTGTCATGGCCCTTGTGTGAGCTGCCATGGGAAAACACTGTGCTTTGAATACTTCGAGGACCTCGTACCTGAAGTCACTCTGCCCGAGGAGAAAGTCAGCATCTTACCATGCCATGTCGCTAAGGGCACGCCCAGCACGAACACAGGCCTGGAAGTAAGGCCCCGAGTGGCGGTGCAGAAGCGGAGGCGTGCAGCAGTTGCTATGAGGCGGCGGCCTCGGCTCTGGGCACCTTCAACGGCAGCAGGGTTTTCTGGAAACCTAGGAGGCTGGCGCGGGCCCCCTGTTCCCGGCAGGAACACTGGGTACCGCCAGGCCCACCTGGGTCTGCTAAGCAACATCCAGGCCCGTAGCCCTTTAGAGCCCCTCTCTGTGTGCCGAGCATAGGGAAACGCGCTGCACTCTCCTTGGGAGCAGCTTAAGGTCCTCAGCACTCGCACACGTTCACGCACACCGTTCTGGCACGTCCCACATGGCGTCGAAGTCTTTCGCATTACCCCAGGCTGAGCTGAACTCAGAGAAACCCTCAGCTTCACATTCCACCTAGAACCTTCTGCCTGAAGTCACCGTGCCTCCCAGAGAGAGTCGGCTTGCGTTCTTACTGCCATATAAGTCCCTTTCCTGCTGTGGCACTGCAGGCTTTGAATAGACACAGGCCCAGAGGAGCAGCTACGCCGTTCCTTGGTTGAGGCAGTTCGCTTGATGCAGAACACCCTACTTCGAGACGTTGATTCAGGGAAGGAAACTCAGGGTGACCTGTGTCTCTGGGCTTGCTAGAAACCACGGGGATGTCTGCTGAGTGCGCCCACGGAAACGGGGGCCTGCTGCAAGTAGCCTTGCTTTCCCGTTTGGAAGGCTGCGTTCATGCTGCCTTGAAGCTACGTGACATTCCCTGCTCTCGACAGGCCTGTTAGCCCTGTCAGAGTGGTTCGGGGAACGTTATGAGTCTGCTCTGTCTAAACGAGGTGCTTCCATGGCCGCGGCTCTGGTCCGCCTGACAAGCTCTAGAGCTAGAGGGAACCTCAACGTGACAAATTGCCTCCAGCGTAGGCCCCTAGTAGCCGTGCAGAAAGGGAGGCAGGCAGCTGTCTCCATGAGTTCTCAGTCGCTTAGAGGCTTTATTTTAAAGGAAGTAGTACACTTTGGAGGACTCCTAGGCCTCTCGGGTATGCATCACTTTCCCTCCAAGTTCACCGAGTACCTCCAGATCCCTGTGGGGCGGCTGAGCAACTTCGAGGCCCATTGGTTGACCCCACTCCCCCACCCCCGGAGGCCCTCTGTGCGTGCCGCGCGATGGGCTACACACTGGACGTCCCTCGAGGAGCGCTACATTTCCAGAGCCCTCGAACAGCCTCAGGACAGCATTTCGGGTGAGTCCTACTTTGTCATGGCCCTTGTGTGAGCTGCCATGGGAAAACACTGTGCTTTGAATACTTCGAGGACCTCGTACCTGAAGTCACTCTGCCCGAGGAGAAAGTCAGCATCTTACCATGCCGTGTCGCTAAGGGCACGCCCAGCACGAACACAGGCCTGGAAGTAAGGCCCCGAGTGGCGGTGCAGAAGCGGAGGCGTGCAGCAGTTTCCATGACACGGCGGCCTCGGTTCTGGGCAACTTCAACGGCAGCAGGGTTTTCTGGACACCTAGGAGGCTGGCGCGGGCCCCCTGTTCCCGGCAGGAACACTGGGTACCGCCAGGCCCACCTGGGTCTGCTAAGCAACATCCAGGCCCGTAGCCCTTTAGAGCCCCTCTGTGTATGCCGAGCGTAGGGAAACGCGCTGCACTCTCCTTGGGAGCAGCTTAAGGTCCTCAGCACTCGCACACGTTCACGGACACCGTTCTGGCACGTCCCACAGGGCGTCGAAGTCTTACGCATTACCCCAGGCTGAGCTGAACTCAGGGAAACCCTCGGCTTCGCATTCCACCTAGGACCTCCTGCCTGAAGTCACCGTGCCTCCCAGAGAGAGTCGGCTTGCGTTCTTACTGCCATGTAAGTCCCCTTCCTCCTGTGGCACTGCAGGCTTTGAATAGCCACAGGCCCAGAGGAGCAGCTACGGTGTTCCTTGGTTGAGGCAGTTCGCTTGATGCAGAACACCTTACCTCGAGAAGTTGATTGAGGGAAGAAAACTCAGGGTGACCTGTGTCTCTGGGCTTGCTAGAAACCACGGGATTGTCTGCTGAGTGCACCCACGGAAACGGGGGCCTGCTGCAAGTAGCCTTGCTTTCCCGTTTGGAAGGCTGCGTTCATGCTGCCTTGAAGCTACCTGACATTCCCTGCTCTCGACAGGCCTGTTAGCCCTGTCAGAGTGCTTCGGGGAACGTTATGAGTCTGCTCTGTCTAAACCAGGTGCTTCCATGGCCGCGGCTCTGGTCCGCCTGACAAGCTCTAGAGCTAGAGGGAACCTCAACGTGACAAGTTGCCTCCAGCGTAGGCCCCTACTAGCCGTGCAGAAAGGGAGGCAGGCAGCTGTCTCCATGAGTTCTCAGTCGCTTAGAGGCTTTATTTTAAAGGAAGTAGTACACTTTGGAGGACTCCTAGGCCTCTCGGGTATGCATCACTTTCCCTCCAAGTTCACCGAGTACCTCCAGACCCCTGTGGGGCGGCTGAGCAACTTCGAGGCCCATTGGTTGACCCCACTCCCCCACCCCCGGAGGCCCTCTGTGCGTGCCGCGCGATGGGCTACACACTGGACGTCCCTCGAGGAGCGCTACATTTCCAGAGCCCTCGAACTGCCTCAGGACAGCATTTCGGGTGAGTCCGACTTTGTCATGGCCCTTGTGTGAGCTGCCATGGGAAAACACTGTGCTTTGAATACTTCGAGGACCTCGTACCTGAAGTCACTCTGCCCGAGGAGAAAGTCAGCATCTTACCATGCCGTGTCGCTAAGGGCACGCCCAGCACGAACACAGGCCTGGAAGTAAGGCCCCGAGTGGCGGTGCAGAAGCGGAGGCGTGCAGCAGTGTCCATGAGACGGCGGCCTCGGTTCTGGGCAACTTCAACGGCAGCAGGGTTTTCTGGACACCTAGGAGGCTGGCGCGGGCCCCCTGTTCCCGGCAGGAACACTGGGTACCGCCAGGCCCACCTGGGTCTGCTAAGCAACATCCAGGCCCGTAGCCCTTTAGAGCCCCTCTCTGTATGCCGAGCATAGGGAAATGCGCTGCACTCTCCTTGGCAGCAGCTTAAGGTCGTCAGCACTCGCACACGTCCACGGACACCGTTCTGGCACGTCCCACATGGCGTCGAAGTCTTTCGCATTACCCTAGGCTGAGCTGAACTCAGAGAAACCCTCGGCTTCGCATTCCACCTAGGACCTCCTGCCTGAAGTCACCGTGCCTCCCAGAGAGTGTCGGCTTGCGTTCTTACTGCCATGTAAGTCCCCTTCCTCCTGTGGCACTGCAGGCTTTGAATAGCCACAGGCCCAGAGGAGCAGCTACGCCGTTCCTTGGTTGAGGCAGTTCGCTTGATGCAGAACACCTTACTTCGAGAAGTTGATTCAGCGAAGGAAACTCAGGGTGACTTGTGTCTCTTTGGGCTTGCTACAAACCACGGGGATGTCTGCTGAGTGCGCCCACGGAAACGGGGGCCTGCTGCAAGTAGCCTTGCTTTCCCATTTGGAAGGCTGCGTTCATGCTGCCTTGAAGCTACGTGACATTCCCTGCTCTCGACAGGCCTGTTAGCCCTGTCAGAGTGCTTCGGGGAACTTTATGAGTCTGATCTGTCTAAACCAGGTGCTTCCATGGCCGCGGCTCTGGTCCGCCTGACAAGCTCTAGAGCTAGAGGGAACCTCAACGTGACAAGTTGCCTCCAGCGGAGGCCCCTAGTAGCCGTGCAGAAAGGGAGGCAGGCAGCTGTCTCCATGAGTTCTCAGTCGCTAAGAGGCTTTATTTTAAAGGAAGTACCCTTTGGAGGACTCCTAGGCCTCTCGGGTATGCATCACTTTCCCTCCAAGTTCACCGAGTACCTCCAGACCCCTGTGGGGCGGCTGAGCAACTTCGAGGCCCATTGGTTGACCCCACTCCCCCACCCCCGGAGGCCCTCTGTGCGTGCCGCGCGATGGGCTACACACTGGACGTCCCTCGAGGAGCGCTACATTTCCAGAGCCCTCGAACAGCCTCAGGACAGCATTTCGGGTGAGTCCGACTTTGTCATGGCCCTTGTGTGAGCTGCCATGGGAAAACACTGTGCTTTGAATACTTCGAGGACCTCGTACCTGAAGTCACTCTGCCCGAGGAGAAAGTCAGCATCTTACCATGCCGTGTCGCTAAGGGCACGCCCAGCACGAACACAGGCCTGGAAGTAAGGCCCCCAGTGGCGGTGCAGAAGCGGAGGCGTGCAGCAGTTGCCATGAGACGGCGGCCTCGGTTCTGGGCAACTTCAACGGCAGCAGGGTTTTCTGGACACCTAGGCGGCTGGCGCGGGTCCCCTGTTCCCGGCAGGAACACTGGGTACCACCAGGCCCACCTGGGTCTGCTAAGCAACATCCAGGCCCGTAGCCCTTTAGAGCCCCTCTCTGTATGCTGAGCATAGGGAAATGCGCTGCACTCTCCTTGGCAGCAGCTTAAGGTCCTCAGCACTTGCACACGTCCACGGACACCGTTCTGGCACGTCCCACATGGCGTCGAAGTCTTTCGCATTACCCTAGGCTGAGCTGAACTCAGAGAAACCCTCGGCTTCGCATTCCACCTAGGACCTCCTGCCTGAAGTCACCGTGCCTCCCAGAGAGAGTCGGCTTGCGTTCTTACTGCCATGTAAGTCCCCTTCCTCCTGTGGCACTGCAGGCTTTGAATAGCCACAGGCCCAGAGGAGCAACTACGCCGTTCCTTGGTTGAGGCAGTTCGCTTGATGCAGAACACCTTACTTCGAGAAGTTGATTCAGCGAAGGAAACTCAGGGTGACCTGTGTCTCTTTGGGCTTGCTACAAACCACGGGGATGTCTGCTGAGTGCGCCCACGGAAACGGGGGCCTGCTGCAAGTAGCCTTGCTTTCCCGTTTGGAAGGCGGCGTTCATGCCGCCTTGAAGCTACGTGACATTCCCTGCTCTCGACAGGCCTGTTAGCCCTGTCAGAGTGGTTCGGGGAACGTTATGAGTCTGCTCTGTCTAAACCAGGTGCTTCCATGGCCGCGGCTCTGGTCCGCCTGACAAGCTCTAGAGCTAGAGGGAACCTCAACGTGACAAGTTGCCTCCAGCGTAGGCCCCTAGTAGCCGTGCAGAAAGGGAGGCAGGCAGCTGTCTCCATGAGTTCTCAGTCGCTTAGAGGCTTTATTTTAAAGGAAGTAGTACACTTTGGAGGACTCCTAGGCCTCTCGGGTATGCATCACTTTCCCTCCAAGTTCACCGAGTACCTCCAGACCCCTGTGGGGCGGCTGAGCAACTTCGAGGCCCATTGGTTAACACCTCACCCACACCCCCGAGCCCCTCTGTGCGTGCCGCGCGATGGGCTACATACTGGACGTCCCTTGAGGAGCGCTACATTTCCAGAGCCCTCGATCAGCCTCAGAACAGCATTTCGGGTGAGTCCGACTTTGTCATGGCCCTTGTGTGAGCTGCCATGGGAAAACACTGTGCTTTGAATACTTCGAGGACCTCGTACCTGAAGTCACTCTGCCCGAGGAGAAAGTCAGCATCTTACCATGCCATGTCGCTAAGGGCACGCCCAGCACGAACACAGGCCTGGAAGTAAGGCCCCGAGTGGCGGTGCAGAAGCGGAGGCGTGCAGCAGTTGCTATGAGGCGGCGGCCTCGGCTCTGGGCACCTTCAACGGCAGCAGGGTTTTCTGGAAACCTAGGAGGCTGGCGCGGGCCCCCTGTTCCCGGCAGGAACACTGGGTACCGCCAGGCCCACCTGGGTCTGCTAAGCAACATCCAGGCCCGTAGCCCTTTAGAGCCCCTCTCTGTGTGCCGAGCATAGGGAAACGCGCTGCACTCTCCTTGGGAGCAGCTTAAGGTCCTCAGCACTCGCACACGTTCACGCACACCGTTCTGGCACGTCCCACATGGCGTCGAAGTCTTTCGCATTACCCCAGGCTGAGCTGAACTCAGAGAAACCCTCAGCTTCACATTCCACCTAGAACCTTCTGCCTGAAGTCACCGTGCCTCCCAGAGAGAGTCGGCTTGCGTTCTTACTGCCATATAAGTCCCTTTCCTGCTGTGGCACTGCAGGCTTTGAATAGACACAGGCCCAGAGGAGCAGCTACGCCGTTCCTTGGTTGAGGCAGTTCGCTTGATGCAGAACACCCTACTTCGAGACGTTGATTCAGGGAAGGAAACTCAGGGTGACCTGTGTCTCTGGGCTTGCTAGAAACCACGGGGATGTCTGCTGAGTGCGCCCACGGAAACGGGGGCCTGCTGCAAGTAGCCTTGCTTTCCCGTTTGGAAGGCTGCGTTCATGCTGCCTTGAAGCTACGTGACATTCCCTGCTCTCGACAGGCCTGTTAGCCCTGTCAGAGTGGTTCGGGGAACGTTATGAGTCTGCTCTGTCTAAACGAGGTGCTTCCATGGCCGCGGCTCTGGTCCGCCTGACAAGCTCTAGAGCTAGAGGGAACCTCAACGTGACAAATTGCCTCCAGCGTAGGCCCCTAGTAGCCGTGCAGAAAGGGAGGCAGGCAGCTGTCTCCATGAGTTCTCAGTCGCTTAGAGGCTTTATTTTAAAGGAAGTAGTACACTTTGGAGGACTCCTAGGCCTCTCGGGTATGCATCACTTTCCCTCCAAGTTCACCGAGTACCTCCAGATCCCTGTGGGGCGGCTGAGCAACTTCGAGGCCCATTGGTTGACCCCACTCCCCCACCCCCGGAGGCCCTCTGTGCGTGCCGCGCGATGGGCTACACACTGGACGTCCCTCGAGGAGCGCTACATTTCCAGAGCCCTCGAACAGCCTCAGGACAGCATTTCGGGTGAGTCCGACTTTGTCATGGCCCTTGTGTGAGCTGCCATGGGAAAACACTGTGCTTTGAATACTTCGAGGACCTCGTACCTGAAGTCACTCTGCCCGAGGAGAAAGTCAGCATCTTACCATGCCGTGTCGCTAAGGGCACGCCCAGCACGAACACAGGCCTGGAAGTAAGGCCCCGAGTGGCGGTGCAGAAGCGGAGGCGTGCAGCAGTTGCCATGAGGCGGCGGCCTCGGCTCTGGGCACCTTCAACGGCAGCAGGGTTTTCTGGAAACCTAGGAGGCTGGCGCGGGCCCCCTGTTCCCGGCAGGAACACTGGGTACCGCCAGGCCCACCTGGGTCTGCTAAGCAACATCCAGGCCCGTAGCCCTTTAGAGCCCCTCTCTGTGTGCCGAGCATAGGGAAATGCGCTGCACTCTCCTTGGGAGCAGCTTAAGGTCCTCAGCACTCGCACACGTTCACGCACACCGTTCTGGCACGTCCCACATGGCGTCGAAGTCTTTCGCATTACCCCAGGCTGAGCTGAACCCAGAGAAACCCTCAGCTTCGCATTCCAACTAGAACCTCCTGCCTGAAGTCACCGTGCCTCCCAGAGAGAGTCGGCTTGCGTTCTTACTGCCATGTAAGTCCCTTTCCTCCTGTGGCACTGCAGGCTTTGAATAGCCACAGGCCCAGAGGAGAAGCTACGCCGTTCCTTGGTTGAGGCAGTTCGCTTGATGCAGAACACCCTACTTCGAGACGTTGATTCACGGAAGGAAACTCAGGGTGACCTGTGTCTCTGGGCTTGCTAGAAACCACGGGGATGTCTGCTGAGTGCGCCCACGGAAACGGCGGACTGCTGCAAGTAGCCTTGCTTTCCCGTTTGGAAGGCTGCGTTCATGCTGCCTTGAAGCTACCTGACATTCCCTGCTCTCGACAGGCCTGTTAGCCCTGTCAGAGTGCTTCGGGGAACGTTATGAGTCTGCTCTGTCTAAACCAGGTGCTTCCATGGCCGCGGCTCTGGTCCGCCTGACAAGCTCTAGAGCTGGAGGGAACCTCAACGTGACAAGTTGCCTCCAGCGGAGGCCCCTAGTAGCCGTGCAGAAAGGGAGGCAGGCAGCTGTCTCCATGAGTTCTCAGTCGCTAAGAGGCTTTATTTTAAAGGAAGTACCCTTTGGAGGACTCCTAGGCCTCTCGGGTATGCATCACTTTCCCTCCAAGTTCACCGAGTACCTCCAGACCCCTGTGGGGCGGCTGAGCAACTTCGAGGCCCATTGGTTGACCCCACTCCCCCACCCCCGGAGGCCCTCTGTGCGTGCCGCGCGATGGGCTACACACTGGACGTCCCTCGAGGAGCGCTACATTTCCAGAGCCCTCGAACAGCCTCAGGACAGCATTTCGGGTGAGTCCGACTTTGTCATGGCCCTTGTGTGAGCTGCCATGGGAAAACACTGTGCTTTGAATACTTCGAGGATCTCGTACCTGAAGTCACTCTGCCCGAGGAGAAAGTCAGCATCTTACCATGCCGTGTCGCTAAGGGCACGCCCAGCACGAACACAGGCCTGGAAGTAAGGCCCCCAGTGGCGGTGCAGAAGCGGAGGCGTGCAGCAGTTGCCATGAGACGGCGGCCTCGGTTCTGGGCAACTTCAACGGCAGCAGGGTTTTCTGGACACCTAGGAGGCTGGCGCGGGTCCCCTGTTCCCGGCAGGAACACTGGGTACCACCAGGCCCACCTGGGTCTGCTAAGCAACATCCAGGCCCGTAGCCCTTTAGAGCCCCTCTCTGTATGCTGAGCATAGGGAAATGCGCTGCACTCTCCTTGGCAGCAGCTTAAGGTCCTCAGCACTTGCACACGTCCACGGACACCGTTCTGGCACGTCCCACATGGCGTCGAAGTCTTTCGCATTACCCTAGGCTGAGCTGAACTCAGAGAAACCCTCGGCTTCGCATTCCACCTAGGACCTCCTGCCTGAAGTCACCGTGCCTCCCAGAGAGAGTCGGCTTGCGTTCTTACTGCCATGTAAGTCCCCTTCCTCCTGTGGCACTGCAGGCTTTGAATAGCCACAGGCCCAGAGGAGCAACTACGCCGTTCCTTGGTTGAGGCAGTTCGCTTGATGCAGAACACCTTACTTCGAGAAGTTGATTCAGCGAAGGAAACTCAGGGTGACCTGTGTCTCTTTGGGCTTGCTAGAAACCACGGGGATGTCTGCTGAGTGCGCCCACGGAAACGGGGGCCTGCTGCAAGTAGCCTTGCTTTCCCGTTTGGAAGGCTGCGTTCATGCTGCCTTGAAGCTACGTGACATTCCCTGCTCTCGACAGGCCTGTTAGCCCTGTCAGAGTGCTTCGGGGAACGTTATGAGTCTGCTCTGTCTAAACCAGGTGCTTCCATGGCCGCGGCTCTGGTCCGCCTGACAAGCTCTAGAGCTAGAGGGAACCTCAACGTGACAAGTTGCCTCCAGCGTAGGCCCCTAGTAGCCGTGCAGAAAGGGAGGCAGGCAGCTGTCTCCATGAGTTCTCAGTCGCTTAGAGGCTTTATTTTAAAGGAAGTAGTACACTTTGGAGGACTCCTAGGCCTCTCGGGTATGCATCACTTTCCTTCCAAGTTCACCGAGTACCACCAGACCCCTGTGGGGCGGCTGAGCAACTTCGAGGCCCATTGGTTAACACCTCACCCACACCCCCGAGCCCCTCTGTGCGTGCCGCGCGATGGGCTACATACTGGACGTCCCTCGAGGAGCGCTATATTTCCAGAGCCCTCGAACAGCCTCAGAACAGCATTTCGGGTGAGTCCGACTTTATCATGGCCCGTGTGTGAGCTGCCATGGGAAAACACTGTGCTTTGAATACTTCGAGGACCTCGTACCTGAAGTCACTCTGCCCGAGGAGAAAGTCAGCATCTTACCATGCCATGTCGCTAAGGGCACGCCCAGCACGAACACAGGCCTGGAAGTAAGGCCCCGAGTGGCGGTGCAGAAGCGGAGGCGTGCAGCAGTTGCCATGAGGCGGCGGCCTCGGCTCTGGGCACCTTCAACGGCAGCAGGGTTTTCTGGAAACCTAGGAGGCTGGCGCGGGCCCCCTGTTCCCGGCAGGAACACTGGGTACCGCCAGGCCCACCTGGGTCTGCTAAGCAACATCCAGGCCCGTAGCCCTTTAGAGCCCCTCTCTGTGTGCCGAGCATAGGGAAACGCGCTGCACTCTCCTTGGGAGCAGCTTAAGGTCCTCAGCACTCGCACACGTTCACGCACACCGTTCTGGCACGTCCCACATGGCGTCGAAGTCTTTCGCATTACCCCAGGCTGAGCTGAACTCAGAGAAACCCTCAGCTTCACATTCCACCTAGAACCTTCTGCCTGAAGTCACCGTGCCTCCCAGAGAGAGTCGGCTTGCGTTCTTACTGCCATATAAGTCCCTTTCCTCCTGTGGCACTGCAGGCTTTGAATAGACACAGGCCCAGAGGAGCAGCTACGCCGTTCCTTGGTTGAGGCAGTTCGCTTGATGCAGAACACCTTACTTCGAGAAGTTGATTGAGGGAAGAAAACTCAGGGTGACCTGTGTCTCTGGGCTTGCTAGAAACCACGGGGATGTCTGCTGAGTGCACCCACGGAAACGGGGGCCTGCTGCAAGTAGCCTTGCTTTCCCGTTTGGAAGGCTGCGTTCATGCTGCCTTGAAGCTACCTGACATTCCCTGCTCTCGACAGGCCTGTTAGCCCTGTCAGAGTGCTTCGGGGAACGTTATGAGTCTGCTCTGTCTAAACCAGGTGCTTCCATGGCCGCGGCTCTGGTCCGCCTGACAAGCTCTAGAGCTAGAGGGAACCTCAACGTGACAAGTTGCCTCCAGCGTAGGCCCCTAGTAGCCGTGCAGAAAGGGAGGCAGGCAGCTGTCTCCATGAGTTCTCAGTCGCTTAGAGGCTTTATTTTAAAGGAAGTAGTACACTTTGGAGGACTCCTAGGCCTCTCGGGTATGCATCACTTTCCCTCCAAGTTCACCGAGTACTTCCAGATCCCTGTGGGGCGGCTGAGCAACTTCGAGGCCCATTGGTTGACCCCACTCCCCCACCCCCGGAGGCCCTCTGTGCGTGCCGCGCGATGGGCTACACACTGGACGTCCCTCGAGGAGCGCTACATTTCCAGAGCCCTCGAACAGCCTCAGGACAGCATTTCGGGTGAGTCCGACTTTGTCATGGCCCTTGTGTGAGCTGCCATGGGAAAACACTGTGCTTTGAATACTTCGAGGACCTCGTACCTGAAGTCACTCTGCCCGAGGAGAAAGTCAGCATCTTACCATGCCGTGTCGCTAAGGGCACGCCCAGCACGAACACAGGCCTGGAAGTAAGGTCCCGAGTGGCGGTGCAGAAGCGGAGGCGTGAAGCAGTTTCCATGAGACGGCGGCCTCGGTTCTGGGCAACTTCAACGACAGCAGGGTTTTCTGGACACCTAGGAGGCTGGCGCGGGCCCCCTGTTCCCGGCAGGAACACTGGGTACCGCCAGGCCCACCTGGGTCTGCTAAGCAACATCCAGGCCCGTAGCCCTTTAGAGCCCCTCTCTGTATGCCGAGCATAGGGAAATGCTCTGCACTCTCCTTGGCAGCAGCTTAAGGTCCTCAGCACTTGCACACGTCCACGGACACCGTTCTGGCACGTCCCACATGGCGTCGAAGTCTTTCGCATTACCCTAGGCTGAGCTGAACTCAGAGAAACCCTCGGCTTCGCATTCCACCTAGGACCTCCTGCCTGAAGTCACCGTGCCTCCCAGAGAGAGTCGGCTTGCGTTCTTACTGCCATGTAAGTCCCCTTCCTCCTGTGGCACTGCAGGCTTTGAATAGCCACAGGCCCAGAGGAGCAGCTACGCCGTTCCTTGGTTGAGGCAGTTCGCTTGATGCAGAACACCTTACTTCGAGAAGTTGATTCAGCGAAGGAAACTCAGGGTGACCTGTGTCTCTTTGGGCTTGCTACAAACCATGGGGATGTCTGCTGAGTGCGCCCACGGAAACGGGGGCCTGCTGCAAGTAGCCTTGCTTTCCCGTTTGGAAGGCTGCGTTCATGCTGCCTTGAAGCTACGTGACATTCCCTGCTCTCGACAGGCCTGTTAGCCCTGTCAGAGTGCTTCGGGGAACGTTATGAGTCTGCTCTGTCTAAACGAGGTGCTTCCATGGCCGCGGCTCTGGTCCGCCTGACAAGCTCTAGAGCTAGAGGGAACCTCAACGTGACAAATTGCCTCCAGCGTAGGCCCCTAGTAGCCGTGCAGAAAGGGAGGCAGGCAGCTGTCTCCATGAGTTCTCAGTCGCTTAGAGGCTTTATTTTAAAGGAAGTAGTACACTTTGGAGGACTCCTAGGCCTCTCGGGTATGCATCACTTTCCCTCCAAGTTCACCGAGTACCTCCAGATCCCTGTGGGGCGGCTGAGCAACTTCGAGGCCCATTGGTTGACCCCACTCCCCCACCCCCGGAGGCCCTCTGTGCGTGCCGCGCGATGGGCTACACACTGGACGTCCCTCGAGGAGCGCTACATTTCCAGAGCCCTCGAACAGCCTCAGGACAGCATTTCGGGTGAGTCCGACTTTGTCATGGCCCTTGTGTGAGCTGCCATGGGAAAACACTGTGCTTTGAATACTTCGAGGACCTCGTACCTGAAGTCACTCTGCCCGAGGAGAAAGTCAGCATCTTACCATGCCGTGTCGCTAAGGGCACGCCCAGCACGAACACAGGCCTGGAAGTAAGGCCCCGAGTGGCGGTGCAGAAGCGGAGGCGTGAAGCAGTTTCCATGAGACGGCGGCCTCGGTTCTGGGCAACTTCAACGGCAGCAGGGTTTTCTGGACACCTAGGAGGCTGGCGCGGGCCCCCTGTTCCCGGCAGTTACACTGGGTACCGCCAGGCCCACCTGGGTCTGCTAAGCAACATCCAGGCCCGTAGCCCTTTAGAGCCCCTCTCTGTATGCCGAGCATAGGGAAATGCGCTGCACTCTCCTTGGGAGCAGCTTAAGGTCCTCAGCACTTGCACACGTCCACGGACACCGTTCTGGCACGTCCCACATGGCGTCGAAGTCTTTCGCATTACCCTAGGCTGAGCTGAACTCAGAGAAACCCTCGGCTTCGCATTCCACCTAGGACCTCCTGCCTGAAGTCACCGTGCCTCCCAGAGAGAGTCGGCTTGCGTTCTTACTGCCATGTAAGTCCCCTTCCTCCTGTGGCACTGCAGGCTTTGAATAGCCACAGGCCCAGAGGAGCAGCTACGCCGTTCCTTGGTTGAGGCAGTTCGCTTGATGCAGAACACCTTACTTCGAGAAGTTGATTGAGGGAAGAAAACTCAGGGTGACCTGTGTCTCTGGGCTTGCTAGAAACCACGGGGATGTCTGCTGAGTGCGCCCACGGAAACGGGGGCCTGCTGCAAGTAGCCTTGCTTTCCCGTTTGGAAGGCTGCGTTCATGCTGCCTTGAAGCTACGTGACATTCCCTGCTCTCGACAGGCCTGTTAGCCCTGTCAGAGTGCTTCGGGGAACGTTATGAGTCTGCTCTGTCTAAACCAGGTGCTTCCATGGCCGCGGCTCTGGTCCGCCTGACAAGCTCTAGAGCTAGAGGGAACCTCAACGTGACAAGTTGCCTCCAGCGTAGGCCCCTAGTAGCCGTGCAGAAAGGGAGGCAGGCAGCTGTCTCCATGAGTTCTCAGTCGCTTAGAGGCTTTATTTTAAAGGAAGTAGTACACTTTGGAGGACTCCTAGGCCTCTCGGGTATGCATCACTTTCCCTCCAAGTTCACCGAGTACCTCCAGACCCCTGTGGGGCGGCTGAGCAACTTCGAGGCCCATTGGTTGACCCCACTCCCCCACCCCCGGAGGCCCTCTGTGCGTGCCGCGTGATGGGCTACACACTGGACGTCCCTCGAGGAGCGCTACATTTCCAGAGCCCTCGAACAGCCTCAGGACAGCATTTCGGGTGAGTCCGACTTTGTCATGGCCCTTGTGTGAGCTGCCATGGGAAAACACTGTGCTTTGAATACTTCGAGGACCTCGTACCTGAAGTCACTCTGCCCGAGGAGAAAGTCAGCATCTTACCATGCCGTGTCGCTAAGGGCACGCTCAGCACGTACACAGGCCTGGAAGTAAGGCCCCGAGTGGCGGTGCAGAAGCGGAGGCGTGCAGCAGTTGCCATGAGGCGGCGGCCTCGGCTCTGGGCACCTTCAACGGCAGCAGGGTTTTCTGGACAGCTAGGAGGCTGGCGCGGGCCCCCTGTTCCCGGCAGGAACACTGAGTACCACCAGGCCCACCTGGGTCTGCTAAGCAACATCCAGGCCCGTAGCCCTTTAGAGGCCCTCTGTGTATATGCCGAGCGTAGGGAAACGCGCTGCACTCTCCTTGGGAGCAGCTTAAGGTCCTCAGCACTCGCACACGTTCACGCACACCGTTCTGGCACATCCCACAGGGCGTCGAAGTCTTACGCATTACCCCAGGCTGAGCTGAACTCAGAGAAACCCTCGGCTTCGCATTCCACCTAGGACCTCCTGCCTGAAGTCACCGTGCCTCCCAGAGAGAGTCGGCTTGCGTTCTTACTGCCATGTAAGTCCCCTTCCTTCTGTGGCACTGCAGGCTTTGAATAGCCACAGACCCAGAGGAGCAGCTACGCCGTTCCTTGGTTGAGGCAGTTCGCTTGATGCAGAACACCTTACTTCGAGAAGTTGATTGAGGGAAGGAAACTCATGGTGACCTGTGTCTCTGGGCTTGCTAGAAACCACGGGGATGTCTGCTGAGTGCGCCCACGGAAACGGGGGCCTGCTGCAAGTAGCCTTGCTTTCCCGTTTGGAAGGCAGCGTTCATGCTGCCTTGAAGCTACCTGACATTCCCTGCTCTCGACAGGCCTGTTAGCCCTGTCACAGTGCTTCGGGGAACGGTATGAGTCTGCTCTGTCTAAACCAGGTGCTTCCATGGCCGCGGCTCTGGTCCGCCTGACAAGCTCTAGAGCTAGAGGGAACCTCAACGTGACAAGTTGCCTCCAGCGTAGGCCCCTAGTAGCCGTGCAGAAAGGGAGGCAGGCAGCTGTCTCCATGAGTTCTCAGTCGCTTAGAGGCTTTATTTTAAAGGAAGTAGTACACTTTGGAGGACTCCTAGGCCTCTCGGGTATGCATCACTTTCCCTCCAAGTTCACCGAGTACCTCCAGATCCCTGTGGGGCGGCTGAGCAACTTCGAGGCCCATTGGTTGACCCCACTCCCCCACCCCCGGAGGCCCTCTGTGCGTGCCGCGCGATGGGCTACACACTGGACGTCCCTCGAGGAGCGCTACATTTCCAGAGCCCTCGAACAGCCTCAGGACAGCATTTCGGGTGAGTCCGACTTTGTCATGGCCCTTGTGTGAGCTGCCATGGGAAAACACTGTGCTTTGAATACTTCGAGGACCTCGTACCTGAAGTCACTCTGCCCGAGGAGAAAGTCAGCATCTTACCATGCCGTGTCGCTAAGGGCACGCCCAGCACGAACACAGGCCTGGAAGTAAGGCCCCGAGTGGCGGTGCAGAAGCGGAGGCGTGCAGCAGTTTCCATGAGACGGCGGCCTCGGTTCTGGGCACCTTCAACGGCAGCAGGGTTTTCTGGACACCTAGGAGGCTGGCGCGGGCCCCCTGTTCCCGGCAGGAACACTGGGTACCGCCAGGCCCACCTGGGTCTGCTAAGCAACATCCAGGCCCGTAGCCCTTTAGAGCCCCTCTGTGTATGCCGAGCATAGGGAAATGCGCTGCACTCTCCTTGGGAGCAGCTTAAGGTCCTCAGCACTTGCACACGTCCACGGACACCGTTCTGGCACGTCCCACATGGCGTCGAAGTCTTTCGCATTACCCTAGGCTGAGCTGAACTCAGAGAAACCCTCGGCTTCGCATTCCACCTAGGACCTCCTGCCTGAAGTCACCGTGCCTCCCAGAGAGAGTCGGCTTGCGTTCTTACTGCCATGTAAGTCCCCTTCCTCCTGTGGCACTGCAGGCTTTGAATAGCCACAGGCCCAGAGGAGCAGCTACGCCGTTCCTTGGTTGAGGTAGTTCGCTTGATGCAGAACACCTTACTTCGAGAAGTTGATTCAGCGAAGGAAACTCAGGGTCACCTGTGTCTCTTTGGGCTTGCTATAAACCACGGGGATGTCTGTTGAGTGCGCCCACGGAAACGGGGGCCTGCTGCAAGTAGCCTTGCTTTCCCGTTTGGAAGGCTACGTTCATGCTGCCTTGAAGCTACGTGACATTCCCTGCTCTCGACAGGCCTGTTAGCCCTGTCAGAGTGCTTCGGGGAACTTTATGAGTCTGATCTGTCTAAACCAGGTGCTTCCTTGGCCGCGGCTCTGGTCCGCCTGACAAGCTCTAGAGCTAGAGGGAACCTCAACGTGACAAGTTGCCTCCAGCGTAGGCCCCTACTAGCCGTGCAGAAAGGGAGGCAGGCAGCTGTCTCCATGAGTTCTCAGTCGCTTAGAGGCTTTATTTTAAAGGAAGTAGTACACTTTGGAGGACTCCTAGGCCTCTCGGGTATGCATCACTTTCCCTCCAAGTTCACCGAGTACCTCCAGACCCCTGTGGGGCGGCTGAGCAACTTCGAGGCCCATTGGTTGACCCCACTCCCCCACCCCCGGAGGCCCTCTGTGCGTGCCGCGCGATGGGTTACACACTGGACGTCCCTCGAGGAGCGCTACATTTCCAGAGCCCTCGAACAGCCTCAGGACAGCATTTCGGGTGAGTCCGACTTTGTCATGGCCCTTGTGTGAGCTGCCATGGGAAAACACTGTGCTTTGAATACTTCGAGGACCTCGTACCTGAAGTCACTCTGCCCGAGGAGAAAGTCAGCATCTTACCATGCCGTGTCGCTAAGGGCACGCCCAGCACGAACACAGGCCTGGAAGTAAGGCCCCGAGTGGCGGTGCAGAAGCGGAGGCGTGAAGCAGTTTCCATGAGACGGCGGCCTCGGTTCTGGGCAACTTCAACGACAGCAGGGTTTTCTGGACACCTAGGAGGCTGGCGCGGGCCCCCTGTTCCCGGCAGG
Source organism: Leucopleurus acutus (assembly GCF_964270905.1). NCBI lineage: Eukaryota > Metazoa > Chordata > Mammalia > Artiodactyla > Delphinidae > Leucopleurus > Leucopleurus acutus. Next base: position 30,410,647 of record NC_139152.1, on the reverse strand, counting down.
AACACTGGGTACCGCCAGGCCCACCTGGGTCTGCTAAGCAACATCCAGGCCCGTAGCCCTTTAGAGCCCCTCTCTGTATGCCGAGCATAGGGAAATGCTCTGCACTCTCCTTGGCAGCAGCTTAAGGTCCTCAGTACTTGCACACGTCCACGGACACCGTTCTGGCACGTCCCACATGGCGTCGAAGTCTTTCGCATTACCCTAGGCTGAGCTGAACTCAGAGAAACCCTCGGCTTCGCATTCCACCTAGGACCTCCTGCCTGAAGTCACCGTGCCTCCCAGAGAGAGTCGGCTTGCGTTCTTACTGCCATGTAAGTCCCCTTCCTCCTGTGGCACTGCAGGCTTTGAATAGCCACAGGCCCAGAGGAGCAGCTACGCCGTTCCTTGGTTGAGGCAGTTCGCTTGATGCAGAACACCTTACTTCGAGAAGTTGATTCAGCGAAGGAAACTCAGGGTGACCTGTGTCTCTTTGGGCTTGCTACAAACCACGGGGATGTCTGCTGAGTGCGCCCACGGAAACGGGGGCCTGCTGCAAGTAGCCTTGCTTTCCCGTTTGGAAGGCTGCGTTCATGCTGCCTTGAAGCTACCTGACATTCCCTGCTCTCGACAGGCCTGTTAGCCCTGTCAGAGTGCTTCGGGGAACGTTATGAGTCTGCTCTGTCTAAACCAGGTGCTTCCATGGCCGCGGCTCTGGTCCGCCTGACAAGCTCTAGAGCTAGAGGGAACCTCAACGTGACAAATTGCCTCCAGCGTAGGCCCCTAGTAGCCGTGCAGAAAGGGAGGCAGGCAGCTGTCTCCATGAGTTCTCAGTCGCTTAGAGGCTTTATTTTAAAGGAAGTAGTACACTTTGGAGGACTCCTAGGCCTCTCGGGTATGCATCACTTTCCCTCCAAGTTCACCGAGTACCTCCAGATCCCTGTGGGGCGGCTGAGCAACTTCGAGGCCCATTGGTTGACCCCACTCCCCCACCCCCGGAGGCCCTCTGTGCGTGCCGCGCGATGGGCTACACACTGGACGTCCCTCGAGGAGCGCTACATTTCCAGAGCCCTCGAACAGCCTCAGGACAGCATTTCGGGTGAGTCCGACTTTCTCATGGCCCTTGTGTGAGCTGCCATGGGAAAACACTGTGCTTTGAATACTTCGAGGACCTCGTACCTGAAGTCACTCTGCCCGAGGAGAAAGTCAGCATCTTACCATGCCGTGTCGCTAAGGGCACGCCCAGCACGAACACAGGCCTGGAAGTAAGGCCCCGAGTGGCGGTGCAGAAGCGGAGGCGTGCAGCAGTTGCCATGAGGCGGCGGCCTCGGCTCTGGGCACCTTCAACGGCAGCAGGGTTTTCTGGAAACCTAGGAGGCTGGCGCGGGCCCCCTGTTCCCGGCAGGAACACTGGGTACCGCCAGGCCCACCTGGGTCTGCTAAGCAACATCCAGGCCCGTAGCCCTTTAGAGCCCCTCTCTGTGTGCCGAGCATAGGGAAATGCGCTGCACTCTCCTTGGGAGCAGCTTAAGGTCCTCAGCACTCGCACACGTTCACGCACACCGTTCTGGCACGTCCCACATGGCGTCGAAGTCTTTCGCATTACCCCAGGCTGAGCTGAACCCAGAGAAACCCTCAGCTTCGCATTCCACCTAGAACCTCCTGCCTGAAGTCACCGTGCCTCCCAGAGAGAGTCGGCTTGCGTTCTTACTGCCATGTAAGTCCCTTTCCTCCTGTGGCACTGCAGGCTTTGAATAGACACAGGCCCAGAGGAGCAGCTACGCCGTTCCTTGGTTGAGGCAGTTCGCTTGATGCAGAACACCCTACTTTGAGACGTTGATTCAGGGAAGGAAACTCAGGGTGACCTGTGTCTCTGGGCTTGCTAGAAACCACGGGGATGTCTGCTGAGTGCGCCCACGGAAACGGGGGCCTGCTGCAAGTAGCCTTGCTTTCCCGTTTGGAAGGCTGCGTTCATGCTGCCTTGAAGCTACCTGACATTCCCTGCTCTCGACAGGCCTGTTAGCCCTGTCAGAGTGCTTCGGGGAACGTTATGAGTCTGCTCTGTCTAAACCAGGTGCTTCCATGGCCGCGGCTCTGGTCCGCCTGACAAGCTCTAGAGCTAGAGGGAACCTCAACGTGACAAGTTGCCTCCAGCGTAGGCCCCTAGTAGCCGTGCAGAAAGGGAGGCAGGCAGCTGTCTCCATGAGTTCTCAGTCGCTAAGAGGCTTTATTTTAAAGGAAGTACCCTTTGGAGGACTCCTAGGCCTCTCGGGTATGCATCACTTTCCCTCCAAGTTCACCGAGTACCTCCAGACCCCTGTGGGGTGGCTGAGCAACTTCGAGGCCCATTGGTTGACCCCACTCCCCCACCCCTGGAGGCCCTCTGTGCGTGCCGCGCGATGGGCTACACACTGGACGTCCCTCGAGGAGCGCTACATTTCCAGAGCCCTCGAACAGCCTCAGGACAGCATTTCGGGTGAGTCCGACTTTGTCATGGCCCTTGTGTGAGCTGCCATGGGAAAACACTGTGCTTTGAATACTTCGAGGACCTCGTACCTGAAGTCACTCTGCCCGAGGAGAAAGTCAGCATCTTACTATGCCGTGTCGCTAAGGGCACGCCCAGCACGAACACAGGCCTGGAAGTAAGGCCCCGAGTGGCGGTGCAGAAGCGGAGGCGTGCAGCAGTTGCCATGAGACGGCGACCTCGGTTCTGGGCAACTTCAACGGCAGCAGGGTTTTCTGGACACCTAGGAGGCTGGCGCGGGTCCCCTGTTCCCGGCAGGAACACTGGGTACCACCAGGCCCACCTGGGTCTGCTAAGCAACATCCAGGCCCGTAGCCCTTTAGAGCCCCTCTCTGTATGCTGAGCATAGGGAAACGCGCTGCACTCTCCTTGGCAGCAGCTTAAGGTCCTCAGCACTCGCACACGTCCACGGACACCGTTCTGGCACGTCCCACATGGCGTCGAAGTCTTTCGCATTACCCTAGGCTGAGCTGAACTCAGAGAAACCCTCGGCTTCGCATTCCACCTAGGACCTCCTGCCTGAAGTCACCGTGCCTCCCAGAGAGAGTCGGCTTGCGTTCTTACTGCCATGTAAGTCCCCTTCCTCCTGTGGCACTGCAGGCTTTGAATAGCCACAGGCCCAGAGGAGCAACTACTCCGTTCCTTGGTTGAGGCAGTTCGCTTGATGCAGAACACCTTACTTCGAGAAGTTGATTCAGCGAAGGAAACTCAGGGTGACCTGTGTCTCTTTGGGCTTGCTACAAACCACGGGGATGTCTGCTGAGTGCGCCCACGGAAACGGGGGCCTGCTGCAAGTAGCCTTGCTTTCCCGTTTGGAAGGCGGCGTTCATGCTGCCTTGAAGCTACGTGACATTCCCTGCTCTCGACAGGCCTGTTAGCCCTGTCAGAGTGCTTCGGGGAACGTTATGAGTCTGCTCTGTCTAAACGAGGTGCTTCCATGGCCGCGGCTCTGGTCCGCCTGACAAGCTCTAGAGCTAGAGGGAACCTCAACGTGACAAGTTGCCTCCAGCGTAGGCCCCTAGTAGCCTTGCAGAAAGGGAGGCAGGCAGCTGTCTCCATGAGTTCTCAGTCGCTTAGAGGCTTTATTTTAAAGGAAGTAGTACACTTTGGAGGACTCCTAGGCCTCTCGGGTATGCATCACTTTCCCTCCAAGTTCACCGAGTACCTCCAGATCCCTGTGGGGCAGCTGAGCAACTTCGAGGCCCATTGGTTAACACCTCACCCACACCCCCGAGCCCCTCTGTGTGTGCCGCGCGATGGGCTACACACTGGACGTCCCTCGAGGAGCGCTACATTTCCAGAGCCCTCGAACAGCCTCAGGACAGCATTTCGGGTGAGTCCTACTTTGTCATGGCCCTTGTGTGAGCTGCCATGGGAAAACACTGTGCTTTGAATACTTCGAGGACCTCGTACCTGAAGTCACTCTGCCCGAGGAGAAAGTCAGCATCTTACCATGCCGTGTCGCTAAGGGCACGCCCAGCACGAACACAGGCCTGGAAGTAAGGCCCCGAGTGGCGGTGCAGAAGCGGAGGCGTGCAGCAGTTTCCATGACACGGCGGCCTCGGTTCTGGGCAACTTCAACGGCAGCAGGGTTTTCTGGAAACCTAGGAGGCTGGCGCGGGCCCCCTGTTCCCGGCAGGAACACTGGGTACCGCCAGGCCCACCTGGGTCTGCTAAGCAACATCCAGGCCCGTAGCCCTTTAGAGCCCCTCTGTGTATGCCGAGCGTAGGGAAACGCGCTGCACTCTCCTTGGGAGCAGCTTAAGGTCCTCAGCACTCGCACACGTTCACGGACACCGTTCTGGCACGTCCCACAGGGCGTCGAAGTCTTACGCATTACCCCAGGCTGAGCTGAACTCAGGGAAACCCTCGGCTTCGCATTCCACCTAGGACCTCCTGCCTGAAGTCACCGTGCCTCCCAGAGAGAGTCGGCTTGCGTTCTTACTGCCATGTAAGTCCCCTTCCTCCTGTGGCACTGCAGGCTTTGAATAGCCACAGGCCCAGAGGAGCAGCTACGGTGTTCCTTGGTTGAGGCAGTTCGCTTGATGCAGAACACCTTACCTCGAGAAGTTGATTGAGGGAAGAAAACTCAGGGTGACCTGTGTCTCTGGGCTTGCTAGAAACCACGGGATTGTCTGCTGAGTGCACCCACGGAAACGGGGGCCTGCTGCAAGTAGCCTTGCTTTCCCGTTTGGAAGGCTGCGTTCATGCTGCCTTGAAGCTACCTGACATTCCCTGCTCTCGACAGGCCTGTTAGCCCTGTCAGAGTGCTTCGGGGAACGTTATGAGTCTGCTCTGTCTAAACCAGGTGCTTCCATGGCCGCGGCTCTGGTCCGCCTGACAAGCTCTAGAGCTAGAGGGAACCTCAACGTGACAAGTTGCCTCCAGCGTAGGCCCCTAGTAGCCGTGCAGAAAGGGAGGCAGGCAGCTGTCTCCATGAGTTCTCAGTCGCTTAGAGGCTTTATTTTAAAGGAAGTAGTACACTTTGGAGGACTCCTAGGCCTCTCGGGTATGCATCACTTTCCCTCCAAGTTCACCGAGTACCTCCAGACCCCTGTGGGGCGGCTGAGCAACTTCGAGGCCCATTGGTTGACCCCACTCCCCCACCCCCGGAGGCCCTCTGTGCGTGCCGCGCGATGGGCTACACACTGGACGTCCCTCGAGGAGCGCTACATTTCCAGAGCCCTCGAACTGCCTCAGGACAGCATTTCGGGTGAGTCCGACTTTGTCATGGCCCTTGTGTGAGCTGCCATGGGAAAACACTGTGCTTTGAATACTTCGAGGACCTCGTACCTGAAGTCACTCTGCCCGAGGAGAAAGTCAGCATCTTACCATGCCGTGTCGCTAAGGGCACGCCCAGCACGAACACAGGCCTGGAAGTAAGGCCCCGAGTGGCGGTGCAGAAGCGGAGGCGTGCAGCAGTGTCCATGAGACGGCGGCCTCGGTTCTGGGCAACTTCAACGGCAGCAGGGTTTTCTGGACACCTAGGAGGCTGGCGCGGGCCCCCTGTTCCCGGCAGGAACACTGGGTACCGCCAGGCCCACCTGGGTCTGCTAAGCAACATCCAGGCCCGTAGCCCTTTAGAGCCCCTCTCTGTATGCCGAGCATAGGGAAATGCGCTGCACTCTCCTTGGCAGCAGCTTAAGGTCGTCAGCACTCGCACACGTCCACGGACACCGTTCTGGCACGTCCCACATGGCGTCGAAGTCTTTCGCATTACCCTAGGCTGAGCTGAACTCAGAGAAACCCTCGGCTTCGCATTCCACCTAGGACCTCCTGCCTGAAGTCACCGTGCCTCCCAGAGAGAGTCGGCTTGCGTTCTTACTGCCATGTAAGTCCCCTTCCTCCTGTGGCACTGCAGGCTTTGAATAGCCACAGGCCCAGAGGAGCAGCTACGCCGTTCCTTGGTTGAGGCAGTTCGCTTGATGCAGAACACCTTACTTCGAGAAGTTGATTGAGGGAAGAAAACTCAGGGTGACCTGTGTCTCTGGGCTTGCTAGAAACCACGGGGATGTCTGCTGAGTGCGCCCACGGAAACGGGGGCCTGCTTCAAGTAGCCTTGCTTTCCCGTTTGGAAGGCTGCGTTCATGCTGCCTTGAAGCTACCTGACATTCCCTGCTCTCGACAGACCTGTTAGCCCTGTCAGAGTGCTTCGGGGAACGTTATGAGTCTGCTCTGTCTAAACCAGGTGCTTCCATGGCCGCGGCTCTGGTCCGCCTGACAAGCTCTAGAGCTAGAGGGAACCTCAACGTGACAAGTTGCCTCCAGCGTAGGCCCCTAGTAGCCGTGCAGAAAGGGAGGCAGGCAGCTGTCTCCATGAGTTCTCAGTCGCTAAGAGGCTTTATTTTAAAGGAAGTACCCTTTGGAGGACTCCTAGGCCTCTCGGGTATGCATCACTTTCCCTCCAAGTTCACCGAGTACCTCCAGATCCCTGTGGGGCGGCTGAGCAACTTCGAGGTCCATTGGTTGACCCCACTCCCCCACCCCTGGAGGCCCTCTGTGCGTACCGCACGATGGGCTACACACTGGACGTCCCTCGAGGAGCGCTACATTTCCAGAGCCCTCGAACAGCCTCAGGACAGCATTTCGGGTAAGTCCGACTTTGTCATGGCCCTTGTGTGAGCTGCCATGGGAAAACACTGTGCTTTGAATACTTCGAGGACCTCGTACCTGAAGTCACTCTGCCCGAGGAGAAAGTCAGCATCTTACCATGCCGTGTCGCTAAGGGCACGCCCAGCACGAACACAGGCCTGGAAGTAAGGCCCCGAGTGGCGGTGCAGAAGCGGAGGCGTGCAGCAGTTGCCATGAGGCGGCGGCCTCGGCTCTGGGCACCTTCAACGGCAGCAGGGTTTTCTGGAAACCTAGGAGGCTGGCGCGGGCCCCCTGTTCCCGGCAGGAACACTGGGTACTGCCAGGCCCACCTGGGTCTGCTAAGCAACATCCAGGCCCGTAGCCCTTTAGAGCCCCTCTCTGTGTGCCGAGCATAGGGAAATGCGCTGCACTCTCCTTGGGAGCAGCTTAAGGTCCTCAGCACTCGCACACGTTCACGCACACCGTTCTGGCACGTCCCACATGGCGTCGAAGTCTTTCGCATTACCCCAGGCTGAGCTGAACTCAGAGAAACCCTCAGCTTCGCATTCCACCTAGAACCTTCTGCCTGAAGTCACCGTGCCTCCCAGAGAGAGTCGGCTTGCGTTCTTACTGCCATGTAAGTCCCTTTCCTCCTGTGGCACTGCAGGCTTTGAATAGACACAGGCCCAGAGGAGCAGCTACGCCGTTCCTTGGTTGAGGCAGTTCGCTTGATGCAGAACACCCTACTTCGAGACGTTGATTCAGGGAAGGAAACTCAGGGTGACCTGTGTCTCTGGGCTTGCTAGAAACCACGGGGATGTCTGCTGAGTGCGCCCACGGAAACGGGGGCCTGCTGCAAGTAGCCTTGCTTTCCCGTTTGGAAGGCTGCGTTCATGCTGCCTTGAAGCTACCTGACACTCCCTGCTCTCGACAGGCCTGTTAGCCCTGTCAGAGTGCTTCGGGGAACGTTATGAGTCTGCTCTGTCTAAACCAGGTGCTTCCATGGCCGCGGCTCTGGTCCGCCTGACAAGCTCTAGAGCTAGAGGGAACCTCAACGTGACAAGTTGCCTCCAGCGTAGGCCCCTAGTAGCCGTGCAGAAAGGGAGGCAGGCAGCTGTCTCCATGAGTTCTCAGTCGCTTAGAGGCTTTATTTTTAAGGAAGTAGTACACTTTGGAGGACTCCTAGGCCTCTCGGGTATGCATCACTTTCCCTCCAAGTTCACCGAGTACCTCCAGACCCCTGTGGGGCGGCTGAGCAACTTCGAGGCCCACTGGTTGACCCCACTCCCCCACCCCCGGAGGCCCTCTGTGCGTGCCACGCGATGGGCTACACACTGGACGTCCCTCGAGGAGCGCTACATTTCCAGAGCCCTCGAACAGCCTCAGGACAGCATTTCGGGTGAGTCCGACTTTGTCATGGCCCTTGTGTGAGCTGCCATGGGAAAACACTGTGCTTTGAATACTTCGAGGACCTCGTACCTGAAGTCACTCTGCCCGAGGAGAAAGTCAGCATCTTACCATGCCGTGTCGCTAAGGGCACGCCCAGCACGAACAAAGGCCTGGAAGTAAGGCCCCGAGTGGCGGTGCAGAAGCGGAGGCGTGCAGCAGTTTCCATGAGACGGCGGCCTCGGTTCTGGGCAACTTCAACGGCAGCAGGGTTTTCTGGACACCTAGGAGGCTGGCGCGGGCCCCCTGTTCCCGGCAGGAACACTGGGTACCGCCAGGCCCACCTGGGTCTGCTAAGCAACATCCAGGCCCGTAGACCTTTAGAGGCCCTCTGTGTATGCCGAGCGTAGGGAAACGCGCTGCACTCTCCTTGGGAGCAGCTTAAGGTCCTCAGCAGTCGCACACGTTCACGGACACCGTTCTGGCACGTCCCACAGGGCGTCGAAGTCTTACGCATTACCCCAGGCTGAGCTGAACTCAGAGAAACCCTCGGCTTCGCATTCCACCTAGGACCTCCTGCCTGAAGTCACCGTGCCTCCCAGAGAGAGTCGGCTTGCGTTCTTACTGCCATGTAAGTCCCCTTCCTCCTGTGGCACTGCAGGCTTTGAATAACCACAGGCCCAGAGGAGCAGCTACGCCGTTCCTTGGTTGAGGCAGTTCGCTTGATGCAGAACACCTTACTTCGAGAAGTTGATTGAGGGAAGGAAACTCAGGGTGACCTGTGTCTCTTTGGGCTTGTTAGAAACCACGGGGATGTCTGCTGAGTGCGCCCACGGAAACGGGGGCCTGCTGCAAGTAGCCTTGCTTTCCCGTTTGGAAGGCTGCGTTCATGCTGCCTTGAAGCTACCTGACATTCCCTGCTCTCGACAGGCCTGTTAGCCCTGTCACAGTGCTTCGGGGAACGTTATGAGTCTGCTCTGTCTAAACCAGGTGCTTCCATGGCCGCGGCTCTGGTCCGCCTGACAAGCTCTAGAGCTAGAGGGAACCTCAACGTGACAAGTTGCATCCAGCGTAGGCCCCTAGTAGCCGTGCAGAAAGGGAGGCAGGCAGCTGTCTCCATGAGTTCTCAGTCGCTTAGAGGCTTTATTTTAAAGGAAGTACCCTTTGGAGGACTCCTAGGCCTCTCGGGTATGCATCACTTTCCCTCCAAGTTCACCGAGTACCTCCAGACCCCTGTGGGGCGGCTGAGCAACTTCGAGGTCCATTGGTTGACCCCACTCCCCCACCCCCGGAGGCCCTCTGTGCGTGCCGCGCGATGGGCTACACACTGGACGTCCCTCGAGGAGCGCTACATTTCCAGAGCCCTCGAACAGCCTCAGGACAGCATTTCGGGTGAGTCCGACTTTGTCATGGCCCTTGTGTGAGCTGCCATGGGAAAACACTGTGCTTTGAATACTTCGAGGACCTCGTACCTGAAGTCACTCTGCCCGAGGAGAAAGTCAGCATCTTACCATGCCGTGTCGCTAAGGGCACGCCCAGCACGAACACAGGCCTGGAAGTAAGGCCCCCAGTGGCGGTGCAGAAGCGGAGGCGTGCAGCAGTTGCCATGAGACGGCGGCCTCGGTTCTGGGCAACTTCAACGGCAGCAGGGTTTTCTGGACACCTAGGAGGCTGGCGCGGGCCCCCTGTTCCCGGCAGGAACACTGAGTACCACCAGGCCCACCTGGGTCTGCTAAGCAACATCCAGGCCCGTAGCCCTTTAGAGGCCCTCTGTGTATGCCGAGCGTAGGGAAACGCGCTGCACTCTCCTTGGGAGCAGCTTAAGGTCCTCAGCACTCGCACACGTTCACGCACACCGTTCTGGCACATCCCACAGGGCGTCGAAGTCTTACGCATTACCCCAGGCTGAGCTGAACTCAGAGAAACCCTCGGCTTCGCATTCCACCTAGGACCTCCTGCCTGAAGTCACCGTGCCTCCCAGAGAGAGTCGGCTTGCGTTCTTACTGCCATGTAAGTCCCCTTCCTTCTGTGGCACTGCAGGCTTTGAATAGCCACAGACCCAGAGGAGCAGCTACGCCGTTCCTTGGTTGAGGCAGTTCGCTTGATGCAGAACACCTTACTTCGAGAAGTCGATTGAGGGAAGGAAACTCAGGGTGACCTGTGTCTCTGGGCTTGCTAGAAACCACGGGGATGTCTGCTGAGTGCGCCCACGGAAACGGGGGCCTGCTGCAAGTAGCCTTGCTTTCCCGTTTGGAAGGCTGCGTTCATGCTGCCTTGAAGCTACCTGACATTCCCTGCTCTCGACAGGCCTGTTAGCCCTGTCAGAGTGCTTCGGGGAACGTTATGAGTCTGCTCTGTCTAAACCAGGTGCTTCCATGGCCGCGGCTCTGGTCCGCCTGACAAGCTCTAGAGCTAGAGGGAACCTCAACGTGACAAGTTGCCTCCAGCATAGGCCCCTAGTAGCCGTGCAGAAAGGGAGGCAGGCAGCTGTCTCCATGAGTTCTCAGTCGCTTAGAGGCTTTATTTTAAAGGAAGTAGTACACTTTGGAGGACTCCTAGGCCTCTCGGGTATGCATCACTTTCCCTCCAAGTTCACCGAGTACCTCCAGATCCCTGTGGGGCGGCTGAGCAACTTCGAGGCCCATTGGTTGACCCCACTCCCCCACCCCCGGAGGCCCTCTGTGCGTGCCGCGCGATGGGCTACACACTGGACGTCCCTCGAGGACTCGTACATTTCCAGAGCCCTCGAACAGCGTCAGGACAGCATTTCGGGTGAGTCCGACTTTGTCATGGCCCTTGTGTGAGCTGCCATGGGAAAACACTGTGCTTTGAATACTTCGAGGACCTCGTACCTGAAGTCACTCTGCCCGAGGAGAAAGTCAGCATCTTACCATGCCGTGTCGCTAAGGGCACGCCCAGCACGTACACAGGCCTGGAAGTAAGGCCCCGAGTGGCGGTGCAGAAGCGGAGGCGTGCAGCAGTTGCCATCAGGCGGCGGCCTCGGCTCTGGGCACCTTCAACGGCAGCAGGGTTTTCTGGACACCTAGGAGGCTGGCGCGGGCCCCCTGTTCCCGGCAGGAACACTGAGTACCGCCAGGCCCACCTGGGTCTGCTAAGCAACATCCAGGCCCGTAGCCCTTTAGAGGCCCTCTGTGTATGCCGAGCGTAGGGAAACGCGCTGCACTCTCCTTGGGAGCAGCTTAAGGTCCTCAGCACTCGCACACGTTCACGGACACCGTTCTGGCACGTCCCACAGGGCGTCGAAGTCTTACGCATTACCCCAGGCTGAGCTGAACTCAGAGAAACCCTCGGCGTCGCATTCCACCTAGGACCTCCTGCCTGAAGTCACCGTGCCTCCCAGAGAGAGTCGGCTTGCGTTCTTACTGCCATGTAAGTCCCCTTCCTCCTGTGGCACTGCAGGCTTTGAATAGCCACAGGCCCAGAGGAGCAGCTACGCCGTTCCTTGGTTGAGGCAGTTCGCTTGATGCAGAACACCTTACTTCGAGAAGTTGATTGAGGGAAGGAAACTCAGGGTGACCTGTGTCTCTGGGCTTGCTAGAAACCACGGGGATGTCTGCTGAGTGCGCCCACGGAAACGGGGGCCTGCTGCAAGTAGCCTTGCTTTCCCGTTTGGAAGGCTGCGTTCATGCTGCCTTGAAGCTACCTGACATTCCCTGCTCTCGACAGGCCTGTTAGCCCTGTCAGAGTGCTTCGGGGAACGTTATGAGTCTGCTCTCTCTAAACCAGGTGCTTCCATGGCCGCGGCTCTGGTCCGCCTGACAAGCTCTAGAGCTAGAGGGAACCTCAACGTGACAAGTTGCCTCCAGCGTAGGCCCCTAGTAGCCGTGCAGAAAGGGAGGCAGGCAGCTGTCTCCATGAGTTCTCAGTCGCTTAGAGGCTTTATTTTAAAGGAAGTAGTACACTTTGGAGGACTCCTAGGCCTCTCGGGTATGCATCACTTTCCCTCCAAGTTCACCGAGTACCTCCAGACCCCTGTGGGGCGGCTGAGCAACTTCGAGGCCCATTGGTTGACCCCACTCCCCCACCCCCGGAGGCCCTCTGTGCGTACCGCGTGATGGGCTACACACTGGACGTCCCTCGAGGAGCGCTACATTTCCAGAGCCCTCGAACAGCCTCAGGACAGCATTTCGGGTGAGTCCGACTTTGTCATGGCCCTTGTGTGAGCTGCCATGGGAAAACACTGTGCTTTGAATACTTCGAGGACCTCGTACCTGAAGTCACTCTGCCCGAGGAGAAAGTCAGCATCTTACCATGCCGTGTCGCTAAGGGCACGCTCAGCACGTACACAGGCCTGGAAGTAAGGCCCCGAGTGGCGGTGCAGAAGCGGAGGCGTGCAGCAGTTGCCATGAGGCGGCGGCCTCGGCTCTGGGCACCTTCAACGGCAGCAGGGTTTTCTGGACAGCTAGGAGGCTGGCGCGGGCCCCCTGTTCCCGGCAGGAACACTGAGTACCACCAGGCCCACCTGGGTCTGCTAAGCAACATCCAGGCCCGTAGCCCTTTAGAGGCCCTCTGTGTATGCCGAGCGTAGGGAAACGCGCTGCACTCTCCTTGGGAGCAGCTTAAGGTCCTCAGCACTCGCACACGTTCACGCACACCGTTCTGGCACATCCCACAGGGCGTCGAAGTCTTACGCATTACCCCAGGCTGAGCTGAACTCAGAGAAACCCTCGGCTTCGCATTCCACCTAGGACCTCCTGCCTGAAGTCACCGTGCCTCCCAGAGAGAGTCGGCTTGCGTTCTTACTGCCATGTAAGTCCCCTTCCTTCTGTGGCACTGCAGGCTTTGAATAGCCACAGACCCAGAGGAGCCGCTACGCCGTTCCTTGGTTGAGGCAGTTCGCTTGATGCAGAACACCTTACTTCGAGAAGTTGATTGAGGGAAGGAAACTCATGGTGACCTGTGTCTCTGGGCTTGCTAGAAACCACGGGGATGTCTGCTGAGTGCGCCCACGGAAACGGGGGCCTGCTGCAAGTAGCCTTGCTTTCCCGTTTGGAAGGCAGCGTTCATGCTGCCTTGAAGCTACCTGACATTCCCTGCTCTCGACAGGCCTGTTAGCCCTGTCAGAGTGCTTCGGGGAACGTTATGAGTCTGCTCTGTCTAAACCAGGTGCTTCCATGGCCGCGGCTCTGGTCCGCCTGACAAGCTCTAGAGCTAGAGGGAACCTCAACGTGACAAATTGCCTCCAGCGTAGGCCCCTAGTAGCCGTGCAGAAAGGGAGGCAGGCAGCTGTCTCCATGAGTTCTCAGTCGCTTAGAGGCTTTATTTTAAAGGAAGTAGTACACTTTGGAGGACTCCTAGGCCTCTCGGGTATGCATCACTTTCCCTCCAAGTTCACCGAGTACCTCCAGATCCCTGTGGGGCGGCTGAGCAACTTCGAGGCCCATTGGTTGACCCCACTCCCCCACCCCCGGAGGCCCTCTGTGCGTGCCGCGCGATGGGCTACACACTGGACGTCCCTCGAGGAGCGCTACATTTCCAGAGCCCTCGAACAGCCTCAGGACAGCATTTCGGGTGAGTCCGACTTTGTCATGGCCCTTGTGTGAGCTGCCATGGGAAAACACTGTGCTTTGAATACTTCGAGGACCTCGTACCTGAAGTCACTCTGCCCGAGGAGAAAGTCAGCATCTTACCATGCCGTGTCGCTAAGGGCACGCCCAGCACGAACACAGGCCTGGAAGTAAGGCCCCGAGTGGCGGTGCAGAAGCGGAGGCGTGCAGCAGTTTCCATGAGACGGCGGCCTCGGTTCTGGGCACCTTCAACGGCAGCAGGGTTTTCTGGACACCTAGGAGGCTGGCGCGGGCCCCCTGTTCCCGGCAGGAACACTGGGTACCGCCAGGCCCACCTGGGTCTGCTAAGCAACATCCAGGCCCGTAGCCCTTTAGAGCCCCTCTGTGTATGCCGAGCATAGGGAAATGCGCTGCACTCTCCTTGGGAGCAGCTTAAGGTCCTCAGCACTTGCACACGTCCACGGACACCGTTCTGGCACGTCCCACATGGCGTCGAAGTCTTTCGCATTACCCTAGGCTGAGCTGAACTCAGAGAAACCCTCGGCTTCGCATTCCACCTAGGACCTCCTGCCTGAAGTCACCGTGCCTCCCAGAGAGAGTCGGCTTGCGTTCTTACTGCCATGTAAGTCCCCTTCCTCCTGTGGCACTGCAGGCTTTGAATAGCCACAGGCCCAGAGGAGCAACTACTCCGTTCCTTGGTTGAGGCAGTTCGCTTGATGCAGAACACCTTACTTCGAGAAGTTGATTCAGCGAAGGAAACTCAGGGTGACCTGTGTCTCTTTGGGCTTGCTACAAACCACGGGGATGTCTGCTGAGTGCGCCCACGGAAACGGGGGCCTGCTGCAAGTAGCCTTGCTTTCCCGTTTGGAAGGCGGCGTTCATGCTGCCTTGAAGCTACGTGACATTCCCTGCTCTCGACAGGCCTGTTAGCCCTGTCAGAGTGCTTCGGGGAACGTTATGAGTCTGCTCTGTCTAAACGAGGTGCTTCCATGGCCGCGGCTCTGGTCCGCCTGACAAGCTCTAGAGCTAGAGGGAACCTCAACGTGACAAGTTGCCTCCAGCGTAGGCCCCTAGTAGCCTTGCAGAAAGGGAGGCAGGCAGCTGTCTCCATGAGTTCTCAGTCGCTTAGAGGCTTTATTTTAAAGGAAGTAGTACACTTTGGAGGACTCCTAGGCCTCTCGGGTATGCATCACTTTCCCTCCAAGTTCACCGAGTACCTCCAGACCCCTGTGGGGCAGCTGAGCAACTTCGAGGCCCATTGGTTAACACCTCACCCACACCCCCGAGCCCCTCTGTGTGTGCCGCGCGATGGGCTACACACTGGACGTCCCTCGAGGAGCGCTACATTTCCAGAGCCCTCGAACAGCCTCAGGACAGCATTTCGGGTGAGTCCTACTTTGTCATGGCCCTTGTGTGAGCTGCCATGGGAAAACACTGTGCTTTGAATACTTCGAGGACCTCGTACCTGAAGTCACTCTGCCCGAGGAGAAAGTCAGCATCTTACCATGCCGTGTCGCTAAGGGCACGCCCAGCACGAACACAGGCCTGGAAGTAAGGCCCCGAGTGGCGGTGCAGAAGCGGAGGCGTGCAGCAGTTTCCATGACACGGCGGCCTCGGTTCTGGGCAACTTCAACGGCAGCAGGGTTTTCTGGACACCTAGGAGGCTGGCGCGGGCCCCCTGTTCCCGGCAGGAACACTGGGTACCGCCAGGCCCACCTGGGTCTGCTAAGCAACATCCAGGCCCGTAGCCCTTTAGAGCCCCTCTGTGTATGCCGAGCGTAGGGAAACGCGCTGCACTCTCCTTGGGAGCAGCTTAAGGTCCTCAGCACTCGCACACGTTCACGGACACCGTTCTGGCACGTCCCACAGGGCGTCGAAGTCTTACGCATTACCCCAGGCTGAGCTGAACTCAGGGAAACCCTCGGCTTCGCATTCCACCTAGGACCTCCTGCCTGAAGTCACCGTGCCTCCCAGAGAGAGTCGGCTTGCGTTCTTACTGCCATGTAAGTCCCCTTCCTCCTGTGGCACTGCAGGCTTTGAATAGCCACAGGCCCAGAGGAGCAGCTACGGTGTTCCTTGGTTGAGGCAGTTCGCTTGATGCAGAACACCTTACCTCGAGAAGTTGATTGAGGGAAGAAAACTCAGGGTGACCTGTGTCTCTGGGCTTGCTAGAAACCACGGGATTGTCTGCTGAGTGCACCCACGGAAACGGGGGCCTGCTGCAAGTAGCCTTGCTTTCCCGTTTGGAAGGCTGCGTTCATGCTGCCTTGAAGCTACCTGACATTCCCTGCTCTCGACAGGCCTGTTAGCCCTGTCAGAGTGCTTCGGGGAACGTTATGAGTCTGCTCTGTCTAAACCAGGTGCTTCCATGGCCGCGGCTCTGGTCCGCCTGACAAGCTCTAGAGCTAGAGGGAACCTCAACGTGACAAGTTGCCTCCAGCGTAGGCCCCTACTAGCCGTGCAGAAAGGGAGGCAGGCAGCTGTCTCCATGAGTTCTCAGTCGCTTAGAGGCTTTATTTTAAAGGAAGTAGTACACTTTGGAGGACTCCTAGGCCTCTCGGGTATGCATCACTTTCCCTCCAAGTTCACCGAGTACCTCCAGACCCCTGTGGGGCGGCTGAGCAACTTCGAGGCCCATTGGTTGACCCCACTCCCCCACCCCCGGAGGCCCTCTGTGCGTGCCGCGCGATGGGCTACACACTGGACGTCCCTCGAGGAGCGCTACATTTCCAGAGCCCTCGAACTGCCTCAGGACAGCATTTCGGGTGAGTCCGACTTTGTCATGGCCCTTGTGTGAGCTGCCATGGGAAAACACTGTGCTTTGAATACTTCGAGGACCTCGTACCTGAAGTCACTCTGCCCGAGGAGAAAGTCAGCATCTTACCATGCCGTGTCGCTAAGGGCACGCCCAGCACGAACACAGGCCTGGAAGTAAGGCCCCGAGTGGCGGTGCAGAAGCGGAGGCGTGCAGCAGTGTCCATGAGACGGCGGCCTCGGTTCTGGGCAACTTCAACGGCAGCAGGGTTTTCTGGACACCTAGGAGGCTGGCGCGGGCCCCCTGTTCCCGGCAGGAACACTGGGTACCGCCAGGCCCACCTGGGTCTGCTAAGCAACATCCAGGCCCGTAGCCCTTTAGAGCCCCTCTCTGTATGCCGAGCATAGGGAAATGCGCTGCACTCTCCTTGGCAGCAGCTTAAGGTCGTCAGCACTCGCACACGTCCACGGACACCGTTCTGGCACGTCCCACATGGCGTCGAAGTCTTTCGCATTACCCTAGGCTGAGCTGAACTCAGAGAAACCCTCGGCTTCGCATTCCACCTAGGACCTCCTGCCTGAAGTCACCGTGCCTCCCAGAGAGTGTCGGCTTGCGTTCTTACTGCCATGTAAGTCCCCTTCCTCCTGTGGCACTGCAGGCTTTGAATAGCCACAGGCCCAGAGGAGCAGCTACGCCGTTCCTTGGTTGAGGCAGTTCGCTTGATGCAGAACACCTTACTTCGAGAAGTTGATTCAGCGAAGGAAACTCAGGGTGACTTGTGTCTCTTTGGGCTTGCTACAAACCACGGGGATGTCTGCTGAGTGCGCCCACGGAAACGGGGGCCTGCTGCAAGTAGCCTTGCTTTCCCATTTGGAAGGCTGCGTTTATGCTGCCTTGAAGCTACGTGACATTCCCTGCTCTCGACAGGCCTGTTAGCCCTGTCAGAGTGCTTCGGGGAACTTTATGAGTCTGATCTGTCTAAACCAGGTGCTTCCATGGCCGCGGCTCTGGTCCGCCTGACAAGCTCTAGAGCTAGAGGGAACCTCAACGTGACAAGTTGCCTCCAGCGGAGGCCCCTAGTAGCCGTGCAGAAAGGGAGGCAGGCAGCTGTCTCCATGAGTTCTCAGTCGCTAAGAGGCTTTATTTTAAAGGAAGTACCCTTTGGAGGACTCCTAGGCCTCTCGGGTATGCATCACTTTCCCTCCAAGTTCACCGAGTACCTCCAGACCCCTGTGGGGCGGCTGAGCAACTTCGAGGCCCATTGGTTGACCCCACTCCCCCACCCCCGGAGGCCCTCTGTGCGTGCCGCGCGATGGGCTACACACTGGACGTCCCTCGAGGAGCGCTACATTTCCAGAGCCCTCGAACAGCCTCAGGACAGCATTTCGGGTGAGTCCGACTTTGTCATGGCCCTTGTGTGAGCTGCCATGGGAAAACACTGTGCTTTGAATACTTCGAGGACCTCGTACCTGAAGTCACTCTGCCCGAGGAGAAAGTCAGCATCTTACCATGCCGTGTCGCTAAGGGCACGCCCAGCACGAACACAGGCCTGGAAGTAAGGCCCCCAGTGGCGGTGCAGAAGCGGAGGCGTGCAGCAGTTGCCATGAGACGGCGGCCTCGGTTCTGGGCAACTTCAACGGCAGCAGGGTTTTCTGGACACCTAGGAGGCTGGCGCGGGTCCCCTGTTCCCGGCAGGAACACTGGGTACCACCAGGCCCACCTGGGTCTGCTAAGCAACATCCAGGCCCGTAGCCCTTTAGAGCCCCTCTCTGTATGCTGAGCATAGGGAAACGCGCTGCACTCTCCTTGGCAGCAGCTTAAGGTCCTCAGCACTTGCACACGTCCACGGACACCGTTCTGGCACGTCCCACATGGCGTCGAAGTCTTTCGCATTACCCTAGGCTGAGCTGAACTCAGAGAAACCCTCGGCTTCGCATTCCACCTAGGACCTCCTGCCTGAAGTCACCGTGCCTCCCAGAGAGAGTCGGCTTGCGTTCTTACTGCCATGTAAGTCCCCTTCCTCCTGTGGCACTGCAGGCTTTGAATAGCCACAGGCCCAGAGGAGCAACTACTCCGTTCCTTGGTTGAGGCAGTTCGCTTGATGCAGAACACCTTACTTCGAGAAGTTGATTCAGCGAAGGAAACTCAGGGTGACCTGTGTCTCTTTGGGCTTGCTACAAACCACGGGGATGTCTGCTGAGTGCGCCCACGGAAACGGGGGCCTGCTGCAAGTAGCCTTGCTTTCCCGTTTGGAAGGCGGCGTTCATGCTGCCTTGAAGCTACGTGACATTCCCTGCTCTCGACAGGCCTGTTAGCCCTGTCAGAGTGCTTCGGGGAACGTTATGAGTCTGCTCTGTCTAAACGAGGTGCTTCCATGGCCGCGGCTCTGGTCCGCCTGACAAGCTCTAGAGCTAGAGGGAACCTCAACGTGACAAGTTGCCTCCAGCGTAGGCCCCTAGTAGCCTTGCAGAAAGGGAGGCAGGCAGCTGTCTCCATGAGTTCTCAGTCGCTTAGAGGCTTTATTTTAAAGGAAGTAGTACACTTTGGAGGACTCCTAGGCCTCTCGGGTATGCATCACTTTCCCTCCAAGTTCACCGAGTACCTCCAGACCCCTGTGGGGCAGCTGAGCAACTTCGAGGCCCATTGGTTAACACCTCACCCACACCCCCGAGCCCCTCTGTGTGTGCCGCGCGATGGGCTACACACTGGACGTCCCTCGAGGAGCGCTACATTTCCAGAGCCCTCGAACAGCCTCAGGACAGCATTTCGGGTGAGTCCTACTTTGTCATGGCCCTTGTGTGAGCTGCCATGGGAAAACACTGTGCTTTGAATACTTCGAGGACCTCGTACCTGAAGTCACTCTGCCCGAGGAGAAAGTCAGCATCTTACCATGCCGTGTCGCTAAGGGCACGCCCAGCACGAACACAGGCCTGGAAGTAAGGCCCCGAGTGGCGGTGCAGAAGCGGAGGCGTGCAGCAGTTTCCATGACACGGCGGCCTCGGTTCTGGGCAACTTCAACGGCAGCAGGGTTTTCTGGACACCTAGGAGGCTGGCGCGGGCCCCCTGTTCCCGGCAGGAACACTGGGTACCGCCAGGCCCACCTGGGTCTGCTAAGCAACATCCAGGCCCGTAGCCCTTTAGAGCCCCTCTGTGTATGCCGAGCGTAGGGAAACGCGCTGCACTCTCCTTGGGAGCAGCTTAAGGTCCTCAGCACTCGCACACGTTCACGGACACCGTTCTGGCACGTCCCACAGGGCGTCGAAGTCTTACGCATTACCCCAGGCTGAGCTGAACTCAGGGAAACCCTCGGCTTCGCATTCCACCTAGGACCTCCTGCCTGAAGTCACCGTGCCTCCCAGAGAGAGTCGGCTTGCGTTCTTACTGCCATGTAAGTCCCCTTCCTCCTGTGGCACTGCAGGCTTTGAATAGCCACAGGCCCAGAGGAGCAGCTACGGTGTTCCTTGGTTGAGGCAGTTCGCTTGATGCAGAACACCTTACCTCGAGAAGTTGATTGAGGGAAGAAAACTCAGGGTGACCTGTGTCTCTGGGCTTGCTAGAAACCACGGGATTGTCTGCTGAGTGCACCCACGGAAACGGGGGCCTGCTGCAAGTAGCCTTGCTTTCCCGTTTGGAAGGCTGCGTTCATGCTGCCTTGAAGCTACCTGACATTCCCTGCTCTCGACAGGCCTGTTAGCCCTGTCAGAGTGCTTCGGGGAACGTTATGAGTCTGCTCTGTCTAAACCAGGTGCTTCCATGGCCGCGGCTCTGGTCCGCCTGACAAGCTCTAGAGCTAGAGGGAACCTCAACGTGACAAGTTGCCTCCAGCGTAGGCCCCTACTAGCCGTGCAGAAAGGGAGGCAGGCAGCTGTCTCCATGAGTTCTCAGTCGCTTAGAGGCTTTATTTTAAAGGAAGTAGTACACTTTGGAGGACTCCTAGGCCTCTCGGGTATGCATCACTTTCCCTCCAAGTTCACCGAGTACCTCCAGACCCCTGTGGGGCGGCTGAGCAACTTCGAGGCCCATTGGTTGACCCCACTCCCCCACCCCCGGAGGCCCTCTGTGCGTGCCGCGCGATGGGCTACACACTGGACGTCCCTCGAGGAGCGCTACATTTCCAGAGCCCTCGAACTGCCTCAGGACAGCATTTCGGGTGAGTCCGACTTTGTCATGGCCCTTGTGTGAGCTGCCATGGGAAAACACTGTGCTTTGAATACTTCGAGGACCTCGTACCTGAAGTCACTCTGCCCGAGGAGAAAGTCAGCATCTTACCATGCCGTGTCGCTAAGGGCACGCCCAGCACGAACACAGGCCTGGAAGTAAGGCCCCGAGTGGCGGTGCAGAAGCGGAGGCGTGCAGCAGTGTCCATGAGACGGCGGCCTCGGTTCTGGGCAACTTCAACGGCAGCAGGGTTTTCTGGACACCTAGGAGGCTGGCGCGGGCCCCCTGTTCCCGGCAGGAACACTGGGTACCGCCAGGCCCACCTGGGTCTGCTAAGCAACATCCAGGCCCGTAGCCCTTTAGAGCCCCTCTCTGTATGCCGAGCATAGGGAAATGCGCTGCACTCTCCTTGGCAGCAGCTTAAGGTCGTCAGCACTCGCACACGTCCACGGACACCGTTCTGGCACGTCCCACATGGCGTCGAAGTCTTTCGCATTACCCTAGGCTGAGCTGAACTCAGAGAAACCCTCGGCTTCGCATTCCACCTAGGACCTCCTGCCTGAAGTCACCGTGCCTCCCAGAGAGTGTCGGCTTGCGTTCTTACTGCCATGTAAGTCCCCTTCCTCCTGTGGCACTGCAGGCTTTGAATAGCCACAGGCCCAGAGGAGCAGCTACGCCGTTCCTTGGTTGAGGCAGTTCGCTTGATGCAGAACACCTTACTTCGAGAAGTTGATTCAGCGAAGGAAACTCAGGGTGACTTGTGTCTCTTTGGGCTTGCTACAAACCACGGGGATGTCTGCTGAGTGCGCCCACGGAAACGGGGGCCTGCTGCAAGTAGCCTTGCTTTCCCATTTGGAAGGCTGCGTTCATGCTGCCTTGAAGCTACGTGACATTCCCTGCTCTCGACAGGCCTGTTAGCCCTGTCAGAGTGCTTCGGGGAACTTTATGAGTCTGATCTGTCTAAACCAGGTGCTTCCATGGCCGCGGCTCTGGTCCGCCTGACAAGCTCTAGAGCTAGAGGGAACCTCAACGTGACAAGTTGCCTCCAGCGGAGGCCCCTAGTAGCCGTGCAGAAAGGGAGGCAGGCAGCTGTCTCCATGAGTTCTCAGTCGCTTAGAGGCTTTATTTTAAAGGAAGTAGTACACTTTGGAGGACTCCTAGGCCTCTCGGGTATGCATCACTTTCCCTCCAAGTTCACCGAGTACCTCCAGACCCCTGTGGGGCGGCTGAGCAACTTCGAGGCCCATTGGTTAACACCTCACCCACACCCCCGAGCCCCTCTGTGCGTGCCGCGCGATGGGCTACATACTGGACGTCCCTTGAGGAGCGCTACATTTCCAGAGCCCTCGATCAGCCTCAGAACAGCATTTCGGGTGAGTCCGACTTTGTCATGGCCCTTGTGTGAGCTGCCATGGGAAAACACTGTGCTTTGAATACTTCGAGGACCTCGTACCTGAAGTCACTCTGCCCGAGGAGAAAGTCAGCATCTTACCATGCCATGTCGCTAAGGGCACGCCCAGCACGAACACAGGCCTGGAAGTAAGGCCCCGAGTGGCGGTGCAGAAGCGGAGGCGTGCAGCAGTTGCTATGAGGCGGCGGCCTCGGCTCTGGGCACCTTCAACGGCAGCAGGGTTTTCTGGAAACCTAGGAGGCTGGCGCGGGCCCCCTGTTCCCGGCAGGAACACTGGGTACCGCCAGGCCCACCTGGGTCTGCTAAGCAACATCCAGGCCCGTAGCCCTTTAGAGCCCCTCTCTGTGTGCCGAGCATAGGGAAACGCGCTGCACTCTCCTTGGGAGCAGCTTAAGGTCCTCAGCACTCGCACACGTTCACGCACACCGTTCTGGCACGTCCCACATGGCGTCGAAGTCTTTCGCATTACCCCAGGCTGAGCTGAACTCAGAGAAACCCTCAGCTTCACATTCCACCTAGAACCTTCTGCCTGAAGTCACCGTGCCTCCCAGAGAGAGTCGGCTTGCGTTCTTACTGCCATATAAGTCCCTTTCCTGCTGTGGCACTGCAGGCTTTGAATAGACACAGGCCCAGAGGAGCAGCTACGCCGTTCCTTGGTTGAGGCAGTTCGCTTGATGCAGAACACCCTACTTCGAGACGTTGATTCAGGGAAGGAAACTCAGGGTGACCTGTGTCTCTGGGCTTGCTAGAAACCACGGGGATGTCTGCTGAGTGCGCCCACGGAAACGGGGGCCTGCTGCAAGTAGCCTTGCTTTCCCGTTTGGAAGGCTGCGTTCATGCTGCCTTGAAGCTACGTGACATTCCCTGCTCTCGACAGGCCTGTTAGCCCTGTCAGAGTGCTTCGGGGAACGTTATGAGTCTGCTCTGTCTAAACCAGGTGCTTCCATGGCCGCGGCTCTGGTCCGCCTGACAAGCTCTAGAGCTAGAGGGAACCTCAACGTGACAAATTGCCTCCAGCGTAGGCCCCTAGTAGCCGTGCAGAAAGGGAGGCAGGCAGCTGTCTCCATGAGTTCTCAGTCGCTTAGAGGCTTTATTTTAAAGGAAGTAGTACACTTTGGAGGACTCCTAGGCCTCTCGGGTATGCATCACTTTCCCTCCAAGTTCACCGAGTACCTCCAGATCCCTGTGGGGCGGCTGAGCAACTTCGAGGCCCATTGGTTGACCCCACTCCCCCACCCCCGGAGGCCCTCTGTGCGTGCCGCGCGATGGGCTACACACTGGACGTCCCTCGAGGAGCGCTACATTTCCAGAGCCCTCGAACAGCCTCAGGACAGCATTTCGGGTGAGTCCGACTTTGTCATGGCCCTTGTGTGAGCTGCCATGGGAAAACACTGTGCTTTGAATACTTCGAGGACCTCGTACCTGAAGTCACTCTGCCCGAGGAGAAAGTCAGCATCTTACCATGCCGTGTCGCTAAGGGCACGCCCAGCACGAACACAGGCCTGGAAGTAAGGCCCCGAGTGGCGGTGCAGAAGCGGAGGCGTGCAGCAGTTGCCATGAGGCGGCGGCCTCGGCTCTGGGCACCTTCAACGGCAGCAGGGTTTTCTGGAAACCTAGGAGGCTGGCGCGGGCCCCCTGTTCCCGGCAGGAACACTGGGTACCGCCAGGCCCACCTGGGTCTGCTAAGCAACATCCAGGCCCGTAGCCCTTTAGAGCCCCTCTCTGTGTGCCGAGCATAGGGAAATGCGCTGCACTCTCCTTGGGAGCAGCTTAAGGTCCTCAGCACTCGCACACGTTCACGCACACCGTTCTGGCACGTCCCACATGGCGTCGAAGTCTTTCGCATTACCCCAGGCTGAGCTGAACCCAGAGAAACCCTCAGCTTCGCATTCCAACTAGAACCTCCTGCCTGAAGTCACCGTGCCTCCCAGAGAGAGTCGGCTTGCGTTCTTACTGCCATGTAAGTCCCTTTCCTCCTGTGGCACTGCAGGCTTTGAATAGCCACAGGCCCAGAGGAGAAGCTACGCCGTTCCTTGGTTGAGGCAGTTCGCTTGATGCAGAACACCCTACTTCGAGACGTTGATTCACGGAAGGAAACTCAGGGTGACCTGTGTCTCTGGGCTTGCTAGAAACCACGGGGATGTCTGCTGAGTGCGCCCACGGAAACGGCGGACTGCTGCAAGTAGCCTTGCTTTCCCGTTTGGAAGGCTGCGTTCATGCTGCCTTGAAGCTACCTGACATTCCCTGCCCTCGACAGGCCTGTTAGCCCTGTCAGAGTGCTTCGGGGAACGTTATGAGTCTGCTCTGTCTAAACCAGGTGCTTCCATGGCCGCGGCTCTGGTCCGCCTGACAAGCTCTAGAGCTGGAGGGAACCTCAACGTGACAAGTTGCCTCCAGCGGAGGCCCCTAGTAGCCGTGCAGAAAGGGAGGCAGGCAGCTGTCTCCATGAGTTCTCAGTCGCTAAGAGGCTTTATTTTAAAGGAAGTACCCTTTGGAGGACTCCTAGGCCTCTCGGGTATGCATCACTTTCCCTCCAAGTTCACCGAGTACCTCCAGACCCCTGTGGGGCGGCTGAGCAACTTCGAGGCCCATTGGTTGACCCCACTCCCCCACCCCCGGAGGCCCTCTGTGCGTGCCGCGCGATGGGCTACACACTGGACGTCCCTCGAGGAGCGCTACATTTCCAGAGCCCTCGAACAGCCTCAGGACAGCATTTCGGGTGAGTCCGACTTTGTCATGGCCCTTGTGTGAGCTGCCATGGGAAAACACTGTGCTTTGAATACTTCGAGGACCTCGTACCTGAAGTCACTCTGCCCGAGGAGAAAGTCAGCATCTTACCATGCCGTGTCGCTAAGGGCACGCCCAGCACGAACACAGGCCTGGAAGTAAGGCCCCCAGTGGCGGTGCAGAAGCGGAGGCGTGCAGCAGTTGCCATGAGACGGCGGCCTCGGTTCTGGGCAACTTCAACGGCAGCAGGGTTTTCTGGACACCTAGGAGGCTGGCGCGGGTCCCCTGTTCCCGGCAGGAACACTGGGTACCACCAGGCCCACCTGGGTCTGCTAAGCAACATCCAGGCCCGTAGCCCTTTAGAGCCCCTCTCTGTATGCTGAGCATAGGGAAATGCGCTGCACTCTCCTTGGCAGCAGCTTAAGGTCCTCAGCACTTGCACACGTCCACGGACACCGTTCTGGCACGTCCCACATGGCGTCGAAGTCTTTCGCATTACCCTAGGCTGAGCTGAACTCAGAGAAACCCTCGGCTTCGCATTCCACCTAGGACCTCCTGCCTGAAGTCACCGTGCCTCCCAGAGAGAGTCGGCTTGCGTTCTTACTGCCATGTAAGTCCCCTTCCTCCTGTGGCACTGCAGGCTTTGAATAGCCACAGGCCCAGAGGAGCAACTACGCCGTTCCTTGGTTGAGGCAGTTCGCTTGATGCAGAACACCTTACTTCGAGAAGTTGATTCAGCGAAGGAAACTCAGGGTGACCTGTGTCTCTTTGGGCTTGCTAGAAACCACGGGGATGTCTGCTGAGTGCGCCCACGGAAACGGGGGCCTGCTGCAAGTAGCCTTGCTTTCCCGTTTGGAAGGCTGCGTTCATGCTGCCTTGAAGCTACGTGACATTCCCTGCTCTCGACAGGCCTGTTAGCCCTGTCAGAGTGGTTCGGGGAACGTTATGAGTCTGCTCTGTCTAAACGAGGTGCTTCCATGGCCGCGGCTCTGGTCCGCCTGACAAGCTCTAGAGCTAGAGGGAACCTCAACGTGACAAGTTGCCTCCAGCGTAGGCCCCTAGTAGCCGTGCAGAAAGGGAGGCAGGCAGCTGTCTCCATGAGTTCTCAGTCGCTTAGAGGCTTTATTTTAAAGGAAGTAGTACACTTTGGAGGACTCCTAGGCCTCTCGGGTATGCATCACTTTCCTTCCAAGTTCACCGAGTACCACCAGACCCCTGTGGGGCGGCTGAGCAACTTCGAGGCCCATTGGTTAACACCTCACCCACACCCCCGAGCCCCTCTGTGCGTGCCGCGCGATGGGCTACATACTGGACGTCCCTCGAGGAGCGCTATATTTCCAGAGCCCTCGAACAGCCTCAGAACAGCATTTCGGGTGAGTCCGACTTTATCATGGCCCTTGTGTGAGCTGCCATGGGAAAACACTGTGCTTTGAATACTTCGAGGACCTCGTACCTGAAGTCACTCTGCCCGAGGAGAAAGTCAGCATCTTACCATGCCATGTCGCTAAGGGCACGCCCAGCACGAACACAGGCCTGGAAGTAAGGCCCCGAGTGGCGGTGCAGAAGCGGAGGCGTGCAGCAGTTGCCATGAGGCGGCGGCCTCGGCTCTGGGCACCTTCAACGGCAGCAGGGTTTTCTGGAAACCTAGGAGGCTGGCGCGGGCCCCCTGTTCCCGGCAGGAACACTGGGTACCGCCAGGCCCACCTGGGTCTGCTAAGCAACATCCAGGCCCGTAGCCCTTTAGAGCCCCTCTCTGTGTGCCGAGCATAGGGAAACGCGCTGCACTCTCCTTGGGAGCAGCTTAAGGTCCTCAGCACTCGCACACGTTCACGCACACCGTTCTGGCACGTCCCACATGGCGTCGAAGTCTTTCGCATTACCCCAGGCTGAGCTGAACTCAGAGAAACCCTCAGCTTCACATTCCACCTAGAACCTTCTGCCTGAAGTCACCGTGCCTCCCAGAGAGAGTCGGCTTGCGTTCTTACTGCCATATAAGTCCCTTTCCTCCTGTGGCACTGCAGGCTTTGAATAGACACAGGCCCAGAGGAGCAGCTACGCCGTTCCTTGGTTGAGGCAGTTCGCTTGATGCAGAACACCCTACTTCGAGACGTTGATTCAGGGAAGGAAACTCAGGGTGACCTGTGTCTCTGGGCTTGCTAGAAACCACGGGGATGTCTGCTGAGTGCGCCCACGGAAACGGGGGCCTGCTGCAAGTAGCCTTGCTTTCCCGTTTGGAAGGCTGCGTTCATGCTGCCTTGAAGCTACGTGACATTCCCTGCTCTCGACAGGCCTGTTAGCCCTGTCAGAGTGCTTCGGGGAACGTTATGAGTCTGCTCTGTCTAAACCAGGTGCTTCCATGGCCGCGGCTCTGGTCCGCCTGACAAGCTCTAGAGCTAGAGGGAACCTCAACGTGACAAGTTGCCTCCAGCGTAGGCCCCTAGTAGCCGTGCAGAAAGGGAGGCAGGCAGCTGTCTCCATGAGTTCTCAGTCGCTTAGAGGCTTTATTTTAAAGGAAGTAGTACACTTTGGAGGACTCCTAGGCCTCTCGGGTATGCATCACTTTCCCTCCAAGTTCACCGAGTACCTCCAGACCCCTGTGGGGCAGCTGAGCAACTTCGAGGCCCATTGGTTGACCCCACTCCCCCACCCCCGGAGGCCCTCTGTGCGTGCCGCGCGATGGGCTACACACTGGACGTCCCTCGAGGAGCGCTACATTTCCAGAGCCCTCGAACAGCCTCAGGACAGCATTTCGGGTGAGTCCGACTTTGTCATGGCCCTTGTGTGAGCTGCCATGGGAAAACACTGTGCTTTGAATACTTCGAGGACCTCGTACCTGAAGTCACTCTGCCCGAGGAGAAAGTCAGCATCTTACCATGCCGTGTCGCTAAGGGCACGCCCAGCACAAACACAGGCCTGGAAGTAAGGCCCCGAGTGGCGGTGCAGAAGCGGAGGCGTGAAGCAGTTTCCATGAGACGTTGGCCTCGGTTCTGGGCAACTTCAACGGCAGCAGGGTTTTCTGGACACCTAGGAGGCTGGCGCGGGCCCCCTGTTCCCGGCAGTTACACTGGGTACCGGCAGGCCCACCTGGGTCTGCTAAGCAACATCCAGGCCCATAGCCCTTTAGAGCCCCTCTCTGTATGCCGAGCATAGGGAAATGCGCTGCACTCTCCTTGGGAGCAGCTTAAGGTCCTCAGCACTTGCACACGTCCACGGACACCGTTCTGGCACGTCCCACATGGCGTCGAAGTCTTTCGCATTATCCTAGGCTGAGCTGAACTCAGAGAAACCCTCGGCTTCGCATTCCACCTAGGACCTCCTGCCTGAAGTCACCGTGCCTCCCAGAGAGAGTCGGCTTGCGTTCTTACTGCCATGTAAGTCCCCTTCCTCCTGTGGCACTGCAGGCTTTGAATAGCCACAGGCCCAGAGGAGCAGCTACGCCGTTCCTTGGTTGAGGCAGTTCGCTTGATGCAGAACACCTTACTTCGAGAAGTTGATTGAGGGAAGAAAACTCAGGGTGACCTGTGTCTCTGGGCTTGCTAGAAACCACGGGGATGTCTGCTGAGTGCACCCACGGAAACGGGGGCCTGCTGCAAGTAGCCTTGCTTTCCCGTTTGGAAGGCTGCGTTCATGCTGCCTTGAAGCTACCTGACATTCCCTGCTCTCGACAGGCCTGTTAGCCCTGTCAGAGTGCTTCGGGGAACGTTATGAGTCTGCTCTGTCTAAACCAGGTGCTTCCATGGCCGCGGCTCTGGTCCGCCTGACAAGCTCTAGAGCTAGAGGGAACCTCAACGTGACAAGTTGCCTCCAGCGTAGGCCCCTAGTAGCCGTGCAGAAAGGGAGGCAGGCAGCTGTCTCCATGAGTTCTCAGTCGCTTAGAGGCTTTATTTTAAAGGAAGTAGTACACTTTGGAGGACTCCTAGGCCTCTCGGGTATGCATCACTTTCCCTCCAAGTTCACCGAGTACTTCCAGATCCCTGTGGGGCGGCTGAGCAACTTCGAGGCCCATTGGTTGACCCCACTCCCCCACCCCCGGAGGCCCTCTGTGCGTGCCGCGCGATGGGCTACACACTGGACGTCCCTCGAGGAGCGCTACATTTCCAGAGCCCTCGAACAGCCTCAGGACAGCATTTCGGGTGAGTCCGACTTTGTCATGGCCCTTGTGTGAGCTGCCATGGGAAAACACTGTGCTTTGAATACTTCGAGGACCTCGTACCTGAAGTCACTCTGCCCGAGGAGAAAGTCAGCATCTTACCATGCCGTGTCGCTAAGGGCACGCCCAGCACGAACACAGGCCTGGAAGTAAGGCCCCGAGTGGCGGTGCAGAAGCGGAGGCGTGAAGCAGTTTCCATGAGACGGCGGCCTCGGTTCTGGGCAACTTCAACGACAGCAGGGTTTTCTGGACACCTAGGAGGCTGGCGCGGGCCCCCTGTTCCCGGCAGGAACACTGGGTACCGCCAGGCCCACCTGGGTCTGCTAAGCAACATCCAGGCCCGTAGCCCTTTAGAGCCCCTCTCTGTATGACGAGCATAGGGAAATGCTCTGCACTCTCCTTGGCAGCAGCTTAAGGTCCTCAGCACTTGCACACGTCCACGGACACCGTTCTGGCACGTCCCACATGGCGTCGAAGTCTTTCGCATTACCCTAGGCTGAGCTGAACTCAGAGAAACCCTCGGCTTCGCATTCCACCTAGGACCTCCTGCCTGAAGTCACCGTGCCTCCCAGAGAGAGTCGGCTTGCGTTCTTACTGCCATGTAAGTCCCCTTCCTCCTGTGGCACTGCAGGCTTTGAATAGCCACAGGCCCAGAGGAGCAGCTACGCCGTTCCTTGGTTGAGGCAGTTCGCTTGATGCAGAACACCTTACTTCGAGAAGTTGATTCAGCAAAGGAAACTCAGGGTGACCTGTGTCTCTTTGGGCTTGCTACAAACCATGGGGATGTCTGCTGAGTGCGCCCACGGAAACGGGGGCCTGCTGCAAGTAGCCTTGCTTTCCCGTTTGGAAGGCTGCGTTCATGCTGCCTTGAAGCTACGTGACATTCCCTGCTCTCGACAGGCCTGTTAGCCCTGTCAGAGTGCTTCGGGGAACGTTATGAGTCTGCTCTGTCTAAACCAGGTGCTTCCATGGCCGCGGCTCTGGTCCGCCTGACAAGCTCTAGAGCTAGAGGGAACCTCAACGTGACAAATTGCCTCCAGCGTAGGCCCCTAGTAGCCGTGCAGAAAGGGAGGCAGGCAGCTGTCTCCATGAGTTCTCAGTCGCTTAGAGGCTTTATTTTAAAGGAAGTAGTACACTTTGGAGGACTCCTAGGCCTCTCGGGTATGCATCACTTTCCCTCCAAGTTCACCGAGTACCTCCAGATCCCTGTGGGGCGGCTGAGCAACTTCGAGGCCCATTGGTTGACCCCACTCCCCCACCCCCGGAGGCCCTCTGTGCGTGCCGCGCGATGGGCTACACACTGGACGTCCCTCGAGGAGCGCTACATTTCCAGAGCCCTCGAACAGCCTCAGGACAGCATTTCGGGTGAGTCCGACTTTGTCATGGCCCTTGTGTGAGCTGCCATGGGAAAACACTGTGCTTTGAATACTTCGAGGACCTCGTACCTGAAGTCACTCTGCCCGAGGAGAAAGTCAGCATCTTACCATGCCGTGTCGCTAAGGGCACGCCCAGCACGAACACAGGCCTGGAAGTAAGGCCCCGAGTGGCGGTGCAGAAGCGGAGGCGTGAAGCAGTTTCCATGAGACGGCGGCCTCGGTTCTGGGCAACTTCAACGGCAGCAGGGTTTTCTGGACACCTAGGAGGCTGGCGCGGGCCCCCTGTTCCCGGCAGTTACACTGGGTACCGCCAGGCCCACCTGGGTCTGCTAAGCAACATCCAGGCCCGTAGCCCTTTAGAGCCCCTCTCTGTATGCCGAGCATAGGGAAATGCGCTGCACTCTCCTTGGGAGCAGCTTAAGGTCCTCAGCACTTGCACACGTCCACGGACACCGTTCTGGCACGTCCCACATGGCGTCGAAGTCTTTCGCATTACCCTAGGCTGAGCTGAACTCAGAGAAACCCTCGGCTTCGCATTCCACCTAGGACCTCCTGCCTGAAGTCACCGTGCCTCCCAGAGAGAGTCGGCTTGCGTTCTTACTGCCATGTAAGTCCCCTTCCTCCTGTGGCACTGCAGGCTTTGAATAGCCACAGGCCCAGAGGAGCAGCTACGCCGTTCCTTGGTTGAGGCAGTTCGCTTGATGCAGAACACCTTACTTCGAGAAGTTGATTGAGGGAAGAAAACTCAGGGTGACCTGTGTCTCTGGGCTTGCTAGAAACCACGGGGATGTCTACTGAGTGCGCCCACGGAAACGGGGGCCTGCTGCAAGTAGCCTTGCTTTCCCGTTTGGAAGGCTGCGTTCATGCTGCCTTGAAGCTACCTGACATTCCCTGCTCTCGACAGGCCTGTTAGCCCTGTCAGAGTGCTTCGGGGAACGTTATGAGTCTGCTCTGTCTAAACCAGGTGCTTCCATGGCCGCGGCTCTGGTCCGCCTGACAAGCTCTAGAGCTAGAGGGAACCTCAACGTGACAAGTTGCCTCCAGCGTAGGCCCCTAGTAGCCGTGCAGAAAGGGAGGCAGGCAGCTGTCTCCATGAGTTCTCAGTCGCTTAGAGGCTTTATTTTAAAGGAAGTAGTACACTTTGGAGGACTCCTAGGCCTCTCGGGTATGCATCACTTTCCCTCCAAGTTCACCGAGTACCTCCAGACCCCTGTGGGGCGGCTGAGCAACTTCGAGGCCCATTGGTTGACCCCACTCCCCCACCCCCGGAGGCCCTCTGTGCGTGCCGCGTGATGGGCTACACACTGGACGTCCCTCGAGGAGCGCTACATTTCCAGAGCCCTCGAACAGCCTCAGGACAGCATTTCGGGTGAGTCCGACTTTGTCATGGCCCTTGTGTGAGCTGCCATGGGAAAACACTGTGCTTTGAATACTTCGAGGACCTCGTACCTGAAGTCACTCTGCCCGAGGAGAAAGTCAGCATCTTACCATGCCGTGTCGCTAAGGGCACGCCCAGCACGAACACAGGCCTGGAAGTAAGGCCCCCAGTGGCGGTGCAGAAGCGGAGGCGTGCAGCAGTTGCCATGAGACGGCGGCCTCGGTTCTGGGCAACTTCAACGGCAGCAGGGTTTTCTGGACACCTAGGAGGCTGGCGCGGGTCCCCTGTTCCCGGCAGGAACACTGGGTACCACCAGGCCCACCTGGGTCTGCTAAGCAACATCCAGGCCCGTAGCCCTTTAGAGCCCCTCTCTGTATGCTGAGCATAGGGAAATGCGCTGCACTCTCCTTGGCAGCAGCTTAAGGTCCTCAGCACTTGCACACGTCCACGGACACCGTTCTGGCACGTCCCACATGGCGTCGAAGTCTTTCGCATTACCCTAGGCTGAGCTGAACTCAGAGAAACCCTCGGCTTCGCATTCCACCTAGGACCTCCTGCCTGAAGTCACCGTGCCTCCCAGAGAGAGTCGGCTTGCGTTCTTACTGCCATGTAAGTCCCCTTCCTCCTGTGGCACTGCAGGCTTTGAATAGCCACAGGCCCAGAGGAGCAACTACGCCGTTCCTTGGTTGAGGCAGTTCGCTTGATGCAGAACACCTTACTTCGAGAAGTTGATTCAGCGAAGGAAACTCAGGGTGACCTGTGTCTCTTTGGGCTTGCTAGAAACCACGGGGATGTCTGCTGAGTGCGCCCACGGAAACGGGGGCCTGCTGCAAGTAGCCTTGCTTTCCCGTTTGGAAGGCTGCGTTCATGCTGCCTTGAAGCTACGTGACATTCCCTGCTCTCGACAGGCCTGTTAGCCCTGTCAGAGTGGTTCGGGGAACGTTATGAGTCTGCTCTGTCT
Organism: Leucopleurus acutus; assembly: GCF_964270905.1. Taxonomy (NCBI): domain Eukaryota; kingdom Metazoa; phylum Chordata; class Mammalia; order Artiodactyla; family Delphinidae; genus Leucopleurus; species Leucopleurus acutus. The sequence goes on along the minus strand of NC_139152.1, from coordinate 30,378,246 downwards.
AAACGAGGTGCTTCCATGGCCGCGGCTCTGGTCCGCCTGACAAGCTCTAGAGCTAGAGGGAACCTCAACGTGACAAGTTGCCTCCAGCGTAGGCCCCTAGTAGCCGTGCAGAAAGGGAGGCAGGCAGCTGTCTCCATGAGTTCTCAGTCGCTTAGAGGCTTTATTTTAAAGGAAGTAGTACACTTTGGAGGACTCCTAGGCCTCTCGGGTATGCATCACTTTCCTTCCAAGTTCACCGAGTACCACCAGACCCCTGTGGGGCGGCTGAGCAACTTCGAGGCCCATTGGTTAACACCTCACCCACACCCCCGAGCCCCTCTGTGCGTGCCGCGCGATGGGCTACATACTGGACGTCCCTCGAGGAGCGCTATATTTCCAGAGCCCTCGAACAGCCTCAGAACAGCATTTCGGGTGAGTCCGACTTTATCATGGCCCTTGTGTGAGCTGCCATGGGAAAACACTGTGCTTTGAATACTTCGAGGACCTCGTACCTGAAGTCACTCTGCCCGAGGAGAAAGTCAGCATCTTACCATGCCATGTCGCTAAGGGCACGCCCAGCACGAACACAGGCCTGGAAGTAAGGCCCCGAGTGGCGGTGCAGAAGCGGAGGCGTGCAGCAGTTGCCATGAGGCGGCGGCCTCGGCTCTGGGCACCTTCAACGGCAGCAGGGTTTTCTGGAAACCTAGGAGGCTGGCGCGGGCCCCCTGTTCCCGGCAGGAACACTGGGTACCGCCAGGCCCACCTGGGTCTGCTAAGCAACATCCAGGCCCGTAGCCCTTTAGAGCCCCTCTCTGTGTGCCGAGCATAGGGAAACGCGCTGCACTCTCCTTGGGAGCAGCTTAAGGTCCTCAGCACTCGCACACGTTCACGCACACCGTTCTGGCACGTCCCACATGGCGTCGAAGTCTTTCGCATTACCCCAGGCTGAGCTGAACTCAGAGAAACCCTCAGCTTCACATTCCACCTAGAACCTTCTGCCTGAAGTCACCGTGCCTCCCAGAGAGAGTCGGCTTGCGTTCTTACTGCCATATAAGTCCCTTTCCTCCTGTGGCACTGCAGGCTTTGAATAGACACAGGCCCAGAGGAGCAGCTACGCCGTTCCTTGGTTGAGGCAGTTCGCTTGATGCAGAACACCCTACTTCGAGACGTTGATTCAGGGAAGGAAACTCAGGGTGACCTGTGTCTCTGGGCTTGCTAGAAACCACGGGGATGTCTGCTGAGTGCGCCCACGGAAACGGGGGCCTGCTGCAAGTAGCCTTGCTTTCCCGTTTGGAAGGCTGCGTTCATGCTGCCTTGAAGCTACGTGACATTCCCTGCTCTCGACAGGCCTGTTAGCCCTGTCAGAGTGCTTCGGGGAACGTTATGAGTCTGCTCTGTCTAAACCAGGTGTTTCCATGGCCGCGGCTCTGGTCCGCCTGACAAGCTCTAGAGCTAGAGGGAACCTCAACGTGACAAGTTGCCTCCAGCGTAGGCCCCTAGTAGCCGTGCAGAAAGGGAGGCAGGCAGCTGTCTCCATGAGTTCTCAGTCGCTTAGAGGCTTTATTTTAAAGGAAGTAGTACACTTTGGAGGACTCCTAGGCCTCTCGGGTATGCATCACTTTCCCTCCAAGTTCACCGAGTACCTCCAGACCCCTGTGGGGCAGCTGAGCAACTTCGAGGCCCATTGGTTGACCCCACTCCCCCACCCCCGGAGGCCCTCTGTGCGTGCCGCGCGATGGGCTACACACTGGACGTCCCTCGAGGAGCGCTACATTTCCAGAGCCCTCGAACAGCCTCAGGACAGCATTTCGGGTGAGTCCGACTTTGTCATGGCCCTTGTGTGAGCTGCCATGGGAAAACACTGTGCTTTGAATACTTCGAGGACCTCGTACCTGAAGTCACTCTGCCCGAGGAGAAAGTCAGCATCTTACCATGCCGTGTCGCTAAGGGCACGCCCAGCACAAACACAGGCCTGGAAGTAAGGCCCCGAGTGGCGGTGCAGAAGCGGAGGCGTGAAGCAGTTTCCATGAGACGGCGGCCTCGGTTCTGGGCAACTTCAACGGCAGCAGGGTTTTCTGGACACCTAGGAGGCTGGCGCGGGCCCCCTGTTCCCGGCAGTTACACTGGGTACCGCCAGGCCCACCTGGGTCTGCTAAGCAACATCCAGGCCCATAGCCCTTTAGAGCCCCTCTCTGTATGCCGAGCATAGGGAAATGCGCTGCACTCTCCTTGGGAGCAGCTTAAGGTCCTCAGCACTTGCACACGTCCACGGACACCGTTCTGGCACGTCCCACATGGCGTCGAAGTCTTTCGCATTATCCTAGGCTGAGCTGAACTCAGAGAAACCCTCGGCTTCGCATTCCACCTAGGACCTCCTGCCTGAAGTCACCGTGCCTCCCAGAGAGAGTCGGCTTGCGTTCTTACTGCCATGTAAGTCCCCTTCCTCCTGTGGCACTGCAGGCTTTGAATAGCCACAGGCCCAGAGGAGCAGCTACGCCGTTCCTTGGTTGAGGCAGTTCGCTTGATGCAGAACACCTTACTTCGAGAAGTTGATTGAGGGAAGAAAACTCAGGGTGACCTGTGTCTCTGGGCTTGCTAGAAACCACGGGGATGTCTGCTGAGTGCACCCACGGAAACGGGGGCCTGCTGCAAGTAGCCTTGCTTTCCCGTTTGGAAGGCTGCGTTCATGCTGCCTTGAAGCTACCTGACATTCCCTGCTCTCGACAGGCCTGTTAGCCCTGTCAGAGTGCTTCGGGGAACGTTATGAGTCTGCTCTGTCTAAACCAGGTGCTTCCATGGCCGCGGCTCTGGTCCGCCTGACAAGCTCTAGAGCTAGAGGGAACCTCAACGTGACAAGTTGCCTCCAGCGTAGGCCCCTAGTAGCCGTGCAGAAAGGGAGGCAGGCAGCTGTCTCCATGAGTTCTCAGTCGCTTAGAGGCTTTATTTTAAAGGAAGTAGTACACTTTGGAGGACTCCTAGGCCTCTCGGGTATGCATCACTTTCCCTCCAAGTTCACCGAGTACTTCCAGATCCCTGTGGGGCGGCTGAGCAACTTCGAGGCCCATTGGTTGACCCCACTCCCCCACCCCCGGAGGCCCTCTGTGCGTGCCGCGCGATGGGCTACACACTGGACGTCCCTCGAGGAGCGCTACATTTCCAGAGCCCTCGAACAGCCTCAGGACAGCATTTCGGGTGAGTCCGACTTTGTCATGGCCCTTGTGTGAGCTGCCATGGGAAAACACTGTGCTTTGAATACTTCGAGGACCTCGTACCTGAAGTCACTCTGCCCGAGGAGAAAGTCAGCATCTTACCATGCCGTGTCGCTAAGGGCACGCCCAGCACGAACACAGGCCTGGAAGTAAGGCCCCGAGTGGCGGTGCAGAAGCGGAGGCGTGAAGCAGTTTCCATGAGACGGCGGCCTCGGTTCTGGGCAACTTCAACGACAGCAGGGTTTTCTGGACACCTAGGAGGCTGGCGCGGGCCCCCTGTTCCCGGCAGGAACACTGGGTACCGCCAGGCCCACCTGGGTCTGCTAAGCAACATCCAGGCCCGTAGCCCTTTAGAGCCCCTCTCTGTATGACGAGCATAGGGAAATGCTCTGCACTCTCCTTGGCAGCAGCTTAAGGTCCTCAGCACTTGCACACGTCCACGGACACCGTTCTGGCACGTCCCACATGGCGTCGAAGTCTTTCGCATTACCCTAGGCTGAGCTGAACTCAGAGAAACCCTCGGCTTCGCATTCCACCTAGGACCTCCTGCCTGAAGTCACCGTGCCTCCCAGAGAGAGTCGGCTTGCGTTCTTACTGCCATGTAAGTCCCCTTCCTCCTGTGGCACTGCAGGCTTTGAATAGCCACAGGCCCAGAGGAGCAGCTACGCCGTTCCTTGGTTGAGGCAGTTCGCTTGATGCAGAACACCTTACTTCGAGAAGTTGATTCAGCGAAGGAAACTCAGGGTGACCTGTGTCTCTTTGGGCTTGCTACAAACCATGGGGATGTCTGCTGAGTGCGCCCACGGAAACGGGGGCCTGCTGCAAGTAGCCTTGCTTTCCCGTTTGGAAGGCTGCGTTCATGCTGCCTTGAAGCTACGTGACATTCCCTGCTCTCGACAGGCCTGTTAGCCCTGTCAGAGTGCTTCGGGGAACGTTATGAGTCTGCTCTGTCTAAACCAGGTGCTTCCATGGCCGCGGCTCTGGTCCGCCTGACAAGCTCTAGAGCTAGAGGGAACCTCAACGTGACAAATTGCCTCCAGCGTAGGCCCCTAGTAGCCGTGCAGAAAGGGAGGCAGGCAGCTGTCTCCATGAGTTCTCAGTCGCTTAGAGGCTTTATTTTAAAGGAAGTAGTACACTTTGGAGGACTCCTAGGCCTCTCGGGTATGCATCACTTTCCCTCCAAGTTCACCGAGTACCTCCAGATCCCTGTGGGGCGGCTGAGCAACTTCGAGGCCCATTGGTTGACCCCACTCCCCCACCCCCGGAGGCCCTCTGTGCGTGCCGCGCGATGGGCTACACACTGGACGTCCCTCGAGGAGCGCTACATTTCCAGAGCCCTCGAACAGCCTCAGGACAGCATTTCGGGTGAGTCCGACTTTGTCATGGCCCTTGTGTGAGCTGCCATGGGAAAACACTGTGCTTTGAATACTTCGAGGACCTCGTACCTGAAGTCACTCTGCCCGAGGAGAAAGTCAGCATCTTACCATGCCGTGTCGCTAAGGGCACGCCCAGCACGAACACAGGCCTGGAAGTAAGGCCCCGAGTGGCGGTGCAGAAGCGGAGGCGTGAAGCAGTTTCCATGAGACGGCGGCCTCGGTTCTGGGCAACTTCAACGGCAGCAGGGTTTTCTGGACACCTAGGAGGCTGGCGCGGGCCCCCTGTTCCCGGCAGTTACACTGGGTACCGCCAGGCCCACCTGGGTCTGCTAAGCAACATCCAGGCCCGTAGCCCTTTAGAGCCCCTCTCTGTATGCCGAGCATAGGGAAATGCGCTGCACTCTCCTTGGGAGCAGCTTAAGGTCCTCAGCACTTGCACACGTCCACGGACACCGTTCTGGCACGTCCCACATGGCGTCGAAGTCTTTCGCATTACCCTAGGCTGAGCTGAACTCAGAGAAACCCTCGGCTTCGCATTCCACCTAGGACCTCCTGCCTGAAGTCACCGTGCCTCCCAGAGAGAGTCGGCTTGCGTTCTTACTGCCATGTAAGTCCCCTTCCTCCTGTGGCACTGCAGGCTTTGAATAGCCACAGGCCCAGAGGAGCAGCTACGCCGTTCCTTGGTTGAGGCAGTTCGCTTGATGCAGAACACCTTACTTCGAGAAGTTGATTGAGGGAAGAAAACTCAGGGTGACCTGTGTCTCTGGGCTTGCTAGAAACCACGGGGATGTCTGCTGAGTGCGCCCACGGAAACGGGGGCCTGCTGCAAGTAGCCTTGCTTTCCCGTTTGGAAGGCTGCGTTCATGCTGCCTTGAAGCTACCTGACATTCCCTGCTCTCGACAGGCCTGTTAGCCCTGTCAGAGTGCTTCGGGGAACGTTATGAGTCTGCTCTGTCTAAACCAGGTGCTTCCATGGCCGCGGCTCTGGTCCGCCTGACAAGCTCTAGAGCTAGAGGGAACCTCAACGTGACAAGTTGCCTCCAGCGTAGGCCCCTAGTAGCCGTGCAGAAAGGGAGGCAGGCAGCTGTCTCCATGAGTTCTCAGTCGCTTAGAGGCTTTATTTTAAAGGAAGTAATACACTTTGGAGGACTCCTAGGCCTCTCGGGTATGCATCACTTTCCCTCCAAGTTCACCGAGTACCTCCAGACCCCTGTGGGGCGGCTGAGCAACTTCGAGGCCCATTGGTTGACCCCACTCCCCCACCCCCGGAGGCCCTCTGTGCGTGCCGCGTGATGGGCTACACACTGGACGTCCCTCGAGGAGCGCTACATTTCCAGAGCCCTCGAACAGCCTCAGGACAGCATTTCGGGTGAGTCCGACTTTGTCATGGCCCTTGTGTGAGCTGCCATGGGAAAACACTGTGCTTTGAATACTTCGAGGACCTCGTACCTGAAGTCACTCTGCCCGAGGAGAAAGTCAGCATCTTACCATGCCGTGTCGCTAAGGGCACGCTCAGCACGTACACAGGCCTGGAAGTAAGGCCCCGAGTGGCGGTGCAGAAGCGGAGGCGTGCAGCAGTTGCCATGAGGCGGCGGCCTCGGCTCTGGGCACCTTCAACGGCAGCAGGGTTTTCTGGACAGCTAGGAGGCTGGCGCGGGCCCCCTGTTCCCGGCAGGAACACTGAGTACCACCAGGCCCACCTGGGTCTGCTAAGCAACATCCAGGCCCGTAGCCCTTTAGAGGCCCTCTGTGTATGCCGAGCGTAGGGAAACGCGCTGCACTCTCCTTGGGAGCAGCTTAAGGTCCTCAGCACTCGCACACGTTCACGCACACCGTTCTGGCACATCCCACAGGGCGTCGAAGTCTTACGCATTACCCCAGGCTGAGCTGAACTCAGAGAAACCCTCGGCTTCGCATTCCACCTAGGACCTCCTGCCTGAAGTCACCGTGCCTCCCAGAGAGAGTCGGCTTGCGTTCTTACTGCCATGTAAGTCCCCTTCCTTCTGTGGCACTGCAGGCTTTGAATAGCCACAGACCCAGAGGAGCAGCTACGCCGTTCCTTGGTTGAGGCAGTTCGCTTGATGCAGAACACCTTACTTCGAGAAGTTGATTGAGGGAAGGAAACTCATGGTGACCTGTGTCTCTGGGCTTGCTAGAAACCACGGGGATGTCTGCTGAGTGCGCCCACGGAAACGGGGGCCTGCTGCAAGTAGCCTTGCTTTCCCGTTTGGAAGGCAGCGTTCATGCTGCCTTGAAGCTACCTGACATTCCCTGCTCTCGACAGGCCTGTTAGCCCTGTCACAGTGCTTCGGGGAACGTTATGAGTCTGCTCTGTCTAAACCAGGTGCTTCCATGGCCGCGGCTCTGGTCCGCCTGACAAGCTCTAGAGCTAGAGGGAACCTCAACGTGACAAATTGCCTCCAGCGTAGGCCCCTAGTAGCCGTGCAGAAAGGGAGGCAGGCAGCTGTCTCCATGAGTTCTCAGTCGCTTAGAGGCTTTATTTTAAAGGAAGTAGTACACTTTGGAGGACTCCTAGGCCTCTCGGGTATGCATCACTTTCCCTCCAAGTTCACCGAGTACCTCCAGATCCCTGTGGGGCGGCTGAGCAACTTCGAGGCCCATTGGTTGACCCCACTCCCCCACCCCCGGAGGCCCTCTGTGCGTGCCGCGCGATGGGCTACACACTGGACGTCCCTCGAGGAGCGCTACATTTCCAGAGCCCTCGAACAGCCTCAGGACAGCATTTCGGGTGAGTCCGACTTTGTCATGGCCCTTGTGTGAGCTGCCATGGGAAAACACTGTGCTTTGAATACTTCGAGGACCTCGTACCTGAAGTCACTCTGCCCGAGGAGAAAGTCAGCATCTTACCATGCCGTGTCGCTAAGGGCACGCCCAGCACGAACACAGGCCTGGAAGTAAGGCCCCGAGTGGCGGTGCAGAAGCGGAGGCGTGCAGCAGTTTCCATGAGACGGCGGCCTCGGTTCTGGGCACCTTCAACGGCAGCAGGGTTTTCTGGACACCTAGGAGGCTGGCGCGGGCCCCCTGTTCCCGGCAGTTACACTGGGTACCGCCAGGCCCACCTGGGTCTGCTAAGCAACATCCAGGCCCGTAGCCCTTTAGAGCCCCTCTGTGTATGCCGAGCATAGGGAAATGCGCTGCACTCTCCTTGGGAGCAGCTTAAGGTCCTCAGCACTTGCACACGTCCACGGACACCGTTCTGGCACGTCCCACATGGCGTCGAAGTCTTTCGCATTACCCTAGGCTGAGCTGAACTCAGAGAAACCCTCGGCTTCGCATTCCACCTAGGACCTCCTGCCTGAAGTCACCGTGCCTCCCAGAGAGAGTCGGCTTGCGTTCTTACTGCCATGTAAGTCCCCTTCCTCCTGTGGCACTGCAGGCTTTGAATAGCCACAGGCCCAGAGGAGCAGCTACGCCGTTCCTTGGTTGAGGTAGTTCGCTTGATGCAGAACACCTTACTTCGAGAAGTTGATTCAGCGAAGGAAACTCAGGGTGACCTGTGTCTCTTTGGGCTTGCTACAAACCACGGGGATGTCTGCTGAGTGCGCCCACGGAAACGGGGGCCTGCTGCAAGTAGCCTTGCTTTCCCGTTTGGAAGGCTACGTTCATGCTGCCTTGAAGCTACGTGACATTCCCTGCTCTCGACAGGCCTGTTAGCCCTGTCAGAGTGCTTCGGGGAACTTTATGAGTCTGATCTGTCTAAACCAGGTGCTTCCTTGGCCGCGGCTCTGGTCCGCCTGACAAGCTCTAGAGCTAGAGGGAACCTCAACGTGACAAGTTGCCTCCAGCGTAGGCCCCTACTAGCCGTGCAGAAAGGGAGGCAGGCAGCTGTCTCCATGAGTTCTCAGTCGCTTAGAGGCTTTATTTTAAAGGAAGTAGTACACTTTGGAGGACTCCTAGGCCTCTCGGGTATGCATCACTTTCCCTCCAAGTTCACCGAGTACCTCCAGACCCCTGTGGGGCGGCTGAGCAACTTCGAGGCCCATTGGTTGACCCCACTCCCCCACCCCCGGAGGCCCTCTGTGCGTGCCGCGCGATGGGTTACACACTGGACGTCCCTCGAGGAGCGCTACATTTCCAGAGCCCTCGAACAGCCTCAGGACAGCATTTCGGGTGAGTCCGACTTTGTCATGGCCCTTGTGTGAGCTGCCATGGGAAAACACTGTGCTTTGAATACTTCGAGGACCTCGTACCTGAAGTCACTCTGCCCGAGGAGAAAGTCAGCATCTTACCATGCCGTGTCGCTAAGGGCACGCCCAGCACGAACACAGGCCTGGAAGTAAGGCCCCGAGTGGCGGTGCAGAAGCGGAGGCGTGAAGCAGTTTCCATGAGACGGCGGCCTCGGTTCTGGGCAACTTCAACGACAGCAGGGTTTTCTGGACACCTAGGAGGCTGGCGCGGGCCCCCTGTTCCCGGCAGGAACACTGGGTACCGCCAGGCCCACCTGGGTCTGCTAAGCAACATCCAGGCCCGTAGCCCTTTAGAGCCCCTCTCTGTATGCCGAGCATAGGGAAATGCTCTGCACTCTCCTTGGCAGCAGCTTAAGGTCCTCAGTACTTGCACACGTCCACGGACACCGTTCTGGCACGTCCCACATGGCGTCGAAGTCTTTCGCATTACCCTAGGCTGAGCTGAACTCAGAGAAACCCTCGGCTTCGCATTCCACCTAGGACCTCCTGCCTGAAGTCACCGTGCCTCCCAGAGAGAGTCGGCTTGCGTTCTTACTGCCATGTAAGTCCCCTTCCTCCTGTGGCACTGCAGGCTTTGAATAGCCACAGGCCCAGAGGAGCAGCTACGCCGTTCCTTGGTTGAGGCAGTTCGCTTGATGCAGAACACCTTACTTCGAGAAGTTGATTCAGCGAAGGAAACTCAGGGTGACCTGTGTCTCTTTGGGCTTGCTACAAACCACGGGGATGTCTGCTGAGTGCGCCCACGGAAACGGGGGCCTGCTGCAAGTAGCCTTGCTTTCCCGTTTGGAAGGCTGCGTTCATGCTGCCTTGAAGCTACCTGACATTCCCTGCTCTCGACAGGCCTGTTAGCCCTGTCAGAGTGCTTCGGGGAACGTTATGAGTCTGCTCTGTCTAAACCAGGTGCTTCCATGGCCGCGGCTCTGGTCCGCCTGACAAGCTCTAGAGCTAGAGGGAACCTCAACGTGACAAATTGCCTCCAGCGTAGGCCCCTAGTAGCCGTGCAGAAAGGGAGGCAGGCAGCTGTCTCCATGAGTTCTCAGTCGCTTAGAGGCTTTATTTTAAAGGAAGTAGTACACTTTGGAGGACTCCTAGGCCTCTCGGGTATGCATCACTTTCCCTCCAAGTTCACCGAGTACCTCCAGATCCCTGTGGGGCGGCTGAGCAACTTCGAGGCCCATTGGTTGACCCCACTCCCCCACCCCCGGAGGCCCTCTGTGCGTGCCGCGCGATGGGCTACACACTGGACGTCCCTCGAGGAGCGCTACATTTCCAGAGCCCTCGAACAGCCTCAGGACAGCATTTCGGGTGAGTCCGACTTTCTCATGGCCCTTGTGTGAGCTGCCATGGGAAAACACTGTGCTTTGAATACTTCGAGGACCTCGTACCTGAAGTCACTCTGCCCGAGGAGAAAGTCAGCATCTTACCATGCCGTGTCGCTAAGGGCACGCCCAGCACGAACACAGGCCTGGAAGTAAGGCCCCGAGTGGCGGTGCAGAAGCGGAGGCGTGCAGCAGTTGCCATGAGGCGGCGGCCTCGGCTCTGGGCACCTTCAACGGCAGCAGGGTTTTCTGGAAACCTAGGAGGCTGGCGCGGGCCCCCTGTTCCCGGCAGGAACACTGGGTACCGCCAGGCCCACCTGGGTCTGCTAAGCAACATCCAGGCCCGTAGCCCTTTAGAGCCCCTCTCTGTGTGCCGAGCATAGGGAAATGCGCTGCACTCTCCTTGGGAGCAGCTTAAGGTCCTCAGCACTCGCACACGTTCACGCACACCGTTCTGGCACGTCCCACATGGCGTCGAAGTCTTTCGCATTACCCCAGGCTGAGCTGAACCCAGAGAAACCCTCAGCTTCGCATTCCACCTAGAACCTCCTGCCTGAAGTCACCGTGCCTCCCAGAGAGAGTCGGCTTGCGTTCTTACTGCCATGTAAGTCCCTTTCCTCCTGTGGCACTGCAGGCTTTGAATAGACACAGGCCCAGAGGAGCAGCTACGCCGTTCCTTGGTTGAGGCAGTTCGCTTGATGCAGAACACCCTACTTTGAGACGTTGATTCAGGGAAGGAAACTCAGGGTGACCTGTGTCTCTGGGCTTGCTAGAAACCACGGGGATGTCTGCTGAGTGCGCCCACGGAAACGGGGGCCTGCTGCAAGTAGCCTTGCTTTCCCGTTTGGAAGGCTGCGTTCATGCTGCCTTGAAGCTACCTGACATTCCCTGCTCTCGACAGGCCTGTTAGCCCTGTCAGAGTGCTTCGGGGAACGTTATGAGTCTGCTCTGTCTAAACCAGGTGCTTCCATGGCCGCGGCTCTGGTCCGCCTGACAAGCTCTAGAGCTAGAGGGAACCTCAACGTGACAAGTTGCCTCCAGCGTAGGCCCCTAGTAGCCGTGCAGAAAGGGAGGCAGGCAGCTGTCTCCATGAGTTCTCAGTCGCTAAGAGGCTTTATTTTAAAGGAAGTACCCTTTGGAGGACTCCTAGGCCTCTCGGGTATGCATCACTTTCCCTCCAAGTTCACCGAGTACCTCCAGACCCCTGTGGGGTGGCTGAGCAACTTCGAGGCCCATTGGTTGACCCCACTCCCCCACCCCTGGAGGCCCTCTGTGCGTGCCGCGCGATGGGCTACACACTGGACGTCCCTCGAGGAGCGCTACATTTCCAGAGCCCTCGAACAGCCTCAGGACAGCATTTCGGGTGAGTCCGACTTTGTCATGGCCCTTGTGTGAGCTGCCATGGGAAAACACTGTGCTTTGAATACTTCGAGGACCTCGTACCTGAAGTCACTCTGCCCGAGGAGAAAGTCAGCATCTTACTATGCCGTGTCGCTAAGGGCACGCCCAGCACGAACACAGGCCTGGAAGTAAGGCCCCGAGTGGCGGTGCAGAAGCGGAGGCGTGCAGCAGTTGCCATGAGACGGCGACCTCGGTTCTGGGCAACTTCAACGGCAGCAGGGTTTTCTGGACACCTAGGAGGCTGGCGCGGGTCCCCTGTTCCCGGCAGGAACACTGGGTACCACCAGGCCCACCTGGGTCTGCTAAGCAACATCCAGGCCCGTAGCCCTTTAGAGCCCCTCTCTGTATGCTGAGCATAGGGAAACGCGCTGCACTCTCCTTGGCAGCAGCTTAAGGTCCTCAGCACTCGCACACGTCCACGGACACCGTTCTGGCACGTCCCACATGGCGTCGAAGTCTTTCGCATTACCCTAGGCTGAGCTGAACTCAGAGAAACCCTCGGCTTCGCATTCCACCTAGGACCTCCTGCCTGAAGTCACCGTGCCTCCCAGAGAGAGTCGGCTTGCGTTCTTACTGCCATGTAAGTCCCCTTCCTCCTGTGGCACTGCAGGCTTTGAATAGCCACAGGCCCAGAGGAGCAACTACTCCGTTCCTTGGTTGAGGCAGTTCGCTTGATGCAGAACACCTTACTTCGAGAAGTTGATTCAGCGAAGGAAACTCAGGGTGACCTGTGTCTCTTTGGGCTTGCTACAAACCACGGGGATGTCTGCTGAGTGCGCCCACGGAAACGGGGGCCTGCTGCAAGTAGCCTTGCTTTCCCGTTTGGAAGGCGGCGTTCATGCTGCCTTGAAGCTACGTGACATTCCCTGCTCTCGACAGGCCTGTTAGCCCTGTCAGAGTGCTTCGGGGAACGTTATGAGTCTGCTCTGTCTAAACGAGGTGCTTCCATGGCCGCGGCTCTGGTCCGCCTGACAAGCTCTAGAGCTAGAGGGAACCTCAACGTGACAAGTTGCCTCCAGCGTAGGCCCCTAGTAGCCTTGCAGAAAGGGAGGCAGGCAGCTGTCTCCATGAGTTCTCAGTCGCTTAGAGGCTTTATTTTAAAGGAAGTAGTACACTTTGGAGGACTCCTAGGCCTCTCGGGTATGCATCACTTTCCCTCCAAGTTCACCGAGTACCTCCAGATCCCTGTGGGGCAGCTGAGCAACTTCGAGGCCCATTGGTTAACACCTCACCCACACCCCCGAGCCCCTCTGTGTGTGCCGCGCGATGGGCTACACACTGGACGTCCCTCGAGGAGCGCTACATTTCCAGAGCCCTCGAACAGCCTCAGGACAGCATTTCGGGTGAGTCCGACTTTGTCATGGCCCTTGTGTGAGCTGCCATGGGAAAACACTGTGCTTTGAATACTTCGAGGACCTCGTACCTGAAGTCACTCTGCCCGAGGAGAAAGTCAGCATCTTACCATGCCGTGTCGCTAAGGGCACGCCCAGCACGAACACAGGCCTGGAAGTAAGGCCCCGAGTGGCGGTGCAGAAGCGGAGGCGTGCAGCAGTTTCCATGACACGGCGGCCTCGGTTCTGGGCAACTTCAACGGCAGCAGGGTTTTCTGGAAACCTAGGAGGCTGGCGCGGGCCCCCTGTTCCCGGCAGGAACACTGGGTACCGCCAGGCCCACCTGGGTCTGCTAAGCAACATCCAGGCCCGTAGCCCTTTAGAGCCCCTCTGTGTATGCCGAGCGTAGGGAAACGCGCTGCACTCTCCTTGGGAGCAGCTTAAGGTCCTCAGCACTCGCACACGTTCACGGACACCGTTCTGGCACGTCCCACAGGGCGTCGAAGTCTTACGCATTACCCCAGGCTGAGCTGAACTCAGGGAAACCCTCGGCTTCGCATTCCACCTAGGACCTCCTGCCTGAAGTCACCGTGCCTCCCAGAGAGAGTCGGCTTGCGTTCTTACTGCCATGTAAGTCCCCTTCCTCCTGTGGCACTGCAGGCTTTGAATAGCCACAGGCCCAGAGGAGCAGCTACGGTGTTCCTTGGTTGAGGCAGTTCGCTTGATGCAGAACACCTTACCTCGAGAAGTTGATTGAGGGAAGAAAACTCAGGGTGACCTGTGTCTCTGGGCTTGCTAGAAACCACGGGATTGTCTGCTGAGTGCACCCACGGAAACGGGGGCCTGCTGCAAGTAGCCTTGCTTTCCCGTTTGGAAGGCTGCGTTCATGCTGCCTTGAAGCTACCTGACATTCCCTGCTCTCGACAGGCCTGTTAGCCCTGTCAGAGTGCTTCGGGGAACGTTATGAGTCTGCTCTGTCTAAACCAGGTGCTTCCATGGCCGCGGCTCTGGTCCGCCTGACAAGCTCTAGAGCTAGAGGGAACCTCAACGTGACAAGTTGCCTCCAGCGTAGGCCCCTAGTAGCCGTGCAGAAAGGGAGGCAGGCAGCTGTCTCCATGAGTTCTCAGTCGCTTAGAGGCTTTATTTTAAAGGAAGTAGTACACTTTGGAGGACTCCTAGGCCTCTCGGGTATGCATCACTTTCCCTCCAAGTTCACCGAGTACCTCCAGACCCCTGTGGGGCGGCTGAGCAACTTCGAGGCCCATTGGTTGACCCCACTCCCCCACCCCCGGAGGCCCTCTGTGCGTGCCGCGCGATGGGCTACACACTGGACGTCCCTCGAGGAGCGCTACATTTCCAGAGCCCTCGAACTGCCTCAGGACAGCATTTCGGGTGAGTCCGACTTTGTCATGGCCCTTGTGTGAGCTGCCATGGGAAAACACTGTGCTTTGAATACTTCGAGGACCTCGTACCTGAAGTCACTCTGCCCGAGGAGAAAGTCAGCATCTTACCATGCCGTGTCGCTAAGGGCACGCCCAGCACGAACACAGGCCTGGAAGTAAGGCCCCGAGTGGCGGTGCAGAAGCGGAGGCGTGCAGCAGTGTCCATGAGACGGCGGCCTCGGTTCTGGGCAACTTCAACGGCAGCAGGGTTTTCTGGACACCTAGGAGGCTGGCGCGGGCCCCCTGTTCCCGGCAGGAACACTGGGTACCGCCAGGCCCACCTGGGTCTGCTAAGCAACATCCAGGCCCGTAGCCCTTTAGAGCCCCTCTCTGTATGCCGAGCATAGGGAAATGCGCTGCACTCTCCTTGGCAGCAGCTTAAGGTCGTCAGCACTCGCACACGTCCACGGACACCGTTCTGGCACGTCCCACATGGCGTCGAAGTCTTTCGCATTACCCTAGGCTGAGCTGAACTCAGAGAAACCCTCGGCTTCGCATTCCACCTAGGACCTCCTGCCTGAAGTCACCGTGCCTCCCAGAGAGAGTCGGCTTGCGTTCTTACTGCCATGTAAGTCCCCTTCCTCCTGTGGCACTGCAGGCTTTGAATAGCCACAGGCCCAGAGGAGCAACTACTCCGTTCCTTGGTTGAGGCAGTTCGCTTGATGCAGAACACCTTACTTCGAGAAGTTGATTCAGCGAAGGAAACTCAGGGTGACCTGTGTCTCTTTGGGCTTGCTACAAACCATGGGGATGTCTGCTGAGTGCGCCCACGGAAACGGGGGCCTGCTGCAAGTAGCCTTGCTTTCCCGTTTGGAAGGCGGCGTTCATGCTGCCTTGAAGCTACGTGACATTCCCTGCTCTCGACAGGCCTGTTAGCCCTGTCAGAGTGCTTCGGGGAACGTTATGAGTCTGCTCTGTCTAAACGAGGTGCTTCCATGGCCGCGGCTCTGGTCCGCCTGACAAGCTCTAGAGCTAGAGGGAACCTCAACGTGACAAGTTGCCTCCAGCGTAGGCCCCTAGTAGCCTTGCAGAAAGGGAGGCAGGCAGCTGTCTCCATGAGTTCTCAGTCGCTTAGAGGCTTTATTTTAAAGGAAGTAGTACACTTTGGAGGACTCCTAGGCCTCTCGGGTATGCATCACTTTCCCTCCAAGTTCACCGAGTACCTCCAGACCCCTGTGGGGCAGCTGAGCAACTTCGAGGCCCATTGGTTAACACCTCACCCACACCCCCGAGCCCCTCTGTGTGTGCCGCGCGATGGGCTACACACTGGACGTCCCTCGAGGAGCGCTACATTTCCAGAGCCCTCGAACAGCCTCAGGACAGCATTTCGGGTGAGTCCGACTTTGTCATGGCCCTTGTGTGAGCTGCCATGGGAAAGCACTGTGCTTTGAATACTTCGAGGACCTCGTACCTGAAGTCACTCTGCCCGAGGAGAAAGTCAGCATCTTACCATGCCGTGTCGCTAAGGGCACGCCCAGCACGAACACAGGCCTGGAAGTAAGGCCCCGAGTGGCGGTGCAGAAGCGGAGGCGTGCAGCAGTTTCCATGACACGGCGGCCTCGGTTCTGGGCAACTTCAACGGCAGCAGGGTTTTCTGGACACCTAGGAGGCTGGCGCGGGCCCCCTGTTCCCGGCAGGAACACTGGGTACCGCCAGGCCCACCTGGGTCTGCTAAGCAACATCCAGGCCCGTAGCCCTTTAGAGCCCCTCTGTGTATGCCGAGCGTAGGGAAACGCGCTGCACTCTCCTTGGGAGCAGCTTAAGGTCCTCAGCACTCGCACACGTTCACGGACACCGTTCTGGCACGTCCCACAGGGCGTCGAAGTCTTACGCATTACCCCAGGCTGAGCTGAACTCAGGGAAACCCTCGGCTTCGCATTCCACCTAGGACCTCCTGCCTGAAGTCACCGTGCCTCCCAGAGAGAGTCGGCTTGCGTTCTTACTGCCATGTAAGTCCCCTTCCTCCTGTGGCACTGCAGGCTTTGAATAGCCAGAGGCCCAGAGGAGCAGCTACGGTGTTCCTTGGTTGAGGCAGTTCGCTTGATGCAGAACACCTTACCTCGAGAAGTTGATTGAGGGAAGAAAACTCAGGGTGACCTGTGTCTCTGGGCTTGCTAGAAACCACGGGATTGTCTGCTGAGTGCACCCACGGAAACGGGGGCCTGCTGCAAGTAGCCTTGCTTTCCCGTTTGGAAGGCTGCGTTCATGCTGCCTTGAAGCTACCTGACATTCCCTGCTCTCGACAGGCCTGTTAGCCCTGTCAGAGTGCTTCGGGGAACGTTATGAGTCTGCTCTGTCTAAACCAGGTGCTTCCATGGCCGCGGCTCTGGTCCGCCTGACAAGCTCTAGAGCTAGAGGGAACCTCAACGTGACAAGTTGCCTCCAGCGTAGGCCCCTACTAGCCGTGCAGAAAGGGAGGCAGGCAGCTGTCTCCATGAGTTCTCAGTCGCTTAGAGGCTTTATTTTAAAGGAAGTAGTACACTTTGGAGGACTCCTAGGCCTCTCGGGTATGCATCACTTTCCCTCCAAGTTCACCGAGTACCTCCAGACCCCTGTGGGGCGGCTGAGCAACTTCGAGGCCCATTGGTTGACCCCACTCCCCCACCCCCGGAGGCCCTCTGTGCGTGCCGCGCGATGGGCTACACACTGGACGTCCCTCGAGGAGCGCTACATTTCCAGAGCCCTCGAACTGCCTCAGGACAGCATTTCGGGTGAGTCCGACTTTGTCATGGCCCTTGTGTGAGCTGCCATGGGAAAACACTGTGCTTTGAATACTTCGAGGACCTCGTACCTGAAGTCACTCTGCCCGAGGAGAAAGTCAGCATCTTACCATGCCGTGTCGCTAAGGGCACGCCCAGCACGAACACAGGCCTGGAAGTAAGGCCCCGAGTGGCGGTGCAGAAGCGGAGGCGTGCAGCAGTTTCCATGAGACGGCGGCCTCGGTTCTGGGCAACTTCAACGGCAGCAGGGTTTTCTGGACACCTAGGAGGCTGGCGCGGGCCCCCTGTTCCCGGCAGGAACACTGGGTACCGCCAGGCCCACCTGGTTCTGCTAAGCAACATCCAGGCCCGTAGCCCTTTAGAGCCCCTCTCTGTATGCCGAGCATAGGGAAATGCGCTGCACTCTCCTTGGCAGCAGCTTAAGGTCCTCAGCACTCGCACACGTCCACGGACACCGTTCTGGCACGTCCCACATGGCGTCGAAGTCTTTCGCATTACCCTAGGCTGAGCTGAACTCAGAGAAACCCTCGGCTTCGCATTCCACCTAGGACCTCCTGCCTGAAGTCACCGTGCCTCCCAGAGAGAGTCGGCTTGCGTTCTTACTGCCATGTAAGTCCCCTTCCTTCTGTGGCACTGCAGGCTTTGAATAGCCACAGGCCCAGAGGAGCAGCTACGCCGTTCCTTGGTTGAGGCAGTTCGCTTGATGCAGAACACCTTACTTCGAGAAGTTGATTCAGCGAAGGAACCTCAGGGTGACCTGTGTCTCTTTGGGCTTGCTACAAACCACGGGGATGTCTGCTGAGTGCGCCCACGGAAACGGGGGCCTGCTGCAAGTAGCCTTGCTTTCCCGTTTGGAAGGCTGCGTTCATGCTGCCTTGAAGCTACGTGACATTTCCTGCTCTCGACAGGCCTGTTAGCCCTGTCAGAGTGGTTCGGGGAACGTTATGAGTCTGCTCTGTCTAAACCAGGTGCTTCCATGGCCGCGGCTCTGGTCCACCTGACAAGCTCTAGAGCTAGAGGGAACCTCAACGTGACAAATTGCCTCCAGCGTAGGCCCCTAGTAGCCGTGCAGAAAGGGAGGCAGGCAGCTGTCTCCATGAGTTCTCAGTCGCTTAGAGGCTTTATTTTAAAGGAAGTAGTACACTTTGGAGGACTCCTAGGCCTCTCGGGTATGCATCACTTTCCCTCCAAGTTCACCGAGTACCTCCAGATCCCTGTGGGGCGGCTGAGCAACTTCGAGGCCCTTTGGTTGACCCCACTCCCCCACCCCCGGAGGCCCTCTGTGCGTTCCGCGCGATGGGCTACACACTGGACGTCCCTCGAGGAGCGCTACATTTCCAGAGCCCTCGAACAGCCTCAGAACAGCATTTCGGGTGAGTCCGACTTTGTCATGGCCCTTGTGTGAGCTGCCATGGGAAAACACTGTGCTTTGAATACTTCGAGGACCTCGTACCTGAAGTCACTCTGCCCGAGGAGAAAGTCAGCATCTTACCATGCCGTGTCGCTAAGGGCACGCCCAGCACGAACACAGGCCTGGAAGTAAGGCCCCGAGTGGCGGTGCAGAAGCGGAGGCGTGCAGCAGTTGCCATGAGGCGGCGGCCTCGGCTCTGGGCACCTTCAACGGCAGCAGGGTTTTCTGGAAACCTAGGAGGCTGGCGCGGGCCTCCTGTTCCCGGCAGGAACACTGGGTACCGCCAGGCCCACCTGGGTCTGCTAAGCAACATCCAGGCCCGTAGCCCTTTAGAGCCCCTCTCTGTGTGCCGAGCATAGGGAAATGCGCTGCACTCTCCTTGGGAGCAGCTTAAGGTCCTCAGCACTCGCACACGTTCACGCACACTTTTCTGGCACGTCCCACATGGCGTCGAAGTCTTTCGCATTACCCCAGGCTGAGCTGAACTCAGAGAAACCCTCAGCTTCACATTCCACCTAGAACCTTCTGCCTGAAGTCACCGTGCCTCCCAGAGAGAGTCGGCTTGCGTTCTTACTGCCATGTAAGTCCCTTTCCTCCTGTGGCACTGCAGGCTTTGAATAGACACAGGCCCAGAGGAGCAGCTACGCCGTTCCTTGGTTGAGGCAGTTCGCTTTATGCAGAACACCCTACTTCGAGACGTTGATTCAGGGAAGGAAACTCAGGGTGACCTGTGTCTCTGGGCTTGCTAGAAACCAGGGGGATGTCTGCTGAGTGCGCCCACGGAAACGGGGGCCTGCTGCAAGTAGCCTTGCTTTCCCGTTTGGAAGGCTGCGTTCATGCTGCCTTGAAGCTACCTGACATTCCCTGCTCTCGACAGGCCTGTTAGCCCTGTCAGAGTGCTTCGGGGAACGTTATGAGTCTGCTCTGTCTAAACCAGGTGCTTCCATGGCCGCGGCTCTGGTCTGCCTGACAAGCTCTAGAGCTAGAGGGAACCTCAACGTGACAAGTTGCCTCCAGCGTAGGCCCCTAGTAGCCGTGCAGAAAGGGAGGCAGGCAGCTGTCTCCATGAGTTCTCAGTCGCTTAGAGGCTTTATTTTAAAGGAAGTAGTACACTGTGGAGGACTCCTAGTCCTCTCGTGTATGCATCACTTTCCCTCCAAGTTCACCGAGTACCTCCAGACCCCTGTGGGGCAGCTGAGCAACTTCGAGGCCCATTGGTTGACCCCACTCCCCCACCCCCGGAGGCCCTCTGTGCGTGCCGCGCGATGGGCTACACACTGGACGTCCCTCGAGG
This sequence comes from Leucopleurus acutus, assembly GCF_964270905.1. Lineage (NCBI taxonomy): Eukaryota > Metazoa > Chordata > Mammalia > Artiodactyla > Delphinidae > Leucopleurus > Leucopleurus acutus. Next base: position 30,358,556 of record NC_139152.1, on the reverse strand, counting down.
AGCGCTACATTTCCAGAGCCCTCGAACAGCCTCAGGACAGCATTTCGGGTGAGTCCGACTTTGTCATGGCCCTTGTGTGAGCTGCCATGGGAAAACACTGTGCTTTGAATACTTCGAGGACCTCGTACCTGAAGTCACTCTGCCCGAGGAGAAAGTCAGCATCTTACCATGCCGTGTCGCTAAGGGCACGCCCAGCACGAACACAGGCCTGGAAGTAAGGCCCCGAGTGGCGGTGCAGAAGAGGAGGCGTGCAGCAGTTTCCATGAGACGGCGGCCTCGGTTCTGGGCAACTTCAACGGCAGCAGGGTTTTCTGGACACCTAGGAGGCTGGCGCGGGCCCCCTGTTCCCGGCAGGAACACTGGGTACCGCCAGGCCCACCTGGGTCTGCTAAGCAACATCCAGGCCCGTAGCCCTTTAGAGCCCCTCTCTGTATGCCGAGCATAGGGAAATGCGCTGCACTCTCCTTGGGAGCAGCTTAAGGTCCTCAGCACTTGCACACGTCCACGGACACCGTTCTGGCACGTCCCACATGGCGTCGAAGTCTTTCGCATTACCCTAGGCTGAGCTGAACTCAGAGAAACCCTCGGCTTCGCATTCCACCTAGGACCTCCTGCCTGAAGTCACCGTGCCTCCCAGAGAGAGTCGGCTTGCGTTCTTACTGCCATGTAAGTCCCCTTCCTCCTGTGGCACTGCAGGCTTTGAATAGCCACAGGCCCAGAGGAGCAGCTACGCCGTTCCTTGGTTGAGGCAGTTCGCTTGATGCAGAACACCTTACTTCGAGAAGTTGATTGAGGGAAGAAAACTCAGGGTGACCTGTGTCTCTGGGCTTGCTAGAAACCACGGGGATGTCTGCTGAGTGCGCCCACGGAAACGGGGGCCTGCTGCAAGTAGCCTTGCTTTCCCGTTTGGAAGGCTGCGTTCATGCTGCCTTGAAGCTACCTGACATTCCCTGCTCTCGACAGACCTGTTAGCCCTGTCAGAGTGCTTCGGGGAACGTTATGAGTCTGCTCTGTCTAAACCAGGTGCTTCCATGGCCGCGGCTCTGGTCCGCCTGACAAGCTCTAGAGCTAGAGGGAACCTCAACGTGACAAGTTGCCTCCAGCGTAGGCCCCTAGTAGCCGTGCAGAAAGGGAGGCAGGCAGCTGTCTCCATGAGTTCTCAGTCGCTAAGAGGCTTTATTTTAAAGGAAGTACCCTTTGGAGGACTCCTAGGCCTCTCGGGTATGCATCACTTTCCCTCCAAGTTCACCGAGTACCTCCAGATCCCTGTGGGGCGGCTGAGCAACTTCGAGGTCCATTGGTTGACCCCACTCCCCCACCCCCGGAGGCCCTCTGTGCGTACCGCACGATGGGGTACACACTGGACGTCCCTCGAGGAGCGCTACATTTCCAGAGCCCTCGAACAGCCTCAGGACAGCATTTCGGGTAAGTCCGACTTTGTCATGGCCCTTGTGTGAGCTGCCATGGGAAAACACTGTGCTTTGAATACTTCGAGGACCTCGTACCTGAAGTCACTCTGCCCGAGGAGAAAGTCAGCATCTTACCATGCCGTGTCGCTAAGGGCACGCCCAGCACGAACACAGGCCTGGAAGTAAGGCCCCGAGTGGCGGTGCAGAAGCGGAGGCGTGCAGCAGTTGCCATGAGGCGGCGGCCTCGGCTCTGGGCACCTTCAACGGCAGCAGGGTTTTCTGGAAACCTAGGAGGCTGGCGCGGGCCCCCTGTTCCCGGCAGGAACACTGGGTACTGCCAGGCCCACCTGGGTCTGCTAAGCAACATCCAGGCCCGTAGCCCTTTAGAGCCCCTCTCTGTGTGCCGAGCATAGGGAAATGCGCTGCACTCTCCTTGGGAGCAGCTTAAGGTCCTCAGCACTCGCACACGTTCACGCACACCGTTCTGGCACGTCCCACATGGCGTCGAAGTCTTTCGCATTACCCCAGGCTGAGCTGAACTCAGAGAAACCCTCAGCTTCGCATTCCACCTAGAACCTTCTGCCTGAAGTCACCGTGCCTCCCAGAGAGAGTCGGCTTGCGTTCTTACGGCCATGTAAGTCCCTTTCCTCCTGTGGCACTGCAGGCTTTGAATAGACACAGGCCCAGAGGAGCAGCTACGCCGTTCCTTGGTTGAGGCAGTTCGCTTGATGCAGAACACCCTACTTCGAGACGTTGATTCAGGGAAGGAAACTCAGGGTGACCTGTGTCTCTGGGCTTGCTAGAAACCACGGGGATGTCTGCTGAGTGCGCCCACGGAAAAGGGGGCCTGCTGCAAGTAGCCTTGCTTTCCCGTTTGGAAGGCTGCGTTCATGCTGCCTTGAAGCTACCTGACACTCCCTGCTCTCGACAGGCCTGTTAGCCCTGTCAGAGTGCTTCGGGGAACGTTATGAGTCTGCTCTGTCTAAACCAGGTGCTTCCATGGCCGCGGCTCTGGTCCGCCTGACAAGCTCTAGAGCTAGAGGGAACCTCAACGTGACAAGTTGCCTCCAGCGTAGGCCCCTAGTAGCCGTGCAGAAAGGGAGGCAGGCAGCTGTCTCCATGAGTTCTCAGTCGCTTAGAGGCTTTATTTTTAAGGAAGTAGTACACTTTGGAGGACTCCTAGGCCTCTCGGGTATGCATCACTTTCCCTCCAAGTTCACCGAGTACCTCCAGACCCCTGTGGGGCGGCTGAGCAACTTCGAGGCCCACTGGTTGACCCCACTCCCCCACCCCCGGAGGCCCTCTGTGCGTGCCACGCGATGGGCTACACACTGGACGTCCCTCGAGGAGCGCTACATTTCCAGAGCCCTCGAACAGCCTCAGGACAGCATTTCGGGTGAGTCCGACTTTGTCATGGCCCTTGTGTGAGCTGCCATGGGAAAACACTGTGCTTTGAATACTTCGAGGACCTCGTACCTGAAGTCACTCTGCCCGAGGAGAAAGTCAGCATCTTACCATGCCGTGTCGCTAAGGGCACGCCCAGCACGAACAAAGGCCTGGAAGTAAGGCCCCGAGTGGCGGTGCAGAAGCGGAGGCGTGCAGCAGTTTCCATGAGACGGCGGCCTCGGTTCTGGGCAACTTCAACGGCAGCAGGGTTTTCTGGACACCTAGGAGGCTGGCGCGGGCCCCCTGTTCCCGGCAGGAACACTGGGTACCGCCAGGCCCACCTGGGTCTGCTAAGCAACATCCAGGCCCGTAGCCCTTTAGAGCCCCTCTCTGTATGCCGAGCATAGGGAAATGCGCTGCACTCTCCTTGGGAGCAGCTTAAGGTCCTCAGCACTTGCACACGTCCACGGACACCGTTCTGGCACGTCCCACATGGCGTCGAAGTCTTTCGCATTACCCTAGGCTGAGCTGAACTCAGAGAAACCCTCGGCTTCGCATTCCACCTAGGACCTCCTGCCTGAAGTCACCGTGCCTCCCAGAGAGAGTCGGCTTGCGTTCTTACTGCCATGTAAGTCCCCTTCCTCCTGTGGCACTGCAGGCTTTGAATAGCCACAGGCCCAGAGGAGCAGCTACGCCGTTCCTTGGTTGAGGCAGTTCGCTTGATGCAGAACACCTTACTTCGAGAAGTTGATTGAGGGAAGGAAACTCAGGGTGACCTGTGTCTCTTTGGGCTTGTTAGAAACCACGGGGATGTCTGCTGAGTGCGCCCACGGAAACGGGGGCCTGCTGCAAGTAGCCTTGCTTTCCCGTTTGGAAGGCTACGTTCATGCTGCCTTGAAGCTACGTGACACTCCCTGCTCTCGACAGGCCTGTTAGCCCTGTCAGAGTGCTTCGGGGAACGTTATGAGTCTGCTCTGTCTAAACCAGGTGCTTCCATGGCCGCGGCTCTGGTCCGCCTGACAAGCTCTAGAGCTAGAGGGAACCTCAACGTGACAAGTTGCCTCCAGCGTAGGCCCCTAGTAGCCGTGCAGAAAGGGAGGCAGGCAGCTGTCTCCATGACTTCTCAGTCGCTTAGAGGCTTTATTTTTAAGGAAGTAGTACACTTTGGAGGACTCCTAGGCCTCTCGGGTATGCATCACTTTACCTCCAAGTTCACCGAGTACCTCCAGACCCCTGTGGGGCGGTTGAGCAACTTCGAGGCCCACTGGTTGACCCCACTCCCCCACCCCCGGAGGCCCTCTGTGCGTGCCACGCGATGGGCTACACACTGGACGTCCCTCGAGGAGCGCTACATTTCCAGAGCCTTCGAACAGCCTCAGGACAGCATTTCGGGTGAGTCCGACTTTGTCATGGCCCTTGTGTGAGCTGCCATGGGAAAACACTGTGCTTTGAATACTTCGAGGACCTCGTACCTGAAGTCACTCTGCCCGAGGAGAAAGTCAGCATCTTACCATGCCGTGTCGCTAAGGGCACGCCCAGCACGAACACAGGCCTGGAAGTAAGGCCCCGAGTGGCGGTGCAGAAGCGGAGGCGTGCAGCAGTTGCCATGAGGCGGCGGCCTCGGCTCTGGGCACCTTCAACGGCAGCAGGGTTTTCTGGACACCTAGGAGGCTGGCGCGGGCCCCCTGTTCCCGGCAGGAACACTGAGTACCGCCAGGCCCACCTGGGTCTGCTAAGCAACATCCAGGCCCGTAGACCTTTAGAGGCCCTCTGTGTATGCCGAGCGTAGGGAAACGCGCTGCACTCTCCTTGGGAGCAGCTTAAGGTCCTCAGCAGTCGCACACGTTCACGGACACCGTTCTGGCACGTCCCACAGGGCGTCGAAGTCTTACGCATTACCCCAGGCTGAGCTGAACTCAGAGAAACCCTCGGCTTCGCATTCCACCTAGGACCTCCTGCCTGAAGTCACCGTGCCTCCCAGAGAGAGTCGGCTTGCGTTCTTACTGCCATGTAAGTCCCCTTCCTCCTGTGGCACTGCAGGCTTTGAATAACCACAGGCCCAGAGGAGCAGCTACGCCGTTCCTTGGTTGAGGCAGTTCGCTTGATGCAGAACACCTTACTTCGAGAAGTTGATTGAGGGAAGGAAACTCAGGGTGACCTGTGTCTCTTTGGGCTTGTTAGAAACCACGGGGATGTCTGCTGAGTGCGCCCACGGAAACGGGGGCCTGCTGCAAGTAGCCTTGCTTTCCCGTTTGGAAGGCTGCGTTCATGCTGCCTTGAAGCTACCTGACATTCCCTGCTCTCGACAGGCCTGTTAGCCCTGTCACAGTGCTTCGGGGAACGTTATGAGTCTGCTCTGTCTAAACCAGGTGCTTCCATGGCCGCGGCTCTGGTCCGCCTGACAAGCTCTAGAGCTAGAGGGAACCTCAACGTGACAAGTTGCCTCCAGCGTAGGCCCCTAGTAGCCGTGCAGAAAGGGAGGCAGGCAGCTGTCTCCATGAGTTCTCAGTCGCTTAGAGGCTTTATTTTAAAGGAAGTACCCTTTGGAGGACTCCTAGGCCTCTCGGGTATGCATCACTTTCCCTCCAAGTTCACCGAGTACCTCCAGACCCCTGTGGGGCGGCTGAGCAACTTCGAGGTCCATTGGTTGACCCCACTCCCCCACCCCCGGAGGCCCTCTGTGCGTGCCGCGCGATGGGCTACACACTGGACGTCCCTCGAGGAGCGCTACATTTCCAGAGCCCTCGAACAGCCTCAGGACAGCATTTCGGGTGAGTCCGACTTTGTCATGGCCCTTGTGTGAGCTGCCATGGGAAAACACTGTGCTTTGAATACTTCGAGGACCTCGTACCTGAAGTCACTCTGCCCGAGGAGAAAGTCAGCATCTTACCATGCCGTGTCGCTAAGGGCACGCCCAGCACGAACACAGGCCTGGAAGTAAGGCCCCGAGTGGCGGTGCAGAAGCGGAGGCGTGCAGCAGTTGCCATGAGGCGGCGGCCTCGGCTCTGGGCACCTTCAACGGCAGCAGGGTTTTCTGGAAACCTAGGAGGCTGGCGCGGGCCCCCTGTTCCCGGCAGGAACACTGGGTACCGCCAGGCCCACCTGGGTCTGCTAAGCAACATCCAGGCCCGTAGCCCTTTAGAGCCCCTCTCTGTGTGCCGAGCATAGGGAAATGCGCTGCACTCTCCTTGGGAGCAGCTTAAGGTCCTCAGCACTCGCACACGTTAACGCACACCGTTCTGGCACGTCCCACATGGCGTCAAAGTCTTTCGCATTACCCCAGGCTGAGCTGAACTCAGAGAAACCCTCAGCTTCGCATTCCACCTAGAACCTTCTGCCTGAAGTCACCGTGCCTCCCAGAGAGAGTCGGCTTGCGTTCTTACTGCCATGTAAGTCCCTTTCCTCCTGTGGCACTGCAGGCTTTGAATAGACACAGGCCCAGAGGAGCAGCTACGCCGTTCCTTGGTTGAGGCAGTTCGCTTGATGCAGAACACCCTACTTCGAGACGTTGATTCAGGGAAGGAAACTCAGGGTGACCTGTGTCTCTGGGCTTGCTAGAAACCACGGGGATGTCTGCTGAGTGCGCCCACGGAAACGGGGGCCTGCTGCAAGTAGCCTTGCTTTCCCGTTTGGAAGGCTGCGTTCATGCTGCCTTGAAGCTACCTGACATTCCCTGCTCTCGACAGGCCTGTTAGCCCTGTCAGAGTGCTTCGGGGAACGTTATGAGTCTGCTCTGTCTAAACCAGGTGCTTCCATGGCCGCGGCTCTGGTCCGCCTGACAAGCTCTAGAGCTAGAGGGAACCTCAACGTGACAAGTTGCCTCCAGCGTAGGCCCCTAGTAGCCGTGCAGAAAGGGAGGCAGGCAGCTGTCTCCATGAGTTCTCAGTCGCTTAGAGGCTTTATTTTAAAGGAAGTAGTACACTTTGGAGGACTCCTAGGCCTCTCGGGTATGCATCACTTTCCCTCCAAGTTCACCGAGTACCTCCAGACCCCTGTGGGGAAGCTGAGCAACTTCGAGGCCCATTGGTTGACCCCACTCCCCCACCCCCGGAGGCCCTCTGTGCGTGCCGCGTGATGGGCTACACACTGGACGTCCCTCGAGGAGCGCTACATTTCCAGAGCCCTCGAACAGCCTCAGGACAGCATTTCGGGTGAGTCCGACTTTGTCATGGCCCTTGTGTAAGCTGCCATGGGAAAACACTGTGCTTTGAATACTTCGAGGACCTCGTACCTGAAGTCACTCTGCCCGAGGAGAAAGTCAGCATCTTACCATGCCGTGTCGCTAAGGGCACGCCCAGCACGTACACAGGCCTGGAAGTAAGGCCCCGAGTGGCGGTGCAGAAGTGGAGGCGTGCAGCAGTTGCCATGAGGTGGCGGCCTCGGCTCTGGGCACCTTCAACGGCAGCAGGGTTTTCTGGACACCTAGGAGGCTGGCGCGGGCCCCCTGTTCCCGGCAGGAACACTGAGTACCACCAGGCCCACCTGGGTCTGCTAAGCAACATCCAGGCCCGTAGCCCTTTAGAGGCCCTCTGTGTATGCCGAGCGTAGGGAAACGCGCTGCACTCTCCTTGGGAGCAGCTTAAGGTCCTCAGCACTCGCACACGTTCACGCACACCGTTCTGGCACATCCCACAGGGCGTCGAAGTCTTACGCATTACCCCAGGCTGAGCTGAACTCAGAGAAACCCTCGGCTTCGCATTCCACCTAGGACCTCCTGCCTGAAGTCACCGTGCCTCCCAGAGAGAGTCGGCTTGCGTTCTTACTGCCATGTAAGTCCCCTTCCTTCTGTGGCACTGCAGGCTTTGAATAGCCACAGACCCAGAGGAGCAGCTACGCCGTTCCTTGGTTGAGGCAGTTCGCTTGATGCAGAACACCTTACTTCGAGAAGTCGATTGAGGGAAGGAAACTCAGGGTGACCTGTGTCTCTGGGCTTGCTAGAAACCACGGGGATGTCTGCTGAGTGCGCCCACGGAAACGGGGGCCTGCTGCAAGTAGCCTTGCTTTCCCGTTTGGAAGGCTGCGTTCATGCTGCCTTGAAGCTACCTGACATTCCCTGCTCTCGACAGGCCTGTTAGCCCTGTCAGAGTGCTTCGGGGAACGTTATGAGTCTGCTCTGTCTAAACCAGGTGCTTCCATGGCCGCGGCTCTGGTCCGCCTGACAAGCTCTAGAGCTAGAGGGAACCTCAACGTGACAAGTTGCCTCCAGCATAGGCCCCTAGTAGCCGTGCAGAAAGGGAGGCAGGCAGCTGTCTCCATGAGTTCTCAGTCGCTTAGAGGCTTTATTTTAAAGGAAGTAGTACACTTTGGAGGACTCCTAGGCCTCTCGGGTATGCATCACTTTCCCTCCAAGTTCACCGAGTACCTCCAGATCCCTGTGGGGTGGCTGAGCAACTTCGAGGCCCATTGGTTGACCCCACTCCCCCACCCCCGGAGGCCCTCTGTGCGTGCCGCGCGATGGGCTACACACTGGACGTCCCTCGAGGACTCGTACATTTCCAGAGCCCTCGAACAGCGTCAGGACAGCATTTCGGGTGAGTCCGACTTTGTCATGGCCCTTGTGTGAGCTGCCATGGGAAAACACTGTGCTTTGAATACTTCGAGGACCTCGTACCTGAAGTCACTCTGCCCGAGGAGAAAGTCAGCATCTTACCATGCCGTGTCGCTAAGGGCACGCCCAGCACGTACACAGGCCTGGAAGTAAGGCCCCGAGTGGCGGTGCAGAAGCGGAGGCGTGCAGCAGTTGCCATCAGGCGGCGGCCTCGGCTCTGGGCACCTTCAACGGCAGCAGGGTTTTCTGGACACCTAGGAGGCTGGCGCGGGCCCCCTGTTCCCGGCAGGAACACTGAGTACCGCCAGGCCCACCTGGGTCTGCTAAGCAACATCCAGGCCCGTAGCCCTTTAGAGGCCCTCTGTGTATGCCGAGCGTAGGGAAACGCGCTGCACTCTCCTTGGGAGCAGCTTAAGGTCCTCAGCACTCGCACACGTTCACGGACACCGTTCTGGCACGTCCCACAGGGCGTCGAAGTCTTACGCATTACCCCAGGCTGAGCTGAACTCAGAGAAACCCTCGGCGTCGCATTCCACCTAGGACCTCCTGCCTGAAGTCACCGTGCCTCCCAGAGAGAGTCGGCTTGCGTTCTTACTGCCATGTAAGTCCCCTTCCTCCTGTGGCACTGCAGGCTTTGAATAGCCACAGGCCCAGAGGAGCAGCTACGCCGTTCCTTGGTTGAGGCAGTTCGCTTGATGCAGAACACCTTACTTCGAGAAGTTGATTGAGGGAAGGAAACTCAGGGTGACCTGTGTCTCTTTGGGCTTGTTAGAAACCACGGGGATGTCTGCTGAGTGCGCCCACGGAAACGGGGGCCTGCTGCAAGTAGCCTTGCTTTCCCGTTTGGAAGGCTGCGTTCATGCTGCCTTGAAGCTACCTGACATTCCCTGCTCTCGACAGGCCTGTTAGCCCTGTCACAGTGCTTCGGGGAACGTTATGAGTCTGCTCTGTCTAAACCAGGTGCTTCCATGGCCGCGGCTCTGGTCCGCCTGACAAGCTCTAGAGCTAGAGGGAACCTCAACGTGACAAGTTGCCTCCAGCGTAGGCCCCTAGTAGCCGTGCAGAAAGGGAGGCAGGCAGCTGTCTCCATGAGTTCTCAGTCGCTTAGAGGCTTTATTTTAAAGGAAGTACCCTTTGGAGGACTCCTAGGCCTCTCGGGTATGCATCACTTTCCCTCCAAGTTCACCGAGTACCTCCAGACCCCTGTGGGGCGGCTGAGCAACTTCGAGGTCCATTGGTTGACCCCACTCCCCCACCCACGGAGGCCCTCTGTGCGTGCCGCGCGATGGGCTACATACTGGACGTCCCTCGAGGAGCGCTACATTTCCAGAGCCCTCGAACAGCCTCAGGACAGCATTTCGGGTGAGTCCGACTTTGTCATGGCCCTTGTGTGAGCTGCCATGGGAAAACACTGTGCTTTGAATACTTCGAGGACCTCGTACCTGAAGTCACTCTGCCCGAGGAGAAAGTCAGCATCTTACCATGCCGTGTCGCTAAGGGCACGCCCAGCACGAACACAGGCCTGGAAGTAGGGTCCCGAGTGGCGGTGCAGAAGCGGAGGCGTGCAGCAGTTGCCATGAGGCGGCGGCCTCGGCTCTGGGCACCTTCAACGGCAGCAGGGTTTTCTGGACACCTAGGAGGCTGGCGCGGGCCCCCTGTTCCCGGCAGGAACACTGAGTACCGCCAGGCCCACCTGGGTCTGATAAGCAACATCCAGGCCCGTAGCCCTTTAGAGGCCCTCTGTGTATTCTGAGCGTAGGGAAACGCGCTGCACTCTCCTTGGGAGCAGCTTAAGGTCCTCAGCACTCGCACACGTTCACGGACACCGTTCTGCTACGACCCACATGGCGTCGAAGTCTTACGCATTACCCCAGGCTGAGCTGAACTCAGAGAAACCCTCGGCTTCGCATTCCACCTAGGACCTCCTGCCTGAAGTCACCGTGCCTCCCAGAGAGAGTCGGCTTGCGTTCTTACTGCCATGTAAGTCCCCTTCCTCCTGTGGCACTGCAGGCTTTGAATAGCCACAGGCCCGGAGGAGAAGCTACGGCGTTCCTTGGTTGAGGCAGTTCGCTTGATGCAGAACACCTTACTTCAAGAAGTTGATTGAGGGAAGGAAACTCAGGGTGACCTGTGTCTCTGGGCTTGCTAGAAACCACGGGGATGTCTGCTGAGTGCGCCCACGGAAACGGGGGCCTGCTGCAAGTAGCCTTGCTTCCCGTTTGGAAGGGTGCGTTCATGCTGCCTTGAAGCTACGTGACATTCCCTACTCTCGACAGGCCTGTTAGCCCTGTCAGAGTGCTTCGGGGAACGTTATGAGTCTGCTCTGTCTAAACCAGGTGCTTCCATGGCCGCGGCTCAGGTCCGCCTGACAAGCTCTAGAGCTAGAGTGAACCTCAACGTGACAAGTTGCCTCCAGCGTAGGCCCCTAGTAGCCGTGCAGAAAGGGAGGCAGGCAGCTGTCTCCATGAGTTCTCAGTCGCTTAGAGGCTTTATTTTAAAGGAAGTACACTTTGGAGGACTCCTAGGCCTCTCGGGTATGCATCACTTTCCCTCCAAGTTCACCGAGTACCTCCAGACCCCTGTGGGGCGGCTGAGCAACTTCGAGGCCCATTGGTTGACCCCACTCGCCCACCCCCGGAGGCCCTCTGTGCGTGCCGCCCGATGGGCTACACACTGGACGTCCCTCGAGGAGCGCTACATTTCCAGAGCCCTCGAACAGCCTCAGGACAGCATTTCGGGTGAGTCCGACTTTGTCATGGCCCTTGTGTGAGCTGCCATGGGAAAACACTGTGCTTTGAATACTTCGAGGACCTCGTACCTGAAGTCACTCTGCCCGAGGAGAAAGTCAGCATCTTACCATGCCGTGTCGCTAAGGGCACGCCCAGCACGAACACAGGCCTGGAAGTAAGGCCCCGAGTGGCGGTGCAGAAGCGGAGGCGTGCAGCAGTTTCCATGACACGGCGGCCTCGGTTCTGGGCAACTTCAACGGCAGCAGGGTTTTCTGGACACCTAGGAGGCTGGCGCGGGCCCCCTGTTCCCGGCAGGAACACTGGGTACCGCCAGGCCCACCTGGGTCTGCTAAGCAACATCCAGGCCCGTAGCCCTTTAGAGCCCCTCTGTGTATGCCGAGCGTAGGGAAACGCGCTGCACTCTCCTTGGGAGCAGCTTAAGGTCCTCAGCACTCGCACACGTTCACGGACACCGTTCTGGCACGTCCCACAGGGCGTCGAAGTCTTACGCATTACCCCAGGCTGAGCTGAACTCAGGGAAACCCTCGGCTTCGCATTCCACCTAGGACCTCCTGCCTGAAGTCACCGTGCCTCCCAGAGAGAGTCGGCTTGCGTTCTTACTGCCATGTAAGTCCCCTTCCTCCTGTGGCACTGCAGGCTTTGAATAGCCACAGGCCCAGAGGAGCAGCTACGGTGTTCCTTGGTTGAGGCAGTTCGCTTGATGCAGAACACCTTACCTCGAGAAGTTGATTGAGGGAAGAAAACTCAGGGTGACCTGTGTCTCTGGGCTTGCTAGAAACCACGGGATTGTCTGCTGAGTGCACCCACGGAAACGGGGGCCTGCTGCAAGTAGCCTTGCTTTCCCGTTTGGAAGGCTGCGTTCATGCTGCCTTGAAGCTACCTGACATTCCCTGCTCTCGACAGGCCTGTTAGCCCTGTCAGAGTGCTTCGGGGAACGTTATGAGTCTGCTCTGTCTAAACCAGGTGCTTCCATGGCCGCGGCTCTGGTCCGCCTGACAAGCTCTAGAGCTAGAGGGAACCTCAACGTGACAAGTTGCCTCCAGCGTAGGCCCCTAGTAGCCGTGCAGAAAGGGAGGCAGGCAGCTGTCTCCATGAGTTCTCAGTCGCTTAGAGGCTTTATTTTAAAGGAAGTAGTACACTTTGGAGGACTCCTAGTCCTCTCGTGTATGCATCACTTTCCCTCCAAGTTCACCGAGTACCTCCAGACCCCTGTGGGGCAGCTGAGCAACTTCGAGGCCCATTGGTTGACCCCACTCCCCCACCCCCGGAGGCCCTCTGTGCGTGCCGCGCGATGGGCTACACACTGGACGTCCCTCGAGGAGCGCTACATTTCCAGAGCCCTCGAACAGCCTCAGGACAGCATTTCGGGTGAGTCCGACTTTGTCATGGCCCTTGTGTGAGCTGCCATGGGAAAACACTGTGCTTTGAATACTTCGAGGACCTCGTACCTGAAGTCACTCTGCCCGAGGAGAAAGTCAGCATCTTACCATGCCGTGTCGCTAAGGGCACGCCCAGCACGAACACAGGCCTGGAAGTAAGGCCCCGAGTGGCGGTGCAGAAGCGGAGGCGTGCAGCAGTTGCCATGAGGCGGCGGCCTCGGCTCTGGGCACCTTCAACGGCAGCAGGGTTTTCTGGAAACCTAGGAGGCTGGCGCGGGCCCCCTGTTCCCGGCAGGAACACTGGGTACCGCCAGGCCCACCTGGGTCTGCTAAGCAACATCCAGGCCCGTAGCCCTTTAGAGCCCCTCTCTGTATGCCGAGCATAGGGAAATGCGCTGCACTCTCCTTGGGAGCAGCTTAAGGTCCTCAGCACTTGCACACGTCCACGGACACCGTTCTGGCACGTCCCACATGGCGTCGAAGTCTTTCGCATTACCCTAGGCTGAGCTGAACTCAGAGAAACCCTCGGCTTCGCATTCCACCTAGGACCTCCTGCCTGAAGTCACCGTGCCTCCCAGAGAGAGTCGGCTTGCGTTCTTACTGCCATGTAAGTCCCCTTCCTTCTGTGGCACTGCAGGCTTTGAATAGCCACAGACCCAGAGGAGCAGCTACGCCGTTCCTTGGTTGAGGCAGTTCGCTTGATGCAGAACACCTTACTTCGAGAAGTTGATTGAGGGAAGGAAACTCAGGGTGACCTGTGTCTCTGGGCTTGCTAGAAACCACGGGGTTGTCTGCTGAGTGCACCCACGGAAACGGGGGCCTGCTGCAAGTAGCCTTGCTTTCCCGTTTGGAAGGCTGCGTTCATGCTGCCTTGAAGCTACGTGACACTCCCTGCTCTCGACAGGCCTGTTAGCCCTGTCAGAGTGCTTCGGGGAACGTTATGAGTCTGCTCTGTCTAAACCAGGTGCTTCCATGGCCGCGGCTCTGGTCCGCCTGACAAGCTCTAGAGCTAGAGGGAACCTCAACGTGACAAGTTGCCTCCAGCGTAGGCCCCTAGTAGCCGTGCAGAAAGGGAGGCAGGCAGCTGTCTCCATGAGTTCTCAGTCGCTTAGAGGCTTTATTTTAAAGGAAGTAGTACACTTTGGAGGACTCCTAGGCCTCTCGGGTATGCATCACTTTCCCTCCAAGTTCACCGAGTACCTCCAGACCCCTGTGGGGCGGCTGAGCAACTTCGAGGCCCATTGGTTGACCCCACTCCCCCACCCCCGGAGGCCCTCTGTGCGTGCCGCGCGATGGGCTACACACTGGACGTCCCTCGAGGAGCGCTACATTTCCAGAGCCCTCGAACAGCCTCAGGACAGCATTTCGGGTGAGTCCGACTTTGTCATGGCCCTTGTGTGAGCTGCCATGGGAAAACACTGTGCTTTGAATACTTCGAGGACCTCGTACCTGAAGTCACTCTGCCCGAGGAGAAAGTCAGCATCTTACCATGCCGTGTCGCTAAGGGCACGCCCAGCACGAACACAGGCCTGGAAGTAAGGCCCCGAGTGGCGGTGCAGAAGCGGAGGCGTGCAGCAGTTGCCATGAGGCGGCGGCCTCGGCTCTGGGCACCTTCAACGGCAGCAGGGTTTTGTGGACACCTAGGAGGCTGGCGCGGGCCCCCTGTTCCCGGCAGGAACACTGAGTACTGCCAGGCCCACCTGGGTCTGCTAAGCAACATCCAGGCCCGTAGCCCTTTAGAGGCCCTCTGTGTATGCCGAGCGTGGGGAAACGCGCTGCACTCTCCTTGGGAGCAGCTTAAGGTCCTCAGCACTCGCACACGTTCACGGACACCGTTCTGGCACGACCCACATGGCGTCGAAGTCTTACGCATTACCCCAGGCTGAGCTGAACTCAGAGAAACCCTCGGCTTCGCATTCCACCTAGGACCTCCTACCTGAAGTCACCTTGCCTCCCAGAGAGAGTCGGCTTGCGTTCTTACTGCCATGTAAGTCCCCTTCCTCCTGTGGCACTGCAGGCTTTGAATAGCCACAGGCCCAGAGGAGAAGCTACGGCGTTCCTTGGTTGAGGCAGTTCGCTTGATGCAGAACACCTTACTTCGAGAAGTTGATTGAGGGAAGGAAACTCAGGGTGACCTGTGTCTCTGGGCTTGCTAGAAACCACGGGAATGTCTGCTGAGTGCGCCCACGGAAATGGGGGCCTGCTGCAAGTAGCCTTGCTTTCCCGTTTGGAAGGCTACGTTCATGCTGCCTTGAAGCTACGTGACACTCCCTGCTCTCGACAGGCCTGTTAGCCCTGTCAGAGTGCTTCGGGGAACGTTATGAGTCTGCTCTGTCTAAAGCAGGTGCTTCCATGGCTGCGGCTCTGGTCCGCCTGACAAGCTCTAGAGCTAGAGGGAACCTCAACGTGAGAAGTTGCCTCCAGCGTAGGCCCCTAGTAGCCGTGCAGAAAGGGAGGCAGGCAGCTGTCTCCATGAGTTCTCAGTCGCTTAGAGGCTTTATTTTTAAGGAAGTAGTACACTTTGGAGGACTCCTAGGCCTCTCGGGTATGCATCACTTTACCTCCAAGTTCACCGAGTACCTCCAGACCCCTGTGGGGCGGTTGAGCAACTTCGAGGCCCACTGGTTGACCCCACTCCCCCACCCCCGGAGGCCCTCTGTGCGTGCCACGCAATGGGCTACACACTGGACGTCCCTCGAGGAGCGCTACATTTCCAGAGCCCTCGAACAGCCTCAGGACAGCATTTCGGGTGAGTCCGACTTTGTCATGGCCCTTGTGTGAGCTGCCATGGGAAAACACTGTGCTTTGAATACTTCGAGGACCTCGTACCTGAAGTCACTCTGCCCGAGGAGAAAGTCAGCATCTTACCATGCCGTGTCGCTAAGGGCACGCCCAGCACGAACACAGGCCTGGAAGTAAGGCCCCGAGTGGCGGTGCAGAAGCGGAGGCGTGCAGCAGTTGCCATGAGGCGGCGGCCTCGGCTCTGGGCACCTTCAACGGCAGCAGGGTTTTCTGGACACCTAGGAGGCTGGCGCGGGCTCCCTGTTCCCGGCAGGAACACTGAGTACCACCAGGCCCACCTGGGTCTGCTAAGCAACATCCAGGCCCGTAGCCCTTTAGAGGCCCTCTGTGTATGCCGAGCGTAGGGAAACGTGCTGCACTCTCCTTGGGAGCAGCTTAAGGTCCTCAGCAGTCGCACACGTTCACGGACACCGTTCTGGCACGTCCCACAGGGCGTCGAAGTCTTACGCATTACCCCAGGCTGAGCTGAACTCAGAGAAACCCTCGGCTTCGCATTCCACCTAGGACCTCCTGCCTGAAGTCACCGTGCCTCCCAGAGAGAGTCGGCTTGCGTTCTTACTGCCATGTAAGTCCCCTTCCTCCTGTGGCACTGCAGGCTTTGAATAGCCACAGGCCCAGAGGAGCAGCTACGCCGTTCCTTGGTTGAGGCAGTTCGCTTGATGCAGAACACCTTACTTCGAGAAGTTGATTGAGGGAAGGAAACTCAGGGTGACCTGTGTCTCTTTGGGCTTGTTAGAAACCACGGGGATGTCTGCTGAGTGCGCCCACGGAAACGGGGGCCTGCTGCAAGTAGCCTTGCTTTCCCGTTTGGAAGGCTACGTTCATGCTGCCTTGAAGCTACGTGACACTCCCTGCTCTCGACAGGCCTGTTAGCCCTGTCAGAGTGCTTCGGGGAACGTTATGAGTCTGCTCTGTCTAAACCAGGTGCTTCCATGGCCGCGGCTCTGGTCCGCCTGACAAGCTCTAGAGCTAGAGGGAACCTCAACGTGACAAGTTGCCTCCAGCGTAGGCCCCTAGTAGCCGTGCAGAAAGGGAGGCAGGCAGCTGTCTCCATGACTTCTCAGTCGCTTAGAGGCTTTATTTTTAAGGAAGTAGTACACTTTGGAGGACTCCTCGGCCTCTCGGGTATGCATCACTTTACCTCCAAGTTCACCGAGTACCTCCAGACCCCTGTGGGGCGGTTGAGCAACTTCGAGGCCCACTGGTTGACCCCACTCCCCCACCCCCGAGCCCCTCTGTGCGTGCCACGCGATGGGCTACACACTGGACGTCCCTCGAGGAGCGCTACATTTCCAGAGCCTTCGAACAGCCTCAGGACAGCATTTCGGGTGAGTCCGACTTTGTCATGGCCCTTGTGTGAGCTGCCATGGGAAAACACTGTGCTTTGAATACTTCGAGGACCTCGTACCTGAAGTCACTCTGCCCGAGGAGAAAGTCAGCATCTTACCATGCCGTGTCGCTAAGGGCACGCCCAGCACGAACACAGGCCTGGAAGTAAGGCCCCGAGTGGCGGTGCAGAAGCGGAGGCGTGCAGCAGTTGCCATGAGGCGGCGGCCTCGGCTCTGGGCACCTTCAACGGCAGCAGGGTTTTCTGGAAACCTAGGAGGCTGGCGCGGGCCCCCTGTTCCCGGCAGGAACACTGGGTACCGCCAGGCCCACCTGGGTCTGCTAAGCAACATCCAGGCCCGTAGCCCTTTAGAGCCCCTCTCTGTGTGCCGAGCATAGGGAAATGCGCTGCACTCTCCTTGGGAGCAGCTTAAGGTCCTCAGCACTCGCACACGTTCACGCACACCGTTCTGGCACGTCCCACATGGCGTCAAAGTCTTTCGCATTACCCCAGGCTGAGCTGAACTCAGAGAAACCCTCAGCTTCGCATTCCACCTAGAACCTTCTGCCTGAAGTCACCGTGCCTCCCAGAGAGAGTCGGCTTGCGTTCTTACTGCCATGTAAGTCCCTTTCCTCCTGTGGCACTGCAGGCTTTGAATAGACACAGGCCAGGAGGAGCAGCTACGCCGTTCCTTGGTTGAGGCAGTTCGCTTGATGCAGAACACCCTACTTCGAGAAGTCGATTGAGGGAAGGAAACTCAGGGTGACCTGTGTCTCTGGGCTTGCTAGAAACCACGGGGATGTCTGCTGAGTGCGCCCACGGAAACGGGGGCCTGCTGCAAGTAGCCTTGCTTTCCCGTTTGGAAGGCTGCGTTCATGCTGCCTTGAAGCTACCTGACATTCCCTGCTCTCGACAGGCCTGTTAGCCCTGTCAGAGTGCTTCGGGGAACGTTATGAGTCTGCTCTGTCTAAACCAGGTGCTTCCATGGCCGCGGCTCTGGTCCGCCTGACAAGCTCTAGAGCTAGAGGGAACCTCAACGTGACAAGTTGCCTCCAGCGTAGGCCCCTAGTAGCCGTGCAGAAAGGGAGGCAGGCAGCTGTCTCCATGAGTTCTCAGTCGCTTAGAGGCTTTATTTTAAAGGAAGTACCCTTTGGAGGACTCCTAGGCCTCTCGGGTATGCATCACTTTCCCTCCAAGTTCACCGAGTACCTCCAGACCCCT
Source organism: Leucopleurus acutus (assembly GCF_964270905.1). Taxonomy (NCBI): domain Eukaryota; kingdom Metazoa; phylum Chordata; class Mammalia; order Artiodactyla; family Delphinidae; genus Leucopleurus; species Leucopleurus acutus. The sequence continues at coordinate 30,340,734 of NC_139152.1, read as the reverse complement.
GTGGGGCGGCTGAGCAACTTCGAGGTCCATTGGTTGACCCCACTCCCCCACCCCCGGAGGCCCTCTGTGCGTGCCGCGCGATGGGCTACATACTGGACGTCCCTCGAGGAGCGCTACATTTCCAGAGCCCTCGAACAGCCTCAGGACAGCATTTCGGGTGAGTCCGACTTTGTCATGGCCCTTGTGTGAGCTGCCATGGGAAAACACTGTGCTTTGAATACTTCGAGGACCTCGTACCTGAAGTCACTCTGCCCGAGGAGAAAGTCAGCATCTTACCATGCCGTGTCGCTAAGGGCACGCCCAGCACGAACACAGGCCTGGAAGTAGGGTCCCGAGTGGCGGTGCAGAAGCGGAGGCGTGCAGCAGTTGCCATGAGGCGGCGGCCTCGGCTCTGGGCACCTTCAACGGCAGCAGGGTTTTCTGGACACCTAGGAGGCTGGCGCGGGCCCCCTGTTCCCGGCAGGAACACTGAGTACCGCCAGGCCCACCTGGGTCTGATAAGCAACATCCAGGCCCGTAGCCCTTTAGAGGCCCTCTGTGTATTCTGAGCGTAGGGAAACGCGCTGCACTCTCCTTGGGAGCAGCTTAAGGTCCTCAGCACTCGCACACGTTCACGGACACCGTTCTGGCACGACCCACATGGCGTCGAAGTCTTACGCATTACCCCAGGCTGAGCTGAACTCAGAGAAACCCTCGGCTTCGCATTCCACCTAGGACCTCCTGCCTGAAGTCACCGTGCCTCCCAGAGAGAGTCGGCTTGCGTTCTTACTGCCATGTAAGTCCCCTTCATCCTGTGGCACTGCAGGCTTTGAATAGCCACAGGCCCAGAGGAGAAGCTACGGCGTTCCTTGGTTGAGGCAGTTCGCTTGATGCAGAACACCTTACTTCAAGAAGTTGATTGAGGGAAGGAAACTCAGGGTGACCTGTGTCTCTGGGCTTGCTAGAAACCACGGGGATGTCTGCTGAGTGCGCCCACGGAAACGGGGGCCTGCTGCAAGTAGCCTTGCTTCCCGTTTGGAAGGGTGCGTTCATGCTGCCTTGAAGCTACGTGACATTCCCTACTCTCGACAGGCCTGTTAGCCCTGTCAGAGTGCTTCGGGGAACGTTATGAGTCTGCTCTGTCTAAACCAGCTGCTTCCATGGCCGCGGCTCTGGTCCGCCTGACAAGCTCTAGAGCTAGAGGGAACCTCAACGTGACAAGTTGCCTCCAGCGTAGGCCCGTAGTAGCCGTGCAGAAAGGGAGGCAGGCAGCTGTCTCCATGAGTTCTCAGTCGCTTAGAGGCGTTATTTTAAAGGAAGTACCCTTTGGAGGACTCCTAGGCCTCTCGGGTATGCATCACTTTCCCTCCAAGTTCACCGAATACCTCCAGACCCCTGTGGGGCGGCTGAGCAACTTCGAGGCCCATTGGTTGACCCCACTCCCCCACCCCCGGAGGCCCTCTGTGCGTGCCGCGCGATGGGCTACACACTGGACGTCCCTCGAGGAGCGCTACATTTCCAGAGCCCTCGAACAGCCTCAGGACAGCATTTCGGGTGAGTCCGACTTTGTCATGGCCCTTGTGTGAGCTGCCATGGGAAAACACTGTGCTTTGAATACTTCGAGGACCTCGTACCTGAAGTCACTCTGCCCGAGGAGAAAGTCAGCATCTTACCATGCCGTGTCGCTAAGGGCACGCCCAGCACGAACACAGGCCTGGAAGTAAGGCCCCGAGTGGCGGTGCAGAAGCGGAGGCGTGCAGCAGTTGCCATGAGGCGGCGGCCTCGGCTCTGGGCACCTTCAACGGCAGCAGGGTTTTCTGGACACCTAGGAGGCTGGCGCGGGCCCCCTGTTCCCGGCAGGAACACTGAGTACCGCCAGGCCCACCTGGGTCTGCTAAGCAACATCCAGGCCCGTAGCCCTTTAGAGACCCTCTGTGTATGCCGAGCGTAGGGAAACGCGCTGCACTCTCCTTGGGAGCAGCTTAAGGTCCTCAGCACTCGCACACGTTCACGGACACCGTTCTGGCACGTCCCACAGGGCGTCGAAGTCTTACGCATTACCCCAGGCTGAGCTGAACTCAGAGAAACCCTCGGCTTCGCATTCCACCTAGGACCTCCTGCCTGAAGTCACCGTGCCTCCCAGAGAGAGTCGGCTTGCGTTCTTACTGCCATGTAAGTCCCCTTCCTCCTGTGGCACTGCAGGCTTTGAATAGCCACAGGCCCAGAGGAGCAGCTACGCCGTTCCTTGGTTGAGGCAGTTCGCTTGATGCAGAACACCTTACTTCGAGAAGTTGATTGAGGGAAGGAAACTCAGGGTTACCTGTGTCTCTTTGGGCTTGTTAGAAACCACGGGGATGTCTGCTGAGTGCGCCCACGGAAACGGGGGCCTGCTGCAAGTAGCCTTGCTTTCCCGTTTGGAAGGCTGCGTTCATGCTGCCTTGAAGCTACCTGACATTCCCTGCTCTCGACAGGCCTGTTAGCCCTGTCACAGTGCTTCGGGGAACGTTATGAGTCTGCTCTGTCTAAACCAGGTGCTTCCATGGCCGCGGCTCTGGTCCGCCTGACAAGCTCTAGAGCTAGAGGGAACCTCAACGTGACAAGTTGCCTCCAGCGTAGGCCCCTAGTAGCCGTGCAGAAAGGGAGGCAGGCAGCTGTCTCCATGAGTTCTCAGTCGCTTAGAGGCTTTATTTTAAAGGAAGTACCCTTTGGAGGACTCCTAGGCCTCTCGGGTATGCATCACTTTCCCTCCAAGTTCACCGAGTACCTCCAGACCCCTGTGGGGCGGCTGAGCAACTTCGAGGTCCATTGGTTGACCCCACTCCCCCACCCCCGGAGGCCCTCTGTGCGTGCCGCGCGATGGGCTACATACTGGACGTCCCTCGAGGAGCGCTACATTTCCAGAGCCCTCGAACAGCCTCAGGACAGCATTTCGGGTGAGTCCGACTTTGTCATGGCCCTTGTGTGAGCTGCCATGGGAAAACACTGTGCTTTGAATACTTCGAGGACCTCGTACCTGAAGTCACTCTGCCCGAGGAGAAAGTCAGCATCTTACCATGCCGTGTCGCTAAGGGCACGCCCAGCACGAACACAGGCCTGGAAGTAGGGTCCGGAGTGGCGGTGCAGAAGCGGAGGCGTGTAGCAGTTGCCATGAGGCGGCAGCCTCGGCTCTGGGCACCTTCAACGGCAGCAGGGTTTTCTGGACACCTAGGAGGCTGGCGCGGGCCCCCTGTTCCCGGCAGGAACACTGAGTACCGCCAGGCCCACCTGGGTCTGATAAGCAACATCCAGGCCCGTAGCCCTTTAGAGGCCCTCTGTGTATTCTGAGCGTAGGGAAACGCGCTGCACTCTCCTTGGGAGCAGCTTAAGGTCCTCAGCACTCGCACACGTTCACGGACACCGTTCTGGCACGACCCACATGGCGTCGAAGTCTTACGCATTACCCCAGGCTGAGCTGAACTCAGAGAAACCCTCGGCTTCGCATTCCACCTAGGACCTCCTGCCTGAAGTCACCGTGCCTCCCAGAGAGAGTCGGCTTGCGTTCTTACTGCCATGTAAGTCCCCTTCCTCCTGTGGCACTGCAGGCTTTGAATAGCCACAGGCCCAGAGGAGAAGCTACGGCGTTCCTTGGTTGAGGCAGTTCGCTTGATGCAGAACACCTTACTTCAAGAAGTTGATTGAGGGAAGGAAACTCAGGGTGACCTGTGTCTCTGGGCTTGCTAGAAACCACGGGGATGTCTGCTGAGTGCGCCCACGGAAACGGGGGCCTGCTGCAAGTAGCCTTGCTTTCCCGTTTGGAAGGGTGCGTTCATGCTGCCTTGAAGCTACGTGACATTCCCTACTCTCGACAGGCCTGTTAGCCCTGTCAGAGTGCTTCGGGGAACGTTATGAGTCTTCTCTGTCTAAACCAGGTGCTTCCATGGCCGCGGCTCAGGTCCGCCTGACAAGCTCTAGAGCTAGAGTGAACCTCAACGTGACAAGTTGCCTCCAGCGTAGGCCCCTAGTAGCCGTGCAGAAAGGGAGGCAGGCAGCTGTCTCCATGAGTTCTCAGTCGCTTAGAGGCTTTATTTTAAAGGAAGTACACTTTGGAGGACTCCTAGGCCTCTCGGGTATGCATCACTTTCCCTCCAAGTTCACCGAGTACCTCCAGACCCCTGTGGGGCGGCTGAGCAACTTCGAGCCCCATTGGTTGACCCGACTCGCCCACCCCCGGAGGCCCTCTGTGCGTGCCGCCCGATGGGCTACACACTGGACGTCCCTCGAGGAGCGCTACATTTCCAGAGCCCTCGAACAGTCTCAGGACAGCATTTCGGGTGAGTCCGACTTTGTCATGGCCCTTGTGTGAGCTGCCATGGGAAAACACTGTGCTTTGAATACTTCGAGGACCTCGTACCTGAAGTCACTCTGCCCGAGGAGAAAGTCAGCATCTTACCATGCCGTGTCGCTAAGGGCACGCCCAGCACGAACACAGGCCTGGAAGTAGGGTCCGGAGTGGCGGTGCAGAAGCGGAGGCGTGTAGCAGTTGCCATGAGGCGGCAGCCTCGGCTCTGGGCACCTTCAACGGCAGCAGGGTTTTCTGGACACCTAGGAGGCTGGCGCGGGCCCCCTGTTCCCGGCAGGAACACTGAGTACCGCCAGGCCCACCTGGGTCTGATAAGCAACATCCAGGCCCGTAGCCCTTTAGAGGCCCTCTGTGTATTCTGAGCGTAGGGAAACGCGCTGCACTCTCCTTGGGAGCAGCTTAAGGTCCTCAGCACTCGCACACGTTCACGGACACCGTTCTGGCACGACCCACATGGCGTCGAAGTCTTACGCATTACCCCAGGCTGAGCTGAACTCAGAGAAACCCTCGGCTTCGCATTCCACCTAGGACCTCCTGCCTGAAGTCACCGTGCCTCCCAGAGAGAGTCGGCTTGCGTTCTTACTGCCATGTAAGTCCCCTTCCTCCTGTGGCACTGCAGGCTTTGAATAGCCACAGGCCCAGAGGAGAAGCTACGGCGTTCCTTGGTTGAGGCAGTTCGCTTGATGCAGAACACCTTACTTCAAGAAGTTGATTGAGGGAAGGAAACTCAGGGTGACCTGTGTCTCTGGGCTTGCTAGAAACCACGGGGATGTCTGCTGAGTGCGCCCACGGAAACGGGGGCCTGCTGCAAGTAGCCTTGCTTTCCCGTTTGGAAGGGTGCGTTCATGCTGCCTTGAAGCTACGTGACATTCCCTACTCTCGACAGGCCTGTTAGCCCTGTCAGAGTGCTTCGGGGAACGTTATGAGTCTTCTCTGTCTAAACCAGGTGCTTCCATGGCCGCGGCTCAGGTCCGCCTGACAAGCTCTAGAGCTAGAGTGAACCTCAACGTGACAAGTTGCCTCCAGCGTAGGCCCCTAGTAGCCGTGCAGAAAGGGAGGCAGGCAGCTGTCTCCATGAGTTCTCAGTCGCTTAGAGGCTTTATTTTAAAGGAAGTACACTTTGGAGGACTCCTAGGCCTCTCGGGTATGCATCACTTTCCCTCCAAGTTCACCGAGTACCTCCAGACCCCTGTGGGGCGGCTGAGCAACTTCGAGCCCCATTGGTTGACCCCACTCGCCCACCCCCGGAGGCCCTCTGTGCGTGCCGCCCGATGGGCTACACACTGGACGTCCCTCGAGGAGCGCTACATTTCCAGAGCCCTCGAACAGCCTCAGGACAGCATTTCGGGTGAGTCCGACTTTGTCATGGCCCTTGTGTGAGCTGCCATGGGAAAACACTGTTCTTTGAATACTTCGAGGACCTCGTACCTGAAGTCACTCTGCCCGAGGAGAAAGTCAGCATCTTACCATGCCGTGTCGCTAAGGGCACGCCCAGCACGAACACAGGCCTGGAAGTAAGGCCCCGAGTGGCGGTGCAGAAGCGGAGGCGTGCAGCAGTTGACATGAGGCGGCGGCCTCGGCTCTGGGCACCTTCAACGGCAGCAGGGTTTTCTGGACACCTAGGAGGCTGGCGCGGGCCCCCTGTTCCCGGCAGGAACACTGAGTACCGCCAGGCCCACCTGGGTCTGCTAAGCAACATCCAGGCCCGTAGCCCTTTAGAGGCCCTCTGTGTATGCCGAGCGTAGGGAAACGCGCTGCACTCTCCTTGGGAGCAGCTTAAGGTCCTCAGCACTCGCACACGTTCACGGACACCGTTCTGGCACGTCCCACAGGGCGTCGAAGTCTTACGCATTACCCCAGGCTGAGCTGAACTCAGAGAAACCCTCGGCTTCGCATTCCACCTAGGACCTCCTGCCTGAAGTCACCGTGCCTCCCAGAGAGAGTCGGCTTGCGTTCTTACTGCCATGTAAGTCCCCTTCCTCCTGTGGCACTGCAGGCTTTGAATAGCCACAGGCCCAGAGGAGCAGCTACGCCGTTCCTTGGTTGAGGCAGTTCGCTTGATGCAGAACACCTTACTTCGAGAAGTTGATTCAGGGAAGGAAACTCAGGGTGACCTGTGTCTCTTTGGGCTTGTTAGAAACCACGGGGATGTCTGCTGAGTGCGCCCACGGAAACGGGGGCCTGCTGCAAGTAGCCTTGCTTTCCCGTTTGGAAGGCAGCGTTCATGCTGCCTTGAAGCTACGTGACATTCCCTGCTCTCGACAGGCCTGTTAGCCCTGTCAGAGTGCTTCGGGGAACGTTATGAGTCTGCTCTGTCTAAACCAGCTGCTTCCATGGCCGCGGCTCTGGTCCGCCTGACAAGCTCTAGAGCTAGAGGGAACCTCAACGTGACAAGTTGCCTCCAGCGTAGGCCCGTAGTAGCCGTGCAGAAAGGGAGGCAGGCAGCTGTCTCCATGAGTTCTCAGTCGCTTAGAGGCGTTATTTTAAAGGAAGTACCCTTTGGAGGACTCCTAGGCCTCTCGGGTATGAATCACTTTCCCTCCAAGTTCACCGAGTACCTCCAGACCCCTGTGGGGCGGCTGAGCAACTTCGAGGCCCATTGGTTGACCCCACTCCCCCACCCCCGGAGGCCCTCTGTGCGTGCCGCGCGATGGGCTACACACTGGACGTCGCTCGAGGAGCGCTACATTTCCAGAGCCCTCGAACAGCCCCAGGACAGCATTTCGGGTGAGTCCGACTTTGTCATGGCCCTTGTGTGAGCTGCCATGGGAAAACACTGTGCTTTGAATACTTCGAGGACCTCATACCTGAAGTCACTCTGCCCGAGGAGAAAGTCAGCATCTTACCATGCCGTGTCGCTAAGGGCACGCCCAGCACGAACACAGGCCTGGAAGTAAGGCCCCGAGTGGCGATGCAGAAGCGGAGGCGTGCAGCAGTTGCCATGAGGCGGCGGCCTCGGCTCAGGGCATCTTCAACGGCAGCAGGGTTTTCTGGACACCTAGGAGGCTGGCGCGGGCCCCCTGTTCCCGGCAGGAACACTGAGTACCGCCAGGCCCACCTGGGTCTGCTAAGCAACATCCAGGCCCGTAGCCCTTTAGAGACCCTCTGTGTATGCCGAGCGTAGGGAAACGCGCTGCACTCTCCTTGGGAGCAGCTTAAGGTCCTCAGCACTCGCACACGTTCACGGACACCGTTCTGGCACGTCCCACAGGGCGTCGAAGTCTTACGCATTACCCCAGGCTGAGCTGAACTCAGAGAAACCCTCGGCTTCGCATTCCACCTAGGACCTCCTGCCTGAAGTCACCGTGCCTCCCAGAGAGAGTCGGCTTGCGTTCTTACTGCCATGTAAGTCCCCTTCCTCCTGTGGCACTGCAGGCTTTGAATAGCCACAGGCCCAGAGGAGCAGCTACGGCGTTCCTTGGTTGAGGCAGTTCGCTTGATGCAGAACACCCTACTTCGAGACGTTGCTTCAGGGAAGGAAACTCAGGGTGACCTGTGTCTCTGGGCTTACTAGAAACCACGGGGATGTCTGCTGAGTGCGCCCACGGAAACGGGGGCCTGCTGCAAGTAGCCTTGCTTTCCCGTTTGGAAGGCTACGTTCATGCTGCCTTGAAGCTACGTGACACTCCCTGCTCTCGACAGGCCTGTTAGCCCTGTCAGAGTGCTTCAGGGAACGTTATGAGTCTGCTCTGTCTAAACCAGCTGCTTCCATGGCCGCGGCTCTGGTCCGCCTGACAAGCTCTAGAGCTAGAGGGAACCTCAACGTGACAAGTTGCCTCCAGCGTAGGCCCCTAGTAGCCGTGCAGAAAGGGAGGCAGGCAGCTGTCTCCATGAGTTCTCAGTCGCTTAGAGGCTTTATTTTTAAGGAAGTAGTACACTTTGGAGGACTCCTAGGCCTCTCGGGTATGCATCACTTTCCCTCCAAGTTCACCGAGTACCTCCAGACCCCTGTGGGGCGGCTGAGCAAGTTCGAGGCCCACTGGTTGACCCCACTCCCCCACCCCCGGAGGCCCTCTGTGCGTGCCACGCGATGGGCTACACACTGGACGTCCCTCGAGGAGCGCTACATTTCCAGAGCCCTCGAACAGCCTCAGGACAGCATTTCGGGTGAGTCCGACTTTGTCATGGCCCTTGTGTGAGCTGCCATGGGAAAACACTGTGCTTTGAATACTTCGAGGACCTCGTACCTGAAGTCACTCTGCCCGAGGAGAAAGTCAGCATCTTACCATGCCGTGTCGCTAAGGGCACGCCCAGCACGAACACAGGCCTGGAAGTAAGGCCCCGAGTGGCGGTGCAGAAGCGGAGGCGTGCAGCAGTTGCCATGAGGCGGCGGCCCCGGCTCTGGGCACCTTCAACGGCCGCAGGGTTTTCTGGACACCTAGGAGGCTGGCGCGGGCTCCCTGTTCCCGGCAGGAACACTGAGTACCGCCAGGCCCACCTGGGTCAGCTAAGCAACATCCAGGCCCGTAGCCCTTTAGAGGCCCTCTGTGTATGCCGAGCGTAGGGAAACGCGCTGCACTCTCCTTGGGAGCAGCTTAAGGTCCTCAGCACTCGCACACGTTCACGGACACCGTTCTGGCACGACCCACATGGCGTCGAAGTCTTACGCATTACCCCAGGCTGAGCTGAACTCAGAGAAACCCTCGGCTTCTCATTCCACCTAAGACCTCCTGCCTGAAGTCACCTTGCCTCCCAGAGAGAGTCGGCTTGCGTTCTTACTGCCATGTAAGTCCCCTTCCTCCTGTGGCACTGCAGGCTTTGAATAGCCACAGGCCCAGAGGAGAAGCTACGGCGTTCCTTGGTTGAGGCAGTTCGCTTGATGCAGAACACCTTACTTCAAGAAGTTGATTGAGGGAAGGAAACTCAGGGTGACCTGTGTCTCTGGGCTTACTAGAAACCACGGGGATGTCTGCTGAGTGCGCCCACGGAAACGGGGGCCTGCTGCAAGTAGCCTTGCTTTCCCGTTTGGAAGGTTACGTTCATGCTGCCTTGAAGCTACGTGACACTCCCTGCTCTCGACAGGCCTGTTAGCCCTGTCAGAGTGCTTCGGGGAACGTTATGAGTCTGCTCTGTCTAAACCAGCTGCTTCCATGGCCGCGGCTCTGGTCCGCCTGACAAGCTCTAGAGCTAGAGGGAACCTCAACGTGACAAGTTGCCTCCAGCGTAGGCCCCTAGTAGCCGTGCAGAAAGGGAGGCAGGCAGCTGTCTCCATGAGTTCTCAGTCGCTTAGAGGCTTTATTTTTAAGGAAGTAGTACACTTTGGAGGACTCCTAGGCCTCTCGGGTATGCATCACTTTCCCTCCAAGTTCACCGAGTACCTGCAGACCCCTGTGGGGCGGCTGAGCAACTTCGAGGCCCACTGGTTGACCCCACTCCCCCACCCCCGGAGGCTCTCTGTGCGTGCCACGCGATGGGCTACACACTGGACGTCCCTCGAGGAGCGCTACATTTCCAGAGCCCTCGAACAGCCTCAGGACAGCATTTCGGGTGAGTCCGACTTTGTCATGGCCCTTGTGTGAGCTGCCATGGGAAAACACTGTGCTTTGAATACTTCGAGGACCTCGTACCTGAAGTCACTCTGCCCGAGGAGAAAGTCAGCATCTTACCATGCCGTGTCGCTAAGGGCACGCCCAGCACGAACACAGGCCTGGAAGTAAGGCCCCGAGTGGCGGTGCAGAAGCGGAGGCGTGCAGCAGTTGCCATGAGGCGGCGGCCTCGGCTCTGGGCACCTTCAACGGCCGCAGGGTTTTCTGGACACCTAGGAGGCTGGCGCGGGCTCCCTGTTCCCGGCAGGAACACTGAGTACCGCCAGGCCCACCTGGGTCAGCTAAGCAACATCCAGGCCCGTAGCCCTTTAGAGACCCTCTGTGTATGCCGAGCGTAGGGAAACGCGCTGCACTCTCCTTGGGAGCAGCTTAAGGTCCTCAGCACTCGCACACGTTCACGGACACCGTTCTGTCACGACCCACATGGCGTCGAAGTCTTACGCATTACCCCAGGCTGAGCTGAACTCAGAGAAACCCTCGGCTTCGCATTCCACCTAGGACCTCCTGCCTGAAGTCACCGTGCCTCCCAGAGAGAGTCGGCTTGCGTTCTTACTGCCATGTAAGTCCCCTTCCTCCTGTGGCACTGCAGGCTTTGAATACCCACAGGCCCAGAGGAGAAGCTACGGCGTTCCTTGGTTGAGGCAGTTCGCTTGATGCAGAACACCTTACTTCAAGAAGTTGATTGAGGGAAGGAAACTCAGGGTGACCTGTGTCTCTGGGCTTACTAGAAACCACGGGGATGTCTGCTGAGTGCGCCCACGGAAACGGGGGCCTGCTGCAAGTAGCCTTGCTTTCCCGTTTGGAAGGCTACGTTCATGCTGCCTTGAAGCTACGTGACACTCCCTGCTCTCGACAGGCCTGTTAGCCCTGTCAGAGTGCTTCGGGGAACGTTATGAGTCTGCTCTGTCTAAACCAACTGCTTCCATGGCCGCGGCTCTGGTCCGCCTGACAAGCTCTAGAGCTAGAGGGAACCTCAACGTGACAAGTTGCCTCCAGCGTAGGCCCCTAGTAGCCGTGCAGAAAGGGAGGCAGGCAGCTGTCTCCATGAGTTCTCAGTCGCTTAGAGGCTTTATTTTTAAGGAAGTAGTACACTTTGGAGGACTCCTAGGCCTCTCGGGTATGCATCACTTTCCCTCCAAGTTCACCGAGTACCTCCAGACCCCTGTGGGGCGGCTGAGCAACTTCGAGGCCCACTGGTTGACCCCACTCCCCCACCCCCGGAGGCCCTCTGTGCGTGCCACGCGATGGGCTACACACTGGACGTCCCTCGAGGAGCGCTACATTTCCAGAGCCCTCGAACAGCCTCAGGACAGCATTTCGGGTGAGTCCGACTTTGTCATGGCCCTTGTGTGAGCTGCCATGGGAAAACACTGTGCTTTGAATACTTCGAGGACCTCGTACCTGAAGTCACTCTGCCCGAGGAGAAAGTCAGCATCTTACCATGCCGTGTCGCTAAGGGCACGCCCAGCACGAACACAGGCCTGGAAGTAAGGTCCCGAGTGGCGGTGCAGAAGCGGAGGCGTGCAGCAGTTGCCATGAGGCGGCGGCCTCGGCTCTGGGCACCTTCAACGGCAGCAGGGTTTTCTGGACACCTAGGAGGCTGGCGCGGGCCCCCTGTTCCCGGCAGGAACACTGAGTACCGCCAGGCCCACCTGGGTCTGATAAGCAACATCCAGGCCCGTAGCCCTTTAGAGGCCCTCTGTGTATGCCGAGCGTAGGGAAACGCGCTGCACTCTCCTTGGGAGCAGCTTAAGGTCCTCAGCACTCGCACACGTTCACGGACACCGTTCTGGCACGTCCCACAGGGCGTCGAAGTCTTACGCATTACCGCAGGCTGAGCTGAACTCAGAGAAACCCTCGGCTTCGCATTCCACCTAGGACCTCCTGCCTGAAGTCACCGTGCCTCCCAGAGAGAGTCGGCTTGCGTTCTTACTGCCATGTAAGTCCCCTTCCTTCTGTGGCACTGCAGGCTTTGAATAGCCACAGGCCCAGAGGAGCAGCTACGCCGTTCCTTGGTTGAGGCAGTTCGCTTGATGCAGAACACCTTACTTCGAGAAGTTGATTGAGGGAAGGAAACTCAGGGTGACCTGTGTCTCTTTGGGCTTGTTAGAAACCACGGGGATGTCTGCTGAGTGCACCCACGGAAACGGGGGCCTGCTGCAAGTAGCCTTGCTTTCCCGTTTGGAAGGCAGCGTTCATGCTGCCTTGAAGCTACGTGACATTCCCTGCTCTCGACAGGCCTGTTAGCCCTGTCAGAGTGCTTCGGGGAATGTTATGAGTCTGCTCTGTCTAAACCAGGTGCTTCCATGGCCGCGGCTCTGGTCCGCCTGACAAGCTCTAGAGCTAGAGGGAACCTCAACGTGACAAGTTGCCTCCAGCGTAGGCCCCTAGTAGCCGTGCAGAAAGGGAGGCAGGCAGCTGTCTCCATGAGTTCTCAGTCGCTTAGAGGCTTTATTTTAAAGGAAGTACCCTTTGGAGGACTCCTAGGCCTCTCGGGTATGCATCACTTTCCCTCCAAGTTCACCGAGTACCTCCAGACCCCTGTGGGGCGGCTGAGCAACTTCGAGGTCCATTGGTTTACCCCACTCCCCCACCCCCGGAGGCCCTCTGTGCGTGCCGCGCGATGGGCTACATACTGGACGTCCCTCGAGGAGCGCTACATTTCCAGAGCCCTCGAACAGCCTCAGGACAGCATTTCGGGTGAGTCCGACTTTGTCATGGCCCTTGTGTGAGCTGCCATGGGAAAACACTGTGCTTTGAATACTTCGAGGACCTCGTACCTGAAGTCACTCTGCCCGAGGAGAAAGTCAGCATCTTACCATGCCGTGTCGCTAAGGGCACGCCCAGCACGAACACAGGCCTGGAAGTAAGGTCCCGAGTGGCGGTGCAGAAGCGGAGGCGTGCAGCAGTTGCCATGAGGCGGCGGCCTCGGCTCTGGGCACCTTCAACGGCAGCAGGGTTTTCTGGACACCTAGGAGGCTGGCGCGGGCCCCCTGTTCCCGGCAGGAACACTGAGTACCGCCAGGCCCACCTGGGTCTGATAAGCAACATCCAGGCCCGTAGCCCTTTAGAGGCCCTCTGTGTATGCCGAGCGTAGGGAAACGCGCTGCACTCTCCTTGGGAGCAGCTTAAGGTCCTCAGCACTCGCACACATTCACGGACACCGTTCTGGCACGTCCCACAGGGCGTCGAAGTCTTACGCATTACCGCAGGCTGAGCTGAACTCAGAGAAACCCTCAGCTTCGCATTCTACCTAGGATCTCCTGCCTGAAGTCACCGTGCCTCCCAGAGAGAGTCGGCTTGCGTTCTTACTGCCATGTAAGTCCCCTTCCTCCTGTGGCACTGCAGGCTTTGAATAGCCACAGGCCCAGAGGAGCAGCTACGCCGTTCCTTGGTTGAGGCAGTTGGCTTGATGCAGAACACCTTACTTCGAGAAGTTGATTGAGGGAAGGAAACTCAGGGTGACCTGTGTCTCTGGGCTTGCTAGAAACCACGGGGATGTCTGCTGAGTGCGCCCCCGGAAATGGGGGCCTGCTGCACGTAGGCTTGCTTTCCCGTTTGGAAGGCTGCGTTCATGCTGCCTTGAAGCTACCTGACATTCCCTGCTCTCGACAGGCCTGTTAGCCCTGTCAGAGTGCTTCGGGGAACGTTATGAGTCTGCTCTGTCTAAACCAGGTGCTTCCATGGCCGCGGCTCTGGTCCGCCTGACAAGCTCTAGAGCTAGAGGGAACCTCAACGTGACAAGTTGCCTCCAGCGTAGGCCCCTAGTAGCCGTGCAGAAAGGGAGGCAGGCAGCTGTCTCCATGAGTTCTCAGTCGCTTAGAGGCTTTATTTTTAAGGAAGTAGTACACTTTGGAGGACTCCTAGGCCGCTCGGGTATGCATCACTTTCCCTCCAAGTTCACCGAGTACCTCCAGACCCCTGTGGGGCGGCTGAGCAACTTCGAGGCCCACTGGTTGACCCCACTCCCCCACCCCCGGAGGCCCTCTGTGCGTGCCACGCGATGGGCTACACACTGGACGTCCCTCGAGGAGCGCTACATTTCCAGAGCCCTCGAACAGCCTCAGGACAGCATTTCGGGTGAGTCCGACTTTGTCATGGCCCTTGTGTGAGCTGCCATGGGAAAACACTGTGCTTTCAATACTTCGAGGACCTCGTACCTGAAGTCACTCTGCCCGAGGAGAAAGTCAGCATCTTACCATGCCGTGTCGCTAAGGGCACGCCCAGCACCAACACAGGCCTGGAAGTAAGGCCCCGAGTGGCGGTGCAGAAGCGGAGGCGTGCAGCAGTTGCCATGAGGCGGCGGCCTCGGCTCTGGGCACCTTCAACGGCCGCAGGGTTTTCTGGACACCTAGGAGGCTGGCGCGGGCCCCCTGTTCCCGGCAGGAACACTGAGTACCGCCAGGCCCACCTGGGTCAGCTAAGCAACATCCAGGCCCGTAGCCCTTTAGAGGCCCTCTGTGTATGCTGAGCGTAGGGAAACGCGCTGCACTCTCCTTGGGAGAAGCTTAAGGTCCTCAGCACTCGCACACGTTCACGGACACCGTTCTGGCACGACCCACATGGCGTCGAAGTCTTACGCATTACCCCAGGCTGAGCTGAACTCAGAAAAACCCTCGGCTTCGCATTCCACCTAGGACCTCCTGCCTGAAGTCACCTTGCCTCCCAGAGAGAGTCGGCTTGCGTTCTTACTGCCATGTAAGTCCCCTTCCTCCTGTGGCACTGCAGGCTTTGAATAGCCACAGGCCCAGAGGAGAAGCTACGGCGTTCCTTGGTTGAGGCAGTTCGCTTGATGCAGAACACCTTACTTCAAGAAGTTGATTGAGGGAAGGAAACTCAGGGTGACCTGTGTCTCTGGGCTTGCTAGAAACCACGGGGATGTGTGCTGAGTGCGCCCACGGAAACGGGGGCCTGCTGCAAGTAGCCTTGCTTTCCTGTTTGGAAGGCAGCGTTCATGCTGCCTTGAAGCTACCTGACATTCCCTGCTCTCGACAGGCCTGTTAGCCCTGTCAGAGTGCTTCGGGGAACGTTATGAGTCTGCTCTGTCTAAACCAGGTGCTTCCATGGCCGCGGCTCTGGTCCGCCTGACAAGCTCTAGAGCTAGAGGGAACCTCAACGTGACAAGTTGCCTCCAGCGTAGGCCCCTAGTAGCCGTGCAGAAAGGGAGGCAGGCAGCTGTCTCCATGAGTTCTCAGTCGCTTAGAGGCTTTATTTTTAAGGAAGTAGTACACTTTGGAGGACTCCTAGGCCTCTCGGGTATGCATCACTTTCCCTCCAAGTTCACCGAGTACCTCCAGACCCCTGTGGGGCGGCTGAGCAACTTCGAGGCCCACTGGTTGACCCCACTCCCCCACCCCCGGAGGCCCTCTGTGCGTGCCACGCGATGGGCTACACACTGGACGTCCCTCGAGGAGCGCTACATTTCCAGAGCCCTCGAACAGCCTCAGGACAGCATTTCGGGTGAGTCCGACTTTGTCATGGCCCTTGTGTGAGCTGCCATGGGAAAACACTGTGCTTTGAATACTTCGAGGACCTCGTACCTGAAGTCACTCTGCCCGAGGAGAAAGTCAGCATCTTACCATGCCGTGTCGCTAAGGGCACGCCCAGCACGAACACAGGCCTGGAAGTAAGGTCCCGAGTGGCGGTGCAGAAGCGGAGGCGTGCAGCAGTTGCCATGAGGCGGCGGCCTCGGCTCTGGGCACCTTCAACGGCAGCAGGGTTTTCTGGACACCTAGGAGGCTGGCGCGGGCCCCCTGTTCCCGGCAGGAACACTGAGTACCGCCAGGCTCACCTGGGTCTGCTAAGCAACATCCAGGCCCGTAGCCCTTTAGAGGCCCTCTGTGTATGCCGAGCGTAGGGAAATGCGCTGCACTCTCCTTGGGAGCAGCTTAAGGTCCTCAGCACTCGCACACGTTCACGGACACCGTTCTGGCACGTCCCACAGGGCGTCGAAGTCTTACGCATTACCCCAGGCTGAGCTGAACTCAGAGAAACCCTCGGCTTCGCATTCCACCTAGGACCTCCTGCCTGAAGTCACCGTGCCTCCCAGAGAGAGTCGGCTTGCGTTCTTACTGCCATGTAAGTCCCCTTCCTTCTGTGGCACTGCAGGCTTTGAATAGCCACAGGCCCAGAGGAGCAGCTACGCCGTTCCTTGGTTGAGGCAGTTCGCTTGATGCAGAACACCTTACTTCGAGAAGTTGATTGAGGGAAGGAAACTCAGGGTGACCTGTGTCTCTTTGGGCTTGTTAGAAACCACGGGGATGTCTGCTGAGTGCGCCCACGGAAACGGGGGCCTGCTGCAAGTAGCCTTGCTTTCCCGTTTGGAAGGCAGCGTTCATGCTGCCTTGAAGCTACGTGACATTCCCTGCTCTCGACAGGCCTGTTAGCCCTGTCAGAGTGCTTCGGGGAATGTTATGAGTCTGCTCTGTCTAAACCAGGTGCTTCCATGGCCGCGGCTCTGGTCCGCCTGACAAGCTCTAGAGCTAGAGGGAACCTCAACGTGACAAGTTGCCTCCAGCGTAGGCCCCTAGTAGCCGTGCAGAAAGGGAGGCAGGCAGCTGTCTCCATCAGTTCTCAGTCGCTTAGAGGCTTTATTTTAAAGGAAGTACCCTTTGGAGGACTCCTAGGCCTCTCGGGTATGCATCACTTTCCCTCCAAGTTCACCGAGTACCTCCAGACCCCTGTGGGGCGGCTGAGCAACTTCGAGGTCCATTGGTTGACCTCACTCCCCCACCCCTGGAGGCCCTCTGTGCGTGCCGCGCGATGGGCTACATACTGCACGTCCCTCGAGGAGCGCTACATTTCCAGAGCCCTCGAACAGCCTCAGGACAGCATTTCGGGTGAGTCCGACTTTGTCATGGCCCTTGTGTGAGCTGCCATGGGAAAACACTGTGCTTTGAATACTTCGAGGACCTCGTACCTGAAGTCACTCTGCCCGAGGAGAAAGTCAGCATCTTACCATGCCGTGTCGCTAAGGGCACGCCCAGCACGAACACAGGCCTGGAAGTAAGGTCCCGAGTGGCGGTGCAGAAGCGGAGGCGTGCAGCAGTTGCCATGAGGCGGCGGCCTCGGCTCTGGGCACCTTCAACGGCAGCAGGGTTTTCTGGACACCTAGGAGGCTGGCGCGGGCCCCCTGTTCCCGGCAGGAACACTGAGTACCGCCAGGCCCACCTGGGTCTGATAAGCAACATCCAGGCCCGTAGCCCTTTAGAGGCCCTCTGTGTATGCCGAGCGTAGGGAAACGCGCTGCACTCTCCTTGGGAGCAGCTTAAGGTCCTCAGCACTCGCACACGTTCACGGACACCGTTCTGGCACGTCCCACAGGGCGTCGAAGTCTTACGCATTACCGCAGGCTGAGCTGAACTCAGAGAAACCCTCGGCTTCGCATTCCACCTAGGACCTCCTGCCTGAAGTCACCGTGCCTCCCAGAGAGAGTCGGCTTGCGTTCTTACTGCCATGTAAGTCCCCTTCCTTCTGTGGCACTGCAGGCTTTGAATAGCCACAGGCCCAGAGGAGCAGCTACGCCGTTCCTTGGTTGAGGCAGTTCGCTTGATGCAGAACACCTTACTTCGAGAAGTTGATTGAGGGAAGGAAACTCAGGGTGACCTGTGTCTCTTTGGGCTTCTTAGAAACCACGGGGATGTCTGCTGAGTGCGCCCACGGAAACGGGGGCCTGCTGCAAGTAGCCTTGCTTTCCCGTTTGGAAGGCAGCGTTCATGCTGCCTTGAAGCTACGTGACATTCCCTGCTCTCGACAGGCCTGTTAGCCCTGTCAGAGTGCTTCGGGGAATGTTATGAGTCTGCTCTGTCTAAACCAGGTGCTTCCATGGCCGCGGCTCTGGTCCGCCTGACAAGCTCTAGAGCTAGAGGGAACCTCAACGTGACAAGTTGCCTCCAGCGTAGGCCCCTAGTAGCCGTGCAGAAAGGGAGGCAGGCAGCTGTCTCCATGAGTTCTCAGTCGCTTAGAGGCTTTATTTTAAAGGAAGTACCCTTTGGAGGACTCCTAGGCCTCTCGGGTATGCATCACTTTCCCTCCAAGTTCACCGAGTACCTCCAGACCCCTGTGGGGCGGCTGAGCAACTTCGAGGTCCATTGGTTGACCCCACTCCCCCACCCCCGGAGGCCCTCTGTGCGTGCCGCGCGATGGGCTACATACTGGACGACCCTCGAGGAGCGCTACATTTCCAGAGCCCTCGAACAGCCTCAGGACAGCATTTCGGGTGAGTCCGACTTTGTCATGGCCCTTGTGTGAGCTGCCATGGGAAAACACTGTGCTTTGAATACTTCGAGGACCTCGTACCTGAAGTCACTCTGCCCGAGGAGAAAGTCAGCATCTTACCATGCCGTGTCGCTAAGGGCACGCCCAGCACGAACACAGGCCTGGAAGTAAGGTCCCGAGTGGCGGTGCAGAAGCGGAGGCATGCAGCAGTTGCCATGAGGCGGCGGCCTCGGCTCTGGGCACCTTCAACGGCAGCAGGGTTTTCTGGACACCTAGGAGGCTGGCGCGGGCCCCCTGTTCCCGGCAGGAACACTGAGTACCGCCAGGCCCACCTGGGTCTGATAAGCAACATCCAGGCCCGTAGCCCTTTAGAGGCCCTCTGTGTATGCCGAGCGTAGGGAAACGCGCTGCACTCTCCTTGGGAGCAGCTTAAGGTCCTCAGCACTCGCACACGTTCACGGACACCGTTCTGGCACGTCCCACAGGGCGTCGAAGTCTTACGCATTACCGCAGGCTGAGCTGAACTCAGAGAAACCCTCAGCTTCGCATTCCACCTAGGACCTCCTGCCTGAAGTCACCGTGCCTCCCAGAGAGAGTCGGCTTGCGTTCTTACTGCCATGTAAGTCCCCTTCCTCCTGTGGCACTGCAGGCTTTGAATAGCCACAGGCCCAGAGGAGCAGCTACGGCGTTCCTTGGTTGAGGCAGTTCGCTTGATGCAGAACACCTTACTTCGAGAAGTTGATTGAGGGAAGGAAACTCAGGGTTACCTGTGTCTCTGGGCTTGCTAGAAACCACGGGGATGTCTGCTGAGTGCGCCCCCGGAAATGGGGGCCTGCTGCAAGTAGGCTTGCTTTCCCGTTTGGAAGGCTGCGTTCATGCTGCCTTGAAGCTACGTGACATTCCCTGCTCTCGACAGGCCTGTTAGCCCTGTCAGAGTGCTTCGGGGAACGTTATGAGTCTGCTCTGTCTAAACCAGGTGCTTCCATGGCCGCGGCTCTGGTCCGCCTGACAAGCTCTAGAGCTAGAGGGAACCTCAACGTGACAAGTTGCCTCCAGCGTAGGCCCCTAGTAGCCGTGCAGAAAGGGAGGCAGGCAGCTGTCTCCATGAGTTCTCAGTCGCTTAGAGGCTTTATTTTAAAGGAAGTAGTACACTTTGGAGGACTCCTAGGCCTCTCGGGTATGCATCACTTTCCCTCCAAGTTCACCGAGTACCTCCAGACCCCTGTGGGGCGGCTGAGCAACTTCGAGGCCCATTGGTTAACACCTCACCCCTACCCCCGAGCCCCTCTGTGCGTGCCGCGCGATGGGCTACATACTGGACGTCCCTCGAGGAGCGCTACATTTCCAGAGCCCTCGAACAGCCTCAGGACAGCATTTCGGGTGAGTCCGACTTTGTCATGGCCCTTGTGTGAGCTGCCATGGGAAAACACTGTGCTTTGAATACTTCGAGGACCTCGTACCTGAAGTCACTCTGCCCGAGGAGAAAGTCAGCATCTTACCATGCCGTGTCGCTAAGGGCACGCCCAGCACGAACACAGGCCTGGAAGTAAGGCCCCGAGTGGCGGTGCATAAGCAGAGGCATGCAGCAGTTGCCATGAGGCGGCGGCCTCGGCTCTGGGCACCTTCAACGGCCGCAGGGTTTTCTGGACACCTAGGAGGCTGGCGCGGGCCCCCTGTTCCCGGCAGGAACACTGAGTACCGCCAGGCCCACCTGGGTCAGCTAAGCAACATCAAGGCCCGTAGCCCTTTAGAGGCCCTCTGTGTATGCTGAGCGTAGAGAAACGCGCTGCACTCTCCTTGGGAGCAGCTTAAGGTCCTCAGCACTCGCACACGTTCACGGACACCGTTCTGGCCCGACCCACATGGCGTCGAAGTCTTACGCATTACCCCAGGCTGAGCTGAACTCAGAGAAACCCTCGGCTTCGCATTCCACCTAGGACCTCCTGCCTGAAGTCACCTTGCCTCCCAGAGAGAGTCGGCTTGCGTTCTTACTTCCATGTAAGTCCCCTTCCTCCTGTGGCACTGCAGGCTTTGAATAGCCACAGGCCCAGAGGAGAAGCTACGGCGTTCCTTGGTTGAGGAAGTTCACTTGATGCAGAACACCTTACTTCAAGAAGTTGATTGAGGGAAGGAAACTCAGGGTGACCTGTGTCTCTGGGCTTGCTAGAAACCACGGGGATGTCTGCTGAGTGCGCCCACGGAAACGGGGGCCTGCTGCAAGTAGCCTTGCTTTCCCGTTTGGAAGGCAGCGTTCATGCTGCCTTGAAGCTACCTGACATTCCCTGCTCTCGACAGGCCTGTTAGCCCTGTCAGAGTGCTTCGGGGAACGTTATGAGTCTGCTCTGTCTAAACCAGGTGCTTCCATGGCCGCGGCTCTGGTCCGCCTGACAAGCTCTAGAGCTAGAGGGAACCTCAACGTGACAAGTTGCCTCCAGCGTAGGCCCCTAGTAGCCGTGCAGAAAGGGAGGCAGGCAGCTGTCTCCATGAGTTCTCAGTCGCTTAGAGGCTTTATTTTTAAGGAAGTAGTACACTTTGGAGGACTCCTAGGCCTCTCGGGTATGCATCACTTTCCCTCCAAGTTCACCGAGTACCTCCAGACCCCTGTGGGGCGGCTGAGCAACTTCGAGGCCCACTGGTTGACCCCACTCCCCCACCCCC
The DNA here is from genome assembly GCF_964270905.1 of Leucopleurus acutus. Taxonomy (NCBI): domain Eukaryota; kingdom Metazoa; phylum Chordata; class Mammalia; order Artiodactyla; family Delphinidae; genus Leucopleurus; species Leucopleurus acutus. Next base: position 30,319,995 of record NC_139152.1, on the reverse strand, counting down.
GGAGGCCCTCTGTGCGTGCCACGCGATGGGCTACACACTGGACGTCCCTCGAGGAGCGCTACATTTCCAGAGCCCTCGAACAGCCTCAGGACAGCATTTCGGGTGAGTCCGACTTTGTCATGGCCCTTGTGTGAGCTGCCATGGGAAAACACTGTGCTTTGAATACTTCGAGGACCTCGTACCTGAAGTCACTCTGCCCGAGGAGAAAGTCAGCATCTTACCATGCCGAGTCGCTAAGGGCACGCCCAGCACGAACACAGGCCTGGAAGTAAGGCCCCGAGTGGCGCTGTAGAAGCGGAGGCGTGCAGCAGTTGACATGAGGCGGCGGCCTCGGCTCTGGGCACCTTCAACGGCAGCAGGGTTTTCTGGACACATAGGAGGCTGGCGCGGGCCCCCTGTTCCCGGCAGGAACACTGAGTACCGCCAGGCCCACCTGGGTCTGCTAAGCAACATCCAGGCCCGTAGCCCTTTAGAGGCCCTCTGTGTATGCCGAGCGTAGGGAAACGCGCTGCACTCTCCTTGGGAGCAGCTTAAGGTCCTCAGCACTCGCACACGTTCACGGACACCGTTCTGGCACGTCCCACAGGGCGTCGAAGTCTTACGCATTACCCCAGGCTGAGCTGAACTCAGAGAAACCCTCGGCTTCGCATTCCACCTAGGACCTCCTGCCTGAAGTCACCGTGCCTCCCAGAGAGAGTCGGCTTGCGTTCTTACTGCCATGTAAGTCCCCTTCCTTCTGTGGCACTGCAGGCTTTGAATAGCCACAGGCCCAGAGGAGCAGCTACGCCGTTCCTTGGTTGAGGCAGTTCGCTTGATGCAGAACACCTTACTTCGAGAAGTTGATTGAGGGAAGGAAACTCAGGGTGACCTGTGTCTCTTTGGGCTTGTTAGAAACCACGGGGATGTCTGCTGAGTGCACCCACGGAAACGGGGGCCTGCTGCAAGTAGCCTTGCTTTCCCGTTTGGAAGGCAGCGTTCATGCTGCCTTGAAGCTACCTGACATTCCCTGCTCTCGACAGGCCTGTTAGCCCTGTCAGAGTGCTTCGGGGAATGTTATGAGTCTGCTCTGTCTAAACCAGGTGCTTCCATGGCCGCGGCTCTGGTCCGCCTGACAAGCTCTAGAGCTAGAGGGAACCTCAACGTGACAAGTTGCCTCCAGCGTAGGCCCCTAGTAGCCGTGCAGAAAGGGAGGCAGGCAGCTGTCTCCATGAGTTCTCAGTCGCTTAGAGGCTTTATTTTAAAGGAAGTACCCTTTGGAGGACTCCTAGGCCTCTCGGGTATGCATCACTTTCCCTCCAAGTTCACCGAGTACCTCCAGACCCCTGTGGGGCGGCTGAGCAACTTCGAGGTCCATTGGTTTACCCCACTCCCCCACCCCCGGAGGCCCTCTGTGCGTGCCGCGCGATGGGCTACATACTGCACGTCCCTCGAGGAGCGCTACATTTCCAGAGCCCTCGAACAGCCTCAGGACAGCATTTCGGGTGAGTCCGACTTTGTCATGGCCCTTGTGTGAGCTGCCATGGGAAAACACTGTGCTTTGAATACTTCGAGGACCTCGTACCTGAAGTCACTCTGCCCGAGGAGAAAGTCAGCATCTTACCATGCCGTGTCGCTAAGGGCACGCCCAGCACGAACACAGGCCTGGAAGTAAGGTCCCGAGTGGCGGTGCAGAAGCGGAGGCGTGCAGCAGTTGCCATGAGGCGGCGGCCTCGGCTCTGGGCACCTTCAACGGCAGCAGGGTTTTCTGGACACCTAGGAGGCTGGCGCGGGCCCCCTGTTCCCGGCAGGAACACTGAGTACCGCCAGGCCCACCTGGGTCTGCTAAGCAACATCCAGGCCCGTAGCCCTTTAGAGGCCCTCTGTGTATGCCGAGCGTAGGGAAACGCGCTGCACTCTCCTTGGGAGCAGCTTAAGGTCCTCAGCACTCGCACACGTTCACGGACACCGTTCTGGCACGTCCCACAGGGCGTCGAAGTCTTACGCATTACCGCAGGCTGAGCTGAACTCAGAGAAACCCTCAGCTTCGCATTCCACCTAGGACCTCCTGCCTGAAGTCACCGTGCCTCCCAGAGAGAGTCGGCTTGCGTTCTTACTGCCATGTAAGTCCCCTTCCTCCTGTGGCACTGCAGGCTTTGAATAGCCACAGGCCCAGAGGAGCAGCTACGCCGTTCCTTGGTTGAGGCAGTTCGCTTGATGCAGAACACCTTACTTCGAGAAGTTGATTGAGGGAAGGAAACTCAGGGTGACCTGTGTCTCTGGGCTTGCTAGAAACCACGGGGATGTCTGCTGAGTGCGCCCCCGGAAATGGGGGCCTGCTGCAAGTAGGCTTGCTTTCCCGTTTGGAAGGCTGCGTTCATGCTGCCTTGAAGCTACCTGACATTCCCTGCTCTCGACAGGCCTGTTAGCCCTGTCAGAGTGCTTCGGGGAACGTTATGAGTCTGCTCTGTCTAAACCAGGTGCTTCCATGGCCGCGGCTCTGGTCCGCCTGACAAGCTCTAGAGCTAGAGGGAACCTCAACGTGACAAGTTGCCTCCAGCGTAGGCCCCTAGTAGCCGTGCAGAAAGGGAGGCAGGCAGCTGTCTCCATGAGTTCTCAGTCGCTTAGAGGCTTTATTTTTAAGGAAGTAGTACACTTTGGAGGACTCCTAGGCCGCTCGGGTATGCATCACTTTCCCTCCAAGTTCACCGAGTACCTCCAGACCCCTGTGGGGCGGCTGAGCAACTTCGAGGCCCACTGGTTGACCCCACTCCCCCACCCCCGGAGGCCCTATGTGCGTGCCACGCGATGGGCTACACACTGGACGTCCCTCGAGGAGCGCTACATTTCCAGAGCCCTCGAACAGCCTCAGGACAGCATTTCGGGTGAGTCCGACTTTGTCATGGCCCTTGTGTGAGCTGCCATGGGAAAACACTGTGCTTTGAATACTTCGAGGACCTCGTACCTGAAGTCACTCTGCCCGAGGAGAAAGTCAGCATCTTACCATGCCGTGTCGCTAAGGGCACGCCCAGCACCAACACAGGCCTGGAAGTAAGGCCCCGAGTGGCGGTGCAGAAGCGGAGGCGTGCAGCAGTTGCCATGAGGCGGCGGCCTCGGCTCTGGGCACCTTCAACGGCCGCAGGGTTTTCTGGACACCTAGGAGGCTGGCGCGGGCCCCCTGTTCCCGGCAGGAACACTGAGTACCGCCAGGCCCACCTGGGTCAGCTAAGCAACATCCAGGCCCGTAGCCCTTTAGAGGCCCTCTGTGTATGCTGAGCGTAGGGAAACGCGCTGCACTCTCCTTGGGAGAAGCTTAAGGTCCTCAGCACTCGCACACGTTCACGGACACCGTTCTGGCACGACCCACATGGCGTCGAAGTCTTACGCATTACCCCAGGCTGAGCTGAACTCAGAAAAACCCTCGGCTTCGCATTCCACCTAGGACCTCCTGCCTGAAGTCACCTTGCCTCCCAGAGAGAGTCGGCTTGCGTTCTTACTGCCATGTAAGTCCCCTTCCTCCTGTGGCACTGCAGGCTTTGAATAGCCACAGGCCCAGAGGAGAAGCTACGGCGTTCCTTGGTTGAGGCAGTTCGCTTGATGCAGAACACCTTACTTCAAGAAGTTGATTGAGGGAAGGAAACTCAGGGTGACCTGTGTCTCTGGGCTTGCTAGAAACCACGGGGATGTGTGCTGAGTGCGCCCACGGAAACGGGGGCCTGCTGCAAGTAGCCTTGCTTTCCTGTTTGGAAGGCAGCGTTCATGCTGCCTTGAAGCTACCTGACATTCCCTGCTCTCGACAGGCCTGTTAGCCCTGTCAGAGTGCTTCGGGGAACGTTATGAGTCTGCTCTGTCTAAACCAGGTGCTTCCATGGCCGCGGCTCTGGTCCGCCTGACAAGCTCTAGAGCTAGAGGGAACCTCAACGTGACAAGTTGCCTCCAGCGTAGGCCCCTAGTAGCCGTGCAGAAAGGGAGGCAGGCAGCTGTCTCCATGAGTTCTCAGTCGCTTAGAGGCTTTATTTTTAAGGAAGTAGTACACTTTGGAGGACTCCTAGGCCTCTCGGGTATGCATCACTTTCCCTCCAAGTTCACCGAGTACCTCCAGACCCCTGTGGGGCGGCTGAGCAACTTCGAGGCCCACTGGTTGACCCCACTCCCCCACCCCCGGAGGCCCTCTGTGCGTGCCACGCGATGGGCTACACACTGGACGTCCCTCGAGGAGCGCTACATTTCCAGAGCCCTCGAACAGCCTCAGGACAGCATTTCGGGTGAGTCCGACTTTGTCATGGCCCTTGTGTGAGCTGCCATGGGAAAACACTGTGCTTTGAATACTTCGAGGACCTCGTACCTGAAGTCACTCTGCCCGAGGAGAAAGTCAGCATCTTACCATGCCGTGTCGCTAAGGGCACGCCCAGCACGAACACAGGCCTGGAAGTAAGGTCCCGAGTGGCGGTGCAGAAGCGGAGGCGTGCAGCAGTTGCCATGAGGCGGCGGCCTCGGCTCTGGGCACCTTCAACGGCAGCAGGGTTTTCTGGACACCTAGGAGGCTGGCGCGGGCCCCCTGTTCCCGGCAGGAACACTGAGTACCGCCAGGCTCACCTGGGTCTGCTAAGCAACATCCAGGCCCGTAGCCCTTTAGAGGCCCTCTGTGTATGCCGAGCGTAAGGAAATGCGCTGCACTCTCCTTGGGAGCAGCTTAAGGTCCTCAGCACTCGCACACGTTCACGGACACCGTTCTGGCACGTCCCACAGGGCGTCGAAGTCTTACGCATTACCCCAGGCTGAGCTGAACTCAGAGAAACCCTCGGCTTCTCATTCCACCTAGGACCTCCTGCCTGAAGTCACCGTGCCTCCCAGAGAGAGTCGGCTTGCGTTCTTACTGCCATGTAAGTCCCCTTCCTTCTGTGGCACTGCAGGCTTTGAATAGCCACAGGCCCAGAGGAGCAGCTACGCCGTTCCTTGGTTGAGGCAGTTCGCTTGATGCAGAACACCTTACTTCGAGAAGTTGATTGAGGGAAGGAAACTCAGGGTGACCTGTGTCTCTTTGGGCTTGTTAGAAACCACGGGGATGTCTGCTGAGTGCGCCCACGGAAACGGGGGCCTGCTGCAAGTAGCCTTGCTTTCCCGTTTGGAAGGCAGCGTTCATGCTGCCTTGAAGCTACGTGACATTACCTGCTCTCGACAGGCCTGTTAGCCCTGTCAGAGTGCTTCGGGGAATGTTATGAGTCTGCTCTGTCTAAACCAGGTGCTTCCATGGCCGCGGCTCTGGTCCGCCTGACAAGCTCTAGAGCTAGAGGGAACCTCAACGTGACAAGTTGCCTCCAGCGTAGGCCCCTAGTAGCCGTGCAGAAAGGGAGGCAGGCAGCTGTCTCCATGAGTTCTCAGTCGCTTAGAGGCTTTATTTTAAAGGAAGTACCCTTTGGAGGACTCCTAGGCCTCTCGGGTATGCATCACTTTCCCTCCAAGTTCACCGAGTACCTCCAGACCCCTGTGGGGCGGCTGAGCAACTTCGAGGTCCATTGGTTGACCCCACTCCCCCACCCCCGGAGGCCCTCTGTGCGTGCCGCGCGATGGGCTACATACTGCACGTCCCTCGAGGAGCGCTACATTTCCAGAGCCCTCGAACAGCCTCAGGACAGCATTTCGGGTGAGTCCGACTTTGTCATGGCCCTTGTGTGAGCTGCCATGGGAAAACACTGTGCTTTGAATACTTCGAGGACCTCGTACCTGAAGTCACTCTGCCCGAGGAGAAAGTCAGCATCTTACCATGCCGTGTCGCTAAGGGCACGCCCAGCACGAACACAGGCCTGGAAGTAAGGTCCCGAGTGGCGGTGCAGAAGCGGAGGCGTGCAGCAGTTGCCATGAGGCGGCGGCCTCGGCTCTGGGCACCTTCAACGGCAGCAGGGTTTTCTGGACACCTAGGAGGCTGGCGCGGGCCCCCTGTTCCCGGCAGGAACACTGAGTACCGCCAGGCCCACCTGGGTCTGATAAGCAACATCCAGGCCCGTAGCCCTTTAGAGGCCCTCTGTGTATGCCGAGCGTAGGGAAACGCGCTGCACTCTCCTTGGGAGCAGCTTAAGGTCCTCAGCACTCGCACACGTTCACGGACACCGTTCTGGCACGTCCCACAGGGCGTCGAAGTCTTACGCATTACCGCAGGCTGAGCTGAACTCAGAGAAACCCTCGGCTTCGCATTCCACCTAGGACCTCCTGCCTGAAGTCACCGTGCCTCCCAGAGAGAGTCGGCTTGCGTTCTTACTGCCATGTAAGTCCCCTTCCTTCTGTGGCACTGCAGGCTTTGAATAGCCACAGGCCCAGAGGAGCAGCTACGCCGTTCCTTGGTTGAGGCAGTTCGCTTGATGCAGAACACCTTACTTCGAGAAGTTGATTGAGGGAAGGAAACTCAGGGTGACCTGTGTCTCTTTGGGCTTGTTAGAAACCACGGGGATGTCTGCTGAGTGCGCCCACGGAAACGGGGGCCTGCTGCAAGTAGCCTTGCTTTCCCGTTTGGAAGGCAGCGTTCATGCTGCCTTGAAGCTACGTGACATTCCCTGCTCTCGACAGGCCTGTTAGCCCTGTCAGAGTGCTTCGGGGAATGTTATGAGTCTGCTCTGTCTAAACCAGGTGCTTCCATGGCCGCGGCTCTGGTCCGCCTGACAAGCTCTAGAGCTAGAGGGAACCTCAACGTGACAAGTTGCCTCCAGCGTAGGCCCCTAGTAGCCGTGCAGAAAGGGAGGCAGGCAGCTGTCTCCATGAGTTCTCAGTCGCTTAGAGGCTTTATTTTAAAGGAAGTACCCTTTGGAGGACTCCTAGGCCTCTCGGGTATGCATCACTTTCCCTCCAAGTTCACCGAGTACCTCCAGACCCCTGTGGGGCGGCTGAGCAACTTCGAGGTCCATTGGTTGACCCCACTCCCCCACCCCCGGAGGCCCTCTGTGCGTGCCGCGCGATGGGCTACATACTGGACGTCCCTCGAGGAGCGCTACATTTCCAGAGCCCTCGAACAGCCTCAGGACAGCATTTCGGGTGAGTCCGACTTTGTCATGGCCCTTGTGTGAGCTGCCATGGGAAAACACTGTGCTTTGAATACTTCGAGGACCTCGTACCTGAAGTCACTCTGCCCGAGGAGAAAGTCAGCATCTTACCATGCCGTGTCGCTAAGGGCACGCCCAGCACGAACACAGGCCTGGAAGTAAGGTCCCGAGTGGCGGTGCAGAAGCGGAGGCATGCAGCAGTTGCCATGAGGCGGCGGCCTCGGCTCTGGGCACCTTCAACGGCAGCAGGGTTTTCTGGACACCTAGGAGGCTGGCGCGGGCCCCCTGTTCCCGGCAGGAACACTGAGTACCGCCAGGCCCACCTGGGTCTGATAAGCAACATCCAGGCCCGTAGCCCTTTAGAGGCCCTCTGTGTATGCCGAGCGTAGGGAAACGCGCTGCACTCTCCTTGGGAGCAGCTTAAGGTCCTCAGCACTCGCACACGTTCACGGACACCGTTCTGGCACGTCCCACAGGGCGTCGAAGTCTTACGCATTACCGCAGGCTGAGCTGAACTCAGAGAAACCCTCAGCTTCGCATTCCACCTAGGACCTCCTGCCTGAAGTCACCGTGCCTCCCAGAGAGAGTCGGCTTGCGTTCTTACTGCCATGTAAGTCCCCTTCCTCCTGTGGCACTGCAGGCTTTGAATAGCCACAGGCCCAGAGGAGCAGCTACGCCGTTCCTTGGTTGAGGCAGTTCGCTTGATGCAGAACACCTTACTTCGAGAAGTTGATTGAGGGAAGGAAACTCAGGGTGACCTGTGTCTCTGGGCTTGCTAGAAACCACGGGGATGTCTGCTGAGTGCGCCCCCGGAAATGGGGGCCTGCTGCAAGTAGGCTTGCTTTCCCCTTTGGAAGGCTGCATTCATGCTGCCTTGAAGCTACGTGACATTCCCTGCTCTCGACAGGCCTGTTAGCCCTGTCAGAGTGCTTCGGGGAACGTTATGAGTCTGCTCTGTCTAAACCAGGTGCTTCCATGGCCGCGGCTCTGGTCCGCCTGACAAGCTCTAGAGCTAGAGGGAACCTCAACGTGACAAGTTGCCTCCAGCGTAGGCCCCTAGTAGCCGTGCAGAAAGGGAGGCAGGCAGCTGTCTCCATGAGTTCTCAGTCGCTTAGAGGCTTTATTTTAAAGGAAGTAGTACACTTTGGAGGACTCCTAGGCCTCTCGGGTATGCATCACTTTCCCTCCAAGTTCACCGAGTACCTCCAGACCCCTGTGGGGCGGCTGAGCAACATCGAGGCCCATTGGTTAACACCTCACCCCTACCCCCGAGCCCCTCTGTGCGTGCCGCGCGATGGGCTACACACTGGACGTCCCTCGAGGAGCGCTACATTTCCAGAGCCCTCGAACAGCCTCAGGACAGCATTTCGGGTGAGTCCGACTTTGTCATGGCCCTTGTGTGAGCTGCCATGGGAAAACACTGTGCTTTGAATACTTCGAGGACCTCGTACCTGAAGTCACTCTGCCCGAGGAGAAAGTCAGCATCTTACCATGCCGTGTCGCTAAGGGCACGCCCAGCACGAACACAGGCCTGGAAGTAAGGCCCCGAGTGGCGGTGCATAAGCAGAGGCATGCAGCAGTTGCCATGAGGCGGCGGCCTCGGCTCTGGGCACCTTCAACGGCCGCAGGGTTTTCTGGACACCTAGGAGGCTGGCGCGGGCCCCCTGTTCCCGGCAGGAACACTGAGTACCGCCAGGCCCACCTGGGTCAGCTAAGCAACATCCAGGCCCGTAGCCCTTTAGAGGCCCTCTGTGTATGCTGAGCGTAGGGAAACGCGCTGCACTCTCCTTGGGAGCAGCTTAAGGTCCTCAGCACTCGCACACGTTCACGGACACCGTTCTGGCACGACCCACATGGCGTCGAAGTCTTACGCATTACCCCAGGCTGAGCTGAACTCAGAGAAACCCTCGGCTTCGCATTCCACCTAGGACCTCCTGCCTGAAGTCACCTTGCCTCCCAGAGAGAGTCGGCTTGCGTTCTTACTGCCATGTAAGTCCCCTTCCTCCTGTGGCACTGCAGGCTTTGAATAGCCACAGGCCCAGAGGAGAAGCTACGGCGTTCCTTGGTTGAGGAAGTTCACTTGATGCAGAACACCTTACTTCAAGAAGTTGATTGAGGGAAGGAAACTCAGGGTGACCTGTGTCTCTGGGCTTGCTAGAAACCACGGGGATGTCTGCTGAGTGCGCCCACGGAAACGGGGGCCTGCTGCAAGTAGCCTTGCTTTCCCGTTTGGAAGGCAGCGTTCATGCTGCCTTGAAGCTACCTGACATTCCCTGCTCTCGACAGGCCTGTTAGCCCTGTCAGAGTGCTTCGGGGAACGTTATGAGTCTGCTCTGTCTAAACCAGGTGCTTCCATGGCCGCGGCTCTGGTCCGCCTGACAAGCTCTAGAGCTAGAGGGAACATCAACGTGACAAGTTGCCTCCAGCGTAGGCCCCTAGTAGCCGTGCAGAAAGGGAGGCAGGCAGCTGTCTCCATGAGTTCTCAGTCGCTTAGAGGCTTTATTTTTAAGGAAGTAGTACACTTTGGAGGACTCCTAGGCCTCTCGGGTATGCATCACTTTCCCTCCAAGTTCACCGAGTACCTCCAGACCCCTGTGGGGCGGCTGAGCAACTTCGAGGCCCACTGGTTGACCCCACTCCCCCACCCCCGGAGGCCCTCTGTGCGTGCCACGCGATGGGCTACACACTGGACGTCCCTCGAGGAGCGCTACATTTCCAGAGCCCTCGAACAGCCTCAGGACAGCATTTCGGGTGAGTCCGACTTTGTCATGGCCCTTGTGTGAGCTGCCATGGGAAAACACTGTGCTTTGAATACTTCGAGGACCTCGTACCTGAAGTCACTCTGCCCGAGAAGAAAGTCAGCATCTTACCATGCCGAGTCGCTAAGGGCACGCCCAGCACGAACACAGGCCTGGAAGTAAGGCCCCGAGTGGCGGTGCAGAAGCGGAGGCGTGCAGCAGTTGACATGAGGCGGCGGCCTCGGCTCTGGGCACCTTCAACGGCAGCAGGGTTTTCTGGACACCTAGGAGGCTGGCGCGGGCCCCCTGTTCCCGGCAGGAACACTGAGTACCGCCAGGCCCACCTGGGTCTGATAAGCAACATCCAGGCCCGTAGCCCTTTAGAGGCCCTCTGTGTATCCTGAGCGTAGGGAAACGCGCTGCACTCTCCTTGGGAGCAGCTTAAGGTCCTCAGCACTCGCACACGTTCACGGACACCGTTCTGGCACGACCCACATGGCGTCGAAGTCTTACGCATTACCCCAGGCTGAGCTGAACTCAGAGAAACCCTCGGGTTCGCATTCCACCTAGGACCTCCTGCCTGAAGTCACCGTGCCTCCCAGAGAGAGTCGGCTTGCGTTCTTACTGCCATGTAAGTCCCCTTCCTCCTGTGGCACTGCAGGCTTTGAATAGCCACAGGCCCAGAGGAGAAGCTACGGCGTTCCTTGGTTGAGGCAGTTCGCTTGATGCAGAACACCTTACTTCAAGAAGTTGATTGAGGGAAGGAAACTCAGGGTGACCTGTGTCTCTGGGCTTGCTAGAAACCACGGGGATGTCTGCTGAGTGCACCCACGGAAACGGGGGCCTGCTGCAAGTAGCCTTGCTTTCCCGTTTGGAAGGCTGCGTTCATGCTGCCTTGAAGCTACGTGACATTCCCTACTCTCGACAGGCCTGTTAGCCCTGTCAGAGTGCTTCGGGGAACGTTATGAGTCTGCTCTGTCTAAACCAGGTGCTTCCATGGCCGCGGCTCAGGTCCGCCTGACAAGCTCTAGAGCTAGAGGGAACCTCAACGTGACAAGTTGCCTCCAGCGTAGGCCCCTAGTAGCCGTGCAGAAAGGGAGGCAGGCAGCTGTCTCCATGAGTTCTCAGTCGCTTAGAGGCTTTATTTTAAAGGAAGTACACTTTGGAGGACTCCTAGGCCTCTCGGGTATGCATCACTTTCCCTCCAAGTTCACCGAGTACCTCCAGACCCCTGTGGGGCGGCTGAGCAACTTCGAGGCCCATTGGTTGACCCCACTCCCCCACCCCCGGAGGCCCTCTGTGCGTGCCGCCCGATGGGCTACACACTGGACGTCCCTCGAGGAGCGCTACATTTCCAGAGCCCTCGAACTGCCTCAGGACAGCATTTCGGGTGAGTCCGACTTTGTCATGGCCCTTGTGTGAGCTGCCATGGGAAAACACTGTGCTTTGAATACTTCGAGGACCTCGTACCTGAAGTCACTCTGCCCGAGGAGAAAGTCAGCATCTTACCATGCCGTGTCGCTAAGGGCACGCCCAGCACGAACACAGGCCTGGAAGTAAGGCCCCGAGTGGCGGTGCAGAAGCGGAGGCGTGCAGCAGTTGCCATGAGGCGGCGGCCTCGGCTCTGGGCACCTTCAACGGCAGCAGGGTTTTCTGGACACCTAGGAGGCTGGCGCGGGCCCCCTGTTCCCGGCAGGAACACTGAGTACCGCCAGGCCCACCTGGGTCTGCTAAGCAACATCCAGGCCCGTAGCCCTTTAGAGGCCCTCTGTGTATGCCGAGCGTAGGGAAACGCGCTGCACTCTCCTTGGGAGCAGCTTAAGGTCCTCAGCACTCGCACACGTTCACGGACACCGTTCTGGCACGTCCCACAGGGCGTCGAAGTCTTACGCATTACCCCAGGCTGAGCTGAACTCAGAGAAACCCTCGGCTTCGCATTCCACCTAGGACCTCCTGCCTGAAGTCACCGTGCCTCCCAGAGAGAGTCGGCTTGCGTTCTTACTGCCATGTAAGTCCCCTTCCTCCTGTGGCACTGCAGGCTTTGAATAGCCACAGGCCCAGAGGAACAGCTACGCCGTTCCTTGGTTGAGGCAGTTCGCTTGATGCAGAACACCTTACTTCGAGAAGTTGATTCAGGGAAGGAAACTCAGGGTGACCTGTGTCTCTTTGGGCTTGTTAGAAACCACGGGGATGTCTGCTGAGTGCGCCCACGGAAACGGGGGCCTGCTGCAAGTAGCCTTGCTTTCCCGTTTGGAAGGCAGCGTTCATGCTGCCTTGAAGCTACGTGACATTCCCTGCTCTCGACAGGCCTGTTAGCCCTGTCAGAGTGCTTCGGGGAACGTTATGAGTCTGCTCTGTCTAAACCAGCTGCTTCCATGGCCGCGGCTCTGGTCCGCCTGACAAGCTCTAGAGCTAGAGGGAACCTCAACGTGACAAGTTGCCTCCAGCGTAGGCCCGTAGTAGCCGTGCAGAAAGGGAGGCAGGCAGCTGTCTCCATGAGTTCTCAGTCGCTTAGAGGCGTTATTTTAAAGGAAGTACCCTTTGGAGGACTCCTAGGCCTCTCGGGTATGCATCACTTTCCCTCCAAGTTCACCGAGTACCTCCAGACCCCTGTGGGGCGGCTGAGCAACTTCGAGGCCCATTGGTTGACCCCACTCCCCCACCCCCGGAGGCCCTCTGTGCGTGCCGCGCGATGGGCTACACACTGGACGTCCCTCGAGGAGCGCTACATTTCCAGAGCCCTCGAACAGCCTCAGGACAGCATTTCGGGTGAGTCCGACTTTGTCATGGCCCTTGTGTGAGCTGCCATGGGAAAACACTGTGCTTTGAATACTTCGAGGACCTCATACCTGAAGTCACTCTGCCCGAAGAGAAAGTCAGCATCTTACCATGCCGTGTCGCTAAGGGCACGCCCAGCACGAACACAGGCCTGGAAGTAAAGCCCCGAGTGGCGGTGCAGAAGCGGAGGCGTGCAGCAGTTGCCATTAGGCGGCGGCCTCGGCTCAGGGCATCTTCAACGGCAGCAGGGTTTTCTGGACACCTAGGAGGCTGGCGCGGGCCCCCTGTTCCCGGCAGGAACACTGAGTACCGCCAGGCCCACCTGGGTCTGCTAAGCAACATCCAGGCCCGTAGCCCTTTAGAGACCCTCTGTGTATGCCGAGCGTAGGGAAACGCGCTGCACTCTCCTTGGGAGCAGCTTAAGGTCCTCAGCACTCGCACACGTTCACGGACACCGTTCTGGCACGTCCCACAGGGCGTCGAAGTCTTATGCATTACCCCAGGCTGAGCTGAACTCAGAGAAACCCTCGGCTTCGCATTCCACCTAGGACCTCCTGCCTGAAGTCACCGTGCCTCCCAGAGAGAGTCGGCTTGCGTTCTTACTGCCATGTAAGTCCCTTTCCTCCTGTGGCACTGCAGGCTTTGAATAGCCACAGGCCCAGAGGAGCAGCTACGGCGTTCCTTGATTGAGGCAGTTCGCTTGATGCAGAACACCTTACTTCGAGAAGTTGATTGAGGGAAGGAAACTCAGGGTGACCTGTGTCTCTTTGGGCTTGTTAGAAACCACGGGGATGTCTGCTGAGTGCGCCCACGGAAACGGGGGCCTGCTGCAAGTAGCCTTGCTTTCCCGTTTGGAAGGCTGCGTTCATGCTGCCTTGAAGCTACCTGACATTCCCTGCTCTCGACAGGCCTGTTAGCCCTGTCACAGTGCTTCGGGGAACGTTATGAGTCTGCTCTGTCTAAACCAGGTGCTTCCATGGCCGCGGCTCTGGTCCGCCTAACAAGCTCTAGAGCTAGAGGGAACCTCAAGGTGACAAGTTGCCTCCAGCGTAGGCCCCTAGTAGCCGTGCAGAAAGGGAGGCAGGCAGCTGTCTCCATGAGTTCTCAGTCGCTTAGAGGCTTTATTTTAAAGGAAGTACCCTTTGGAGGACTCCTAGGCCTCTCGGGTATGCATCACTTTCCCTCCAAGTTCACCGAGTACCTCCAGACCCCTGTGGGGCGGCTGAGCAACTTCGAGGTCCATTGGTTGACCCCACTCCCCCACCCCCGGAGGCCCTCTGTGCGTGCCGCGCGATGGGCTACATACTGGACGTCCCTCGAGGAGCGCTACATTTCCAGAGCCCACGAACAGCCTCAGGACAGCATTTCGGGTGAGTCCGACTTTGTCATGGCCCTTGTGTGAGCTGCCATGGGAAAACACTGTGCTTTGAATACTTCGAGGACCTCGTACCTGAAGTCACTCTGCCCGAGGAGAAAGTCAGCATCTTACCATGCCGTGTCGCTAAGGGCACGCCCAGCACGAACACAGGCCTGGAAGTAGGGTCCCGAGTGGCGGTGCAGAAGCGAAGGCGTGCAGCAGTTGCCATGAGGCGGCGGCCTCGGCTCTGGGCACCTTCAACGGCAGCAGGGTTTTCTGGACACCTAGGAGGCTGGCGCGGGCCCCCTGTTCCCGGCAGGAACACTGAGTACCGCCAGGCCCACCTGGGTCTGATAAGCAACATCCAGGCCCGTAGCCCTTTAGAGGCCCTCTGTGTATGCTGAGCGTAGGGAAACGCGCTGCACTCTCCTTGGGAGCAGCTTAAGGTCCTCAGCACTCGCACACGTTCACGGACACCGTTCTGGCACGACCCATATGGCGTCGAAGTCTTACGCATTACCCCAGGCTGAGCTGAACTCAGAGAAACCCTCGGCTTCGCATTCCACCTAGGACCTCCTGCCTGAAGTCACCGTGCCTCCCAGAGAGAGTCGGCTTGCGTTCTTACTGCCATGTAAGTCCCCTTCCTCCTGTGGCACTGCAGGCTTTGAATAGCCACAGGCCCAGAGGGGAAGCTACGGCGTTCCTTGGTTGAGGCAGTTCGCTTGATGCAGAACACCTTACTTCAAGAAGTTGATTGAGGGAAGGAAACTCAGGGTGACCTGTGTCTCTGGGCTTGCTAGAAACCACGGGGATGTCTGCTGAGTGCGCCCACGGAAACGGGGGCCTGCTGCAAGTAGCCTTGCTTTCCCGTTTGGAAGGCTGCGTTCATGCTGCCTTGAAGCTACGTGACATTCCCTACTCTCGACAGGCCTATTAGCCCTGTCAGAGTGCTTCGGGGAACGTTATGAGTCTGCTCTGTCTAAACCAGGTGCTTCCATGGCCGCGGCTCTGGTCCGCCTGACAAGCTCTAGAGCTAGAGGGAACCTCAACGTGACAAGTTGCCTCCAGCGTAGGCCCCTAGTAGCCGTGCAGAAAGGGAGGCAGGCAGCTGTCTCCATGAGTTCTCAGTCGCTTAGAGGCTTTATTTTAAAGGAAGTACACTTTGGAGGACTCCTAGGCCTCTCGGGTATGCATCACTTTCCCTCCAAGTTCACCGAGTACCTCCAGGCCCCTGTGGGGCGGCTGAGCAACTTCGAGGCCCATTGGTTGACCCCACTCCCCCACCCCCGGAGGCCCTCTGTGCGTGCCGCGCGATGGGCTACATACTGGACGTCCCTCGAGGAGCGCTACATTTCCAGAGCCCTCGAACAGCCTCAGGACAGCATTTCGGGTGAGTCCGACTTTGTCATGGCCCTTGTGTGAGCTGCCATGGGAAAACACTGTGCTTTGAATACTTCGAGGACCTCGTACCTGAAGTCACTCTGCCCGAGGAGAAAGTCAGCATCTTACCATGCCGTGTCGCTAAGGGCACGCCCAGCACGAACACAGGCCTGGAAGTAAGGCCCCGAGTGGCGGTGCAGAAGCGGAGGCGTGCAGCAGTTGCCATGAGGCGGCGGCCTCGGCTCTGGGCACCTTCAACGGCAGCAGGGTTTTCTGGACACCTAGGAGGCTGGCGCGGGCTCCCTGTTCCCGGCAGGAACACTGAGTACCGCCAGGCCCACCTGGGTCAGCTAAGCAACATCCAGGCCCGTAGCCCTTTAGAGGCCCTCTGTGTATGCCAAGCGTAGGGAAACGCGCTGCACTCTCCTTGGGAGCAGCTTAAGGTCCTCAGCACTCGCACACGTTCACGGACACCGTGCTGGCACGACCCACATGGCGTCGAAGTCTTACGCATTACCCCAGGCTGAGCTGAACTCAGAGAAACCCTCGGCTTCGCATTCCACCTAGGACCTCCTGCCTGAAGTCACCTTGCCTCCCAGAGAGAGTCGGCTTGCGTTCTTACTGCCATGTAAGTCCCCTTCCTCCTGTGGCACTGCAGGCTTTGAATAGCCACAGGCCCAGAGGAGCAGCTACGCCGTTCCTTGGTTGAGGCAGTTCGCTTGATGCAGAACACCTTACTTCGAGAAGTTGATTGAGGGAAGGAAACTCAGGGTGACCTGTGTCTCTGGGCTTGCTAGAAACCACGGGGATGTCTGCTGAGTGCGCCCACGGAAACGGGGGCCTGCTGCAAGTAGCCTTGTTTTCCCATTTGGAAGGCTGCTTTCATGCTGCCTTGAAGCTACTTGACATTCCCTGCTCTCGACAGGCCTGTTAGCCCTGTCAGAGTGCTTCGGGGAACGTTATGAGTCTGCTCTGTCTAAACCAGGTGCTTCCATGGCCGCGGCTCTGGTCCGCCTGACAAGCTCTAGAGCTAGAGGGAACCTCAACGTGACAAGTTGCCTCCAGCGTAGGCCCCTAGTAGCCGTGCAGAAAGGGAGGCAGGCAGCTGTCTCCATGAGTTCTCAGTCGCTTAGAGGCTTTATTTTAAAGGAAGTAGTACACTTTGGAGGACTCCTAGGCCTCTCGGGTATGCATCACTTTCCCTCCAAGTTCACCGAGTACCTCCAGACCCCTGTGGGGCGGCTGAGCAACTTCGAGGCCCATTGGTTAACACCTCACCCCTACCCCCGAGCCCCTCTGTGCGTGCCGCGCGATGGGCTACATACTGGACGTCCCTCGAGGAGCGCTACATTTCCAGAGCCCACGAACAGCCTCAGGACAGCATTTCGGGTGAGTCCGACTTTGTCATGGCCCTTGTGTGAGCTGCCATGGGAAAACACTGTGCTTTGAATACTTCGAGGACCTCGTACCTGAAGTCACTCTGCCCGAGGAGAAAGTCAGCATCTTACCATGCCGTGTCGCTAAGGGCACGCCCAGCACGAACACAGGCCTGGAAGTAAGGCCCCGAATGGCGGTGCAGAAGCAGAGGCGTGCAGCAGTTGCCATGAGGCGGCGGCCTCGGCTCTGGGCACCTTCAACGGCCGCAGGGTTTTCTGGACACCTAGGAGGCTGGCGCGGGCCCCCTGTTCCCGGCAGGAACACTGAGTACCGCCAGGCCCACCTGGGTCTGCTAAGCAACATCCAGGCCCGGAGCCCTTTAGAGGCCCTCTGTGTATGCCGAGCGTAGGAAAACGCGCTGCACTCTCCTTGGGAGAAGCTTAAGGTCCTCAGCACTCGCACACGTTCACGGACACCGTTCTGGCACGACCCACATGGCGTCGAAGTCTTACGCATTACCCCAGGCTGAGCTGAACTCAGAGAAACCCTCGGCTTCGCATTCCACCTAGGACCTCCTGCCTGAAGTCACCTTGCCTCCCAGAGAGAGTCGGCTTGCGTTCTTACTGCCATGTAAGTCCCCTTCCTCCTGTGGCACTGCAGGCTTTGAATAGCCACAGGCCCAGAGGAGAAGCTACGGCGTTCCTTGGTTGAGGCAGTTCGCTTGATGCAGAACACCTTACTTCGAGAAGTTGATTGAGGGAAGGAAACTCAGGGTGACCTGTGTCTCTGGGCTTGCTAGAAACCACGGGGATGTCTGCTGAGTGCGCCCACGGAAACGGGGGCCTGCTGCAAGTAGCCTTGCTTTCCCGTTTGGAAGGCTGCGTTCATGCTGCCTTGAAGCTACGTGACATTCCCTGCTCTCGACAGGCCTGTTAGCCCTGTCAGAGTGCTTCGGGGAACGTTATGAGTCTGCTCTGTCTAAACCAGGTGCTTCCATGGCTCTGGCTCTGTTCCCCCTGACAAGCTCTAGAGCTAGAGGGAACCTCAACGTGACAAGTTGCCTCCAGCGTAGGCCCCTAGTAGCCGTGCAGAAAGGGAGGCAGGCAGCTGTCTCCATGAGTTCTCAGTCGCTTGGAGGCTTTATTTTAAAGGAAGTAGTACACTTTGGAGGACTCCTAGGCCTCTCGGGTATGCATCACTTTCCCTCCAAGTTCACCGAGTATCTCCAGACCCCTGTGGGGCGGCTGAGCAACTTCGAGGCCCATTGGTTGACCCCACTCCCCCACCCCCGGAGGCCCTCTGTGCGTGCCGCGCGATGGGCTACACACTGGACGTCCCTCGAGGAGCGCTACATTTCCAGAGCCCTCGAACAGCCTCAGGACAGCATTTCGGGTGAGTCCGACTTTGTCATGGCCCTTGTGTGAGCTGCCATGGGAAAACACTGTGCTTTGAATACTTCGAGGACCTCGTACCTGAAGTCACTCTGCCCGAGGAGAAAGTCAGCATCTTACCATGCCGTGTCGCTAAGGGCACGCCCAGCACGAACACAGGCCTGGAAGTAAGGCCCCGAGTGGCGGTGCAGAAGCGGAGGCGTGCAGCAGTTGCCATGAGGCGGCGGCCTCGGTTCTGGGCATCTTCAACGGCAGCAGGGTTTTCTGGACACCTAGGAGGCTGGCGCGGGCCCCCTGTTCCCGGCAGGAACACTGAGTACCGCCAGGCCCACCTGGGTCTGCTAAGCAATATCCAGGCCCGTAGCCCTATAGAGGCCCTCTGTGTATGCCGAGCGTAGGGAAACGCGCTGCACTCTCCTTGGGAGCAGCTTAAGGTCCTCAGCACTCGCACACGTTCACGGACACCGTTCTGGCACGTCCCACAGGGCGTCGAAGTCTTACGCATTACCCCAGGCTGAGCTGAACTCAGAGAAACCCTCGGCTTCGCATTCCACCTAGGACCTCTTGCCTGAAGTCAACGAGCCTCCCAGAGAGAGTCGGCTTGCGTTCTTACTGCCATGTAAGTCCCTTTCCTCCTGTGGCACTGCAGGCTTTGAATAGCCACAGGTCCAGAGGAGCTGCTACGCCGTTCCTTGGTTGAGGCAGTTCGCTTGATGCAGAACACCTTACTTCGAGAAGTTGATTGAGGGAAGGAAACTCAGGGTGACCTGTGTCTCTGGGCTTGCTAGAAACCACGGGGATGTCTGCTGAGTGCGCCCACGGAAACGGGGGCCTGCTGCAGGTAGCCTTGCTTTCCCGTTTGGAAGGCTACGTTCATGCTGCCTTGAAGCTACGTGACACTCCCTGCTCTCGACAGGCCTGTTAGCCCTGTCAGAGTGCTTCGGGGAACGTTATGAGTCTGCTCTGTCTAAACCAGGTGCTTCCATCGCTGCGGCTCTGGTCCGCCTGACAAGCTCTAGAGCTAGAGGGAACCTCAACGTGACAAGTTGCCTCCAGCGTAGGCCCCTAGTAGCCGTGCAGAAAGGGAGGCAGGCAGCTGTCTCCATGAGTTCTCAGTCGCTTAGAGGCTTTATTTTTAAGGAAGTAGTACACTTTGGAGGACTCCTAGGCCTCTCGGGTATGCATCACTTTCCCTCCAAGTTCACCGAGTACCTCCAGACCCCTGTGGGGCGGCTGAGCAACTTCGAGGCCCACTGGTTGACCCCACTCCCCCACCCCCGGAGGCCCTCTGTGCGTGCCACGCGATGGGCTACACACTGGACGTCCCTCGAGGAGCGCTACATTTCCAGAGCCCTCGAACAGCCTCAGGACAGCATTTCGGGTGAGTCCGACTTTGTCATGGCCCTTGTGTGAGCTGCCATGGGAAAACACTGTGCTTTGAATACTTCGAGGACCTCGTACCTGAAGTCACTCTGCCCGAGGAGAAAGTCAGCATCTTACCATGCCGTGTCGCTAAGGGCACGCCCAGCACCAACACAGGCCTGGAAGTAAGGCCCCGAGTGGCGGTGCAGAAGCGGAGGCGTGCAGCAGTTGCCATGAGGCGGCGGCCTCGGCTCTGGGCACCTTCAACGGCCGCAGGGTTTTCTGGACACCTAGGAGGCTGGCGCGGGCCCCCTGTTCCCGGCAGGAACACTGAGTACCCCCAGGTCCACCTGGGTCTGCTAAGCAACATCCAGGCCCGTAGCCCTTTAGAGACCCTCTGTGTATGCCGAGCGTAGGGAAATGCGCTGCACTCTCCTTGGGAGCAGCTTAAGGTCCTCAGCACTCGCACACGTTCACGGACACCGTTCTGGCACGTCCCACATGGCGTCGAAGTCTTATGCATTACCCCAGGCTGAGCTGAACTCAGAGAAACCCTCGGCTTCGCATTCCACCTAGGACCTCCTGCCTGAAGTCACCGTGCCTCCCAGAGAGAGTCGGCTTGCGTTCTTACTGCCATGTAAGTCCCTTTCCTCCTGTGGCACTGCAGGCTTTGAATAGCCACAGGCCCAGAGGAGCTGCTACGCCGTTCCTTGGTTGAGGCAGTTCGCTTGATGCAGAACACCCTACTTCGAGACGTTGATTCAGGGAAGGAAACTCAGGGTGACCTGTGTCTCTGGGCTTGCTAGAAACCACGGGGATGTCTGCTGAGTGCGCCCATGGAAACGGGAGCCTGCTGCAAGTAGCCTTGCTTTCCCGTTTGGAAGGCAGCGTTCATGCTGCCTTGAAGCTACCTGACATTCCCTGCTCTCGACAGGCCTGTTAGCCCTGTCACAGTGCTTCGGGGAACGTTATGAGTCTGCTCTGTCTAAACCAGGTGCTTCCATGGCCGCGGCTCTGGTCCGCCTGACAAGCTCTAGAGCTAGAGGGAACCTCAACGTGACAAGTTACCTCCAGCGTAGGCCCCTAGTAGCCGTACAGAAAGGGAGGCAGGCAGCTGTCTCCATGAGTTCTCAGTCGCTTAGAGGCTTTATTTTAAAGGAAGTAGTACACTTTGGAGGACTCCTAGGCCTCTCGGGTATGCATCACTTTCCCTCCAAGTTCACCGAGTACCTCCAGACCCCTGTGGGGCGGCTGAGCAACTTCGAGGCCCATTGGTTAACACCTCACCCCTACCCCCGAGCCCCTCTATGCGTGCCGCGCGATGGGCTACATACTGGACGTCCCTCGAGGAGCGCTACATTTCCAGAGCCCTCGAACAGCCTCAGGACAGCATTTCGGGTGAGTCCGACTTTGTCATGGCCCTTGTGTGAGCTGCCATGGGAAAACACTGTGCTTTGAATACTTCGAGGACCTCGTACCTGAAGTCACTCTGCCCGAGGAGAAAGTCAGCATCTTACCATGCCGTGTCGCTAAGGGCACGCCCAGCACGAACACAGGCCTGGAAGTAAGGCCCCGAGTGGCGGTGCAGAAGCGGAGGCGTGCAGCAGTTGCCATGAGGCGGCGGCCTCGGTTCTGGGCATCTTCAACGGCAGCAGGGTTTTCTGGACACCTAGGAGGCTGGCGCGGGCCCCCTGTTCCCGGCAGGAACACTGAGTACCGCCAGGCCCACCTGGGTCTGCTAAGCAACATCCAGGCCCGTAGCCCTTTAGAGGCCCTCTGTGTATGCCGAGCGTAGGGAAACGCGCTGCACTCTCCTTGGGAGCAGCTTAAGGTCCTCAGCACTCGCACACGTTCACGGACACCGTTCTGGCACGACCCACATGGCGTCGAAGTCTTACGCATTACCCCAGGCTGAGCTGAACTCAGAGAAACCCTCGGCTTCGCATTCCACCTAGGACCTCCTGCCTGAAGTCACCTTGCCTCCCAGAGAGAGTCGGCTTGCGTTCTTACTGCCATGTAAGTCCCCTTCCTCCTGTGGCACTGCAGGCTTTGAATAGCCACAGGCCCAGAGGAGAAGCTACGGCGTTCCTTGGTTGAGGCAGTTCGCTTGATGCAGAACACCTTACTTCGAGAAGTTGATTGAGGGAAGGAAACTCAGGGTGACCTGTGTCTCTGGGCTTGCTAGAAACCACGGGGATGTCTGCTGAGTGCACCCACGGAAACGGGAGCCTGCTGCAAGTAGCCTTGCTTTCCCGTTTGGAAGGCTGCGTTCATGCTGCCTTGAAGCTACGTGACATTCCCTGCTCTCGACAGGCCTGTTAGCCCTGTCAGAGTGCTTCGGGGAACGTTATGAGTCTGCTCTGTCTAAACCAGGTGCTTCCATGGCTCTGGCTCTGTTCCCCATGACAAGCTCTAGAGCTAGAGGGAACCTCAACGTGACAAGTTGCCTCCAGCGTAGGCCCCTAGTAGCCGTGCAGAAAGGGAGGCAGGCAGCTGTCTCCATGAGTTCTCAGTCGCTTAGAGGCTTTATTTTAAAGGAAGTAGTACACTTTGGAGGACTCCTAGGCCTCTCGGGTATGCATCATTTTCCCTCCAAGTTCACCGAGTACCTCCAGATCCCTGTGGGGCGGCTGAGCAACTTCGAGGCCCATTGGTTGACCCCACTCCCCCACCCCCGGAGGCCCTCTGTGAGTGCCGCGTAATGGGCTACACACTGGACGTCCCTCGAGGAGCGCTACATTTCCAGAGCCCTCGAACAGCCTCAGGACAGCATTTCGGGTGAGTCCGACTTTGTCATGGCCCTTGTGTGAGCTGCCATGGGAAAACACTGTGCTTTGAATACTTCGAGGACCTCGTACGTGAAGTCACTCTGCCCGAGGAGAAAGTCAGCATCTTACCATGCCGTGTCGCTAAGGGCACGCCCAGCACCAACACAGGCCTGGAAGTAAGGCCCCGAGTGGCGGTGCAGAAGCGGAGGCGTGCAGCAGTTGCCATGAGGCGGCGGCCTCGGCTCTGGGCACCTTCAACGGCAGCAGGGTTTTCTGGACACCTAGGAGGCTGGCGCGGGCCCCCTGTTCCCGGCAGGAACACTGGGTACCGCCAGGCCCACCTGGGTCTGCTAAGCAACATCCAGGCCCGTAGCCCTTTAGAGGCCCTCTGTGTATGCCGAGCGTAGGGAAACGCGCTGCACTCTCCTTGGGAGCAGCTTAAGGTCCTCAGCACTCGCACACGTTCACGGACACCGTTCTGGCACGTCCCAAAGGGCGTCGAAGTCTTACGCATTACCCCAGGCTGAGCTGAACTCAGAGAAACCCTCGGCTTCGCATTCCACCTAGGACCTCCTGCCTGAAGTCACCGTGCCTCCCAGAGAGAGTCGGCTTGCGTTCTTACTGCCATGTAAGTCCCCTTCGTCCTGTGGCACTGCAGGCTTTGAATAGCCACAGGCCCAGAGGAGCAGCTACGCCGTTCCTTGGTTGAGGCAGTTCGCTTGATGCAGAACACCCTACTTTGAGACGTTGATTCAGGGAAGGAAACTCAGGGTGACCTGTGTCTCTGGGCTTGCTAGAAACCACGGGGATGTCTGCTGAGTGCGCCCACGGAAACGGGGGCCTGCTGCAAGTAGCCTTGCTTTCCCGTTTGGAAGGCTGCGTTCATGCTGCCTTGAAGCTACCTGACATTCCCTGCTCTCGACAGGCCTGTTAGCCCTGTCAGAGTGCTTCGGGGAACGTTATGAGTCTGCTCTGTCTAAACCAGGTGCTTCCATGGCCGCGGCTCTGGTCCGCCTGACAAGCTCTAGAGCTAGAGGGAACCTCAACGTGACAAGTTGCCTCCAGCGTAGGCCCCTAGTAGCCGTGCAGAAAGGGAGGCAGGCAGCTGTCTCCATGAGTTCTCAGTCGCTTAGAGGCTTTATTTTAAAGGAAGTAGTACACTTTGGAGGACTCCTAGGCCTCTCGGGTATGCATCACTTTCCCTCCAAGTTCACCGAGTACCTCCAGATCCCTGTGGGGCGGCTGAGCAACTTCGAGGCCCATTGGTTGACCCCACTGCCCCACCCCCGGAGGCCCTCTGTGCGTGCCGCGCGATGGGCTACACACTGGACGTCCCTCGAGGAGCGCTACATTTCCAGAGCCCTCGAACAGCCTCAGGACAGCATTTCGGGTGAGTCCGACTTTGTCATGGCCCTTGTGTGAGCTGCCATGGGAAAACACTGTGCTTTGAATACTTCGAGGACCTCGTACCTGAAGTCACTCTGCCCGAGGAGAAAGTCAGCATCTTACCATGCCGTGTCGCTAAGGGCACGCCCAGCACGAACACAGGCCTGGAAGTAAGGCCCCGAGTGGCGGTGCAGAAGCGGAGGCGTGCAGCAGTTGCCATGAGGCGGCGGCCTCGGCTCTGGGCACCTTCAACGGCAGCAGGGTTTTCTGGACACCTAGGAGGCTGGCGCGGGCCCCCTGTTCCCGGCAGGAACACTGGGTACCGCCAGGCCCACCTGGGTCTGCTAAGCAACATCCAGGCCCGTAGCCCTTTAGAGGCCCTCTGTGTATGCCGAGCGTAGGGAAACGCGCTGCACTCTCCTTGGGAGAAGCTTAAGGTCCTCAGCACTCGCACACGTTCACGGACACCGTTCTGGCACGTCCCACAGGGCGTCGAAGTCTTACGCATTACCCCAGGCTGAGCTGAACTCAGAGAAACCCTCGGCTTCGCATTCCACCTAGGACCTCCTGCCTGAAGTCACCGTGCCTCCCAGAGAGAGTCGGCTTGCGTTCTTACTGCCATGTCAGTCCCCTTCGTCCTGTGGCACTGAAGGCTTTGAATAGCCACAGGCCCAGAGGAGCAGCTACGCCGTTCCTTGGTTGAGGCAGTTCGCTTGATGCAGAACACCCTACTTTGAGACGTTGATTCAGGGAAGGAAACTCAGGGTGACCTGTATCTCTGGGCTTGCTAGAAACCACGGGGATGTCTGCTGAGTGCGCCCACGGAAACGGGGGCCTGCTGCAGGTAGCCTTGCTTTCCCGTTTGGAAGGCTGCGTTCATGCTGCCTTGAAGCTACCAGACATTCCCTGCTCTCGACAGACCTGTTAGCCCTGTCAGAGTGCTTCTGGGAACGTTATGAGTCTGCTCTGTCTAAAGCAGGTGCTTCCATGGCCGCGGCTCTGGTCCGCCTGACAAGCTCTAGAGCTAGAGGGAACCTCAACGTGACAAGTTGCCTCCAGCGTAGGCCCCTAGTAGCCGTGCAGAAAGGGAGGCAGGCAGCTGTCTCCATGAGTTCTCAGTCGCTTAGAGGCTTTATTTTAAAGGAAGTAGTACACTTTGGAGGACTCCTAGGCCTCTCGGGTATGCATCACTTTCCCTCCAAGTTCACCGAGTACCTCCAGATCCCTGTGGGGCGGCTGAGCAACTTCGAGGCCCATTGGTTGACCCCACTCCCCCACCCCCGGAAGCCCTCTGTGAGTGCCGCGCGATGGGCTACACACTGGACGTCCCTCGAGGAGCGCTACATTTCCAGAGCCCTCGAACAGCCTCAGGACAGCATTTCGGGTGAGTCCGACTTTGTCATGGCCCTTGTGTGAGCTGCCATGGGAAAACACTGTGCTTTGAATACTTCGAGGACCTCGTACCTGAAGTCACTCTGCCCGAGGAGAAAGTCAGCATCTTACCATGCCGTGTCGCTAAGGGCACGCCCAGCACCAACACAGGCCTGGAAGTAAGGCCCCGAGTGGCGGTGCAGAAGCGGAGGCGTGCAGCAGTTGCCATGAGGCGACGGCCTCGGCTCTGGGCACCTTCAACGGCAGCAGGGTTTTCTGGACACCTAGGAGGCTGGCGCGGGCCCCCTGTTCCCGGCAGGAACACTGGGTACCGCCAGGCCCACCTGGGTCTGCTAAGCAACATCCAGGCCCGTAGCCCTTTAGAGGCCCTCTGTGTATACCGAGCGTAGGGAAACCCGCTGCACTCTCCTTGGGAGCAGCTTAAGGTCCTCAGCACTCGCACACGTTCACGGACACCGTTCTGGCACGTCCCACAGGGCGTCGAAGTCTTACGCATTACCCCAGGCTGAGCTGAACTCAGAGAAACCCTCGGCTTCGCATTCCACCTAGGACCTCCTGCCTGAAGTCACCGTGCCTCCCAGAGAGAGTCGGCTTGCGTTCTTACTGCCATGTAAGTCCCCTTCCTCCTGTGGCACTGCAGGCTTTGAATAGCCACAGGCCCAGAGGAGCAGCTACGCCGTTCCTTGGTTGAGGCAGTTCGCTTGATGCAGAACACCTTACTTCGAGAAGTTGATTCAGGGAAGGAAACTCAGGGTGACCTGTGTCTCTTTGGGCTTGTTAGAAACCACGGGGATGTCTGCTGAGTGCGCCCACGGAAACGGGGGCCTGCTGCAAGTAGCCTTGCTTTCCCATTTGGAAGGCTGCGTTCATGCTGCCTTGAAGCTACGTGACACTCCCTGCTCTCGACAGGCCTGTTAGCCCTGTCAGAGTGCTTCGGGGAACGTTATGAGACTGCTCTGTCTAAACCAGGTGCTTCCATGGCCGCGGCTCTGGTCCGCCTGACAAGCTCTAGAGCTAGAGGGAACCTCAACGTGACAAGTTGCCTCCAGCGTAGGCCCCTAGTAGCCGTGCAGAAAGGGAGGCAGGCAGCTGTCTCCATGAGTTCTCAGTCGCTTAGAGGCTTTATTTTAAAGGAAGTAGTACACTTTGGAGGACTCCTAGGCCTCTCGGGTATGCATCACTTTCCCTCCAAGTTCACCGAGTACCTCCAGACCCCTGTGGGGCGGCTGAGCAACTTCGAGGCCCATTGGTTGACCCCACTCCCCCACCCCCGGAGGCCCTCTGTGCGTGCCGCGCGATGGGCTACACACTGGACGTCCCTCGAGGAGCGCTACATTTCCAGAGCCCTCGAACAGCCTCAGGACAGCATTTCGGTTGAGTCCGACTTTGTCATGGCCCTTGTGTGAGCTGCCATGGGAAAACACTGTGCTTTGAATACTTCGAGGACCTCGTACCTGAAGTCACTCTGCCCGAGGAGAAAGTCAGCATCTTACCATGCCGTGTCGCTAAGGGCACGCCCAGCACGAACACAGGCCTGGAAGTAAGGCCCCGAGTGGCGGTGCAGAAGCGGAGGCGTGCAGCAGTTGCCATGAGGCGGCGGCCTCGGCTCTGGGCACCTTCAACGGCAGCAGGGTTTTCTGGACACCTAGGAGGCTGGCGCGGGCCCCCTGTTCCCGGCAGGAACACTGAGTACCGCCAGGCCCACCTGGGTCTGCTAAGCAACATCCAGGCCCGTAGCCCTTTAGAGGCCCTCTGTGTATGCCAAGCGTAGGGAAACGCGCTGCACTCTCCTTGGGAGCAGCTTAAGGTCCTCAGCACTCGCACACGTTCACGGACACCGTTCTGGCACGTCCCACATGGCGTCGAAGTCTTACGCATTACCCCAGGCTGAGCTGAACTCAGAGAAACCCTCGGCTTCGCATTCCACCTAGGACCTCCTGCCTGAAGTCACCGTGCCTCCCAGAGAGAGTCGGCTTGCGTTCTTACTGCCATGTAAGTCCCCTTCCTCCTGTGGCACTGCAGGCTTTGAATAGCCACAGGCCCAGAGGAGCAGCTACGCCGTTCCTTGGTTGAGGCAGTTCGCTTGATGCAGAACACCCTACTTAGAGAAGTTGATTCAGCGAAGGAAATTCAGGGTGACCTGTGTCTCCTTGGGCTTGCTAGAAACCACGGGGATGTCTGCTGAGTGCGCCCACGGAAACGGGGGCCTGCTGCAGGTAGCCTTGCTTTCCCGTTTGGAAGGCTAAGTTCATGCTGCCTTGAAGCTACCTGACATTCCCTGCTCTCGACAGGCCTGTTAGCCCTGTCAGAGTGCTTCGGGGAACGTTATGAGTCTGCTCTGTCTAAACCAGGTGCTTCCATGGCCGCGGCTCTGGTCCGCCTGACAAGCTCTAGAGCTAGAGGGAACCTCAACGTGACAAGTTGCCTCCAGCGTAGGCCCCTAGTAGCCGTGCAGAAAGGGAGGCAGGCAGCTGTCTCCATGAGTTCTCAGTCGCTTAGAGGCTTTATTTTAAAGGAAGTACACTTTGGAGGACTCCTAGGCCTCTCGGGTATGCATCACTTTCCCTCCAAGTTCACCGAGTACCTCCAGATCCCTGTGGGGCGGCTGAGCATCTTCGAGGCCCATTGGTTGACCCCACTGCCCCACCCCCGGAGGCCCTCTGTGCGTGCCGCGCGATGGGCTACACACTGGACGTCCCTCGAGGAGCGCTACATTTCCAGAGCCCTCGAACAGCCTCAGGACAGCATTTCGGGTGAGTCCGACTTTGTCATGGCCCTTGTGTGAGCTGCCATGGGAAAACACTGTGCTTTGAATACTTCGAGGACCTCGTACCTGAAGTCACTCTGCCCGAGGAGAAAGTCAGCATCTTACCATGCCGTGTCGCTAAGGGCACGCCCAGCACGAACACAGGCCTGGAAGTAAGGCCCCGAGTGGCGGTGCAGAAGCGGAGGCGTGCAGCAGTTGCCATGAGGCGGCGGCCTCGGCTCTGGGCACCTTCAACGGCAGCAGGGTTTTCTGGACACCTAGGAGGCTGGCGCGGGCTCCCTGTTCCCGGCAGGAACACTGAGTACCGCCAGGCCCACCTGGGTCTGCTAAGCAACATCCAGGCCCGTAGCC
Organism: Leucopleurus acutus; assembly: GCF_964270905.1. Taxonomy (NCBI): domain Eukaryota; kingdom Metazoa; phylum Chordata; class Mammalia; order Artiodactyla; family Delphinidae; genus Leucopleurus; species Leucopleurus acutus. The sequence goes on along the minus strand of NC_139152.1, from coordinate 30,291,941 downwards.
CTTTAGAGGCCCTCTGTGTATGCCGAGCGTAGGGAAACGCGCTGCACTCTCCTTGGGAGCAGCTTAAGGTCCTCAGCACTCGCACACGTTCACGGACACCGTTCTGGCACGTCCCACAGGGGGTCGAAATCTTACGCATTACCCCAGGGTGAGCTGAACTCCGAGAAACCCTCGGCTTCGCATTCCACCTAGGACCTCCTGCCTGAAGTCACCGTGCCTCCCAGAGAGAGTCGGCTTGCGTTCTTACTGCCATGTAAGTACCTTTCCTCCTGTGGCACTGCAGGCTTTGAATAGCCACAGGCCCAGAGGAGCAGCTACGGCGTTCCTTGGTTGAGGCAGTTCGCTTGATGCAGAACACCTTACTTCGAGAAGTTGATTCAGGGAAGGAAACTCAGGGTGACCTGTGTCTCTTTGGGCTTGCTAGAAACCACGGGGATGTCTGCTGAGTGCGACCACGGAAAGTGGGGCCTGCTGCAAGTAGCCTTGCTTTCCCGTTTGGAAGGCTGCGTTCATGCTGCCTTGAAGCTATCTGACATTCCCTGCTCTCGACAGGCCTGTTAGCCCTGTCACAGTGCTTCGGGGAGCGTTATGAGTCTGCTCTGTCTAAACCAGGTGCTTCCATGGCCGCGGCTCTGGTCCGCCTGACAAGCTCTAGAGCTAGAGGGAACCTCAACGTGACAAGTTGCCTCCAGCGTAGGCCCCTAGTAGCCGTGCAGAAAGGGAGGCAGGCAGCTGTCTCCATGAGTTCTCAGTCGCTTAGAGGCTTTATTTTAAAGGAAGTAGTACACTTTGGAGGACTCCTAGGCCTCTCGGGTATGCATCACTTTCCCTCCAAGTTCACCGAGTACCTCCAGACCCCTGTGGGGCGGCTGAGCAACTTCGAGGCCCATTGGTTGACCCTCCCACCCCCACCCCCGAGGCCCTCTGTGCGTGCCGCGCGATGGGCTACATACTGGACGTCCTTCGAGGAGCGCTACATTTCCAGAGCCCTCGAACAGCCTCAGGACAGCATTTCGGGTGAGTCCGACTTTGTCATGGCCCTTGTGTGAGCTGCCATGGGAAAACACTGTGCTTTGAATACTTCGAGGACCTCGTACCTGAAGTCACTCTGCCCGAGGAGAAAGTCAGCATCTTACCATGCCGTGTCGCTAAGGGCACGCCCAGCACGAACACAGGCCTGGAAGTAAGGCCCCGAGTGGCGGTGCATAAGCGGAGGCGTGCAGCAGTTGCCATGAGGCGGCGGCCTCGGCTCTGGGCAACTTCAACGGCAGCAGGGTTTTCTGGACACCTAGGAGGCTGGCGCGGGCCCCCTGTTCCCGGCAGGAACACTGGGTACCGCCAGGCCCACCTGGGTCTGCTAAGCAACATCCAGGCCCGTAGCCCTTTAGAGGCCCTCTGTGTATGCCGAGCGTAGGGAAACGCGCTGCACTCTCCTTGGGAGCAGCTTAAGGTCCTCAGCACTCGCACACGTTCACGGACACCGTTCTGGCACGTCCCACAGGGCGTCGAAGTCTTACGCATTACCCCAGGCTGAGCTGAACTCAGAGAAACCCTCGGCTTCGCATTCCACCTAGGACCTCCTGCCTGAAGTCACCGTGCCTCCCAGAGAGAGTCGGCTTGCGTTCTTACTGCCATGTAAGTCCCCTTCGTCCTGTGGCACTGCAGGCTTTGAATAGCCACAGGCCCAGAGGAGCAGCTACGCCGTTCCTTGGTTGAGGCAGTTCGCTTGATGCAGAACACCCTACTTTGAGACGTTGATTCAGGGAAGGAAACTCAGGGTGACCTGTGTCTCTGGGCTTGCTAGAAACCACGGGGATGTCTGCTGAGTGCGCCCACGGAAACGGGGGCCTGCTGCAAGTAGCCTTGCTTTCCCGTTTGGAAGGCTGCGTTCATGCTGCCTTGAAGCTACCTGACATTCCCTGCTCTCGACAGGCCTGTTAGCCCTGTCAGAGTGCTTCGGGGAACGTTATGAGTCTGCTCTGTCTAAACCAGGTGCTTCCATGGCCGCGGCTCTGGTCCGCCTGACAAGCTCTAGAGCTAGAGGGAACCTCAACGTGACAAGTTGCCTCCAGCGTAGGCCCCTAGTAGCCGTGCAGAAAGGGAGGCAGGCAGCTGTCTCCATGAGTTCTCAGTCGCTTAGAGGCTTTATTTTAAAGGAAGTAGTACACTTTGGAGGACTCCTAGGCCTCTCGGGTATGCATCACTTTCCCTCCAAGTTCACCGAGTACCTCCAGATCCCTGTGGGGCGGCTGAGCAACTTCGAGGCCCATTGGTTGACCCCACTCCCCCACCCCCGGAGGCCCTCTGTGCGTGCCGCGCGATGGGCTACACACTGGACGTCCCTCGAGGAGCGCTACATTTCCAGAGCCCTCGAACAGCCTCAGGACAGCATTTCGGGTGAGTCCGACTTTGTCATGGCCCTTGTGTGAGCTGCCATGGGAAAACACTGTGCTTTGAATACTTCGAGGACCTCGTACCTGAAGTCACTCTGCCCGAGGAGAAAGTCAGCATCTTACCATGCCGTGTCGCTAAGGGCACGCCCAGCACGAACACAGGCCTGGAAGTAAGGCCCCGAGTGGCGGTGCATAAGCGGAGGCGTGCAGCAGTTGCCATGAGGCGGCGGCCTCGGCTCTGGGCAACTTCAACGGCAGCAGGGTTTTCTGGACACCTAGGAGGCTGGCGCGGGCCCCCTGTTCCCGGCAGGAACACTGGGTACCGCCAGGCCCACCTGGGTCTGCTAAGCAACATCCAGGCCCGTAGCCCTTTAGAGGCCCTCTGTGTATGCCGAGCGTAGGGAAACGCGCTGCACTCTCCTTGGGAGCAGCTTAAGGTCCTCAGCACTCGCACACGTTCACGGACACCGTTCTGGCACGTCCCACAGGGCGTCGAAGTCTTACGCATTACCCCAGGCTGAGCTGAACTCAGAGAAACCCTCGGCTTCGCATTCCACCTAGGACCTCCTGCCTGAAGTCACCGTGCCTCCCAGAGAGAGTCGGCTTGCGTTCTTACTGCCATGTAAGTCCCCTTCGTCCTGTGGCACTGCAGGCTTTGAATAGCCACAGGCCCAGAGGAGCAGCTACGCCGTTCCTTGGTTGAGGCAGTTCGCTTGATGCAGAACACCCTACTTTGAGACGTTGATTCAGGGAAGGAAACTCAGGGTGACCTGTGTCTCTGGGCTTGCTAGAAACCACGGGGATGTCTGCTGAGTGCGCCCACGGAAACGGGGGCCTGCTGCAAGTAGCCTTGCTTTCCCGTTTGGAAGGCAGCGTTCATGCTGCCTTGAAGCTACGTGACATTCCCTGCTCTCGACAGGCCTGTTAGCCCTGTCAGAGTGCTTCGGGGAACGTTATGAGTCTGCTCTGTCTAAACCAGCTGCTTCCATGGCCGCGGCTCTGGTCCGCCTGACAAGCTCTAGAGCTAGAGGGAACCTCAACGTGACAAGTTGCCTCCAGCGTAGGCCCGTAGTAGCCGTGCAGAAAGGGAGGCAGGCAGCTGTCTCCATGAGTTCTCAGTCGCTTAGAGGCGTTATTTTAAAGGAAGTACCCTTTGGAGGACTCCTAGGCCTCTCGGGTATGCATCACTTTCCCTCCAAGTTCACCGAGTACCTCCAGACCCCTGTGGGGCGGCTGAGCAACTTCGAGGCCCATTGGTTGACCCCACTCCCCCACCCCCGGAGGCCCTCTGTGCGTGCCGCGCGATGGGCTACACACTGGACGTCCCTCGAGGAGCGCTACATTTCCAGAGCCCTCGAACAGCCTCAGGACAGCATTTCGGGTGAGTCCGACTTTGTCATGGCCCTTGTGTGAGCTGCCATGGGAAAACACTGTGCTTTGAATACTTCGAGGACCTCATACCTGAAGTCACTCTGCCCGAAGAGAAAGTCAGCATCTTACCATGCCGTGTCGCTAAGGGCACGCCCAGCACGAACACAGGCCTGGAAGTAAAGCCCCGAGTGGCGGTGCAGAAGCGGAGGCGTGCAGCAGTTGCCATTAGGCGGCGGCCTCGGCTCAGGGCATCTTCAACGGCAGCAGGGTTTTCTGGACACCTAGGAGGCTGGCGCGGGCCCCCTGTTCCCGGCAGGAACACTGAGTACCGCCAGGCCCACCTGGGTCTGCTAAGCAACATCCAGGCCCGTAGCCCTTTAGAGACCCTCTGTGTATGCCGAGCGTAGGGAAACGCGCTGCACTCTCCTTGGGAGCAGCTTAAGGTCCTCAGCACTCGCACACGTTCACGGACACCGTTCTGGCACGTCCCACAGGGCGTCGAAGTCTTATGCATTACCCCAGGCTGAGCTGAACTCAGAGAAACCCTCGGCTTCGCATTCCACCTAGGACCTCCTGCCTGAAGTCACCGTGCCTCCCAGAGAGAGTCGGCTTGCGTTCTTACTGCCATGTAAGTCCCTTTCCTCCTGTGGCACTGCAGGCTTTGAATAGCCACAGGCCCAGAGGAGCAGCTACGGCGTTCCTTGATTGAGGCAGTTCGCTTGATGCAGAACACCTTACTTCGAGAAGTTGATTGAGGGAAGGAAACTCAGGGTGACCTGTGTCTCTTTGGGCTTGTTAGAAACCACGGGGATGTCTGCTGAGTGCGCCCACGGAAACGGGGGCCTGCTGCAAGTAGCCTTGCTTTCCCGTTTGGAAGGCTGCGTTCATGCTGCCTTGAAGCTACCTGACATTCCCTGCTCTCGACAGGCCTGTTAGCCCTGTCACAGTGCTTCGGGGAACGTTATGAGTCTGCTCTGTCTAAACCAGGTGCTTCCATGGCCGCGGCTCTGGTCCGCCTGACAAGCTCTAGAGCTAGAGGGAACCTCAAGGTGACAAGTTGCCTCCAGCGTAGGCCCCTAGTAGCCGTGCAGAAAGGGAGGCAGGCAGCTGTCTCCATGAGTTCTCAGTCGCTTAGAGGCTTTATTTTAAAGGAAGTACCCTTTGGAGGACTCCTAGGCCTCTCGGGTATGCATCACTTTCCCTCCAAGTTCACCGAGTACCTCCAGACCCCTGTGGGGCGGCTGAGCAACTTCGAGGTCCATTGGTTGACCCCACTCCCCCACCCCCGGAGGCCCTCTGTGCGTGCCGCGCGATGGGCTACATACTGGACGTCCCTCGAGGAGCGCTACATTTCCAGAGCCCACGAACAGCCTCAGGACAGCATTTCGGGTGAGTCCGACTTTGTCATGGCCCTTGTGTGAGCTGCCATGGGAAAACACTGTGCTTTGAATACTTCGAGGACCTCGTACCTGAAGTCACTCTGCCCGAGGAGAAAGTCAGCATCTTACCATGCCGTGTCGCTAAGGGCACGCCCAGCACGAACACAGGCCTGGAAGTAGGGTCCCGAGTGGCGGTGCAGAAGCGGAGGCGTGCAGCAGTTGCCATGAGGCAGCGGCCTCGGCTCTGGGCACCTTCAACGGCAGCAGGGTTTTCTGGACACCTAGGAGGCTGGCGCGGGCCCCCTGTTCCCGGCAGGAACACTGAGTACCGCCAGGCCCACCTGGGTCTGATAAGCAACATCCAGGCCCGTAGCCCTTTAGAGGCCCTCTGTGTATGCTGAGCGTAGGGAAACGCGCTGCACTCTCCTTGGGAGCAGCTTAAGGTCCTCAGCACTCGCACACGTTCACGGACACCGTTCTGGCACGACCCACATGGCGTCCAAGTCTTACGCATTACCCCAGGCTGAGCTGAACTCAGAGAAACCCTCGGCTTCGCATTCCACCTAGGACCTCCTGCCTGAAGTCACCGTGCCTCCCAGAGAGAGTCGGCTTGCGTTCTTACTGCCATGTAAGTCCCCTTCCTCCTGTGGCACTGCAGGCTTTGAATAGCCACAGGCCGAGAGGAGAAGCTACGGCGTTCCTTGGTTGAGGCAGTTCGCTTGATGCAGAACACCTTACTTCAAGAAGTTGATTGAGGGAAGGAAACTCAGGGTGACCTGTGTCTCTGGGCTTGCTAGAAACCACGGGGATGTCTGCTGAGTGCGCCCACGGAAACGGGGGCCTGCTGCAAGTAGCCTTGCTTTCCCGTTTGGAAGGCTGCGTTCATGCTGCCTTGAAGCTACGTGACATTCCCTACTCTCGACAGGCCTATTAGCCCTGTCAGAGTGCTTCGGGGAACGTTATGAGTCTGCTCTGTCTAAACCAGGTGCTTCCATGGCCGCGGCTCTGGTCCGCGTGACAAGCTCTAGAGCTAGAGGGAACCTCAACGTGACAAGTTGCCTCCAGCGTAGGCCCCTAGTAGCCGTGCAGAAAGGGAGGCAGGCAGCTGTCTCCATGAGTTCTCAGTCGCTTAGAGGCTTTATTTTAAAGGAAGTACACTTTGGAGGACTCCTAGGCCTCTCGGGTATGCATCACTTTCCCTCCAAGTTCACCGAGTACCTCCAGGCCCCTGTGGGGCGGCTGAGCAACTTCGAGGCCCATTGGTTGACCCCACTCCCCCACCCCCGGAGGCCCTCTGTGCGTGCCGCGCGATGGGCTACATACTGGACGTCCCTCGAGGAGCGCTACATTTCCAGAGCCCTCGAACAGCCTCAGGACAGCATTTCGGGTGAGTCCGACTTTGTCATGGCCCTTGTGTGAGCTGCCATGGGAAAACACTGTGCTTTGAATACTTCGAGGACCTCGTACCTGAAGTCACTCTGCCCGAGGAGAAAGTCAGCATCTTACCATGCCGTGTCGCTAAGGGCACGCCCAGCACGAACACAGGCCTGGAAGTAAGGCCCCGAGTGGCGGTGCAGAAGCGGAGGCGTGCAGCAGTTGCCATGAGGCGGCAGCCTCGGCTCTGGGCACCTTCAACGGCAGCAGGGTTTTCTGGACACCTAGGAGGCTGGCGCGGGCTCCCTGTTCCCGGCAGGAACACTGAGTACCGCCAGGCCCACCTGGGTCAGCTAAGCAACATCCAGGCCCGTAGCCCTTTAGAGGCCCTCTGTGTATGCCAAGCGTAGGGAAACGCGCTGCACTCTCCTTGGGAGCAGCTTAAGGTCCTCAGCACTCGCACACGTTCACGGACACCGTGCTGGCACGACCCACATGGCGTCGAAGTCTTACGCATTACCCCAGGCTGAGCTGAACTCAGAGAAACCCTCGGCTTCGCATTCCACCTAGGACCTCCTGCCTGAAGTCACCTTGCCTCCCAGAGAGAGTCGGCTTGCGTTCTTACTGCCATGTAAGTCCCCTTCCTCCTGTGGCACTGCAGGCTTTGAATAGCCACAGGCCCAGAGGAGCAGCTACGCCGTTCCTTGGTTGAGGCAGTTCGCTTGATGCAGAACACCTTACTTCGAGAAGTTGATTGAGGGAAGGAAACTCAGGGTGACCTGTGTCTCTGGGCTTGCTAGAAACCACGGGGATGTCTGCTGAGTGCTACCACGGAAACGGGGGCCTGCTGCAAGTAGCCTTGTTTTCCCATTTGGAAGGCTGCTTTCATGCTGCCTTGAAGCTACTTGACATTCCCTGCTCTCGACAGGCCTGTTAGCCCTGTCAGAGTGCTTCGGGGAACGTTATGAGTCTGCTCTGTCTAAACCAGGTGCTTCCATGGCCGCGGCTCTGGTCCGCCTGACAAGCTCTAGAGCTAGAGGGAACCTCAACGTGACAAGTTGCCTCCAGCGTAGGCCCCTAGTAGCCGTGCAGAAAGGGAGGCAGGCAGCTGTCTCCATGAGTTCTCAGTCGCTTAGAGGCTTTATTTTAAAGGAAGTAGTACACTTTGGAGGACTCCTAGGCCTCTCGGGTATGCATCACTTTCCCTCCAAGTTCACCGAGTACCTCCAGACCCCTGTGGGGCGGCTGAGCAACTTCGAGGCCCATTGGTTAACACCTCACCCCTACCCCCGAGCCCCTCTGTGCGTGCCGCGCGATGGGCTACATACTGGACGTCCCTCGAGGAGCGCTACATTTCCAGAGCCCTCGAACAGCCTCAGGACAGCATTTCGGGTGAGTCCGACTTTGTCATGGCCCTTGTGTGAGCTGCCATGGGAAAACACTGTGCTTTGAATACTTCGAGGACCTCGTACCTGAAGTCACTCTGCCCGAGGAGAAAGTCAGCATCTTACCATGCCGTGTCGCTAAGGGCACGCCCAGCACGAACACAGGCCTGGAAGTAAGGCCCCGAGTGGCGGTGCAGAAGCGGAGGCGTGCAGCAGTTGCCATGAGGCGGCAGCCTCGGTTCTGGGCATCTTCAACGGCAGCAGGGTTTTCTGGACACCTAGGAGGCTGGCGCGGGCCCCCTGTTCCCGGCAGGAACACTGAGTACCGCCAGGCCCACCTGGGTCTGCTAAGCAACATCCAGGCCCGTAGCCCTATAGAGGCCCTCTGTGTATGCCGAGCGTAGGGAAACGCGCTGCACTCTCCTTGGGAGCAGCTTAAGGTCCTCAGCACTCGCACACGTTCACGGACACCGTTCTGGCACGTCCCACAGGGCGTCGAAGTCTTACGCATTACCCCAGGCTGAGCTGAACTCAGAGAAACCCTCGGCTTCGCATTCCACCTAGGACCTCTTGCCTGAAGTCAACGAGCCTCCCAGAGAGAGTCGGCTTGCGTTCTTACTGCCATGTAAGTCCCTTTCCTCCTGTGGCACTGCAGGCTTTGAATAGCCACAGGTCCAGAGGAGCTGCTACGCCGTTCCATGGTTGAGGCAGTTCGCTTGATGCAGAACACCTTACTTCGAGAAGTTGATTGAGGGAAGGAAACTCAGGGTGACCTGTGTCTCTGGGCTTGCTAGAAACCACGGGGATGTCTGCTGAGTGCGCCCACGGAAACGGGGGCCTGCTGCAGGTAGCCTTGCTTTCCCGTTTGGAAGGCTACGTTCATGCTGCCTTGAAGCTACGTGACACTCCCTGCTCTCGACAGGCCTGTTAGCCCTGTCAGAGTGCTTCGGGGAACGTTATGAGTCTGCTCTGTCTAAACCAGGTGCTTCCATCGCTGCGGCTCTGGTCCGCCTGACAAGCTCTAGAGCTAGAGGGAACCTCAACGTGACAAGTTGCCTCCAGCGTAGGCCCCTAGTAGCCGTGCAGAAAGGGAGGCAGGCAGCTGTCTCCATGAGTTCTCAGTCGCTTAGAGGCTTTATTTTTAAGGAAGTAGTACACTTTGGAGGACTCCTAGGCCTCTCGGGTATGCATCACTTTCCCTCCAAGTTCACCGAGTACCTCCAGACCCCTGTGGGGCGGCTGAGCAACTTCGAGGCCCACTGGTTGACCCCACTCCCCCACCCCCGGAGGCCCTCTGTGCGTGCCACGCGATGGGCTACACACTGGACGTCCCTCGAGGAGCGCTACATTTCCAGAGCCCTCGAACAGCCTCAGGACAGCATTTCGGGTGAGTCCGACTTTGTCATGGCCCTTGTGTGAGCTGCCATGGGAAAACACTGTGCTTTGAATACTTCGAGGACCTCGTACCTGAAGTCACTCTGCCCGAGGAGAAAGTCAGCATCTTACCATGCCGTGTCGCTAAGGGCACGCCCAGCACGAACACAGGCCTGGAAGTAAGGCCCCGAGTGGCGGTGCAGAAGCGGAGGCGTGCAGCAGTTGCCATGAGGCGGCGGCCTCGGCTCTGGGCACCTTCAACGGCCGCAGGGTTTTCTGGACACCTAGGAGGCTGGCGCGGGCCCCCTGTTCCCGGCAGGAACACTGAGTACCCCCAGGTCCACCTGGGTCTGCTAAGCAACATCCAGGCCCGTAGCCCTTTAGAGACCCTCTGTGTATGCCGAGCGTAGGGAAATGCGCTGCACTCTCCTTGGGAGCAGCTTAAGGTCCTCAGCACTCGCACACGTTCACGGACACCGTTCTGGCACGTCCCACATGGCGTCGAAGTCTTATGCATTACCCCAGGCTGAGCTGAACTCAGAGAAACCCTCGGCTTCGCATTCCACCTAGGACCTCCTGCCTGAAGTCACCGTGCCTCCCAGAGAGAGTCGGCTTGCGTTCTTACTGCCATGTAAGTCCCTTTCCTCCTGTGGCACTGCAGGCTTTGAATAGCCACAGGCCCAGAGGAGCTGCTACGCCGTTCCTTGGTTGAGGCAGTTCGCTTGATGCAGAACACCCTACTTCGAGACGTTGATTCCGGGAAGGAAACTCAGTGTGACCTGTGTCTCTGGGCTTGCTAGAAACCACGGGGATGTCTGCTGAGTGCGCCCACGGAAACGGGAGCCTGCTGCAAGTAGCCTTGCTTTCCCGTTTGGAAGGCAGCGTTCATGCTGCCTTGAAGCTACCTGACATTCCCTGCTCTCGACAGGCCTGTTAGCCCTGTCACAGTGCTTCGGGGAACGTTATGAGTCTGCTCTGTCTAAACCAGGTGCTTCCATGGCCGCGGCTCTGGTCCGCCTGACAAGCTCTAGAGCTAGAGGGAACCTCAACGTGACAAGTTACCTCCAGCGTAGGCCCCTAGTAGCCGTACAGAAAGGGAGGCAGGCAGCTGTCTCCATGAGTTCTCAGTCGCTTAGAGGCTTTATTTTAAAGGAAGTAGTACACTTTGGAGGACTCCTAGGCCTCTCGGGTATGCATCACTTTCCCTCCAAGTTCACCGAGTACCTCCAGACCCCTGTGGGGCGGCTGAGCAACTTCGAGGCCCATTGGTTAACACCTCACCCCTACCCCCGAGCCCCTCTATGCGTGCCGCGCGATGGGCTACATACTGGACGTCCCTCGAGGAGCGCTACATTTCCAGAGCCCTCGAACAGCCTCAGGACAGCATTTCGGGTGAGTCCGACTTTGTCATGGCCCTTGTGTGAGCTGCCATGGGAAAACACTGTGCTTTGAATACTTCGAGGACCTCGTACCTGAAGTCACTCTGCCCGAGGAGAAAGTCAGCATCTTACCATGCCGTGTCGCTAAGGGCACGCCCAGCACGAACACAGGCCTGGAAGTAAGGCCCCGAGTGGCGGTGCAGAAGCGGAGGCGTGCAGCAGTTGCCATGAGGCGGCGGCCTCGGTTCTGGGCATCTTCAACGGCAGCAGGGTTTTCTGGACACCTAGGAGGCTGGCGCGGGCCCCCTGTTCCCGGCAGGAACACTGAGTACCGCCAGGCCCACCTGGGTCTGCTAAGCAACATCCAGGCCCGTAGCCCTTTAGAGGCCCTCTGTGTATGCCGAGCGTAGGGAAACGCGCTGCACTCTCCTTGGGAGCAGCTTAAGGTCCTCAGCACTCGCACACGTTCACGGACACCGTTCTGGCACGACCCACATGGCGTCCAAGTCTTACGCATTACCCCAGGCTGAGCTGAACTCAGAGAAACCCTCGGCTTCGCATTCCACCTAGGACCTCCTGCCTGAAGTCACCTTGCCTCCCAGAGAGAGTCGGCTTGCGTTCTTACTGCCATGTAAGTCCCCTTCCTCCTGTGGCACTGCAGGCTTTGAATAGCCACAGGCCCAGAGGAGAAGCTACGGCGTTCCTTGGTTGAGGCAGTTCGCTTGATGCAGAACACCTTACTTCGAGAAGTTGATTGAGGGAAGGAAACTCAGGGTGACCTGTGTCTCTGGGCTTGCTAGAAACCACGGGGATGTCTGCTGAGTGCACCCACGGAAACGGGAGCCTGCTGCAAGTAGCCTTGCTTTCCCGTTTGGAAGGCTGCGTTCATGCTGCCTTGAAGCTACGTGACATTCCCTGCTCTCGACAGGCCTGTTAGCCCTGTCAGAGTGCTTCGGGGAACGTTATGAGTCTGCTCTGTCTAAACCAGGTGCTTCCATGGCTCTGGCTCTGTTCCCCCTGACAAGCTCTAGAGCTAGAGGGAACCTCAACGTGACAAGTTGCCTCCAGCGTAGGCCCCTAGTAGCCGTGCAGAAAGGGAGGCAGGCAGCTGTCTCCATGAGTTCTCAGTCGCTTAGAGGCTTTATTTTAAAGGAAGTAGTACACTTTGGAGGAATCCTAGGCCTCTCGGGTATGCCTCATTTTCCCTCCAAGTTCACCGAGTACCTCCAGATCCCTGTGGGGCGGCTGAGCAACTTCGAGGCCCATTGGTTGACCCCACTCCCCCACCCCCGGAGGCCCTCTGTGAGTGCCGCGTAATGGGCTACACACTGGACGTCCCTCGAGGAGCGCTACATTTCCAGAGCCCTCGAACAGCCTCAGGACAGCATTTCGGGTGAGTCCGACTTTGTCATGGCCCTTGTGTGAGCTGCCATGGGAAAACACTGTGCTTTGAATACTTCGAGGACCTCGTACGTGAAGTCACTCTGCCCGAGGAGAAAGTCAGCATCTTACCATGCCGTGTCGCTAAGGGCACGCCCAGCACCAACACAGGCCTGGAAGTAAGGCCCCGAGTGGCGGTGCAGAAGCGGAGGCGTGCAGCAGTTGCCATGAGGCGGCGGCCTCGGCTCTGGGCACCTTCAACGGCAGCAGGGTTTTCTGGACACCTAGGAGGCTGGCGCGGGCCCCCTGTTCCCGGCAGGAACACTGGGTACCGCCAGGCCCACCTGGGTCTGCTAAGCAACATCCAGGCCCGTAGCCCTTTAGAGGCCCTCTGTGTATGCCGAGCGTAGGGAAACGCGCTGCACTCTCCTTGGGAGCAGCTTAAGGTCCTCAGCACTCGCACACGTTCACGGACACCGTTCTGGCACGTCCCAAAGGGCGTCGAAGTCTTACGCATTACCCCAGGCTGAGCTGAACTCAGAGAAACCCTCGGCTTCGCATTCCACCTAGGACCTCCTGCCTGAAGTCACCGTGCCTCCCAGAGAGAGTCGGCTTGCGTTCTTACTGCCATGTAAGTCCCCTTCGTCCTGTGGCACTGCAGGCTTTGAATAGCCACAGGCCCAGAGGAGCAGCTACGCCGTTCCTTGGTTGAGGCAGTTCGCTTGATGCAGAACACCCTACTTTGAGACGTTGATTCAGGGAAGGAAACTCAGGGTGACCTGTGTCTCTGGGCTTGCTAGAAACCACGGGGATGTCTGCTGAGTGCGCCCACGGAAACGGGGGCCTGCTGCAAGTAGCCTTGCTTTCCCGTTTGGAAGGCTGCGTTCATGCTGCCTTGAAGCTACCTGACATTCCCTGCTCTCGACAGGCCTGTTAGCCCTGTCAGAGTGCTTCGGGGAACGTTATGAGTCTGCTCTGTCTAAACCAGGTGCTTCCATGGCCGCGGCTCTGGTCCGCCTGACAAGCTCTAGAGCTAGAGGGAACCTCAACGTGACAAGTTGCCTCCAGCGTAGGCCCCTAGTAGCCGTGCAGAAAGGGAGGCAGGCAGCTGTCTCCATGAGTTCTCAGTCGCTTAGAGGCTTTATTTTAAAGGAAGTAGTACACTTTGGAGGACTCCTAGGCCTCTCGGGTATGCATCACTTTCCCTCCAAGTTCACCGAGTACCTCCAGATCCCTGTGGGGCGGCTGAGCAACTTCGAGGCCCATTGGTTGACCCCACTGCCCCACCCCCGGAGGCCCTCTGTGCGTGCCGCGCGATGGGCTACACACTGGACGTCCCTCGAGGAGCGCTACATTTCCAGAGCCCTCGAACAGCCTCAGGACAGCATTTCGGGTGAGTCCGACTTTGTCATGGCCCTTGTGTGAGCTGCCATGGGAAAACACTGTGCTTTGAATACTTCGAGGACCTCGTACCTGAAGTCACTCTGCCCGAGGAGAAAGTCAGCATCTTACCATGCCGTGTCGCTAAGGGCACGCCCAGCACGAACACAGGCCTGGAAGTAAGGCCCCGAGTGGCGGTGCAGAAGCGGAGGCGTGCAGCAGTTGCCATGAGGCGGCGGCCTCGGCTCTGGGCACCTTCAACGGCAGCAGGGTTTTCTGGACACCTAGGAGGCTGGCGCGGGCCCCCTGTTCCCGGCAGGAACACTGGGTACCGCCAGGCCCACCTGGGTCTGCTAAGCAACATCCAGGCCCGTAGCCCTTTAGAGGCCCTCTGTGTATGCCGAGCGTAGGGAAACGCGCTGCACTCTCCTTGGGAGCAGCTTAAGGTCCTCAGCACTCGCACACGTTCACGGACACCGTTCTGGCACGTCCCACATGGCGTCGAAGTTTTACGCATTACCCCAGGCTGAGCTGAACTCAGAGAAACCCTCGGCTTCGCATTCCACCTAGGACCTCCTGCCTGAAGTCACCGTGCCTCCCAGAGAGAGTCGGCTTGCGTTCTTACTGCCATGTAAGTCCCCTTCCTCCTGTGGCACTGCAGGCTTTGAATAGCCACAGGCCCAGAGGAGCAGCTACGCCGTTCCTTGGTTGAGGCAGTTCGCTTGATGCAGAACACCTTACTTCGAGAAGTTGATTCAGGGAAGGAAACTCAGGGTGACCTGTGTCTCTTTGGGCTTGTTAGAAACCACGGGGATGTCTGCTGAGTGCGCCCACGGAAACGGGGGCCTGCTGCAAGTAGCCTTGCTTTCCCGTTTGGAAGGCTGCGTTCATGCTGCCTTGAAGCTACGTGACACTCCCTGCTCTCGACAGGCCTGTTAGCCCTGTCAGAGTGCTTCGGGGAACGTTATGAGACTGCTCTGTCTAAACCAGGTGCTTCCATGGCCGCGGCTCTGGTCCGCCTGACAAGCTCTAGAGCTAGAGGGAACCTCAACGTGACAAGTTGCCTCCAGCGTAGGCCCCTAGTAGCCGTGCAGAAAGGGAGGCAGGCAGCTGTCTCCATGAGTTCTCAGTCGCTTAGAGGCTTTATTTTAAAGGAAGTAGTACACTTTGGAGGACTCCTAGGCCTCTCGGGTATGCATCACTTTCCCTCCAAGTTCACCGAGTACCTCCAGACCCCTGTGGGGCGGCTGAGCAACTTCGAGGCCCATTGGTTGACCCCACTCCCCCACCCCCGGAGGCCCTCTGTGCGTGCCGCGCGATGGGCTACACACTGGACGTCCCTCGAGGAGCGCTACATTTCCAGAGCCCTCGAACAGCCTCAGGACAGCATTTCGGTTGAGTCCGACTTTGTCATGGCCCTTGTGTGAGCTGCCATGGGAAAACACTGTGCTTTGAATACTTCGAGGACCTCGTACCTGAAGTCACTCTGCCCGAGGAGAAAGTCAGCATCTTACCATGCCGTGTCGCTAAGGGCACGCCCAGCACGAACACAGGCCTGGAAGTAAGGCCCCGAGTGGCGGTGCAGAAGCGGAGGCGTGCAGCAGTTGCCATGAGGCGGCGGCCTCGGCTCTGGGCACCTTCAACGGCAGCAGGGTTTTCTGGACACCTAGGAGGCTGGCGCGGACCCCCTGTTCCCGGCAGGAACACTGAGTACCGCCAGGCCCACCTGGGTCTGATAAGCAACATCCAGGCCCGTAGCCCTTTAGAGGCCCTCTGTGTATGCCAAGCGTAGGGAAACGCGCTGCACTCTCCTTGGGAGCAGCTTAAGGTCCTCAGCACTCGCACACGTTCACGGACACCGTTCTGGCACGTCCCACATGGCGTCGAAGTCTTACGCATTACCCCAGGCTGAGCTGAACTCAGAGAAACCCTCGGCTTCGCATTCCACCTAGGACCTCCTGCCTGAAGTCACCGTGCCTCCCAGAGAGAGTCGGCTTGCGTTCTTACTGCCATGTAAGTCCCCTTCCTCCTGTGGCACTGCAGGCTTTGAATAGCCACAGGCCCAGAGGAGCAGCTACGCCGTTCCTTGGTTGAGGCAGTTCGCTTGATGCAGAACACCCTACTTAGAGAAGTTGATTCAGCGAAGGAAACTCAGGGTGACCTGTGTCTCCTTGGGCTTGCTAGAAACCACGGGGATGTCTGCTGAGTGCGCCCACGGAAACGGGGGCCTGCTGCAGGTAGCCTTGCTTTCCCGTTTGGAAGGCTAAGTTCATGCTGCCTTGAAGCTACCTGACATTCCCTGCTCTCGACAGGCCTGTTAGCCCTGTCAGAGTGCTTCGGGGAACGTTATGAGTCTGCTCTGTCTAAACCAGGTGCTTCCATGGCCGCGGCTCTGGTCCGCCTGACAAGCTCTAGAGCTAGAGGGAACCTCAACGTGACAAGTTGCCTCCAGCGTAGGCCCCTAGTAGCCGTGCAGAAAGGGAGGCAGGCAGCTGTCTCCATGAGTTCTCAGTCGCTTAGAGGCTTTATTTTAAAGGAAGTACACTTTGGAGGACTCCTAGGCCTCTCGGGTATGCATCACTTTCCCTCCAAGTTCACCGAGTACCTCCAGATCCCTGTGGGGCGGCTGAGCATCTTCGAGGCCCATTGGTTGACCCCACTGCCCCACCCCCGGAGGCCCTCTGTGCGTGCCGCGCGATGGGCTACACACTGGACGTCCCTCGAGGAGCGCTACATTTCCAGAGCCCTCGAACAGCCTCAGGACAGCATTTCGGGTGAGTCCGACTTTGTCATGGCCCTTGTGTGAGCTGCCATGGGAAAACACTGTGCTTTGAATACTTCGAGGACCTCGTACCTGAAGTCACTCTGCCCGAGGAGAAAGTCAGCATCTTACCATGCCGTGTCGCTAAGGGCACGCCCAGCACGAACACAGGCCTGGAAGTAAGGCCCCGAGTGGCGGTGCAGAAGCGGAGGCGTGCAGCAGTTGCCATGAGGCGGCGGCCTCGGCTCTGGGCACCTTCAACGGCAGCAGGGTTTTCTGGACACCTAGGAGGCTGGCGCGGGCCCCCTGTTCCCGGCAGGAACACTGAGTACCGCCAGGCCCACCTGGGTCTGCTAAGCAACATCCAGGCCCGTAGCCCTTTAGAGGCCCTCTGTGTATGCCGAGCGTAGGGAAACGCGCTGCACTCTCCTTGGGAGCAGCTTAAGGTCCTCAGCACTCGCACACGTTCACGGACACCGTTCTGGCACGTCCCACAGGGGGTCGAAATCTTACGCATTACCCCAGGCTGAGCTGAACTCCGAGAAACCCTCGGCTTCGCATTCCACCTAGGACCTCCTGCCTGAAGTCACCGTGCCTCCCAGAGAGAGTCGGCTTGCGTTCTTACTGCCATGTAAGTACCTTTCCTCCTGTGGCACTGCAGGCTTTGAATAGCCACAGGCCCAGAGGAGCAGCTACGGCGTTCCTTGGTTGAGGCAGTTCGCTTGATGCAGAACACCTTACTTCGAGAAGTTGATTCAGGGAAGGAAACTCAGGGTGACCTGTGTCTCTTTGGGCTTGCTAGAAACCACGGGGATGTCTGCTGAGTGCGACCACGGAAAGTGGGGCCTGCTGCAAGTAGCCTTGCTTTCCCGTTTGGAAGGCTGCGTTCATGCTGCCTTGAAGCTATCTGACATTCCCTGCTCTCGACAGGCCTGTTAGCCCTGTCACAGTGCTTCGGGGAGCGTTATGAGTCTGCTCTGTCTAAACCAGGTGCTTCCATGGCCGCGGCTCTGGTCCGCCTGACAAGCTCTAGAGCTAGAGGGAACCTCAACGTGACAAGTTGCCTCCAGCGTAGGCCCCTAGTAGCCGTGCAGAAAGGGAGGCAGGCAGCTGTCTCCATGAGTTCTCAGTCGCTTAGAGGCTTTATTTTAAAGGAAGTAGTACACTTTGGAGGACTCCTAGGCCTCTCGGGTATGCATCACTTTCCCTCCAAGTTCACCGAGTACCTCCAGACCCCTGTGGGGCGACTGAGCAACTTCGAGGCCCATTGGTTGACCCTCCCACCCCCACCCCCGAGGCCCTCTGTGCGTGCCGCGCGATGGGCTACATACTGGACGTCCTTCGAGGAGCGCTACATTTCCAGAGCCCTCGAACAGCCTCAGGACAGCATTTCGGGTGAGTCCGAGTTTGTCATGGCCCTTGTGTGAGCTGCCATGGGAAAACACTGTGCTTTGAATACTTCGAGGACCTCGTACCTGAAGTCACTCTGCCCGAGGAGAAAGTCAGCATCTTACCATGCCGTGTCGCTAAGGGCACGCCCAGCACGAACACAGGCCTGGAAGTAAGGCCCCGAGTGGCGGTGCATAAGCGGAGGCGTGCAGCAGTTGCCATGAGGCGGCGGCCTCGGCTCTGGGCAACTTCAACGGCAGCAGGGTTTTCTGGACACCTAGGAGGCTGGCGCGGGCCCCCTGTTCCCGGCAGGAACACTGGGTACCGCCAGGCCCACCTGGGTCTGCTAAGCAACATCCAGGCCCGTAGCCCTTTAGAGGCCCTCTGTGTATGCCGAGCGTAGGGAAACGCGCTGCACTCTCCTTGGGAGCAGCTTAAGGTCCTCAGCACTCGCACACGTTCACGGACACCGTTCTGGCACGTCCCACAGGGCGTCGAAGTCTTACGCATTACCCCAGGCTGAGCTGAACTCAGAGAAACCCTCGGCTTCGCATTCCACCTAGGACCTCCTGCCTGAAGTCACCGTGCCTCCCAGAGAGAGTCGGCTTGCGTTCTTACTGCCATGTAAGTCCCCTTCGTCCTGTGGCACTGCAGGCTTTGAATAGCCACAGGCCCAGAGGAGCAGCTACGCCGTTCCTTGGTTGAGGCAGTTCGCTTGATGCAGAACACCCTACTTTGAGACGTTGATTCAGGGAAGGAAACTCAGGGTGACCTGTGTCTCTGGGCTTGCTAGAAACCACGGGGATGTCTGCTGAGTGCGCCCACGGAAACGGGGGCCTGCTGCAAGTAGCCTTGCTTTCCCGTTTGGAAGGCTGCGTTCATGCTGCCTTGAAGCTACCTGACATTCCCTGCTCTCGACAGGCCTGTTAGCCCTGTCAGAGTGCTTCGGGGAACGTTATGAGTCTGCTCTGTCTAAACGAGGTGCTTCCATGGCCGCGGCTCTGGTCCGCCTGACAAGCTCTAGAGCTAGAGGGAACCTCAACGTGACAAGTTGCCTCCAGCGTAGGCCCCTAGTAGCCGTGCAGAAAGGGAGGCAGGCAGCTGTCTCCATGAGTTCTCAGTCGCTTAGAGGCTTTATTTTAAAGGAAGTAGTACACTTTGGAGGACTCCTAGGCCTCTCGGGTATGCATCACTTTCCCTCCAAGTTCACCGAGTACCTCCAGATCCCTGTGGGGCGGCTGAGCAACTTCGAGGCCCATTGGTTGACCCCACTGCCCCACCCCCGGAGGCCCTCTGTGCGTGCCGCGCGATGGGCTACACACTGGACGTCCCTCGAGGAGCGCTACATTTCCAGAGCCCTCGAACAGCCTCAGGACAGCATTTCGGGTGAGTCCGACTTTGTCATGGCCCTTGTGTGAGCTGCCATGGGAAAACACTGTGCTTTGAATACTTCGAGGACCTCGTACCTGAAGTCACTCTGCCCGAGGAGAAAGTCAGCATCTTACCATGCCGTGTCGCTAAGGGCACGCCCAGCACGAACACAGGCCTGGAAGTAAGGCCCCGAGTGGCGGTGCAGAAGCGGAGGCGTGCAGCAGTTGCCATGAGGCGGCGGCCTCGGCTCTGGGCAACTTCAACGGCAGCAGGGTTTTCTGGACACCTAGGAGGCTGGCGCGGGCCCCCTGTTCCCGGCAGGAACACTGGGTACCGCCAGGCCCACCTGGGTCTGCTAAGCAACATCCAGGCCCGTAGCCCTTTAGAGGCCCTCTGTGTATGCCGAGCGTAGGGAAACGCGCTGCACTCTCCTTGGGAGCAGCTTAAGGTCCTCAGCACTCGCACACGTTCACGGACACCGTTCTGGCACGTCCCACAGGGCGTCGAAGTCTTACGCATTACCCCAGGCTGAGCTGAACTCAGAGAAACCCTCGGCTTCGCATTCCACCTAGGACCTCCTGCCTGAAGTCACCGTGCCTCCCAGAGAGAGTCGGCTTGCGTTCTTACTGCCATGTAAGTCCCCTTCGTCCTGTGGCACTGCAGGCTTTGAATAGCCACAGGCCCAGAGGAGCAGCTACGCCGTTCCTTGGTTGAGGCAGTTCGCTTGATGCAGAACACCCTACTTTGAGACGTTGATTCAGGGAAGGAAACTCAGGGTGACCTGTGTCTCTGGGCTTGCTAGAAACCACGGGGATGTCTGCTGAGTGCGCCCACGGAAACGGGGGCCTGCTGCAGGTAGCCTTGCTTTCCCGTTTGGAAGGCTAAGTTCATGCTGCCTTGAAGCTACCTGACATTCCCTGCTCTCGACAGACCTGTTAGCCCTGTCAGAGTGCTTCGGGGAACGTTATGAGTCTGCTCTGTCTAAACCAGGTGCTTCCATGGCCGCGGCTCTGGTCCGCCTGACAAGCTCTAGAGCTAGAGGGAACCTCAACGTGACAAGTTGCCTCCAGCGTAGGCCCCTAGTAGCCGTGCAGAAAGGGAGGCAGGCAGCTGTCTCCATGAGTTCTCAGTCGCTTAGAGGCTTTATTTTAAAGGAAGTACACTTTGGAGGACTCCTAGGCCTCTCGGGTATGCATCACTTTCCCTCCAAGTTCACCGAGTACCTCCAGATCCCTGTGGGGCGGCTGAGCATCTTCGAGGCCCATTGGTTGACCCCACTGCCCCACCCCCGGAGGCCCTCTGTGCGTGCCGCGCGATGGGCTACACACTGGACGTCCCTCGAGGAGCGCTACATTTCCAGAGCCCTCGAACAGCCTCAGGACAGCATTTCGGGTGAGTCCGACTTTGTCATGGCCCTTGTGTGAGCTGCCATGGGAAAACACTGTGCTTTGAATACTTCGAGGACCTCGTACCTGAAGTCACTCTGCCCGAGGAGAAAGTCAGCATCTTACCATGCCGTGTCGCTAAGGGCACGCCCAGCACGAACACAGGCCTGGAAGTAAGGCCCCGAGTGGCGGTGCAGAAGCGGAGGCGTGCAGCAGTTGCCATGAGGCGGCGGCCTCGGCTCTGGGCACCTTCAACGGCAGCAGGGTTTTCTGGACACCTAGGAGGCTGGCGCGGGCCCCCTGTTCCCGGCAGGAACACTGAGTACCGCCAGGCCCACCTGGGTCTGCTAAGCAACATCCAGGCCCGTAGCCCTTTAGAGGCCCTCTGTGTATGCCGAGCGTAGGGAAACGCGCTGCACTCTCCTTGGGAGCAGCTTAAGGTCCTCAGCACTCGCACACGTTCACGGACACCGTTCTGGCACGTCCCACAGGGGGTCGAAATCTTACGCATTACCCCAGGCTGAGCTGAACTCCGAGAAACCCTCGGCTTCGCATTCCACCTAGGACCTCCTGCCTGAAGTCACCGTGCCTCCCAGAGAGAGTCGGCTTGCGTTCTTACTGCCATGTAAGTACCTTTCCTCCTGTGGCACTGCAGGCTTTGAATAGCCACAGGCCCAGAGGAGCAGCTACGGCGTTCCTTGGTTGAGGCAGTTCGCTTGATGCAGAACACCTTACTTCGAGAAGTTGATTCAGGGAAGGAAACTCAGGGTGACCTGTGTCTCTTTGGGCTTGCTAGAAACCACGGGGATGTCTGCTGAGTGCGACCACGGAAAGTGGGGCCTGCTGCAAGTAGCCTTGCTTTCCCGTTTGGAAGGCTGCGTTCATGCTGCCTTGAAGCTATCTGACATTCCCTGCTCTCGACAGGCCTGTTAGCCCTGTCACAGTGCTTCGGGGAGCGTTATGAGTCTGCTCTGTCTAAACCAGGTGCTTCCATGGCCGCGGCTCTGGTCCGCCTGACAAGCTCTAGAGCTAGAGGGAACCTCAACGTGACAAGTTGCCTCCAGCGTAGGCCCCTAGTAGCCGTGCAGAAAGGGAGGCAGGCAGCTGTCTCCATGAGTTCTCAGTCGCTTAGAGGCTTTATTTTAAAGGAAGTAGTACACTTTGGAGGACTCCTAGGCCTCTCGGGTATGCATCACTTTCCCTCCAAGTTCACCGAGTACCTCCAGACCCCTGTGGGGCGGCTGAGCAACTTCGAGGCCCATTGGTTGACCCTCCCACCCCCACCCCCGAGGCCCTCTGTGCGTGCCGCGCGATGGGCTACATACTGGACGTCCTTCGAGGAGCGCTACATTTCCAGAGCCCTCGAACAGCCTCAGGACAGCATTTCGGGTGAGTCCGACTTTGTCATGGCCCTTGTGTGAGCTGCCATGGGAAAACACTGTGCTTTGAATACTTCGAGGACCTCGTACCTGAAGTCACTCTGCCCGAGGAGAAAGTCAGCATCTTACCATGCCGTGTCGCTAAGGGCACGCCCAGCACGAACACAGGCCTGGAAGTAAGGCCCCGAGTGGCGGTGCAGAAGCGGAGGCGTGCAGCAGTTGCCATGAGGCGGCGGCCTCGGCTCTGGGCAACTTCAACGGCAGCAGGGTTTTCTGGACACCTAGGAGGCTGGCGCGGGCCCCCTGTTCCCGGCAGGAACACTGGGTACCGCCAGGCCCACCTGGGTCTGCTAAGCAACATCCAGGCCCGTAGCCCTTTAGAGGCCCTCTGTGTATGCCGAGCGTAGGGAAACGCGCTGCACTCTCCTTGGGAGCAGCTTAAGGTCCTCAGCACTCGCACACGTTCACGGACACCGTTCTGGCACGTCCCACAGGGCGTCGAAGTCTTACGCATTACCCCAGGCTGAGCTGAACTCAGAGAAACCCTCGGCTTCGCATTCCACCTAGGACCTCCTGCCTGAAGTCACCGTGCCTCCCAGAGAGAGTCGGCTTGCGTTCTTACTGCCATGTAAGTCCCCTTCGTCCTGTGGCACTGCAGGCTTTGAATAGCCACAGGCCCAGAGGAGCAGCTACGCCGTTCCTTGGTTGAGGCAGTTCGCTTGATGCAGAACACCCTACTTTGAGATGTTGATTCAGGGAAGGAAACTCAGGGTGACCTGTGTCTCTGGGCTTGCTAGAAACCACGGGGATGTCTGCTGAGTGCGCCCACGGAAACGGGGGCCTGCTGCAAGTAGCCTTGCTTTCCCGTTTGGAAGGCTGCGTTCATGCTGCCTTGAAGCTACCTGACATTCCCTGCTCTCGACAGGCCTGTTAGCCCTGTCAGAGTGCTTCGGGGAACGTTATGAGTCTGCTCTGTCTAAACCAGGTGCTTCCATGGCCGCGGCTCTGGTCCGCCTGACAAGCTCTAGAGCTAGAGGGAACCTCAACGTGACAAGTTGCCTCCAGCGTAGGCCCCTAGTAGCCGTGCAGAAAGGGAGGCAGGCAGCTGTCTCCATGAGTTCTCAGTCGCTTAGAGGCTTTATTTTAAAGGAAGTAGTACACTTTGGAGGACTCCTAGGCCTCTCGGGTATGCATCACTTTCCCTCCAAGTTCACCGAGTACCTCCAGATCCCTGTGGGGCGGCTGAGCAACTTCGAGGCCCATTGGTTGACCCCACTCCCCCACCCCCGGAGGCCCTCTGTGCGTGCCGCGCGATGGGCTACACACTGGACGTCCCTCGAGGAGCGCTACATTTCCAGAGCCCTCGAACAGCCTCAGGACAGCATTTCGGGTGAGTCCGACTTTGTCATGGCCCTTGTGTGAGCTGCCATGGGAAAACACTGTGCTTTGAATACTTCGAGGACCTCGTACCTGAAGTCACTCTGCCCGAGGAGAAAGTCAGCATCTTACCATGCCGTGTCGCTAAGGGCACGCCCAGCACGAACACAGGCCTGGAAGTAAGGCCCCGAGTGGCGGTGCAGAAGCGGAGGCGTGCAGCAGTTGCCATGAGGCGGCGGCCTCGGCTCTGGGCAACTTCAACGGCAGCAGGGTTTTCTGGACACCTAGGAGGCTGGCGCGGGCCCCCTGTTCCCGGCAGGAACACTGGGTACCGCCAGGCCCACCTGGGTCTGCTAAGCAACATCCAGGCCCGTAGCCCTTTAGAGGCCCTCTGTGTATGCCGAGCGTAGGGAAACGCGCTGCACTCTCCTTGGGAGCAGCTTAAGGTCCTCAGCACTCGCACACGTTCACGGACACCGTTCTGGCACGTCCCACAGGGCGTCGAAGTCTTACGCATTACCCCAGGCTGAGCTGAACTCAGAGAAACCCTCGGCTTCGCATTCCACCTAGGACCTCCTGCCTGAAGTCACCGTGCCTCCCAGAGAGAGTCGGCTTGCGTTCTTACTGCCATGTAAGTCCCCTTCGTCCTGTGGCACTGCAGGCTTTGAATAGCCACAGGCCCAGAGGAGCAGCTACGCCGTTCCTTGGTTGAGGCAGTTCGCTTGATGCAGAACACCCTACTTTGAGACGTTGATTCAGGGAAGGAAACTCAGGGTGACCTGTGTCTCTGGGCTTGCTAGAAACCACGGGGATGTCTGCTGAGTGCGCCCACGGAAACGGGGGCCTGCTGCAAGTAGCCTTGCTTTCCCGTTTGGAAGGCTGCGTTCATGCTGCCTTGAAGCTACCTGACATTCCCTGCTCTCGACAGGCCTGTTAGCCCTGTCAGAGTGCTTCGGGGAACGTTATGAGTCTGCTCTGTCTAAACCAGGTGCTTCCATGGCCGCGGCTCTGGTCCGCCTGACAAGCTCTAGAGCTAGAGGGAACCTCAACGTGACAAGTTGCCTCCAGCGTAGGCCCCTAGTAGCCGTGCAGAAAGGGAGGCAGGCAGCTGTCTCCATGAGTTCTCAGTCGCTTAGAGGCTTTATTTTAAAGGAAGTAGTACACTTTGGAGGACTCCTAGGCCTCTCGGGTATGCATCACTTTCCCTCCAAGTTCACCGAGTACCTCCAGATCCCTGTGGGGCGGCTGAGCAACTTCGAGGCCCATTGGTTGACCCCACTGCCCCACCCCCGGAGGCCCTCTGTGCGTGCCGCGCGATGGGCTACACACTGGACGTCCCTCGAGGAGCGCTACATTTCCAGAGCCCTCGAACAGCCTCAGGACAGCATTTCGGGTGAGTCCGACTTTGTCATGGCCCTTGTGTGAGCTGCCATGGGAAAACACTGTGCTTTGAATACTTCGAGGACCTCGTACGTGAAGTCACTCTGCCCGAGGAGAAAGTCAGCATCTTACCATGCCGTGTCGCTAAGGGCACGCCCAGCACGAACACAGGCCTGGAAGTAAGGCCCCGAGTGGCGGTGCAGAAGCGGAGGCGTGCAGCAGTTGCCATGAGGCGGCGGCCTCGGCTCTGGGCACCTTCAACGGCAGCAGGATTTTCTGGACACCTAGGAGGCTGGCGCGGGCCCCCTGTTCCCGGCAGGAACACTGGGTACCGCCAGGCCCACCTGGGTCTGCTAAGCAACATCCAGGCCCGTAGCCCTTTAGAGGCCCTCTGTGTATGCCGAGCGTAGGGAAACGCGCTGCACTCTCCTTGGGAGCAGCTTAAGGTCCTCAGCACTCGCACACGTTCACGGACACCGTTCTGGCACGTCCCACAGGGCGTCGAAGTCTTACGCATTACCCCAGGCTGAGCTGAACTCAGAGAAACCCTCGGCTTCGCATTCCACCTAGGACCTCCTGCCTGAAGTCACCGTGCCTCCCAGAGAGAGTCGGCTTGCGTTCTTACTGCCATGTAAGTCCCCTTCGTCCTGTGGCACTGCAGGCTTTGAATAGCCACAGGCCCAGAGGAGCAGCTACGGCGTTCCTTGGTTGAGGCAGTTCGCTTGATGCAGAACACCCTACTTTGAGACGTTGATTCAGGGAAGGAAACTCAGGGTGACCTGTGTCTCTGGGCTTGCTAGAAACCACGGGGATGTCTGCTGAGTGCGCCCACGGAAACGGGGGCCTGCTGCAGGTAGCCTTGCTTTCCCATTTGGAAGGCTGCGTTCATGCTGCCTTGAAGCTACCTGACATTCCCTGCTCTCGACAGACCTGTTAGCCCTGTCAGAGTGCTTCTGGGAACGTTATGAGTCTGCTCTGTCTAAACCAGGTGCTTCCATGGCCGCGGCTCTGGCCCGCCTGACAAGCTCTAGAGCTAGAGGGAACCTCAACGTGACAAGTTGCCTCCAGCATAGGCCCCAGTAGCCGTGCAGAAAGGGAGGCAGGCAGCTGTTTCCATGAGTTCTCAGTTGCTTAGAGGCTTTATTTTAAAGGAAGTAGTACACTTTGGAGGACTCCTAGGCCTCTCGGGTATCCATCACTTTCCCTCCAAGTTCACCGAGTACCTCCAGATCCCTGTGGGGCGGCTGAGCAACTTCGAGGCCCATTGGTTGACCCCACTCCCCCACCCCCGGAGGCCCTCTGTGCGTGCCGCACGATGGGCTACACACTGGACGTCCCTCGAGGAGCGCTACATTTCCAGAGCCCTCGAACAGCCTCAGGACAGCATTTCGGGTGAGTCCGACTTTGTCATGGCCCTTGTGTGAGCTGCCATGGGAAAACACTGTGCTTTGAATACTTCGAGGACCTCGTACCTGAAGTCACTCTCCCCGAGGAGAAAGTCAGCATCTTACCATGCCGTGTCGCTAAGGGCACGCCCAGCACGAACACAGGCCTGGAAGTAAGGCCCCGAGTGGCGGTGCAGAAGTGGAGGCGTGCAGCAGTTGCCATGAGGCGGCGGCCTCGGCTCTGGGCACCTTCAACGGCAGCAGGGTTTTCTGGACACCTAGGAGGCTGTCGCGGGCCCCCTGTTCCCGGCAGGAACACTGAGTACCGCCAGGCCCACCTGGGTCTGCTAAGCAACATCCAGGCCCGTAGCCCTTTAGAGGCCCTCTGTGTATGCCGAGCATAGCGAAACGCGCTGCACTCTCCTTGGGAGCAGCTTAAGGTCCTCAGCACTCACACACATTCACGGACACCGTTCTGGCACGTCCCACATGGCGTCGAAGTCTTACGCATTACCCCAGGCTGAGCTGAACTCAGAGAAACCCTCGGCTTCGCATTCCACCTAGGACCTCCTGCCTGAAGTCACCGTGCCTCCCAGAGAGAGTCGGCTTGCGTTCTTACTGCCACGTAAGTCCCCTTCCTCCTGTGGCACTGCAGGCTTTGAACAGGCACAGGCCCAGAGGAGCAGCTACGGCGTTCCTTGGTTGAGGCAGTTCGCTTGATGCAGAACACCCTACTTCGAGACGTTGATTTAGGGAAGGAAACTCAGGGTGACCTGTGTCTCTGGGCTTGCTAGAAACCACGGGGATGTCTGCTGAGTGCGCCCACGGAAACGGGGGCCTGCTGCAAGTAGCCTTGCTTTCCCGTTTGGAAGGCTGCGTTCATGCTGCCTTGAAGCTACCTGACATTCCCTGCTCTCGACAGGCCTGTTAGCCCTGTCAGAGTGCTTCGGGGAACGTTATGAGTCTGCTCTGTCTAAACCAGGTGCTTCCATGGCCGCGGCTCTGGTCCGCCTGACAAGCTCTAGAGCTAGAGGAAATCTCAACGTGACAAGTTGCCTCCAGCATAGGCCCCTCGTAGCCGTGCAGAAAGGGAGGCAGGCAGCTGTCTCCATCAGTTCTCAGTCGCTTACAGGTTTTATTTTAATGGAAGTAGTACACTTTGGAGGACTCCTAGGCCTCTCGGGTATGCATCACTTTCCCTCCAAGTTCACCGAGTACCTCCAGACCCCTGTGGGGCGGCTGAGCAACTTCGAGGCCCATTGGTTGACCCCACTCCCCCACCCCCGGAGGCCCTCTGTGCGTGCCGCGCGATGGGCTACACACTGGACGTCCCTCGAGGAGCGCTACATTTCCAGAGCCCTCGAACAGCCTCAGGACAGCATTTCGGGTGAGTCCGACTTTGTCATGGCCCTTGTGTGAGCTGCCATGGGAAAACACTGTGCTTTGAATACTTCGAGGACCTCGTACCTGAAGTCACTCTGCCCGAGGAGAAAGTCAGCATCTTACCATGCCGTGTCGCTAAGGGCACGCCCAGCACGAACACAGGCCTGGAAGTAAGGTCCCGAGTGGCGGTGCAGAAGCGGAGGCGTGCAGCAGTTGCCATGAGGTGGCGGCCTCGGCTCTGGGCACCTTCAACGGCAGCAGGGTTTTCTGGACACCTAGGAGGCTGGCGCGGGCCCCCTGTTCCCGGCAGGAACACTGAGTACCGCCAGGCCCACCTGGGTCTGCTAAGCAACATCCAGGCCCGTAGCCCTTTAGAGGCCCTCTGTGTATGCCGAGCGTAGGGAAACGCGCGGCACTCTCCTTGGGAGCAGCTAAGGTCCTCAGCACTCGCACACGTTCACGGACACCGTTCTGGCACGTCCCACATGGCGTCGAAGTCTTACGCATTACCCCAGGCTGAGCTGAACTCAGAGAAACCCTCGGCTTCGCATTCCACCTAGGACCTCCTGCCTGAAGTCACCGTGCCTCCCAGAGAGAGTCGGCTTGCGTTCTTACTGCCATGTAAGTCCCCTTCCTCCTGTGGCACTGCAGGCTTTGAATAGCCACAGGCCCAGAGGAGCAGCTACGGCGTTCCTTGGTTGAGGCAGTTCGCTTGATGCAGAACACCCTACTTAGAGAAGTTGATTCAGCGAATGAAACTCAGGGTGACCTGTGTCTCTGGGCTTGCTAGAAACCACGGGGATGTCTGCTGAGTGCGCCCACGGAAACGGGGGCCTGCTGCAAGTAGCCTTGCTTTCCCGTTTGGAAGGCTGCGTTCATGCTGCCTTGAAGCTACGTGACATTCCCTGCTTTCGACAGGCCTGTTAGCCCTGTCAGAGTGCTTCGGGGAACGTTATGAGTCTGCTCTGTCTAAACCAGGTGCTTCCATGGCCGCGGCTCTGGTCCGCCTGACAAGCTCTAGAGCTAGAGGGAACCTCAACGTGACAAGTTGCCTCCAGCGTAGGCCCCTAGTAGCCGTGCAGAAAGGGAGGCAGGCAGCTGTCTCCATGAGTTCTCAGTCGCTTAGAGGCTTTATTTTAAAGGAAGTAGTACACTTTGGAGGACTCCTAGGCCTCTCGGGTATGCATCACTTTCCCTCCAAGTTCACCGAGTACCTCCAGACCCCTGTGGGGCGGCTGAGCAACTTCGAGGCCCATTGGTTGACCCCACTCCCCCACCCCCGGAGGCCCTCTGTGCGTGCCGCGCGATGGGCTACACACTGGACGTCCCTCGAGGAGCGCTACATTTCCAGAGCCCTCGAACAGCCTCAGGACAGCATTTCGGGTGAGTCCGACTTTGTCATGGCCCTTGTGTGAGCTGCCATGGGAAAACACTGTGCTTTGAATACTTCGAGGACCTCGTACCTGAAGTCACTCTGCCCGAGGAGAAAGTCAGCATCTTACCATGCCGTGTCGCTAAGGGCACGCCCAGCACGAACACAGGCCTGGAAGTAAGGCCCCGAGTGGCGGTGCAGAAGCGGAGGCATGCAGCAGTTGCCATGAGGCGGCGGCCTCGGCTCTGGGCACCTTCAACGGCAGCAGGGTTTTCTGGACACCTAGGAGGCTGGCGCGGGCCCCCTGTTCCCGGCAGGAACACTGAGTACCGCCAGGCCCACCTGGGTCTGCTAAGCAACATCCAGGCCCGTAGCCCTTTAGAGGCCCTCTGTGTATGCCGAGCGTAGGGAAACGCGCTGCACTCTCCTTGGGAGCAGCTTAAGGTCCTCAGCACTCGCACACATTCACGGACACCGTTCTGGCACGTCCCACAGGGCGTCAAAGTCTTACGCATTACCCCAGGCTGAGCTGAACTCAGAGAAACACTCGGCTTCACATTCCACCTAGGACCTCCTGCCTGAAGTCACCGTGCCTCCCAGAGAGAGTCGGCTTGCGTTCTTACTGCCACGTAAGTCCCCTTCCTCCTGTGGCACTGCAGGCTTTGAACAGGCACAGGCCCAGAAGAGCAGCTACGGCGTTCCTTGGTTGAGGCAGTTCGCTTGATGCAGAACACCCTACTTCGAGACGTTGATTTAGGGAAGGAAACTCAGGGTGACCTGTGTCTCTGGGCTTGCTAGAAACCACGGGGATGTCTGCTGAGTGCGCCCACGGAAACGGGGGCCTGCTGCAAGTAGCCTTGCTTTCCCGTTTGGAAGGCTGCGTTCATGCTGCCTTGAAGCTACCTGACATTCCCTGCTCTCGACAGGCCTGTTAGCCCTGTCAGAGTGCTTCGGGGAACGTTATGAGTCTGCTCTGTCTAAACCAGGTGCTTCCATGGCCGCGGCTCTGGTCCGCCTGACAAGCTATAGAGCTAGAGGAAATCTCAACGTGACAAGTTGCCTCCAGCATAGGCCCCTCGTAGCCGTGCAGAAAGGGAGGCAGGCAGCTGTCTCCATCAGTTCTCAGTCGCTTACAGGTTTTATTTTAATGGAAGTAGTACACTTTGGAGGACTCCTAGGCCTCTCGGGTATGCATCACTTTCCCTCCAAGTTCACCGAGTACCTCCAGACCCCTGTGGGGCGGCTGAGCATCTTCGAGGCCCATTGGTTGACCCCACTGCCCCACCCCCGGAGGCCCTCTGTGCGTGCCGCGCGATGGGCTACACACTGGACGTCCCTCGAGGAGCGCTACATTTCCAGAGCCCTCGAACAGCCTCAGGACAGCATTTCGGGTGAGTCCGACTTTGTCATGGCCCTTGTGTGAGCTGCCATGGGAAAACACTGTGCTTTGAATACTTCGAGGACCTCGTACCTGAAGTCACTCTGCCCGAGGAGAAAGTCAGCATCTTACCATGCCGTGTCGCTAAGGGCACGCCCAGCACGAACACAGGCCTGGAAGTAAGGCCCCGAGTGGCGGTGCAGAAGCGGAGGCGTGCAGCAGTTGCCATGAGGCGGCGGCCTCGGCTCTGGGCACCTTCAACGGCAGCAGGGTTTTCTGGACACCTAGGAGGCTGGCGCGGGCCCCCTGTTCCCGGCAGGAACACTGAGTACCGCCAGGCCCACCTGGGTCTGCTAAGCAACATCCAGGCCCGTAGCCCTTTAGAGGCCCTCTGTGTATGCCGAGCGTAGGGAAACGCGCTGCACTCTCCTTGGGAGCAGCTTAAGGTCCTCAGCACTCGCACACGTTCACGGACACCGTTCTGGCACGTCCCACAGGGGGTCGAAATCTTACGCATTACCCCAGGCTGAGCTGAACTCCGAGAAACCCTCGGCTTCGCATTCCACCTAGGACCTCCTGCCTGAAGTCACCGTGCCTCCCAGAGAGAGTCGGCTTGCGTTCTTACTGCCATGTAAGTACCTTTCCTCCTGTGGCACTGCAGGCTTTGAATAGCCACAGGCCCAGAGGAGCAGCTACGGCGTTCCTTGGTTGAGGCAGTTCGCTTGATGCAGAACACCTTACTTCGAGAAGTTGATTCAGGGAAGGAAACTCAGGGTGACCTGTGTCTCTTTGGGCTTGCTAGAAACCACGGGGATGTCTGCTGAGTGCGACCACGGAAAGTGGGGCCTGCTGCAAGTAGCCTTGCTTTCCCGTTTGGAAGGCTGCGTTCATGCTGCCTTGAAGCTATCTGACATTCCCTGCTCTCGACAGGCCTGTTAGCCCTGTCACAGTGCTTCGGGGAGCGTTATGAGTCTGCTCTGTCTAAACCAGGTGCTTCCATGGCCGCGGCTCTGGTCCGCCTGACAAGCTCTAGAGCTAGAGGGAACCTCAACGTGACAAGTTGCCTCCAGCGTAGGCCCCTAGTAGCCGTGCAGAAAGGGAGGCAGGCAGCTGTCTCCATGAGTTCTCAGTCGCTTAGAGGCTTTATTTTAAAGGAAGTAGTACACTTTGGAGGACTCCTAGGCCTCTCGGGTATGCATCACTTTCCCTCCAAGTTCACCGAGTACCTCCAGACCCCTGTGGGGCGGCTGAGCAACTTCGAGGCCCATTGGTTGACCCTCCCACCCCCACCCCCGAGGCCCTCTGTGCGTGCCGCCCGATGGGCTACATACTGGACGTCCTTCGAGGAGCGCTACATTTCCAGAGCCCTCGAACAGCCTCAGGACAGCATTTCGGGTGAGTCCGACTTTGTCATGGCCCTTGTGTGAGCTGCCATGGGAAAACACTGTGCTTTGAATACTTCGAGGACCTCGTACCTGAAGTCACTCTGCCCGAGGAGAAAGTCAGCATCTTACCATGCCGTGTCGCTAAGGGCACGCCCAGCACGAACACAGGCCTGGAAGTAAGGCCCCGAGTGGCGGTGCATAAGCGGAGGCGTGCAGCAGTTGCCATGAGGCGGCGGCCTCGGCTCTGGGCAACTTCAACGGCAGCAGGGTTTTCTGGACACCTAGGAGGCTGGCGCGGGCCCCCTGTTCCCGGCAGGAACACTGGGTACCGCCAGGCCCACCTGGGTCTGCTAAGCAACATCCAGGCCCGTAGCCCTTTAGAGGCCCTCTGTGTATGCCGAGCGTAGGGAAACGCGCTGCACTCTCCTTGGGAGCAGCTTAAGGTCCTCAGCACTCGCACACGTTCACGGACACCGTTCTGGCACGTCCCACAGGGCGTCGAAGTCTTACGCATTACCCCAGGCTGAGCTGAACTCAGAGAAACCCTCGGCTTCGCATTCCACCTAGGACCTCCTGCCTGAAGTCACCGTGCCTCCCAGAGAGAGTCGGCTTGCGTTCTTACTGCCATGTAAGTCCCCTTCGTCCTGTGGCACTGCAGGCTTTGAATAGCCACAGGCCCAGAGGAGCAGCTACGCCGTTCCTTGGTTGAGGCAGTTCGCTTGATGCAGAACACCCTACTTTGAGACATTGATTCAGGGAAGGAAACTCAGGGTGACCTGTGTCTCTGGGCTTGCTAGAAACCACGGGGATGTCTGCTGAGTGCGCCCACGGAAACGGGGGCCTGCTGCAAGTAGCCTTGCTTTCCCGTTTGGAAGGCTGCGTTCATGCTGCCTTGAAGCTACCTGACATTCCCTGCTCTCGACAGGCCTGTTAGCCCTGTCAGAGTGCTTCGGGGAACGTTATGAGTCTGCTCTGTCTAAACCAGGTGCTTCCATGGCCGCGGCTCTGGTCCGCCTGACAAGCTCTAGAGCTAGAGGGAACCTCAACGTGACAAGTTGCCTCCAGCGTAGGCCCCTAGTAGCCGTGCAGAAAGGGAGGCAGGCAGCTGTCTCCATGAGTTCTCAGTCGCTTAGAGGCTTTATTTTAAAGGAAGTAGTACACTTTGGAGGACTCCTAGGCCTCTCGGGTATGCATCACTTTCCCTCCAAGTTCACCGAGTACCTCCAGATCCCTGTGGGGCGGCTGAGCAACTTCGAGGCCCATTGGTTGACCCCACTCCCCCACCCCCGGAGGCCCTCTGTGCGTGCCACGCGATGGGCTACACACTGGACGTCCCTCGAGGAGCGCTACATTTCCAGAGCCCTCGAACAGCCTCAGGACAGCATTTCGGGTGAGTCCGACTTTGTCATGGCCCTTGTGTGAGCTGCCATGGGAAAACACTGTGCTTTGAATACTTCGAGGACCTCGTACCTGAAGTCACTCTGCCCGAGGAGAAAGTCAGCATCTTACCATGCCGTGTCGCTAAGGGCACGCCCAGCACGAACACAGGCCTGGAAGTAAGGCCCCGAGTGGCGGTGCAGAAGCGGAGGCGTGCAGCAGTTGCCATGAGGTGGCGGCCTCGGCTCTGGGCACCTTCAACGGCAGCAGGGTTTTCTGGACACCTAGGAGGCTGGCGCGGGCCCCCTGTTCCCGGCAGGAACACTGAGTACCGCCAGGCCCACCTGGGTCTGCTAAGCAACATCCAGGCCCGTAGCCCTTTAGAGGCCCTCTGTGTATGCCGAGCGTAGGGAAACGCGCGGCACTCTCCTTGGGAGCAGCTAAGGTCCTCAGCACTCGCACACGTTCACGGACACCGTTCTGGCACGTCCCACATGGCGTCGAAGTCTTACGCATTACCCCAGGCTGAGCTGAACTCAGAGAAACCCTCGGCTTCGCATTCCACCTAGGACCTCCTGCCTGAAGTCACCGTGCCTCCCAGAGAGAGTCGGCTTGCGTTCTTACTGCCATGTAAGTCCCCTTCCTCCTGTGGCACTGCAGGCTTTGAATAGCCACAGGCCCAGAGGAGCAGCTACGGCGTTCCTTGGTTGAGGCAGTTCGCTTGATGCAGAACACCCTACTTAGAGAAGTTGATTCAGCGAAGGAAACTCAGGGTGACCTGTGTCTCCTTGGGCTTGCTAGAAACCACGGGGATGTCTGCTGAGTGCGCCCACGGAAACGGGGGCTGCTGCAAGTAGCCTTGCTTTCCCGTTTGGAAGGCTGCGTTCATGCTGCCTTGAAGCTACGTGACATTCCCTGCTCTCGACAGGCCTGTTAGCCCTGTCAGAGTGCTTCGGGGAACGTTATGAGTCTGCTCTGTCTAAACCAGGTGCTTCCATGGCCGCGGCTCTGGTCCGCCTGACAAGCTCTAGAGCTAGAGGGAACCTCAACGTGACAAGTTGCCTCCAGCGTAGGCCCCTAGTAGCCGTGCAGAAAGGGAGGCAGGCAGCTTTCTCCATGAGTTCTCAGTCGCTTAGAGGCTTTATTTTAAAGGAAGTAGTACACTTTGGAGGACTCCTAGGCCTCTCGGGTATGCATCACTTTCCCTCCAAGTTCACCGAGTACCTCCAGACCCCTGTGAGGCGGCTGAGCAACTTCGAGGCCCATTGGTTGACCCCACTCCCCCACCCCCGGAGGCCCTCTGTGCGTGCCGCGTGATGGGCTACACACTGGACGTCCCTCGAGGAGCGCTACATTTCCAGAGCCCTCGAACAGCCTCAGGACAGCATTTCGGGTGAGTCCGACTTTGTCATGGCCCTTGTGTGAGCTGCCATGGGAAAACACTGTGCTTTGAATACTTCGAGGACCTCGTACCTGAAGTCACTCTGCCCGAGGAGAAAGTCAGCATCTTACCATGCCGTGTCGCTAAGGGCACGCCCAGCACGAACACAGGCCTGGAAGTAAGGCCCCGAGTGGTGGTGCAGAAGCGGAGGCGTGCAGCAGTTGCCATGAGGCGGCGGCCTCGGCTCTGGGCACCTTCAACGGCAGCAGGGTTTTCTGGACACCTAGGAGGCTGTCGCGGGCCCCCTGTTCCCGGCAGGAACACTGAGTACCGCCAGGCCCACCTGGGTCTGCTAAGCAACATCCAGGCCCGTAGCCCTTTAGAGGCCCTCTGTGTATGCCGAGCATAGCGAAACGCGCTGCACTCTCCTTGGGAGCAGCTTAAGGTCCTCAGCACTCACACACATTCACGGACACCGTTCTGGCACGTCCCACATGGCGTCGAAGTCTTACGCATTACCCCAGGCTGAGCTGAACTCAGAGAAACCCTCGGCTTCGCATTCCACCTAGGACCTCCTGCCTGAAGGCACCGTGCCTCCCAGAGAGAGTCGGCTTGCGTTCTTACTGCCACGTAAGTCCCCTTCCTCCTGTGGCACTGCAGGCTTTGAACAGGCACAGGCCCAGAGGAGCAGCTACGGCGTTCCTTGGTTGAGGCAGTTCGCTTGATGCAGAACACCCTACTTCGAGACGTTGATTTAGGGAAGGAAACTCAGGGTGACCTGTGTCTCTGGGCTTGCTAGAAACCACGGGGATGTCTGCTGAGTGCGCCCACGGAAACGGGGGCCTGCTGCAAGTAGCCTTGCTTTCCCGTTTGGAAGGCTGCGTTCATGCTGCCTTGAAGCTACCTGACATTCCCTGCTCTCGACAGGCCTGTTAGCCCTGTCAGAGTGCTTCGGGGAACGTTATGAGTCTGCTCTGTCTAAACCAGGTGCTTCCATGGCCGCGGCTCTGGTCCGCCTGACAAGCTCTAGAGCTAGAGGAAATCTCAACGTGACAAGTTGCCTCCAGCATAGGCCCCTCGTAGCCGTGCAGAAAGGGAGGCAGGCAGCTGTCTCCATCAGTTCTCAGTCGCTTACAGGTTTTATTTTAATGGAAGTAGTACACTTTGGAGGACTCCTAGGCCTCTCGGGTATGCATCACTTTCCCTCCAAGTTCACCGAGTACCTCCAGACCCCTGTGGGGCGGCTGAGCAACTTCGAGGCCCATTGGTTGACCCCACTCCCCCACCCCCGGAGGCCCTCTGTGCGTGCCGCGCGATGGGCTACACACTGGACGTCCCTCGAGGAGCGCTACATTTCCAGAGCCCTCGAACAGCCTCAGGACAGCATTTCGGGTGAGTCCGACTTTGTCATGGCCCTTGTGTGAGCTGCCATGGGAAAACACTGTGCTTTGAATACTTCGAGGACCTCGTACCTGAAGTCACTCTGCCCGAGGAGAAAGTCAGCATCTTACCATGCCGTGTCGCTAAGGGCACGCCCAGCACGAACACAGGCCTGGAAGTAAGGTCCCGAGTGGCGGTGCAGAAGCGGAGGCGTGCAGCAGTTGCCATGAGGTGGCGGCCTCGGCTCTGGGCACCTTCAACGGCAGCAGGGTTTTCTGGACACCTAGGAGGCTGGCGCGGGCCCCCTGTTCCCGGCAGGAACACTGAGTACCGCCAGGCCCACCTGGGTCTGCTAAGCAACATCCAGGCCCGTAGCCCTTTAGAGGCCCTCTGTGTATGCCGAGCGTAGGGAAACGCGCGGCACTCTCCTTGGGAGCAGCTAAGGTCCTCAGCACTCGCACACGTTCACGGACACCGTTCTGGCACGTCCCACATGGCGTCGAAGTCTTACGCATTACCCCAGGCTGAGCTGAACTCAGAGAAACCCTCGGCTTCGCATTCCACCTAGG
This sequence comes from Leucopleurus acutus, assembly GCF_964270905.1. Taxonomy (NCBI): domain Eukaryota; kingdom Metazoa; phylum Chordata; class Mammalia; order Artiodactyla; family Delphinidae; genus Leucopleurus; species Leucopleurus acutus. The sequence goes on along the minus strand of NC_139152.1, from coordinate 30,255,874 downwards.
ACCTCCTGCCTGAAGTCACCGTGCCTCCCAGAGAGAGTCGGCTTGCGTTCTTACTGCCATGTAAGTCCCCTTCCTCCTGTGGCACTGCAGGCTTTGAATAGCCACAGGCCCAGAGGAGCAGCTACGGCGTTCCTTGGTTGAGGCAGTTCGCTTGATGCAGAACACCTTACTTCGAGAAGTTGATTCAGGGAAGGAAACTCAGGGTGACCTGTGTCTCTTTGGGCTTGCTAGAAACCACGGGGATGTCTGCTGAGTGCGACCACGGAAAGTGGGGCCTGCTGCAAGTAGCCTTGCTTTCCCGTTTGGAAGGCTGCGTTCATGCTGCCTTGAAGCTATCTGACATTCCCTGCTCTCGACAGGCCTGTTAGCCCTGTCACAGTGCTTCGGGGAGCGTTATGAGTCTGCTCTGTCTAAACCAGGTGCTTCCATGGCCGCGGCTCTGGTCCGCCTGACAAGCTCTAGAGCTAGAGGGAACCTCAACGTGACAAGTTGCCTCCAGCGTAGGCCCCTAGTAGCCGTGCAGAAAGGGAGGCAGGCAGCTGTCTCCATGAGTTCTCAGTCGCTTAGAGGCTTTATTTTAAAGGAAGTAGTACACTTTGGAGGACTCCTAGGCCTCTCGGGTATGCATCACTTTCCCTCCAAGTTCACCGAGTACCTCCAGACCCCTGTGGGGCGGCTGAGCAACTTCGAGGCCCATTGGTTGACCCTCCCACCCCCACCCCCGAGGCCCTCTGTGCGTGCCGCCCGATGGGCTACATACTGGACGTCCTTCGAGGAGCGCTACATTTCCAGAGCCCTCGAACAGCCTCAGGACAGCATTTCGGGTGAGTCCGACTTTGTCATGGCCCTTGTGTGAGCTGCCATGGGAAAACACTGTGCTTTGAATACTTCGAGGACCTCGTACCTGAAGTCACTCTGCCCGAGGAGAAAGTCAGCATCTTACCATGCCGTGTCGCTAAGGGCACGCCCAGCACGAACACAGGCCTGGAAGTAAGGCCCCGAGTGGCGGTGCATAAGCGGAGGCGTGCAGCAGTTGCCATGAGGCGGCGGCCTCGGCTCTGGGCAACTTCAACGGCAGCAGGGTTTTCTGGACACCTAGGAGGCTGGCGCGGGCCCCCTGTTCCCGGCAGGAACACTGGGTACCGCCAGGCCCACCTGGGTCTGCTAAGCAACATCCAGGCCCGTAGCCCTTTAGAGGCCCTCTGTGTATGCCGAGCGTAGGGAAACGCGCTGCACTCTCCTTGGGAGCAGCTTAAGGTCCTCAGCACTCGCACACGTTCACGGACACCGTTCTGGCACGTCCCACAGGGCGTCGAAGTCTTACGCATTACCCCAGGCTGAGCTGAACTCAGAGAAACCCTCGGCTTCGCATTCCACCTAGGACCTCCTGCCTGAAGTCACCGTGCCTCCCAGAGAGAGTCGGCTTGCGTTCTTACTGCCATGTAAGTCCCCTTCGTCCTGTGGCACTGCAGGCTTTGAATAGCCACAGGCCCAGAGGAGCAGCTACGCCGTTCCTTGGTTGAGGCAGTTCGCTTGATGCAGAACACCCTACTTTGAGACGTTGATTCAGGGAAGGAAACTCAGGGTGACCTGTGTCTCTGGGCTTGCTAGAAACCACGGGGATGTCTGCTGAGTGCGCCCACGGAAACGGGGGCCTGCTGCAAGTAGCCTTGCTTTCCCGTTTGGAAGGCTGCGTTCATGCTGCCTTGAAGCTACCTGACATTCCCTGCTCTCGACAGGCCTGTTAGCCCTGTCAGAGTGCTTCGGGGAACGTTATGAGTCTGCTCTGTCTAAACCAGGTGCTTCCATGGCCGCGGCTCTGGTCCGCCTGACAAGCTCTAGAGCTAGAGGGAACCTCAACGTGACAAGTTGCCTCCAGCGTAGGCCCCTAGTAGCCGTGCAGAAAGGGAGGCAGGCAGCTGTCTCCATGAGTTCTCAGTCGCTTAGAGGCTTTATTTTAAAGGAAGTAGTACACTTTGGAGGACTCCTAGGCCTCTCGGGTATGCATCACTTTCCCTCCAAGTTCACCGAGTACCTCCAGATCCCTGTGGGGCGGCTGAGCAACTTCGAGGCCCATTGGTTGACCCCACTCCCCCACCCCCGGAGGCCCTCTGTGCGTGCCACGCGATGGGCTACACACTGGACGTCCCTCGAGGAGCGCTACATTTCCAGAGCCCTCGAACAGCCTCAGGACAGCATTTCGGGTGAGTCCGACTTTGTCATGGCCCTTGTGTGAGCTGCCATGGGAAAACACTGTGCTTTGAATACTTCGAGGACCTCGTACCTGAAGTCACTCTGCCCGAGGAGAAAGTCAGCATCTTACCATGCCGTGTCGCTAAGGGCACGCCCAGCACGAACACAGGCCTGGAAGTAAGGCCCCGAGTGGCGGTGCAGAAGCGGAGGCGTGCAGCAGTTGCCATGAGGTGGCGGCCTCGGCTCTGGGCACCTTCAACGGCAGCAGGGTTTTCTGGACACCTAGGAGGCTGGCGCGGGCCCCCTGTTCCCGGCAGGAACACTGAGTACCGCCAGGCCCACCTGGGTCTGCTAAGCAACATCCAGGCCCGTAGCCCTTTAGAGGCCCTCTGTGTATGCCGAGCGTAGGGAAACGCGCGGCACTCTCCTTGGGAGCAGCTAAGGTCCTCAGCACTCGCACACGTTCACGGACACCGTTCTGGCACGTCCCACATGGCGTCGAAGTCTTACGCATTACCCCAGGCTGAGCTGAACTCAGAGAAACCCTCGGCTTCGCATTCCACCTAGGACCTCCTGCCTGAAGTCACCGTGCCTCCCAGAGAGAGTCGGCTTGCGTTCTTACTGCCATGTAAGTCCCCTTCCTCCTGTGGCACTGCAGGCTTTGAATAGCCACAGGCCCAGAGGAGCAGCTACGGCGTTCCTTGGTTGAGGCAGTTCGCTTGATGCAGAACACCCTACTTAGAGAAGTTGATTCAGCGAAGGAAACTCAGGGTGACCTGTGTCTCCTTGGGCTTGCTAGAAACCACGGGGATGTCTGCTGAGTGCGCCCACGGAAACGGGGGCTGCTGCAAGTAGCCTTGCTTTCCCGTTTGGAAGGCTGCGTTCATGCTGCCTTGAAGCTACCTGACATTCCCTGCTCTCGACAGGCCTGTTAGCCCTGTCAGAGTGCTTCGGGGAACGTTATGAGTCTGCTCTGTCTAAACCAGGTGCTTCCATGGCCGCGGCTCTGGTCCGCCTGACAAGCTCTAGAGCTAGAGGGAACCTCAACGTGACAAGTTGCCTCCAGCGTAGGCCCCTAGTAGCCGTGCAGAAAGGGAGGCAGGCAGCTTTCTCCATGAGTTCTCAGTCGCTTAGAGGCTTTATTTTAAAGGAAGTAGTACACTTTGGAGGACTCCTAGGCCTCTCGGGTATGCATCACTTTCCCTCCAAGTTCACCGAGTACCTCCAGACCCCTGTGAGGCGGCTGAGAAACTTCGAGGCCCATTGGTTGACCCCACTCCCCCACCCCCGGAGGCCCTCTGTGCGTGCCGCGTGATGGGCTACACACTGGACGTCCCTCGAGGAGCGCTACATTTCCAGAGCCCTCGAACAGCCTCAGGACAGCATTTCGGGTGAGTCCGACTTTGTCATGGCCCTTGTGTGAGCTGCCATGGGAAAACACTGTGCTTTGAATACTTCGAGGACCTCGTACCTGAAGTCACTCTGCCCGAGGAGAAAGTCAGCATCTTACCATGCCGTGTCGCTAAGGGCACGCCCAGCACGAACACAGGCCTGGAAGTAAGGCCCCGAGTGGTGGTGCAGAAGCGGAGGCGTGCAGCAGTTGCCATGAGGCGGCGGCCTCGGCTCTGGGCACCTTCAACGGCAGCAGGGTTTTCTGGACACCTAGGAGGCTGTCGCGGGCCCCCTGTTCCCGGCAGGAACACTGAGTACCGCCAGGCCCACCTGGGTCTGCTAAGCAACATCCAGGCCCGTAGCCCTTTAGAGGCCCTCTGTGTATGCCGAGCATAGCGAAACGCGCTGCACTCTCCTTGGGAGCAGCTTAAGGTCCTCAGCACTCACACACATTCACGGACACCGTTCTGGCACGTCCCACATGGCGTCGAAGTCTTACGCATTACCCCAGGCTGAGCTGAACTCAGAGAAACCCTCGGCTTCGCATTCCACCTAGGACCTCCTGCCTGAAGGCACCGTGCCTCCCAGAGAGAGTCGGCTTGCGTTCTTACTGCCACGTAAGTCCCCTTCCTCCTGTGGCACTGCAGGCTTTGAACAGGCACAGGCCCAGAGGAGCAGCTACGGCGTTCCTTGGTTGAGGCAGTTCGCTTGATGCAGAACACCCTACTTCGAGACGTTGATTTAGGGAAGGAAACTCAGGGTGACCTGTGTCTCTGGGCTTGCTAGAAACCACGGGGATGTCTGCTGAGTGTGCCCACGGAAACGGGGGCCTGCTGCAAGTAGCCTTGCTTTCCCGTTTGGAAGGCTGCGTTCATGCTGCCTTGAAGCTACCTGACATTCCCTGCTCTCGACAGGCCTGTTAGCCCTGTCAGAGTGCTTCGGGGAACGTTATGAGTCTGCTCTGTCTAAACCAGGTGCTTCCATGGCCGCGGCTCTGGTCCGCCTGACAAGCTCTAGAGCTAGAGGAAATCTCAACGTGACAAGTTGCCTCCAGCATAGGCCCCTCGTAGCCGTGCAGAAAGGGAGGCAGGCAGCTGTCTCCATCAGTTCTCAGTCGCTTACAGGTTTTATTTTAATGGAAGTAGTACACTTTGGAGGACTCCTAGGCCTCTCGGGTATGCATCACTTTCCCTCCAAGTTCACCGAGTACCTCCAGACCCCTGTGGGGCGGCTGAGCAACTTCGAGGCCCATTGGTTGACCCCACTCCCCCACCCCCGGAGGCCCTCTGTGCGTGCCGCGCGATGGGCTACACACTGGACGTCCCTCGAGGAGCGCTACATTTCCAGAGCCCTCGAACAGCCTCAGGACAGCATTTCGGGTGAGTCCGACTTTGTCATGGCCCTTGTGTGAGCTGCCATGGGAAAACACTGTGCTTTGAATACTTCGAGGACCTCGTACCTGAAGTAACTCTGCCCGAGGAGAAAGTCAGCATCTTACCATGCCGCGTCGCTAAGGGCACGCCCAGCACGAACACAGGCCTGGAAGTAAGGCCCCGAGTGGCGGTGCAGAAGCGGAGGCATGCAGCAGTTGCCATGAGGCGGCGGCCTCGGCTCTGGGCACCTTCAACGGCAGCAGGGTTTTCTGGACACCTAGGAGGCTGTCGCGGGCCCCCTGTTCCCGGCAGGAACACTGAGTACCGCCAGGCCCACCTGGGTCTGCTAAGCAACATCCAGGCCCGTAGCCCTTTAAGGCCCTCTGTGTATGCCGAACGTAGGGAAACGCGCTGCACTCTCCTTGGGAGCAGCTTAAGGTCCTCAGCACTCGCACACGTTCACGGACACCGTTCTGGCACGTCCCACATGGCGTCGAAGTCTTACGCATTACCCCAGGCTGAGCTGAACTCAGAGAAACCCTCGGCTTCGCATTCCACCTAGGACCTCCTGCCTGAAGTCACCGTGCCTCCCAGAGAGAGTCGGCTTGCGTTCTTACTGCCATGTAAGTCCCCTTCGTCCTGTGGCACTGCAGGCTTTGAATAGCCACAGGCCCGAAGGAGCAGCTACGGCGTTCCTTGGTTGAGGCAGTTCGCTTGATGCAGAACACCTTACTTCGAGAAGTTGATTCAGGGAAGGAAACTCAGGGTGACCTGTGTCTCTGGGCTTGCTAGAAACCACGGGGATGTCTGCTGAGTGCGCCCACGGAAACGGGGGCCTGCTGCAAGTAGCCTTGCTTTCCCATTTGGAAGGCTGCGTTCATGCTGCCTTGAAGCTACCTGACATTCCCTGCTCTCGACAGGCCTGTTAGCCCTGTCAGAGTGCTTCGGGGAACGTTATGAGTCTGCTCTGTCTAAACCAGGTGCTTCCATGGCCGCGGCTCTGGTCCGCCTGACAAGCTCTAGAGCTAGAGGGAACCTCAACGTGACAAGTTGCCTCCAGCGTAGGCCCCTAGTAGCCGTGCAGAAAGGGAGGCAGGCAGCTTTCTCCATGAGTTCTCAGTCGCTTAGAGGCTTTATTTTAAAGGAAGTAGTACACTTTGGAGGACTCCTAGGCCTCTCGGGTATGCATCACTTTCCCTCCAAGTTCACCGAGTACCTCCAGACCCCTGTGAGGCGGCTGAGCAACTTCGAGGCCCACTGGTTGACCCCACTCCCCCACCCCCGGAGGCCCTCTGTGCGTGCCGCGCGATGGGCTACACACTGGACGTCCCTCGAGGAGCGCTACATTTCCAGAGCCCTCGAACAGCCTCAGGACAGCATTTCGGGTGAGTCCGACTTTGTCATGGCCCTTGTGTGAGCTGCCATGGGAAAACACTGTGCTTTGAATACTTCGAGGACCTCGTACCTGAAGTAACTCTGCCCGAGGAGAAAGTCAGCATCTTACCATGCCGCGTCGCTAAGGGCACGCCCAGCACGAACACAGGCCTGGAAGTAAGGCCCCGAGTGGCGGTGCAGAAGCGGAGGCATGCAGCAGTTGCCATGAGGCGGCGGCCTCGGCTCTGGGCACCTTCAACGGCAGCAGGGTTTTCTGGACACCTAGGAGGCTGGCGCGGGCCCCCTGTTCCCGGCAGGAACACTGAGTACCGCCAGGCCCACCTGGGTCTGCTAAGCAACATCCAGGCCCGTAGCCCTTTAAGGCCCTCTGTGTATGCCGAACGTAGGGAAACGCGCTGCACTCTCCTTGGGAGCAGCTTAAGGTCCTCAGCACTCGCACACGTTCACGGACACCGTTCTGGCACGTCCCACATGGCGTCGAAGTCTTACGCATTACCCCAGGCTGAGCTGAACTCAGAGAAACCCTCGGCTTCGCATTCCACCTAGGACCTCCTGCCTGAAGTCACCGTGCCTCCCAGAGAGAGTCGGCTTGCGTTCTTACTGCCATGTAAGTCCCCTTCGTCCTGTGGCACTGCAGGCTTTGAATAGCCACAGGCCCGAAGGAGCAGCTACGGCGTTCCTTGGTTGAGGCAGTTCGCTTGATGCAGAACACCTTACTTCGAGAAGTTGATTCAGGGAAGGAAACTCAGGGTGACCTGTGTCTCTGGGCTTGCTAGAAACCACGGGGATGTCTGCTGAGTGCGCCCACGGAAACGGGGGCCTGCTGCAAGTAGCCTTGCTTTCCCATTTGGAAGGCTGCGTTCATGCTGCCTTGAAGCTACCTGACATTCCCTGCTCTCGACAGGCCTGTTAGCCCTGTCAGAGTGCTTCGGGGAACGTTATGAGTCTGCTCTGTCTAAACCAGGTGATTCCATGGCCGCGGCTCTGGCCCGCCTGACAAGCTCTAGAGCTAGAGGGAACCTCAACGTGACAAGTTGCCTCCAGCATAGGCCCCTAGTAGCCGTGCAGAAAGGGAGGCAGGCAGCTGTCTCCATGAGTTCTCAGTCGCTTAGAGGCTTTATTTTAAAGGAAGTACAGTTTGGAGGACTCCTAGGCCTCTCGGGTATGCATCACTTTCCCTCCAAGTTCACCGAGTACCTCCAGACCCCTGTGGGGCGGCTGAGCAACTTCGAGGCCCATTGGTTGACCCCACTCCCCCACCCCCGGAGGCCCTCTGTGCGTGCCGCGCGATGGGCTACACACTGGACGTCCCTCGAGGAGCGCTACATTTCCAGAGCCCTCGAACAGCCTCAGGACAGCATTTCGGGTGAGTCCGACTTTGTCATGGCCCTTGTGTGAGCTGCCATGGGAAAACACTGTGCTTTGAATACTTCGAGGACCTCGTACCTGAAGTCACTCTGCCCGAGGAGAAAGTCAGCATCTTACCATGCCGTGTCGCTCAGGGCACGCCCAGCACGAACACAGGCCTGGAAGTAAGGCCCCGAGTGGCGGTGCAGAAGCGGAGGCGTGCAGCAGTTGCCATGAGGCGGCGGCCTCGGCTCTGGGCACCTTCAACGGCAGCAGGGTTTTCTGGACACCTAGGAGGCTGGCGCGGGCCGCCTGTTCCCGGCAGGAACACTGAGTACCGCCAGGCCCACCTGGGTCTGCTAAGCAACATCCAGGCCCGTAGCCCTTTAAGGCCCTCTGTGTATGCCGAACGTAGGGAAACGCGCTGCACTCTCCTTGGGAGCAGCTTAAGGTCCTCAGCACTCGCACACGTTCACGGACACCGTTCTGGCACGTCCCACATGGCGTCGAAGTCTTACGCATTACCCCAGGCTGAGCTGAACTCAGAGAAACCCTCGGCTTCGCATTCCACCTAGGACCTCCTGCCTGAAGTCACCGTGCCTCCCAGAGAGAGTCGGCTTGCGTTCTTACTGCCATGTAAGTCCCCTTCCTCCTGTGGCACTGCAGGCTTTGAATAGCCACAGGCCCGAAGGAGCAGCTACGGCGTTCCTTGGTTGAGGCAGTTCGCTTGATGCAGAACACCTTACTTCGAGAAGTTGATTCAGGGAAGGAAACTCAGGGTGACCTGTGTCTCTGGGCTTGCTAGAAACCACGGGGATGTCTGCTGAGTGCGCCCACGGAAACGGGGGCCTGCTGCAAGTAGCCTTGCTTTCCCATTTGGAAGGCTGCGTTCATGCTGCCTTGAAGCTACCTGACATTCCCTGCTCTCGACAGGCCTGTTAGCCCTGTCAGAGTGCTTCGGGGAACGTTATGAGTCTGCTCTGTCTAAACCAGGTGATTCCATGGCCGCGGCTCTGGCCCGCCTGACAAGCTCTAGAGCTAGAGGGAACCTCAACGTGACAAGTTGCCTCCAGCATAGGCCCCTAGTAGCCGTGCAGAAAGGGAGGCAGGCAGCTGTCTCCATGAGTTCTCAGTCGCTTAGAGGCTTTATTTTAAAGGAAGTACAGTTTGGAGGACTCCTAGGCCTCTCGGGTATGCATCACTTTCCCTCCAAGTTCACCGAGTACCTCCAGACCCCTGTGGGGCGGCTGAGCAACTTCGAGGCCCATTGGTTGACCCCACTCCCCCACCCCCGGAGGCCCTCTGTGCGTGCCGCGCGATGGGCTACACACTGGACGTCCCTCGAGGAGCGCTACATTTCCAGAGCCCTCGAACAGCCTCAGGACAGCATTTCGGGTGAGTCCGACTTTGTCATGGCCCTTGTGTGAGCTGCCATGGGAAAACACTGTGCTTTGAATACTTCGAGGACCTCGTACCTGAAGTCACTCTGCCCGAGGAGAAAGTCAGCATCTTACCATGCCGTGTCGCTCAGGGCACGCCCAGCACGAACACAGGCCTGGAAGTAAGGCCCCGAGTGGCGGTGCAGAAGCGGAGGCGTGCAGCAGTTGCCATGAGGCGGCGGCCTCGGCTCTGGGCACCTTCAACGGCAGCAGGGTTTTCTGAACACCTAGGAGGCTGGCGCGGGCCGCCTGTTCCCGGCAGGAACACTGAGTACCGCCAGGCCCACCTGGGTCTGCTAAGCAACATCCAGGCCCGTAGCCCTTTAGAGGCCCTCTGTGTATGCCGAGCGTAGGGAAACGCGCGGCACTCTCCTTGGGAGCAGCTAAGGTCCTCAGCACTCGCACACGTTCAGGGACACCGTTCTGGCACGTCCCACATGGCGTCGAAGTCTTTCGCATTACCCTAGGCTGAGCTGAACTCAGAGAAACCCTCGGCTTCGCATTCCACCTAGGACCTCCTGCCTGAAGTCACCGTGCCTCCCAGAGAGAGTCGGCTTGCGTTCTTACTGCCATGTAAGTCCCCTTCCTCCTGTGGCACTGCAGGCTTTGAATAGCCACAGGCCCAGAGGAGCAGCTACGCCGTTCCTTGGTTGAGGCAGTTCGCTTGATGCAGAACACCCTACTTCGAGAAGTTGATTCAGGGAAGGAAACTCAGGGTGACCTGTGTCTCTTTGGGCTTGTTAGATACCACGGGGATGTCTGCTGAGTGCGCGCACGGAAACATGGGCCTGCTGCAAGTAGCCTTGCTTTCCCGTTTGGAAGGCTGCGTTCATGCTACCTTGAAGCTACGTGACATTCCCTGCTCTCGACAGGCCTGTTAGCCCTGTCACAGTGCTACGGGGAACGTTATGAGTCTGCTCTGTCTAAACCAGGTGCTTCCATGGCCGCGGCTCTGGTCCGCCTGACAAGCTCTAGAGCTAGAGGGAACCTCAACGTGACAAGTTGCCTCCAGCGTAGGCCCCTAGTAGCCGTGCAGAAAGGGAGGCAGGCAGCTGTCTCCATGAGTTCTCAGTCGCTTAGAGGCTTTATTTTAAAGGAAATAGTACACTTTGGAGGACTCCTAGGCCTCTCGGGTATGCATCACTTTCCCTCCAAGTTCACCGAGTACCTCCAGACCCCTGTGGGGCGGCTGAGCAACTTCGAGGCCCATTGGTTGACCCCACTCCCCCACCCCCGGAGGCCCTCTGTGCGTGCCGCACGATGGGCTACACACTGGACGTCCCTCGAGGAGCGCTACATTTCCAGAGCCCTCGAACAGCCTCAGGACAGCATTTCGGGTGAGTCCGACTTTGTCATGGCCCTTGTGTGAGCTGCCATGGGAAAACACTGTGCTTTGAATACTTCGAGGACCTCGTACCTGAAGTCACTCTGCCCGAGGAGAAAGTCAGCATCTTACCATGCCGTGTCGCTAAGGGCACGCCCAGCACGAACACAGGCCTGGAAGTAAGGCCCCGAGTGGCGGTGCAGAAGCGGAGGCATGCAGCAGTTGCCATGAGGCGGCGGCCTCGGCTCTGGGCACCTTCAACGGCAGCAGGGTTTTCTGGACACCTAGGAGGCTGGCGCGGGCCCCCTGTTCCCGGCAGGAACACTGAGTACCGCCAGGCCCACCTGGGTCTGCTAAGCAACATCCAGGCCCGTAGCCCTTTAGAGGCCCTCTGTGTATGCCGAGCGTAGGGAAACGCGCTGCACTCTCCTTGGGAGCAGCTTAAGGTCCTCAGCACTCGCACACATTCACGGACACCGTTCTGGCACGTCCCACAGGGCGTCAAAGTCTTACGCATTACCCCAGGCTGAGCTGAACTCAGAGAAACACTCGGCTTCGCATTCCACCTAGGACCTCCTGCCTGAAGTCACCGTGCCTCCCAGAGAGAGTCGGCTTGCGTTCTTACTGCCACGTAAGTCCCCTTCCTCCTGTGGCACTGCAGGCTTTGAACAGGCACAGGCCCAGAAGAGCAGCTACGGCGTTCCTTGGTTGAGGCAGTTCGCTTGATGCAGAACACCCTATTTCGAGACGTTGATTTAGGGAAGGAAACTCAGTGTGACCTGTGTCTCTGGGCTTGCTAGAAACCACGGGGATGTCTGCTGAGTGCGCCCACGGAAACGGGGGCCTGCTGCAAGTAGCCTTGCTTTCCCGTTTGGAAGGCTGCGTTCATGCTGCCTTGAAGCTACGTGACATTCCCTGCTTTCGACAGGCCTGTTAGCCCTGTCAGAGTGCTTCGGGGAACGTTATGAGTCTGCTCTGTCTAAACCAGGTGCTTCCATGGCCGCGGCTCTGGTCCGCCTGACAAGCTCTAGAGCTAGAGGGAACCTCAACGTGACAAGTTGCCTCCAGCGTAGGCCCCTAGTAGCCGTGCAGAAAGGGAGGCAGGCAGCTGTCTCCATGAGTTCTCAGTCGCTTAGAGGCTTTATTTTAAAGGAAGTAGTACACTTTGGAGGACTCCTAGGCCTCTCGGGTATGCATCACTTTCCCTCCAAGTTCACCGAGTACCTCCAGACCCCTGTGGGGCGGCTGAGCAACTTCGAGGCCCATTGGTTGACCCCACTCCCCCACCCCCGGAGGCCCTCTGTGCGTGCCGCGCGATGGGCTACACACTGGACGTCCCTCGAGGAGCGCTACATTTCCAGAGCCCTCGAACAGCCTCAGGACAGCATTTCGGGTGAGTCCGACTTTGTCATGGCCCTTGTGTGAGCTGCCATGGGAAAACACTGTGCTTTGAATACTTCGAGGACCTCGTACCTGAAGTCACTCTGCCCGAGGAGAAAGTCAGCATCTTACCATGCCGTGTCGCTAAGGGCACGCCCAGCACGAACACAGGCCTGGAAGTAAGGCCCCGAGTGGCGGTGCAGAAGCGGAGGCATGCAGCAGTTGCCATGAGGCGGCGGCCTCGGCTCTGGGCACCTTCAACGGCAGCAGGGTTTTCTGGACACCTAGGAGGCTGGCGCGGGCCCCCTGTTCCCGGCAGGAACACTGAGTACCGCCAGGCCCACCTGGGTCTGCTAAGCAACATCCAGGCCCGTAGCCCTTTAGAGGCCCTCTGTGTATGCCGAGCGTAGGGAAACGCGCTGCACTCTCCTTGGGAGCAGCTTAAGGTCCTCAGCACTCGCACACATTCACGGACACCGTTCTGGCACGTCCCACAGGGCGTCAAAGTCTTACGCATTACCCCAGGCTGAGCTGAACTCAGAGAAACACTCGGCTTCACATTCCACCTAGGACCTCCTGCCTGAAGTCACCGTGCCTCCCAGAGAGAGTCGGCTTGCGTTCTTACTGCCACGTAAGTCCCCTTCCTCCTGTGGCACTGCAGGCTTTGAACAGGCACAGGCCCAGAAGAGCAGCTACGGCGTTCCTTGGTTGAGGCAGTTCGCTTGATGCAGAACACCCTACTTCGAGACGTTGATTTAGGGAAGGAAACTCAGGGTGACCTGTGTCTCTGGGCTTGCTAGAAACCACGGGGATGTCTGCTGAGTGCGCCCACGGAAACGGGGGCCTGCTGCAAGTAGCCTTGCTTTCCCGTTTGGAAGGCTGCGTTCATGCTGCCTTGAAGCTACCTGACATTCCCTGCTCTCGACAGGCCTGTTAGCCCTGTCAGAGTGCTTCGGGGAACGTTATGAGTCTGCTCTGTCTAAACCAGGTGCTTCCATGGCCGCGGCTCTGGTCCGCCTGACAAGCTATAGAGCTAGAGGAAATCTCAACGTGACAAGTTGCCTCCAGCATAGGCCCCTCGTAGCCGTGCAGAAAGGGAGGCAGGCAGCTGTCTCCATCAGTTCTCAGTCGCTTACAGGTTTTATTTTAATGGAAGTAGTACACTTTGGAGGACTCCTAGGCCTCTCGGGTATGCATCACTTTCCCTCCAAGTTCACCGAGTACCTCCAGACCCCTGTGGGGCGGCTGAGCATCTTCGAGGCCCATTGGTTGACCCCACTGCCCCACCCCCGGAGGCCCTCTGTGCGTGCCGCGCGATGGGCTACACACTGGACGTCCCTCGAGGAGCGCTACATTTCCAGAGCCCTCGAACAGCCTCAGGACAGCATTTCGGGTGAGTCCGACTTTGTCATGGCCCTTGTGTGAGCTGCCATGGGAAAACACTGTGCTTTGAATACTTCGAGGACCTCGTACCTGAAGTCACTCTGCCCGAGGAGAAAGTCAGCATCTTACCATGCCGTGTCGCTAAGGGCACGCCCAGCACGAACACAGGCCTGGAAGTAAGGCCCCGAGTGGCGGTGCAGAAGCGGAGGCGTGCAGCAGTTGCCATGAGGCGGCGGCCTCGGCTCTGGGCACCTTCAACGGCAGCAGGGTTTTCTGGACACCTAGGAGGCTGGCGCGGGCCCCCTGTTCCCGGCAGGAACACTGAGTACCGCCAGGCCCACCTGGGTCTGCTAAGCAACATCCAGGCCCGTAGCCCTTTAGAGGCCCTCTGTGTATGCCGAGCGTAGGGAAACGCGCTGCACTCTCCTTGGGAGCAGCTTAAGGTCCTCAGCACTCGCACACGTTCACGGACACCGTTCTGGCACGTCCCACAGGGGGTCGAAATCTTACGCATTACCCCAGGCTGAGCTGAACTCCGAGAAACCCTCGGCTTCGCATTCCACCTAGGACCTCCTGCCTGAAGTCACCGTGCCTCCCAGAGAGAGTCGGCTTGCGTTCTTACTGCCATGTAAGTACCTTTCCTCCTGTGGCACTGCAGGCTTTGAATAGCCACAGGCCCAGAGGAGCAGCTACGGCGTTCCTTGGTTGAGGCAGTTCGCTTGATGCAGAACACCTTACTTCGAGAAGTTGATTCAGGGAAGGAAACTCAGGGTGACCTGTGTCTCTTTGGGCTTGCTAGAAACCACGGGGATGTCTGCTGAGTGCGACCACGGAAAGTGGGGCCTGCTGCAAGTAGCCTTGCTTTCCCGTTTGGAAGGCTGCGTTCATGCTGCCTTGAAGCTATCTGACATTCCCTGCTCTCGACAGGCCTGTTAGCCCTGTCACAGTGCTTCGGGGAGCGTTATGAGTCTGCTCTGTCTAAACCAGGTGCTTCCATGGCCGCGGCTCTGGTCCGCCTGACAAGCTCTAGAGCTAGAGGGAACCTCAACGTGACAAGTTGCCTCCAGCGTAGGCCCCTAGTAGCCGTGCAGAAAGGGAGGCAGGCAGCTGTCTCCATGAGTTCTCAGTCGCTTAGAGGCTTTATTTTAAAGGAAGTAGTACACTTTGGAGGACTCCTAGGCCTCTCGGGTATGCATCACTTTCCCTCCAAGTTCACCGAGTACCTCCAGACCCCTGTGGGGCGGCTGAGCAACTTCGAGGCCCATTGGTTGACCCCACTCCCCCACCCCCGGAGGCCCTCTGTGCGTGCCACGCGATGGGCTACACACTGGACGTCCCTCGAGGAGCGCTACATTTCCAGAGCCCTCGAACAGCCTCAGGACAGCATTTCGGGTGAGTCCGACTTTGTCATGGCCCTTGTGTGAGCTGCCATGGGAAAACACTGTGCTTTGAATACTTCGAGGACCTCGTACCTGAAGTCACTCTGCCCGAGGAGAAAGTCAGCATCTTACCATGCCGTGTCGCTAAGGGCACGCCCAGCACGAACACAGGCCTGGAAGTAAGGCCCCGAGTGGCGGTGCAGAAGCGGAGGCGTGCAGCAGTTGCCATGAGGTGGCGGCCTCGGCTCTGGGCACCTTCAACGGCAGCAGGGTTTTCTGGACACCTAGGAGGCTGGCGCGGGCCCCCTGTTCCCGGCAGGAACACTGAGTACCGCCAGGCCCACCTGGGTCTGCTAAGCAACATCCAGGCCCGTAGCCCTTTAGAGGCCCTCTGTGTATGCCGAGCGTAGGGAAACGCGCGGCACTCTCCTTGGGAGCAGCTAAGGTCCTCAGCACTCGCACACGTTCACGGACACCGTTCTGGCACGTCCCACATGGCGTCGAAGTCTTACGCATTACCCCAGGCTGAGCTGAACTCAGAGAAACCCTCGGCTTCGCATTCCACCTAGGACCTCCTGCCTGAAGTCACCGTGCCTCCCAGAGAGAGTCGGCTTGCGTTCTTACTGCCATGTAAGTCCCCTTCCTCCTGTGGCACTGCAGGCTTTGAATAGCCACAGGCCCAGAGGAGCAGCTACGGCGTTCCTTGGTTGAGGCAGTTCGCTTGATGCAGAACACCCTACTTAGAGAAGTTGATTCAGCGAAGGAAACTCAGGGTGACCTGTGTCTCCTTGGGCTTGCTAGAAACCATGGGGATGTCTGCTGAGTGCGCCCACGGAAACGGGGGCCTGCTGCAGGTAGCCTTGCTTTCCCGTTTGGAAGGCTAAGTTCATGCTGCCTTGAAGCTACCTGACATTCCCTGCTCTCGACAGGCCTGTTAGCCCTGTCAGAGTGCTTCGGGGAACGTTATGAGTCTGCTCTGTCTAAACCAGGTGCTTCCATGGCCGCGGCTCTGGTCCGCCTGACAAGCTCTAGAGCTAGAGGGAACCTCAACGTGACAAGTTGCCTCCAGCGTAGGCCCCTAGTAGCCGTGCAGAAAGGGAGGCAGGCAGCTTTCTCCATGAGTTCTCAGTCGCTTAGAGGCTTTATTTTAAAGGAAGTAGTACACTTTGGAGGACTCCTAGGCCTCTCGGGTATGCATCACTTTCCCTCCAAGTTCACCGAGTACCTCCAGACCCCTGTGAGGCGGCTGAGCAACTTCGAGGCCCATTGGTTGACCCCACTCCCCCACCCCCGGAGGCCCTCTGTGCGTGCCGCGTGATGGGCTACACACTGGACGTCCCTCGAGGACCGCTACATTTCCAGAGCCCTCGAACAGCCTCAGGACAGCATTTCGGGTGAGTCCGACTTTGTCATGGCCCTTGTGTGAGCTGCCATGGGAAAACACTGTGCTTTGAATACTTCGAGGACCTCGTACCTGAAGTCACTCTGCCCGAGGAGAAAGTCAGCATCTTACCATGCCGTGTCGCTAAGGGCACGCCCAGCACGAACACAGGCCTGGAAGTAAGGCCCCGAGTGGTGGTGCAGAAGCGGAGGCGTGCAGCAGTTGCCATGAGGCGGCGGCCTCGGCTCTGGGCACCTTCAACGGCAGCAGGGTTTTCTGGACACCTAGGAGGCTGTCGCGGGCCCCCTGTTCCCGGCAGGAACACTGAGTACCGCCAGGCCCACCTGGGTCTGCTAAGCAACATCCAGGCCCGTAGCCCTTTAGAGGCCCTCTGTGTATGCCGAGCATAGCGAAACGCGCTGCACTCTCCTTGGGAGCAGCTTAAGGTCCTCAGCACTCACACACATTCACGGACACCGTTCTGGCACGTCCCACATGGCGTCGAAGTCTTACGCATTACCCCAGGCTGAGCTGAACTCAGAGAAACCCTCGGCTTCGCATTCCACCTAGGACCTCCTGCCTGAAGGCACCGTGCCTCCCAGAGAGAGTCGGCTTGCGTTCTTACTGCCACGTAAGTCCCCTTCCTCCTGTGGCACTGCAGGCTTTGAACAGGCACAGGCCCAGAGGAGCAGCTACGGCGTTCCTTGGTTGAGGCAGTTCGCTTGATGCAGAACACCCTACTTCGAGACGTTGATTTAGGGAAGGAAACTCAGGGTGACCTGTGTCTCTGGGCTTGCTAGAAACCACGGGGATGTCTGCTGAGTGCGCCCACGGAAACGGGGGCCTGCTGCAAGTAGCCTTGCTTTCCCGTTTGGAAGGCTGCGTTCATGCTGCCTTGAAGCTACCTGACATTCCCTGCTCTCGACAGGTCTGTTAGCCCTGTCAGAGTGCTTCGGGGAACGTTATGAGTCTGCTCTGTCTAAACCAGGTGCTTCCATGGCCGCGGCTCTGGTCCGCCTGACAAGCTCTAGAGCTAGAGGAAATCTCAACGTGACAAGTTGCCTCCAGCATAGGCCCCTCGTAGCCGTGCAGAAAGGGAGGCAGGCAGCTGTCTCCATCAGTTCTCAGTCGCTTACAGGTTTTATTTTAATGGAAGTAGTACACTTTGGAGGACTCCTAGGCCTCTCGGGTATGCATCACTTTCCCTCCAAGTTCACCGAGTACCTCCAGACCCCTGTGGGGCGGCTGAGCAACTTCGAGGCCCATTGGTTGACCCCACTCCCCCACCCCCGGAGGCCCTCTGTGCGTGCCGCGCGATGGGCTACACACTGGACGTCCCTCGAGGAGCGCTACATTTCCAGAGCCCTCGAACAGCCTCAGGACAGCATTTCGGGTGAGTCCGACTTTGTCATGGCCCTTGTGTGAGCTGCCATGGGAAAACACTGTGCTTTGAATACTTCGAGGACCTCGTACCTGAAGTCACTCTGCCCGAGGAGAAAGTCAGCATCTTACCATGCCGTGTCGCTAAGGGCACGCCCAGCACGAACACAGGCCTGGAAGTAAGGTCCCGAGTGGCGGTGCAGAAGCGGAGGCGTGCAGCAGTTGCCATGAGGTGGCGGCCTCGGCTCTGGGCACCTTCAACGGCAGCAGGGTTTTCTGGACACCTAGGAGGCTGGCGCGGGCCCCCTGTTCCCGGCAGGAACACTGAGTACCGCCAGGCCCACCTGGGTCTGCTAAGCAACATCCAGGCCCGTAGCCCTTTAGAGGCCCTCTGTGTATGCCGAGCGTAGGGAAACGCGCGGCACTCTCCTTGGGAGCAGCTAAGGTCCTCAGCACTCGCACACGTTCACGGACACCGTTCTGGCACGTCCCACATGGCGTCGAAGTCTTACGCATTACCCCAGGCTGAGCTGAACTCAGAGAAACCCTCGGCTTCGCATTCCACCTAGGACCTCCTGCCTGAAGTCACCGTGCCTCCCAGAGAGAGTCGGCTTGCGTTCTTACTGCCATGTAAGTCCCCTTCCTCCTGTGGCACTGCAGGCTTTGAATAGCCACAGGCCCGAAGGAGCAGCTACGGCGTTCCTTGGTTGAGGCAGTTCGCTTGATGCAGAACACCTTACTTCGAGAAGTTGATTCAGGGAAGGAAACTCAGGGTGACCTGTGTCTCTGGGCTTGCTAGAAACCACGGGGATGTCTGCTGAGTGCGCCCACGGAAACGGGGGCCTGCTGCAAGTAGCCTTGCTTTCCCATTTGGAAGGCTGCGTTCATGCTGCCTTGAAGCTACCTGACATTCCCTGCTCTCGACAGGCCTGTTAGCCCTGTCAGAGTGCTTCGGGGAACGTTATGAGTCTGCTCTGTCTAAACCAGGTGATTCCATGGCCGCGGCTCTGGCCCGCCTGACAAGCTCTAGAGCTAGAGGGAACCTCAACGTGACAAGTTGCCTCCAGCATAGGCCCCTAGTAGCCGTGCAGAAAGGGAGGCAGGCAGCTGTCTCCATGAGTTCTCAGTCGCTTAGAGGCTTTATTTTAAAGGAAGTACAGTTTGGAGGACTCCTAGGCCTCTCGGGTATGCATCACTTTCCCTCCAAGTTCACCGAGTACCTCCAGACCCCTGTGGGGCGGCTGAGCAACTTCGAGGCCCATTGGTTGACCCCACTCCCCCACCCCCGGAGGCCCTCTGTGCGTGCCGCGCGATGGGCTACACACTGGACGTCCCTCGAGGAGCGCTACATTTCCAGAGCCCTCGAACAGCCTCAGGACAGCATTTCGGGTGAGTCCGACTTTGTCATGGCCCTTGTGTGAGCTGCCATGGGAAAACACTGTGCTTTGAATACTTCGAGGACCTCGTACCTGAAGTCACTCTGCCCGAGGAGAAAGTCAGCATCTTACCATGCCGTGTCGCTCAGGGCACGCCCAGCACGAACACAGGCCTGGAAGTAAGGCCCCGAGTGGCGGTGCAGAAGCGGAGGCGTGCAGCAGTTGCCATGAGGCGGCGGCCTCGGCTCTGGGCACCTTCAACGGCAGCAGGGTTTTCTGGACACCTAGGAGGCTGGCGCGGGCCGCCTGTTCCCGGCAGGAACACTGAGTACCGCCAGGCCCACCTGGGTCTGCTAAGCAACATCCAGGCCCGTAGCCCTTTAGAGGCCCTCTGTGTATGCCGAGCGTAGGGAAACGCGCGGCACTCTCCTTGGCAGCAGCTAAGGTCCTCAGCACTCGCACACGTTCACGGACACCGTTCTGGCACGTCCCACATGGCGTCGAAGTCTTACGCATTACCCCAGGCTGAGCTGAACTCAGAGAAACCCTCGGCTTCGCATTCCACCTAGGACCTCCTGCCTGAAGTCACCGTGCCTCCCAGAGAGAGTCGGCTTGCGTTCTTACTGCCATGTAAGTCCCCTTCCTCCTGTGGCACTGCAGGCTTTGAATAGCCACAGGCCCAGAGGAGCAGCTACGCCGTTCCTTGGTTGAGGCAGTTCGCTTGATGCAGAACACCTTACTTCGAGAAGTTGATTGAGGGAAGGAAACTCAGGGTGACCTGTGTCTCTTTGGGCTTGTTAGAAACCACGGGGATGTCTGCTGAGTGCGCCCACGGAAACGGGGGCCTGCTGCAAGTAGCCTTGCTTTCCCGTTTGGAAGGCTGCGTTCATGCTGCCTTGAAGCTACCTGACATTCCCTGCTCTCGACAGGCCTGTTAGCCCTGTCACAGTGCTTCGGGGAACGTTATGAGTCTGCTCTGTCTAAACCAGGTGCTTCCATGGCCGCGGCTCTGGTCCGCCTAACAAGCTCTAGAGCTAGAGGGAACCTCAAGGTGACAAGTTGCCTCCAGCGTAGGCCCCTAGTAGCCGTGCAGAAAGGGAGGCAGGCAGCTGTCTCCATGAGTTCTCAGTCGCTTAGAGGCTTTATTTTAAAGGAAGTACCCTTTGGAGGACTCCTAGGCCTCTCGGGTATGCATCACTTTCCCTCCAAGTTCACCGAGTACCTCCAGACCCCTGTGGGGCGGCTGAGCAACTTCGAGGTCCATTGGTTGACCCCACTCCCCCACCCCCGGAGGCCATCTGTGCGTGCCGCGCGATGGGCTACATACTGGACGTCCCTCGAGGAGCGCTACATTTCCAGAGCCCACGAACAGCCTCAGGACAGCATTTCGGGTGAGTCCGACTTTGTCATGGCCCTTGTGTGAGCTGCCATGGGAAAACACTGTGCTTTGAATACTTCGAGGACCTCGTACCTGAAGTCACTCTGCCCGAGGAGAAAGTCAGCATCTTACCATGCCGTGTCGCTAAGGGCACGC
This sequence comes from Leucopleurus acutus, assembly GCF_964270905.1. Taxonomy (NCBI): domain Eukaryota; kingdom Metazoa; phylum Chordata; class Mammalia; order Artiodactyla; family Delphinidae; genus Leucopleurus; species Leucopleurus acutus. The sequence continues at coordinate 30,235,598 of NC_139152.1, read as the reverse complement.
CCAGCACGAACACAGGCCTGGAAGTAGGGTCCCGAGTGGCGGTGCAGAAGCGGAGGCGTGCAGCAGTTGCCATGAGGCAGCGGCCTCGGCTCTGGGCACCTTCAACGGCAGCAGGGTTTTCTGGACACCTAGGAGGCTGGCGCGGGCCCCCTGTTCCCGGCAGGAACACTGAGTACCGCCAGGCCCACCTGGGTCTGATAAGCAACATCCAGGCCCGTAGCCCTTTAGAGGCCCTCTGTGTATGCTGAGCGTAGGGAAACGCGCTGCACTCTCCTTGGGAGCAGCTTAAGGTCCTCAGCACTCGCACACGTTCACGGACACCGTTCTGGCACGACCCACATGGCGTCGAAGTCTTACGCATTACCCCAGGCTGAGCTGAACTCAGAGAAACCCTCGGCTTCGCATTCCACCTAGGACCTCCTGCCTGAAGTCACCGTGCCTCCCAGAGAGAGTCGGCTTGCGTTCTTACTGCCATGTAAGTCCCCTTCCTCCTGTGGCACTGCAGGCTTTGAATAGCCACAGGCCCAGAGGAGAAGCTACGGCGTTCCTTGGTTGAGGCAGTTCGCTTGATGCAGAACACCTTACTTCAAGAAGTTGATTGAGGGAAGGAAACTCAGGGTGACCTGTGTCTCTGGGCTTGCTAGAAACCACGGGGATGTCTGCTGAGTGCGCCCACGGAAACGGGGGCCTGCTGCAAGTAGCCTTGCTTTCCCGTTTGGAAGGCTGCGTTCATGCTGCCTTGAAGCTACGTGACATTCCCTACTCTCGACAGGCCTATTAGCCCTGTCAGAGTGCTTCGGGGAACGTTATGAGTCTGCTCTGTCTAAACCAGGTGCTTCCATGGCCGCGGCTCTGGTCCGCGTGACAAGCTCTAGAGCTAGAGGGAACCTCAACGTGACAAGTTGCCTCCAGCGTAGGCCCCTAGTAGCCGTGCAGAAAGGGAGGCAGGCAGCTGTCTCCATGAGTTCTCAGTCGCTTAGAGGCTTTATTTTAAAGGAAGTACACTTTGGAGGACTCCTAGGCCTCTCGGGTATGCATCACTTTCCCTCCAAGTTCACCGAGTACCTCCAGGCCCCTGTGGGGCGGCTGAGCAACTTCGAGGCCCATTGGTTGACCCCACTCCCCCACCCCCGGAGGCCCTCTGTGCGTGCCGCGCGATGGGCTACATACTGGACGTCCCTCGAGGAGCGCTACATTTCCAGAGCCCTCGAACAGCCTCAGGACAGCATTTCGGGTGAGTCCGACTTTGTCATGGCCCTTGTGTGAGCTGCCATGGGAAAACACTGTGCTTTGAATACTTCGAGGACCTCGTACCTGAAGTCACTCTGCCCGAGGAGAAAGTCAGCATCTTACCATGCCGTGTCGCTAAGGGCACGCCCAGCACGAACACAGGCCTGGAAGTAAGGCCCCGAGTGGCGGTGCAGAAGCGGAGGCGTGCAGCAGTTGCCATGAGGCGGCGGCCTCGGCTCTGGGCACCTTCAACGGCAGCAGGGTTTTCTGGACACCTAGGAGGCTGGCGCGGGCTCCCTGTTCCCGGCAGGAACACTGAGTACCGCCAGGCCCACCTGGGTCAGCTAAGCAACATCCAGGCCCGTAGCCCTTTAGAGGCCCTCTGTGTATGCCAAGCGTAGGGAAACGCGCTGCACTCTCCTTGGGAGCAGCTTAAGGTCCTCAGCACTCGCACACGTTCACGGACACCGTGCTGGCACGACCCACATGGCGTCGAAGTCTTACGCATTACCCCAGGCTGAGCTGAACTCAGAGAAACCCTCGGCTTCGCATTCCACCTAGGACCTCCTGCCTGAAGTCACCTTGCCTCCCAGAGAGAGTCGGCTTGCGTTCTTACTGCCATGTAAGTCCCCTTCCTCCTGTGGCACTGCAGGCTTTGAATAGCCACAGGCCCAGAGGAGCAGCTACGCCGTTCCTTGGTTGAGGCAGTTCGCTTGATGCAGAACACCTTACTTCGAGAAGTTGATTGAGGGAAGGAAACTCAGGGTGACCTGTGTCTCTGGGCTTGCTAGAAACCACGGGGATGTCTGCTGAGTGCGCCCACGGAAACGGGGGCCTGCTGCAAGTAGCCTTGTTTTCCCATTTGGAAGGCTGCTTTCATGCTGCCTTGAAGCTACTTGACATTCCCTGCTCTCGACAGGCCTGTTAGCCCTGTCAGAGTGCTTCGGGGAACGTTATGAGTCTGCTCTGTCTAAACCAGGTGCTTCCATGGCCGCGGCTCTGGTCCGCCTGACAAGCTCTAGAGCTAGAGGGAACCTCAACGTGACAAGTTGCCTCCAGCGTAGGCCCCTAGTAGCCGTGCAGAAAGGGAGGCAGGCAGCTGTCTCCATGAGTTCTCAGTCGCTTAGAGGCTTTATTTTAAAGGAAGTAGTACACTTTGGAGGACTCCTAGGCCTCTCGGGTATGCATCACTTTCCCTCCAAGTTCACCGAGTACCTCCAGACCCCTGTGGGGCGGCTGAGCAACTTCGAGGCCCATTGGTTAACACCTCACCCCTACCCCCGAGCCCCTCTGTGCGTGCCGCGCGATGGGCTACATACTGGACGTCCCTCGAGGAGCGCTACATTTCCAGAGCCCACGAACAGCCTCAGGACAGCATTTCGGGTGAGTCCGACTTTGTCATGGCCCTTGTGTGAGCTGCCATGGGAAAACACTGTGCTTTGAATACTTCGAGGACCTCGTACCTGAAGTCACTCTGCCCGAGGAGAAAGTCAGCATCTTACCATGCCGTGTCGCTAAGGGCACGCCCAGCACGAACACAGGCCTGGAAGTAAGGCCCCGAATGGCGGTGCAGAAGCAGAGGCGTGCAGCAGTTGCCATGAGGCGGCGGCCTCGGCTCTGGGCACCTTCAACGGCCGCAGGGTTTTCTGGACACCTAGGAGGCTGGCGCGGGCCCCCTGTTCCCGGCAGGAACACTGAGTACCGCCAGGCCCACCTGGGTCTGCTAAGCAACATCCAGGCCCGGAGCCCTTTAGAGGCCCTCTGTGTATGCCGAGCGTAGGGAAACGCGCTGCACTCTCCTTGGGAGAAGCTTAAGGTCCTCAGCACTCGCACACGTTCACGGACACCGTTCTGGCACGACCCACATGGCGTCGAAGTCTTACGCATTACCCCAGGCTGAGCTGAACTCAGAGAAACCCTCGGCTTCGCATTCCACCTAGGACCTCCTGCCTGAAGTCACCTTGCCTCCCAGAGAGAGTCGGCTTGCGTTCTTACTGCCATGTAAGTCCCCTTCCTCCTGTGGCACTGCAGGCTTTGAATAGCCACAGGCCCAGAGGAGAAGCTACGGCGTTCCTTGGTTGAGGCAGTTCGCTTGATGCAGAACACCTTACTTCGAGAAGTTGATTGAGGGAAGGAAACTCAGGGTGACCTGTGTCTCTGGGCTTGCTAGAAACCACGGGGATGTCTGCTGAGTGCGCCCACGGAAACGGGGGCCTGCTGCAAGTAGCCTTGCTTTCCCGTTTGGAAGGCTGCGTTCATGCTGCCTTGAAGCTACGTGACATTCCCTGCTCTCGACAGGCCTGTTAGCCCTGTCAGAGTGCTTCGGGGAACGTTATGAGTCTGCTCTGTCTAAACCAGGTGCTTCCATGGCTCTGGCTCCGTTCCCCCTGACAAGCTCTAGAGCTAGAGGGAACCTCAACGTGACAAGTTGCCTCCAGCGTAGGCCCCTAGTAGCCGTGCAGAAAGGGAGGCAGGCAGCTGTCTCCATGAGTTCTCAGTCGCTTGGAGGCTTTATTTTAAAGGAAGTAGTACACTTTGGAGGACTCCTAGGCCTCTCGGGTATGCATCACTTTCCCTCCAAGTTCACCGAGTATCTCCAGACCCCTGTGGGGCGGCTGAGCAACTTCGAGGCCCATTGGTTGACCCCACTCCCCCACCCCCGGAGGCCCTCTGTGCGTGCCGCGCGATGGGCTACACACTGGACGTCCCTCGAGGAGCGCTACATTTCCAGAGCCCTCGAACAGCCTCAGGACAGCATTTCGGGTGAGTCCGACTTTGTCATGGCCCTTGTGTGAGCTGCCATGGGAAAACACTGTGCTTTGAATACTTCGAGGACCTCGTACCTGAAGTCACTCTGCCCGAGGAGAAAGTCAGCATCTTACCATGCCGTGTCGCTAAGGGCACGCCCAGCACGAACACAGGCCTGGAAGTAAGGCCCCGAGTGGCGGTGCAGAAGCGGAGGCGTGCAGCAGTTGCCATGAGGCGGCAGCCTCGGTTCTGGGCATCTTCAACGGCAGCAGGGTTTTCTGGACACCTAGGAGGCTGGCGCGGGCCCCCTGTTCCCGGCAGGAACACTGAGTACCGCCAGGCCCACCTGGGTCTGCTAAGCAACATCCAGGCCCGTAGCCCTATAGAGGCCCTCTGTGTATGCCGAGCGTAGGGAAACGCGCTGCACTCTCCTTGGGAGCAGCTTAAGGTCCTCAGCACTCGCACACGTTCACGGACACCGTTCTGGCACGTCCCACAGGGCGTCGAAGTCTTACGCATTACCCCAGGCTGAGCTGAACTCAGAGAAACCCTCGGCTTCGCATTCCACCTAGGACCTCTTGCCTGAAGTCAACGAGCCTCCCAGAGAGAGTCGGCTTGCGTTCTTACTGCCATGTAAGTCCCTTTCCTCCTGTGGCACTGCAGGCTTTGAATAGCCACAGGTCCAGAGGAGCTGCTACGCCGTTCCTTGGTTGAGGCAGTTCGCTTGATGCAGAACACCTTACTTCGAGAAGTTGATTGAGGGAAGGAAACTCAGGGTGACCTGTGTCTCTGGGCTTGCTAGAAACCACGGGGATGTCTGCTGAGTGCGCCCACGGAAACGGGGGCCTGCTGCAGGTAGCCTTGCTTTCCCGTTTGGAAGGCTACGTTCATGCTGCCTTGAAGCTACGTGACACTCCCTGCTCTCGACAGGCCTGTTAGCCCTGTCAGAGTGCTTCGGGGAACGTTATGAGTCTGCTCTGTCTAAACCAGGTGCTTCCATCGCTGCGGCTCTGGTCCGCCTGACAAGCTCTAGAGCTAGAGGGAACCTCAACGTGACAAGTTGCCTCCAGCGTAGGCCCCTAGTAGCCGTGCAGAAAGGGAGGCAGGCAGCTGTCTCCATGAGTTCTCAGTCGCTTAGAGGCTTTATTTTTAAGGAAGTAGTACACTTTGGAGGACTCCTAGGCCTCTCGGGTATGCATCACTTTCCCTCCAAGTTCACCGAGTACCTCCAGACCCCTGTGGGGCGGCTGAGCAACTTCGAGGCCCACTGGTTGACCCCACTCCCCCACCCCCGGAGGCCCTCTGTGCGTGCCACGCGATGGGCTACACACTGGACGTCCCTCGAGGAGCGCTACATTTCCAGAGCCCTCGAACAGCCTCAGGACAGCATTTCGGGTGAGTCCGACTTTGTCATGGCCCTTGTGTGAGCTGCCATGGGAAAACACTGTGCTTTGAATACTTCGAGGACCTCGTACCTGAAGTCACTCTGCCCGAGGAGAAAGTCAGCATCTTACCATGCCGTGTCGCTAAGGGCACGCCCAGCACGAACACAGGCCTGGAAGTAAGGCCCCGAGTGGCGGTGCAGAAGCGGAGGCGTGCAGCAGTTGCCATGAGGCGGCGGCCTCGGCTCTGGGCACCTTCAACGGCCGCAGGGTTTTCTGGACACCTAGGAGGCTGGCGCGGGCCCCCTGTTCCCGGCAGGAACACTGAGTACCCCCAGGTCCACCTGGGTCTGCTAAGCAACATCCAGGCCCGTAGCCCTTTAGAGACCCTCTGTGTATGCCGAGCGTAGGGAAATGCGCTGCACTCTCCTTGGGAGCAGCTTAAGGTCCTCAGCACTCGCACACGTTCACGGACACCGTTCTGGCACGTCCCACATGGCGTCGAAGTCTTATGCATTACCCCAGGCTGAGCTGAACTCAGAGAAACCCTCGGCTTCGCATTCCACCTAGGACCTCCTGCCTGAAGTCACCGTGCCTCCCAGAGAGAGTCGGCTTGCGTTCTTACTGCCATGTAAGTCCCTTTCCTCCTGTGGCACTGCAGGCTTTGAATAGCCACAGGCCCAGAGGAGCTGCTACGCCGTTCCTTGGTTGAGGCAGTTCGCTTGATGCAGAACACCCTACTTCGAGACGTTGATTCAGGGAAGGAAACTCAGGGTGACCTGTGTCTCTGGGCTTGCTAGAAACCACGGGGATGTCTGCTGAGTGCGCCCACGGAAACGGGAGCCTGCTGCAAGTAGCCTTGCTTTCCCGTTTGGAAGGCAGCGTTCATGCTGCCTTGAAGCTACCTGACATTCCCTGCTCTCGACAGGCCTGTTAGCCCTGTCACAGTGCTTCGGGGAACGTTATGAGTCTGCTCTGTCTAAACCAGGTGCTTCCATGGCCGCGGCTCTGGTCCGCCTGACAAGCTCTAGAGCTAGAGGGAACCTCAACGTGACAAGTTACCTCCAGCGTAGGCCCCTAGTAGCCGTACAGAAAGGGAGGCAGGCAGCTGTCTCCATGAGTTCTCAGTCGCTTAGAGGCTTTATTTTAAAGGAAGTAGTACACTTTGGAGGACTCCTAGGCCTCTCGGGTATGCATCACTTTCCCTCCAAGTTCACCGAGTACCTCCAGACCCCTGTGGGGCGGCTGAGCAACTTCGAGGCCCATTGGTTAACACCTCACCCGTACCCCCGAGCCCCTCTATGCGTGCCGCGCGATGGGCTACATACTGGACGTCCCTCGAGGAGCGCTACATTTCCAGAGCCCTCGAACAGCCTCAGGACAGCATTTCGGGTGAGTCCGACTTTGTCATGGCCCTTGTGTGAGCTGCCATGGGAAAACACTGTGCTTTGAATACTTCGAGGACCTCGTACCTGAAGTCACTCTGCCCGAGGAGAAAGTCAGCATCTTACCATGCCGTGTCGCTAAGGGCACGCCCAGCACGAACACAGGCCTGGAAGTAAGGCCCCGAGTGGCGGTGCAGAAGCGGAGGCGTGCAGCAGTTGCCATGAGGCGGCGGCCTCGGTTCTGGGCATCTTCAACGGCAGCAGGGTTTTCTGGACACCTAGGAGGCTGGCGCGGGCCCCCTGTTCCCGGCAGGAACACTGAGTACCGCCAGGCCCACCTGGGTCTGCTAAGCAACATCCAGGCCCGTAGCCCTTTAGAGGCCCTCTGTGTATGCCGAGCGTAGGGAAACGCGCTGCACTCTCCTTGGGAGCAGCTTAAGGTCCTCAGCACTCGCACACGTTCACGGACACCGTTCTGGCACGACCCACATGGCGTCCAAGTCTTACGCATTACCCCAGGCTGAGCTGAACTCAGAGAAACCCTCGGCTTCGCATTCCACCTAGGACCTCCTGCCTGAAGTCACCTTGCCTCCCAGAGAGAGTCGGCTTGCGTTCTTACTGCCATGTAAGTCCCCTTCCTCCTGTGGCACTGCAGGCTTTGAATAGCCACAGGCCCAGAGGAGAAGCTACGGCGTTCCTTGGTTGAGGCAGTTCGCTTGATGCAGAACACCTTACTTCGAGAAGTTGATTGAGGGAAGGAAACTCAGGGTGACCTGTGTCTCTGGGCTTGCTAGAAACCACGGGGATGTCTGCTGAGTGCACCCACGGAAACGGGAGCCTGCTGCAAGTAGCCTTGCTTTCCCGTTTGGAAGGCTGCGTTCATGCTGCCTTGAAGCTACGTGACATTCCCTGCTCTCGACAGGCCTGTTAGCCCTGTCAGAGTGCTTCGGGGAACGTTATGAGTCTGCTCTGTCTAAACCAGGTGCTTCCATGGCTCTGGCTCTGTTCCCCCTGACAAGCTCTAGAGCTAGAGGGAACCTCAACGTGACAAGTTGCCTCCAGCGTAGGCCCCTAGTAGCCGTGCAGAAAGGGAGGCAGGCAGCTGTCTCCATGAGTTCTCAGTCGCTTAGAGGCTTTATTTTAAAGGAAGTAGTACACTTTGGAGGACTCCTAGGCCTCTCGGGTATGCATCATTTTCCCTCCAAGTTCACCGAGTACCTCCAGATCCCTGTGGGGCGGCTGAGCAACTTCGAGGCCCATTGGTTGACCCCACTCCCCCACCCCCGGAGGCCCTCTGTGAGTGCCGCGTAATGGGCTACACACTGGACGTCCCTCGAGGAGCGCTACATTTCCAGAGCCCTCGAACAGCCTCAGGACAGCATTTCGGGTGAGTCCGACTTTGTCATGGCCCTTGTGTGAGCTGCCATGGGAAAACACTGTGCTTTGAATACTTCGAGGACCTCGTACGTGAAGTCACTCTGCCCGAGGAGAAAGTCAGCATCTTACCATGCCGTGTCGCTAAGGGCACGCCCAGCACCAACACAGGCCTGGAAGTAAGGCCCCGAGTGGCGGTGCAGAAGCGGAGGCGTGCAGCAGTTGCCATGAGGCGGCGGCCTCGGCTCTGGGCACCTTCAACGGCAGCAGGGTTTTCTGGACACCTAGGAGGCTGGCGCGGGCCCCCTGTTCCCGGCAGGAACACTGGGTACCGCCAGGCCCACCTGGGTCTGCTAAGCAACATCCAGGCCCGTAGCCCTTTAGAGGCCCTCTGTGTATGCCGAGCGTAGGGAAACGCGCTGCACTCTCCTTGGGAGCAGCTTAAGGTCCTCAGCACTCGCACACGTTCACGGACACCGTTCTGGCACGTCCCAAAGGGCGTCGAAGTCTTACGCATTACCCCAGGCTGAGCTGAACTCAGAGAAACCCTCGGCTTCGCATTCCACCTAGGACCTCCTGCCTGAAGTCACCGTGCCTCCCAGAGAGAGTCGGCTTGCGTTCTTACTGCCATGTAAGTCCCCTTCGTCCTGTGGCACTGCAGGCTTTGAATAGCCACAGGCCCAGAGGAGCAGCTACGCCGTTCCTTGGTTGAGGCAGTTCGCTTGATGCAGAACACCCTACTTTGAGACGTTGATTCAGGGAAGGAAACTCAGGGTGACCTGTGTCTCTGGGCTTGCTAGAAACCACGGGGATGTCTGCTGAGTGCGCCCACGGAAACGGGGGCCTGCTGCAAGTAGCCTTGCTTTCCCGTTTGGAAGGCTGCGTTCATGCTGCCTTGAAGCTACCTGACATTCCCTGCTCTCGACAGGCCTGTTAGCCCTGTCAGAGTGCTTCGGGGAACGTTATGAGTCTGCTCTGTCTAAACCAGGTGCTTCCATGGCCGCGGCTCTGGTCCGCCTGACAAGCTCTAGAGCTAGAGGGAACCTCAACGTGACAAGTTGCCTCCAGCGTAGGCCCCTAGTAGCCGTGCAGAAAGGGAGGCAGGCAGCTGTCTCCATGAGTTCTCAGTCGCTTAGAGGCTTTATTTTAAAGGAAGTAGTACACTTTGGAGGACTCCTAGGCCTCTCGGGTATGCATCACTTTCCCTCCAAGTTCACCGAGTACCTCCAGATCCCTGTGGGGCGGCTGAGCAACTTCGAGGCCCATTGGTTGACCCCACTGCCCCACCCCCGGAGGCCCTCTGTGCGTGCCGCGCGATGGGCTACACACTGGACGTCCCTCGAGGAGCGCTACATTTCCAGAGCCCTCGAACAGCCTCAGGACAGCATTTCGGGTGAGTCCGACTTTGTCATGGCCCTTGTGTGAGCTGCCATGGGAAAACACTGTGCTTTGAATACTTCGAGGACCTCGTACCTGAAGTCACTCTGCCCGAGGAGAAAGTCAGCATCTTACCATGCCGTGTCGCTAAGGGCACGCCCAGCACGAACACAGGCCTGGAAGTAAGGCCCCGAGTGGCGGTGCAGAAGCGGAGGCGTGCAGCAGTTGCCATGAGGCGGCGGCCTCGGCTCTGGGCACCTTCAACGGCAGCAGGGTTTTCTGGACACCTAGGAGGCTGGCGCGGGCCCCCTGTTCCCGGCAGGAACACTGGGTACCGCCAGGCCCACCTGGGTCTGCTAAGCAACATCCAGGCCCGTAGCCCTTTAGAGGCCCTCTGTGTATGCCGAGCGTAGGGAAACGCGCTGCACTCTCCTTGGGAGAAGCTTAAGGTCCTCAGCACTCGCACACGTTCACGGACACCGTTCTGGCACGTCCCACAGGGCGTCGAAGTCTTACGCATTACCCCAGGCTGAGCTGAACTCAGAGAAACCCTCGGCTTCGCATTCCACCTAGGACCTCCTGCCTGAAGTCACCGTGCCTCCCAGAGAGAGTCGGCTTGCGTTCTTACTGCCATGTAAGTCCCCTTCGTCCTGTGGCACTGAAGGCTTTGAATAGCCACAGGCCCAGAGGAGCAGCTACGCCGTTCCTTGGTTGAGGCAGTTCGCTTGATGCAGAACACCCTACTTTGAGACGTTGATTCAGGGAAGGAAACTCAGGGTGACCTGTATCTCTGGGCTTGCTAGAAACCACGGGGATGTCTGCTGAGTGCGCCCACGGAAACGGGGGCCTGCTGCAGGTAGCCTTGCTTTCCCGTTTGGAAGGCTGCGTTCATGCTGCCTTGAAGCTACCAGACATTCCCTGCTCTCGACAGACCTGTTAGCCCTGTCAGAGTGCTTCTGGGAACGTTATGAGTCTGCTCTGTCTAAACCAGGTGCTTCCATGGCCGCGGCTCTGGTCCGCCTGACAAGCTCTAGAGCTAGAGGGAACCTCAACGTGACAAGTTGCCTCCAGCGTAGGCCCCTAGTAGCCGTGCAGAAAGGGAGGCAGGCAGCTGTCTCCATGAGTTCTCAGTCGCTTAGAGGCTTTATTTTAAAGGAAGTAGTACACTTTGGAGGACTCCTAGGCCTCTCGGGTATGCATCACTTTCCCTCCAAGTTCACCGAGTACCTCCAGATCCCTGTGGGGCGGCTGAGCAACTTCGAGGCCCATTGGTTGACCCCACTCCCCCACCCCCGGAAGCCCTCTGTGAGTGCCGCGCGATGGGCTACACACTGGACGTCCCTCGAGGAGCGCTACATTTCCAGAGCCCTCGAACAGCCTCAGGACAGCATTTCGGGTGAGTCCGACTTTGTCATGGCCCTTGTGTGAGCTGCCATGGGAAAACACTGTGCTTTGAATACTTCGAGGACCTCGTACCTGAAGTCACTCTGCCCGAGGAGAAAGTCAGCATCTTACCATGCCGTGTCGCTAAGGGCACGCCCAGCACAAACACAGGCCTGGAAGTAAGGCCCCGAGTGGCGGTGCAGAAGCGGAGGCGTGCAGCAGTTGCCATGAGGCGACGGCCTCGGCTCTGGGCACCTTCAACGGCAGCAGGGTTTTCTGGACACCTAGGAGGCTGGCGCGGGCCCCCTGTTCCCGGCAGGAACACTGGGTACCGCCAGGCCCACCTGGGTCTGCTAAGCAACATCCAGGCCCGTAGCCCTTTAGAGGCCCTCTGTGTATACCGAGCGTAGGGAAACGCGCTGCACTCTCCTTGGGAGCAGCTTAAGGTCCTCAGCACTCGCACACGTTCACGGACACCGTTCTGGCACGTCCCACATGGCGTCGAAGTTTTACGCATTACCCCAGGCTGAGCTGAACTCAGAGAAACCCTCGGCTTCGCATTCCACCTAGGACCTCCTGCCTGAAGTCACCGTGCCTCCCAGAGAGAGTCGGCTTGCGTTCTTACTGCCATGTAAGTCCCCTTCCTCCTGTGGCACTGCAGGCTTTGAATAGCCACAGGCCCAGAGGAGCAGCTACGCCGTTCCTTGGTTGAGGCAGTTCGCTTGATGCAGAACACCTTACTTCGAGAAGTTGATTCAGGGAAGGAAACTCAGGGTGACCTGTGTCTCTTTGGGCTTGTTAGAAACCACGGGGATGTCTGCTGAGTGCGCCCACGGAAACGGGGGCCTGCTGCAAGTAGCCTTGCTTTCCCGTTTGGAAGGCTGCGTTCATGCTGCCTTGAAGCTACGTGACACTCCCTGCTCTCGACAGGCCTGTTAGCCCTGTCAGAGTGCTTCGGGGAACGTTATGAGACTGCTCTGTCTAAACCAGGTGCTTCCATGGCCGCGGCTCTGGTCCGCCTGACAAGCTCTAGAGCTAGAGGGAACCTCAACGTGACAAGTTGCCTCCAGCGTAGGCCCCTAGTAGCCGTGCAGAAAGGGAGGCAGGCAGCTGTCTCCATGAGTTCTCAGTCGCTTAGAGGCTTTATTTTAAAGGAAGTAGTACACTTTGGAGGACTCCTAGGCCTCTCGGGTATGCATCACTTTCCCTCCAAGTTCACCGAGTACCTCCAGACCCCTGTGGGGCGGCTGAGCAACTTCGAGGCCCATTGGTTGACCCCACTCCCCCACCCCCGGAGGCCCTCTGTGCGTGCCGCGCGATGGGCTACACACTGGACGTCCCTCGAGGAGCGCTACATTTCCAGAGCCCTCGAACAGCCTCAGGACAGCATTTCGGTTGAGTCCGACTTTGTCATGGCCCTTGTGTGAGCTGCCATGGGAAAACACTGTGCTTTGAATACTTCGAGGACCTCGTACCTGAAGTCACTCTGCCCGAGGAGAAAGTCAGCATCTTACCATGCCGTGTCGCTAAGGGCACGCCCAGCACGAACACAGGCCTGGAAGTAAGGCCCCGAGTGGCGGTGCAGAAGCGGAGGCGTGCAGCAGTTGCCATGAGGCGGCGGCCTCGGCTCTGGGCACCTTCAACGGCAGCAGGGTTTTCTGGACACCTAGGAGGCTGGCGCGGGCCCCCTGTTCCCGGCAGGAACACTGAGTACCGCCAGGCCCACCTGGGTCTGATAAGCAACATCCAGGCCCGTAGCCCTTTAGAGGCCCTCTGTGTATGCCAAGCGTAGGGAAACGCGCTGCACTCTCCTTGGGAGCAGCTTAAGGTCCTCAGCACTCGCACACGTTCACGGACACCGTTCTGGCACGTCCCACAGGGCGTCGAAGTCTTACGCATTACCCCAGGCTGAGCTGAACTCAGAGAAACCCTCGGCTTCGCATTCCACCTAGGACCTCCTGCCTGAAGTCACCGTGCCTCCCAGAGAGAGTCGGCTTGCGTTCTTACTACCATGTAAGTCCCCTTCGTCCTGTGGCACTGCAGGCTTTGAATAGCCACAGGCCCAGAGGAGCAGCTACGCCGTTCCTTGGTTGAGGCAGTTCGCTTGATGCAGAACACCCTACTTTGAGACGTTGATTCAGGGAAGGAAACTCAGGGTGACCTGTGTCTCTGGGCTTGCTAGAAACCACGGGGATGTCTGCTGAGTGCGCCCACGGAAACGGGGGCCTGCTGCAAGTAGCCTTGCTTTCCCGTTTGGAAGGCTGCGTTCATGCTGCCTTGAAGCTACCTGACATTCCCTGCTCTCGACAGGCCTGTTAGCCCTGTCAGAGTGCTTCGGGGAACGTTATGAGTCTGCTCTGTCTAAACCAGGTGCTTCCATGGCCGCGGCTCTGGTCCGCCTGACAAGCTCTAGAGCTAGAGGGAACCTCAACGTGACAAGTTGCCTCCAGCGTAGGCCCCTAGTAGCCGTGCAGAAAGGGAGGCAGGCAGCTGTCTCCATGAGTTCTCAGTCGCTTAGAGGCTTTATTTTAAAGGAAGTAGTACACTTTGGAGGACTCCTAGGCCTCTCGGGTATGCATCACTTTCCCTCCAAGTTCACCGAGTACCTCCAGATCCCTGTGGGGCGGCTGAGCAACTTCGAGGCCCATTGGTTGACCCCACTCCCCCACCCCCGGAGGCCCTCTGTGCGTGCCGCGCGATGGGCTACACACTGGACGTCCCTCGAGGAGCGCTACATTTCCAGAGCCCTCGAACAGCCTCAGGACAGCATTTCGGGTGAGTCCGACTTTGTCATGGCCCTTGTGTGAGCTGCCATGGGAAAACACTGTGCTTTGAATACTTCGAGGACCTCGTACCTGAAGTCACTCTGCCCGAGGAGAAAGTCAGCATCTTACCATGCCGTGTCGCTAAGGGCACGCCCAGCACGAACACAGGCCTGGAAGTAAGGCCCCGAGTGGCGGTGCAGAAGCGGAGGCGTGCAGCAGTTGCCATGAGGCGGCGGCCTCGGCTCTGGGCACCTTCAACGGCAGCAGGGTTTTCTGGACACCTAGGAGGCTGGCACGGGCCCCCTGTTCCCGGCAGGAACACTGAGTACCGCCAGGCCCACCTGGGTCTGCTAAGCAACATCCAGGCCCGTAGCCCTTTAGAGGCCCTCTGTGTATGCCAAGCGTAGGGAAACGCGCTGCACTCTCCTTGGGAGCAGCTTAAGGTCCTCAGCACTCGCACACGTTCACGGACACCGTTCTGGCACGTCCCACATGGCGTCGAAGTCTTACGCATTACCCCAGGCTGAGCTGAACTCAGAGAAACCCTCGGCTTCGCATTCCACCTAGGACCTCCTGCCTGAAGTCACCGTGCCTCCCAGAGAGAGTCGGCTTGCGTTCTTACTGCCATGTAAGTCCCCTTCCTCCTGTGGCACTGCAGGCTTTGAATAGCCACAGGCCCAGAGGAGCAGCTACGCCGTTCCTTGGTTGAGGCAGTTCGCTTGATGCAGAACACCCTACTTAGAGAAGTTGATTCAGCGAAGGAAACTCAGGGTGACCTGTGTCTCCTTGGGCTTGCTAGAAACCACGGGGATGTCTGCTGAGTGCGCCCACGGAAACGGGGGCCTGCTGCAGGTAGCCTTGCTTTCCCGTTTGGAAGGCTAAGTTCATGCTGCCTTGAAGCTACCTGACATTCCCTGCTCTCGACAGGCCTGTTAGCCCTGTCAGAGTGCTTCGGGGAACGTTATGAGTCTGCTCTGTCTAAACCAGGTGCTTCCATGGCCGCGGCTCTGGTCCGCCTGACAAGCTCTAGAGCTAGAGGGAACCTCAACGTGACAAGTTGCCTCCAGCGTAGGCCCCTAGTAGCCGTGCAGAAAGGGAGGCAGGCAGCTGTCTCCATGAGTTCTCAGTCGCTTAGAGGCTTTATTTTAAAGGAAGTACACTTTGGAGGACTCCTAGGCCTCTCGGGTATGCATCACTTTCCCTCCAAGTTCACCGAGTACCTCCAGACCCCTGTGGGGCGGCTGAGCATCTTCGAGGCCCATTGGTTGACCCCACTGCCCCACCCCCGGAAGCCCTCTGTGCGTGCCGCGCGATGGGCTACACACTGGACGTCCCTCGAGGAGCGCTACATTTCCAGAGCCCTCGAACAGCCTCAGGACAGCATTTCGGGTGAGTCCGACTTTGTCATGGCCCTTGTGTGAGCTGCCATGGGAAAACACTGTGCTTTGAATACTTCGAGGACCTCGTACCTGAAGTCACTCTGCCCGAGGAGAAAGTCAGCATCTTACCATGCCGTGTCGCTAAGGGCACGCCCAGCACGAACACAGGCCTGGAAGTAAGGCCCCGAGTGGCGGTGCAGAAGCGGAGGCGTGCAGCAGTTGCCATGAGGCGGCGGCCTCGGCTCTGGGCACCTTCAACGGCAGCAGGGTTTTCTGGACACATAGGAGGCTGGCGCGGGCCCCCTGTTCCCGGCAGGAACACTGAGTACCGCCAGGCCCACCTGGGTCTGCTAAGCAACATCCAGGCCCGTAGCCCTTTAGAGGCCCTCTGTGTATGCCGAGCGTAGGGAAACGCGCTGCACTCTCCTTGGGAGCAGCTTAAGGTCCTCAGCACTCGCACACGTTCACGGACACCGTTCTGGCACGTCCCACAGGGGGTCGAAATCTTACGCATTACCCCAGGCTGAGCTGAACTCCGAGAAACCCTCGGCTTCGCATTCCACCTAGGACCTCCTGCCTGAAGTCACCGTGCCTCCCAGAGAGAGTCGGCTTGCGTTCTTACTGCCATGTAAGTACCTTTCCTCCTGTGGCACTGCAGGCTTTGAATAGCCACAGGCCCAGAGGAGCAGCTACGGCGTTCCTTGGTTGAGGCAGTTCGCTTGATGCAGAACACCTTACTTCGAGAAGTTGATTCAGGGAAGGAAACTCAGGGTGACCTGTGTCTCTTTGGGCTTGCTAGAAACCACGGGGATGTCTGCTGAGTGCGACCACGGAAAGTGGGGCCTGCTGCAAGTAGCCTTGCTTTCCCGTTTGGAAGGCTGCGTTCATGCTGCCTTGAAGCTATCTGACATTCCCTGCTCTCGACAGGCCTGTTAGCCCTGTCACAGTGCTTCGGGGAGCGTTATGAGTCTGCTCTGTCTAAACCAGGTGCTTCCATGGCCGCGGCTCTGGTCCGCCTGACAAGCTCTAGAGCTAGAGGGAACCTCAACGTGACAAGTTGCCTCCAGCGTAGGCCCCTAGTAGCCGTGCAGAAAGGGAGGCAGGCAGCTGTCTCCATGATTTCTCAGTCGCTTAGAGGCTTTATTTTAAAGGAAGTAGTACACTTTGGAGGACTCCTAGGCCTCTCGGGTATGCATCACTTTCCCTCCAAGTTCACCGAGTACCTCCAGACCCCTGTGGGGCGGCTGAGCAACTTCGAGGCCCATTGGTTGACCCTCCCACCCCCACCCCCGAGGCCCTCTGTGCGTGCCGCGCGATGGGCTACATACTGGACGTCCTTCGAGGAGCGCTACATTTCCAGAGCCCTCGAACAGCCTCAGGACAGCATTTCGGGTGAGTCCGACTTTGTCATGGCCCTTGTGTGAGCTGCCATGGGAAAACACTGTGCTTTGAATACTTCGAGGACCTCGTACCTGAAGTCACTCTGCCCGAGGAGAAAGTCAGCATCTTACCATGCCGTGTCGCTAAGGGCACGCCCAGCACGAACACAGGCCTGGAAGTAAGGCCCCGAGTGGCGGTGCATAAGCGGAGGCGTGCAGCAGTTGCCATGAGGCGGCGGCCTCGGCTCTGGGCAACTTCAACGGCAGCAGGGTTTTCTGGACACCTAGGAGGCTGGCGCGGGCCCCCTGTTCCCGGCAGGAACACTGGGTACCGCCAGGCCCACCTGGGTCTGCTAAGCAACATCCAGGCCCGTAGCCCTTTAGAGGCCCTCTGTGTATGCCGAGCGTAGGGAAACGCGCTGCACTCTCCTTGGGAGCAGCTTAAGGTCCTCAGCACTCGCACACGTTCACGGACACCGTTCTGGCACGTCCCACAGGGCGTCGAAGTCTTACGCATTACCCCAGGCTGAGCTGAACTCAGAGAAACCCTCGGCTTCGCATTCCACCTAGGACCTCCTGCCTGAAGTCACCGTGCCTCCCAGAGAGAGTCGGCTTGCGTTCTTACTGCCATGTAAGTCCCCTTCGTCCTGTGGCACTGCAGGCTTTGAATAGCCACAGGCCCAGAGGAGCAGCTACGCCGTTCCTTGGTTGAGGCAGTTCGCTTGATGCAGAACACCCTACTTTGAGACGTTGATTCAGGGAAGGAAACTCAGGGTGACCTGTGTCTCTGGGCTTGCTAGAAACCACGGGGATGTCTGCTGAGTGCGCCCACGGAAACGGGGGCCTGCTGCAAGTAGCCTTGCTTTCCCGTTTGGAAGGCTGCGTTCATGCTGCCTTGAAGCTACCTGACATTCCCTGCTCTCGACAGGCCTGTTAGCCCTGTCAGAGTGCTTCGGGGAACGTTATGAGTCTGCTCTGTCTAAACCAGGTGCTTCCATGGCCGCGGCTCTGGTCCGCCTGACAAGCTCTAGAGCTAGAGGGAACCTCAACGTGACAAGTTGCCTCCAGCGTAGGCCCCTAGTAGCCGTGCAGAAAGGGAGGCAGGCAGCTGTCTCCATGAGTTCTCAGTCGCTTAGAGGCTTTATTTTAAAGGAAGTAGTACACTTTGGAGGACTCCTAGGCCTCTCGGGTATGCATCACTTTCCCTCCAAGTTCACCGAGTACCTCCAGATCCCTGTGGGGCGGCTGAGCAACTTCGAGGCCCATTGGTTGACCCCACTGCCCCACCCCCGGAGGCCCTCTGTGCGTGCCGCGCGATGGGCTACACACTGGACGTCCCTCGAGGAGCGCTACATTTCCAGAGCCCTCGAACAGCCTCAGGACAGCATTTCGGGTGAGTCCGACTTTGTCATGGCCCTTGTGTGAGCTGCCATGGGAAAACACTGTGCTTTGAATACTTCGAGGACCTCGTACCTGAAGTCACTCTGCCCGAGGAGAAAGTCAGCATCTTACCATGCCGTGTCGCTAAGGGCACGCCCAGCACGAACACAGGCCTGGAAGTAAGGCCCCGAGTGGCGGTGCAGAAGCGGAGGCGTGCAGCAGTTGCCATGAGGCGGCGGCCTCGGCTCTGGGCACCTTCAACGGCAGCAGGGTTTTCTGGACACCTAGGAGGCTGGCACGGGCCCCCTGTTCCCGGCAGGAACACTGAGTACCGCCAGGCCCACCTGGGTCTGCTAAGCAACATCCAGGCCCGTAGCCCTTTAGAGGCCCTCTGTGTATGCCAAGCGTAGGGAAACGCGCTGCACTCTCCTTGGGAGCAGCTTAAGGTCCTCAGCACTCGCACACGTTCACGGACACCGTTCTGGCACGTCCCACATGGCGTCGAAGTCTTACGCATTACCCCAGGCTGAGCTGAACTCAGAGAAACCCTCGGCTTCGCATTCCACCTAGGACCTCCTGCCTGAAGTCACCGTGCCTCCCAGAGAGAGTCGGCTTGCGTTCTTACTGCCATGTAAGTCCCCTTCCTCCTGTGGCACTGCAGGCTTTGAATAGCCACAGGCCCAGAGGAGCAGCTACGCCGTTCCTTGGTTGAGGCAGTTCGCTTGATGCAGAACACCCTACTTAGAGAAGTTGATTCAGCGAAGGAAACTCAGGGTGACCTGTGTCTCCTTGGGCTTGCTAGAAACCACGGGGATGTCTGCTGAGTGCGCCCACGGAAACGGGGGCCTGCTGCAGGTAGCCTTGCTTTCCCGTTTGGAAGGCTAAGTTCATGCTGCCTTGAAGCTACCTGACATTCCCTGCTCTCGACAGGCCTGTTAGCCCTGTCAGAGTGCTTCGGGGAACGTTATGAGTCTGCTCTGTCTAAACCAGGTGCTTCCATGGCCGCGGCTCTGGTCCGCCTGACAAGCTCTAGAGCTAGAGGGAACCTCAACGTGACAAGTTGCCTCCAGCGTAGGCCCCTAGTAGCCGTGCAGAAAGGGAGGCAGGCAGCTGTCTCCATGAGTTCTCAGTCGCTTAGAGGCTTTATTTTAAAGGAAGTACACTTTGGAGGACTCCTAGGCCTCTCGGGTATGCATCACTTTCCCTCCAAGTTCACCGAGTACCTCCAGACCCCTGTGGGGCGGCTGAGCATCTTCGAGGCCCATTGGTTGACCCCACTGCCCCACCCCCGGAAGCCCTCTGTGCGTGCCGCGCGATGGGCTACACACTGGACGTCCCTCGAGGAGCGCTACATTTCCAGAGCCCTCGAACAGCCTCAGGACAGCATTTCGGGTGAGTCCGACTTTGTCATGGCCCTTGTGTGAGCTGCCATGGGAAAACACTGTGCTTTGAATACTTCGAGGACCTCGTACCTGAAGTCACTCTGCCCGAGGAGAAAGTCAGCATCTTACCATGCCGTGTCGCTAAGGGCACGCCCAGCACGAACACAGGCCTGGAAGTAAGGCCCCGAGTGGCGGTGCAGAAGCGGAGGCGTGCAGCAGTTGCCATGAGGCGGCGGCCTCGGCTCTGGGCACCTTCAACGGCAGCAGGGTTTTCTGGACACATAGGAGGCTGGCGCGGGCCCCCTGTTCCCGGCAGGAACACTGAGTACCGCCAGGCCCACCTGGGTCTGCTAAGCAACATCCAGGCCCGTAGCCCTTTAGAGGCCCTCTGTGTATGCCGAGCGTAGGGAAACGCGCTGCACTCTCCTTGGGAGCAGCTTAAGGTCCTCAGCACTCGCACACGTTCACGGACACCGTTCTGGCACGTCCCACAGGGGGTCGAAATCTTACGCATTACCCCAGGCTGAGCTGAACTCCGAGAAACCCTCGGCTTCGCATTCCACCTAGGACCTCCTGCCTGAAGTCACCGTGCCTCCCAGAGAGAGTCGGCTTGCGTTCTTACTGCCATGTAAGTACCTTTCCTCCTGTGGCACTGCAGGCTTTGAATAGCCACAGGCCCAGAGGAGCAGCTACGGCGTTCCTTGGTTGAGGCAGTTCGCTTGATGCAGAACACCTTACTTCGAGAAGTTGATTCAGGGAAGGAAACTCAGGGTGACCTGTGTCTCTTTGGGCTTGCTAGAAACCACGGGGATGTCTGCTGAGTGCGACCACGGAAAGTGGGGCCTGCTGCAAGTAGCCTTGCTTTCCCGTTTGGAAGGCTGCGTTCATGCTGCCTTGAAGCTATCTGACATTCCCTGCTCTCGACAGGCCTGTTAGCCCTGTCACAGTGCTTCGGGGAGCGTTATGAGTCTGCTCTGTCTAAACCAGGTGCTTCCATGGCCGCGGCTCTGGTCCGCCTGACAAGCTCTAGAGCTAGAGGGAACCTCAACGTGACAAGTTGCCTCCAGCGTAGGCCCCTAGTAGCCGTGCAGAAAGGGAGGCAGGCAGCTGTCTCCATGATTTCTCAGTCGCTTAGAGGCTTTATTTTAAAGGAAGTAGTACACTTTGGAGGACTCCTAGGCCTCTCGGGTATGCATCACTTTCCCTCCAAGTTCACCGAGTACCTCCAGACCCCTGTGGGGCGGCTGAGCAACTTCGAGGCCCATTGGTTGACCCTCCCACCCCCACCCCCGAGGCCCTCTGTGCGTGCCGCGCGATGGGCTACATACTGGACGTCCTTCGAGGAGCGCTACATTTCCAGAGCCCTCGAACAGCCTCAGGACAGCATTTCGGGTGAGTCCGACTTTGTCATGGCCCTTGTGTGAGCTGCCATGGGAAAACACTGTGCTTTGAATACTTCGAGGACCTCGTACCTGAAGTCACTCTGCCCGAGGAGAAAGTCAGCATCTTACCATGCCGTGTCGCTAAGGGCACGCCCAGCACGAACACAGGCCTGGAAGTAAGGCCCCGAGTGGCGGTGCATAAGCGGAGGCGTGCAGCAGTTGCCATGAGGCGGCGGCCTCGGCTCTGGGCAACTTCAACGGCAGCAGGGTTTTCTGGACACCTAGGAGGCTGGCGCGGGCCCCCTGTTCCCGGCAGGAACACTGGGTACCGCCAGGCCCACCTGGGTCTGATAAGCAACATCCAGGCCCGTAGCCCTTTAGAGGCCCTCTGTGTATGCCGAGCGTAGGGAAACGCGCTGCACTCTCCTTGGGAGCAGCTTAAGGTCCTCAGCACTCGCACACGTTCACGGACACCGTTCTGGCACGTCCCACAGGGCGTCGAAGTCTTACGCATTACCCCAGGCTGAGCTGAACTCAGAGAAACCCTCGGCTTCGCATTCCACCTAGGACCTCCTGCCTGAAGTCACCGTGCCTCCCAGAGAGAGTCGGCTTGCGTTCTTACTGCCATGTAAGTCCCCTTCGTCCTGTGGCACTGCAGGCTTTGAATAGCCACAGGCCCAGAGGAGCAGCTACGCCGTTCCTTGGTTGAGGCAGTTCGCTTGATGCAGAACACCCTACTTTGAGACGTTGATTCAGGGAAGGAAACTCAGGGTGACCTGTGTCTCTGGGCTTGCTAGAAACCACGGGGATGTCTGCTGAGTGCGCCCACGGAAACGGGGGCCTGCTGCAAGTAGCCTTGCTTTCCCGTTTGGAAGGCTGCGTTCATGCTGCCTTGAAGCTACCTGACATTCCCTGCTCTCGACAGGCCTGTTAGCCCTGTCAGAGTGCTTCGGGGAACGTTATGAGTCTGCTCTGTCTAAACCAGGTGCTTCCATGGCCGCGGCTCTGGTCCGCCTGACAAGCTCTAGAGCTAGAGGGAACCTCAACGTGACAAGTTGCCTCCAGCGTAGGCCCCTAGTAGCCGTGCAGAAAGGGAGGCAGGCAGCTGTCTCCATGAGTTCTCAGTCGCTTAGAGGCTTTATTTTAAAGGAAGTAGTACACTTTGGAGGACTCCTAGGCCTCTCGGGTATGCATCACTTTCCCTCCAAGTTCACCGAGTACCTCCAGATCCCTGTGGGGCGGCTGAGCAACTTCGAGGCCCATTGGTTGACCCCACTGCCCCACCCCCGGAGGCCCTCTGTGCGTGCCGCGCGATGGGCTACACACTGGACGTCCCTCGAGGAGCGCTACATTTCCAGAGCCCTCGAACAGCCTCAGGACAGCATTTCGGGTGAGTCCGACTTTGTCATGGCCCTTGTGTGAGCTGCCATGGGAAAACACTGTGCTTTGAATACTTCGAGGACCTCGTACGTGAAGTCACTCTGCCCGAGGAGAAAGTCAGCATCTTACCATGCCGTGTCGCTAAGGGCACGCCCAGCACGAACACAGGCCTGGAAGTAAGGCCCCGAGTGGCGGTGCAGAAGCGGAGGCGTGCAGCAGTTGCCATGAGGCGGCGGCCTCGGCTCTGGGCACCTTCAACGGCAGCAGGATTTTCTGGACACCTAGGAGGCTGGCGCGGGCCCCCTGTTCCCGGCAAGAACACTGGGTACCGCCAGGCCCACCTGGGTCTGCTAAGCAACATCCAGGCCCGTAGCCCTTTAGAGGCCCTCTGTGTATGCCGAGCGTAGGGAAACGCGCTGCACTCTCCTTGGGAGAAGCTTAAGGTCCTCAGCACTCGCACACGTTCACGGACACCGTTCTGGCACGTCCCACAGGGCGTCGAAGTCTTACGCATTACCCCAGGCTGAGCTGAACTCAGAGAAACCCTCGGCTTCGCATTCCACCTAGGACCTCCTGCCTGAAGTCACCGTGCCTCCCAGAGAGAGTCGGCTTGCGTTCTTACTGCCATGTAAGTCCCCTTCGTCCTGTGGCACTGCAGGCTTTGAATAGCCACAGGCCCAGAGGAGCAGCTACGGCGTTCCTTGGTTGAGGCAGTTCGCTTGATGCAGAACACCCTACTTTGAGACGTTGATTCAGGGAAGGAAACTCAGGGTGACCTGTGTCTCTGGGCTTGCTAGAAACCACGGGGATGTCTGCTGAGTGCGCCCACGGAAACGGGGGCCTGCTGCAGGTAGCCTTGCTTTCCCGTTTGGAAGGCTGCGTTCATGCTGCCTTGAAGCTACCTGACATTCCCTGCTCTCGACAGACCTGTTAGCCCTGTCAGAGTGCTTCTGGGAACGTTATGAGTCTGCTCTGTCTAAACCAGGTGCTTCCATGGCCGCGGCTCTGGTCCGCCTGACAAGCTCTAGAGCTAGAGGGAACCTCAACGTGACAAGTTGCCTCCAGCGTAGGCCCCTAGTAGCCGTGCAGAAAGGGAGGCAGGCAGCTGTCTCCATGAGTTCTCAGTCGCTTAGAGGCTTTATTTTAAAGGAAGTAGTACACTTTGGAGGACTCCTAGGCCTCTCGGGTATGCATCACTTTCCCTCCAAGTTCACCGAGTACCTCCAGACCCCTGTGGGGCGGCTGAGCAACTTCGAGGCCCATTGGTTGACCCCACTCCCCCACCCCCGGAGGCCCTCTGTGCGTGCCGCGCGATGGGCTACACACTGGACGTCCCTCGAGGAGCGCTACATTTCCAGAGCCCTCGAACAGCCTCAGGACAGCATTTCGGGTGAGTCCGACTTTGTCATGGCCCTTGTGTGAGCTGCCATGGGAAAACACTGTGCTTTGAATACTTCGAGGACCTCGTACCTGAAGTCACTCTGCCCGAAGAGAAAGTCAGCATCTTACCATGCCGTGTCGCTAAGGGCACGCCCAGCACGAACACAGGCCTGGAAGTAAGGCCCCGAGTGGCGGTGCAGAAGCGGAGGCGTGCAGCAGTTGCCATGAGGCGGCGGCCTCGGCTCTGGGCATCTTCAACGGCAGCAGGGTTTTCTGGACACCTAGGAGGCTGGCGCGGGCCCCCTGTTCCCGGCAGGAACACTGGCTACCGCCAGACCCACCTGGGTCTGCTAAGCAACATCCAGGCCCGTAGCCCTTTAGAGCCCCTCTGTGTATGCCGAGCGTAGGGAAGCGCGCTGCACTCTCCTTGGGAGCAGCTTAAGGTCCTCAGCACTCGCACACGTTCACGGACACCGTTCTGGCACGTCCCACAGGGCGTCGAAGTCTTACGCATTACCCCAGGCTGAGCTGAACTCAGAGAAACCCTCGGCTTCGCATTCCACCTAGGACCTCCTGCCTGAAGTCACCGTGCCTCCCAGAGAGAGTCGGCTTGCGTTCTTACTGCCATGTAAGTCCCCTTCCTCCTGTGGCACTGCAGGTTTGAACAGCCACAGGCCCCGAGGAGCAGCTACGGCGTTCCTTGGTTGAGGCAGTTCGCTTGATGCAGAACACCTTACTTCGAGAAGTTGATTCAGGGAAGGAAACTCAGGGTGACCTGTGTCTCTTTGGGCTTGTTAGAAACCACGGGGATGTCTGCTGAGTGTGCCCACGGAAACGGGGGCCTGCTGCAAGTAGACTTGCTTTCCCATTTGGAAGGCTGCGTTCATGCTGCCTTGAAGCTACCTGACATTCCCTGCTCTCGACAGGCCTGTTAGCCCTGTCAGAGTGCTTCGGGGAACGTTATGAGTCTGCTCTGTCTAAACCAGGTGCTTCCATGGCCGCGGCTCTGGCCCGCCTGACAAGCTCTAGAGCTAGAGGGAACCTCAACGTGACAAGTTGCCTCCAGCATAGGCCCCAGTAGCCGTGCAGAAAGGGAGGCAGGCAGCTGTTTCCATGAGTTCTCAGTTGCTTAGAGGCTTTATTTTAAAGGAAGTAGTACACTTTGGTGGACTCCTAGGCCTCTCGGGTATCCATCACTTTCCCTCCAAGTTCACCGAGTACCTCCAGATCCCTGTGGGGCGGCTGAGCAACTTCGAGGCCCATTGGTTGACCCCACTCCCCCACCCCCGGAGGCCCTCTGTGCGTGCCGCGCGATGGGCTACACACTGGACGTCCCTCGAGGAGCGCTACATTTCCAGAGCCCTCGAACAGCCTCAGGACAGCATTTCGGGTGAGTCCGACTTTGTCATGGCCCTTGTGTGAGCTGCCATGGGAAAACACTGTGCTTTGAATACTTCGAAGACCTCGTACCTGAAGTCACTCTCCCCGAGGAGAAAGTCAGCATCTTACCATGCCGTGTCGCTAAGGGCACGCCCAGCACGAACACAGGCCTGGAAGTAAGGCCCCGAGTGGCGGTGCAGAAGTGGAGGCGTGCAGCAGTTGCCATGAGGCGGCGGCCTCGGCTCTGGGCACCTTCAACGGCAGCAGGGTTTTCTGGACACCTAGGAGGCTGTCGCGGGCCCCCTGTTCCCGGCAGGAACACTGAGTACCGCCAGGCCCACCTGGGTCTGCTAAGCAACATCCAGGCCCGTAGCCCTTTAGAGGCCCTCTGTGTATGCCGAGCATAGCGAAACGCGCTGCACTCTCCTTGGGAGCAGCTTAAGGTCCTCAGCACTCACACACATTCACGGACACCGTTCTGGCACGTCCCACATGGCGTCGAAGTCTTACGCATTACCCCAGGCTGAGCTGAACTCAGAGAAACCCTCGGCTTCGCATTCCACCTAGGACCTCCTGCCTGAAGTCACCGTGCCTCCCAGAGAGAGTCGGCTTGCGTTCTTACTGCCACGTAAGTCCCCTTCCTCCTGTGGCACTGCAGGCTTTGAACAGGCACAGGCCCAGAGGAGCAGCTACGGCGTTCCTTGGTTGAGGCAGTTCGCTTGATGCAGAACACCCTACTTCGAGACGTTGATTTAGGGAAGGAAACTCAGGGTGACCTGTGTCTCTGGGCTTGCTAGAAACCACGGGGATGTCTGCTGAGTGCGCCCACGGAAACGGGGGCCTGCTGCAAGTAGCCTTGCTTTCCCGTTTGGAAGGCTGCGTTCATGCTGCCTTGAAGCTACCTGACATTCCCTGCTCTCGACAGGCCTGTTAGCCCTGTCAGAGTGCTTCGGGGAACGTTATGAGTCTGCTCTGTCTAAACCAGGTGCTTCCATGGCCGCGGCTCTGGTCCGCCTGACAAGCTCTAGAGCTAGAGGAAATCTCAACGTGACAAGTTGCCTCCAGCATAGGCCCCTCGTAGCCGTGCAGAAAGGGAGGCAGGCAGCTGTCTCCATCAGTTCTCAGTCGCTTACAGGTTTTATTTTAATGGAAGTAGTACACTTTGGAGGACTCCTAGGCCTCTCGGGTATGCATCACTTTCCCTCCAAGTTCACCGAGTACCTCCAGACCCCTGTGGGGCGGCTGAGCAACTTCGAGGCCCATTGGTTGACCCCACTCCCCCACCCCCGGAGGCCCTCTGTGCGTGCCGCGCGATGGGCTACACACTGGACGTCCCTCGAGGAGCGCTACATTTCCAGAGCCCTCGAACAGCCTCAGGACAGCATTTCGGGTGAGTCCGACTTTGTCATGGCCCTTGTGTGAGCTGCCATGGGAAAACACTGTGCTTTGAATACTTCGAGGACCTCGTACCTGAAGTCACTCTGCCCGAGGAGAAAGTCAGCATCTTACCATGCCGTGTCGCTAAGGGCACGCCCAGCACGAACACAGGCCTGGAAGTAAGGCCCCGAGTGGCGGTGCAGAAGCGGAGGCGTGCAGCAGTTGCCATGAGGCGGCGGCCTCGGCTCTGGGCACCTTCAACGGCAGCAGGGTTTTCTGGACACCTAGGAGGCTGGCGCGGGCCCCCTGTTCCCGGCAGGAACACTGAGTACCGCCAGGCCCACCTGGGTCTGCTAAGCAACATCCAGGCCCGTAGCCCTTTAGAGGCCCTCTGTGTATGCCGAGCGTAGGGAAACGCGCTGCACTCTCCTTGGGAGCAGCTTAAGGTCCTCAGCACTCGCACACGTTCACGGACACCGTTCTGGCACGTCCCACAGGGGGTCGAAATCTTACGCATTACCCCAGGCTGAGCTGAACTCCGAGAAACCCTCGGCTTCGCATTCCACCTAGGACCTCCTGCCTGAAGTCACCGTGCCTCCCAGAGAGAGTCGGCTTGCGTTCTTACTGCCATGTAAGTACCTTTCCTCCTGTGGCACTGCAGGCTTTGAATAGCCACAGGCCCAGAGGAGCAGCTACGGCGTTCCTTGGTTGAGGCAGTTCGCTTGATGCAGAACACCTTACTTCGAGAAGTTGATTCAGGGAAGGAAACTCAGGGTGACCTGTGTCTCTTTGGGCTTGCTAGAAACCACGGGGATGTCTGCTGAGTGCGACCACGGAAAGTGGGGCCTGCTGCAAGTAGCCTTGCTTTCCCGTTTGGAAGGCTGCGTTCATGCTGCCTTGAAGCTATCTGACATTCCCTGCTCTCGACAGGCCTGTTAGCCCTGTCACAGTGCTTCGGGGAGCGTTATGAGTCTGCTCTGTCTAAACCAGGTGCTTCCATGGCCGCGGCTCTGGTCCGCCTGACAAGCTCTAGAGCTAGAGGGAACCTCAACGTGACAAGTTGCCTCCAGCGTAGGCCCCTAGTAGCCGTGCAGAAAGGGAGGCAGGCAGCTGTCTCCATGAGTTCTCAGTCGCTTAGAGGCTTTATTTTAAAGGAAGTAGTACACTTTGGAGGACTCCTAGGCCTCTCGGGTATGCATCACTTTCCCTCCAAGTTCACCGAGTACCTCCAGACCCCTGTGGGGCGGCTGAGCAACTTCGAGGCCCATTGGTTGACCCTCCCACCCCCACCCCCGAGGCCCTCTGTGCGTGCCGCCCGATGGGCTACATACTGGACGTCCTTCGAGGAGCGCTACATTTCCAGAGCCCTCGAACAGCCTCAGGACAGCATTTCGGGTGAGTCCGACTTTGTCATGGCCCTTGTGTGAGCTGCCATGGGAAAACACTGTGCTTTGAATACTTCGAGGACCTCGTACCTGAAGTCACTCTGCCCGAGGAGAAAGTCAGCATCTTACCATGCCGTGTCGCTAAGGGCACGCCCAGCACGAACACAGGCCTGGAAGTAAGGCCCCGAGTGGCGGTGCATAAGCGGAGGCGTGCAGCAGTTGCCATGAGGCGGCGGCCTCGGCTCTGGGCAACTTCAACGGCAGCAGGGTTTTCTGGACACCTAGGAGGCTGGCGCGGGCCCCCTGTTCCCGGCAGGAACACTGGGTACCGCCAGGCCCACCTGGGTCTGCTAAGCAACATCCAGGCCCGTAGCCCTTTAGAGGCCCTCTGTGTATGCCGAGCGTAGGGAAACGCGCTGCACTCTCCTTGGGAGCAGCTTAAGGTCCTCAGCACTCGCACACGTTCACGGACACCGTTCTGGCACGTCCCACAGGGCGTCGAAGTCTTACGCATTACCCCAGGCTGAGCTGAACTCAGAGAAACCCTCGGCTTCGCATTCCACCTAGGACCTCCTGCCTGAAGTCACCGTGCCTCCCAGAGAGAGTCGGCTTGCGTTCTTACTGCCATGTAAGTCCCCTTCGTCCTGTGGCACTGCAGGCTTTGAATAGCCACAGGCCCAGAGGAGCAGCTACGCCGTTCCTTGGTTGAGGCAGTTCGCTTGATGCAGAACACCCTACTTTGAGACATTGATTCAGGGAAGGAAACTCAGGGTGACCTGTGTCTCTGGGCTTGCTAGAAACCACGGGGATGTCTGCTGAGTGCGCCCACGGAAACGGGGGCCTGCTGCAAGTAGCCTTGCTTTCCCGTTTGGAAGGCTGCGTTCATGCTGCCTTGAAGCTACCTGACATTCCCTGCTCTCGACAGGCCTGTTAGCCCTGTCAGAGTGCTTCGGGGAACGTTATGAGTCTGCTCTGTCTAAACCAGGTGCTTCCATGGCCGCGGCTCTGGTCCGCCTGACAAGCTCTAGAGCTAGAGGGAACCTCAACGTGACAAGTTGCCTCCAGCGTAGGCCCCTAGTAGCCGTGCAGAAAGGGAGGCAGGCAGCTGTCTCCATGAGTTCTCAGTCGCTTAGAGGCTTTATTTTAAAGGAAGTAGTACACTTTGGAGGACTCCTAGGCCTCTCGGGTATGCATCACTTTCCCTCCAAGTTCACCGAGTACCTCCAGATCCCTGTGGGGCGGCTGAGCAACTTCGAGGCCCATTGGTTGACCCCACTCCCCCACCCCCGGAGGCCCTCTGTGCGTGCCACGCGATGGGCTACACACTGGACGTCCCTCGAGGAGCGCTACATTTCCAGAGCCCTCGAACAGCCTCAGGACAGCATTTCGGGTGAGTCCGACTTTGTCATGGCCCTTGTGTGAGCTGCCATGGGAAAACACTGTGCTTTGAATACTTCGAGGACCTCGTACCTGAAGTCACTCTGCCCGAGGAGAAAGTCAGCATCTTACCATGCCGTGTCGCTAAGGGCACGCCCAGCACGAACACAGGCCTGGAAGTAAGGCCCCGAGTGGCGGTGCAGAAGCGGAGGCGTGCAGCAGTTGCCATGAGGTGGCGGCCTCGGCTCTGGGCACCTTCAACGGCAGCAGGGTTTTCTGGACACCTAGGAGGCTGGCGCGGGCCCCCTGTTCCCGGCAGGAACACTGAGTACCGCCAGGCCCACCTGGGTCTGCTAAGCAACATCCAGGCCCGTAGCCCTTTAGAGGCCCTCTGTGTATGCCGAGCGTAGGGAAACGCGCGGCACTCTCCTTGGGAGCAGCTAAGGTCCTCAGCACTCGCACACGTTCACGGACACCGTTCTGGCACGTCCCACATGGCGTCGAAGTCTTACGCATTACCCCAGGCTGAGCTGAACTCAGAGAAACCCTCGGCTTCGCATTCCACCTAGGACCTCCTGCCTGAAGTCACCGTGCCTCCCAGAGAGAGTCGGCTTGCGTTCTTACTGCCATGTAAGTCCCCTTCCTCCTGTGGCACTGCAGGCTTTGAATAGCCACAGGCCCAGAGGAGCAGCTACGGCGTTCCTTGGTTGAGGCAGTTCGCTTGATGCAGAACACCCTACTTAGAGAAGTTGATTCAGCGAAGGAAACTCAGGGTGACCTGTGTCTCCTTGGGCTTGCTAGAAACCACGGGGATGTCTGCTGAGTGCGCCCACGGAAACGGGGGCTGCTGCAAGTAGCCTTGCTTTCCCGTTTGGAAGGCTGCGTTCATGCTGCCTTGAAGCTACGTGACATTCCCTGCTCTCGACAGGCCTGTTAGCCCTGTCAGAGTGCTTCGGGGAACGTTATGAGTCTGCTCTGTCTAAACCAGGTGCTTCCATGGCCGCGGCTCTGGTCCGCCTGACAAGCTCTAGAGCTAGAGGGAACCTCAACGTGACAAGTTGCCTCCAGCGTAGGCCCCTAGTAGCCGTGCAGAAAGGGAGGCAGGCAGCTTTCTCCATGAGTTCTCAGTCGCTTAGAGGCTTTATTTTAAAGGAAGTAGTACACTTTGGAGGACTCCTAGGCCTCTCGGGTATGCATCACTTTCCCTCCAAGTTCACCGAGTACCTCCAGACCCCTGTGAGGCGGCTGAGCAACTTCGAGGCCCATTGGTTGACCCCACTCCCCCACCCCCGGAGGCCCTCTGTGCGTGCCGCGTGATGGGCTACACACTGGACGTCCCTCGAGGAGCGCTACATTTCCAGAGCCCTCGAACAGCCTCAGGACAGCATTTCGGGTGAGTCCGACTTTGTCATGGCCCTTGTGTGAGCTGCCATGGGAAAACACTGTGCTTTGAATACTTCGAGGACCTCGTACCTGAAGTCACTCTGCCCGAGGAGAAAGTCAGCATCTTACCATGCCGTGTCGCTAAGGGCACGCCCAGCACGAACACAGGCCTGGAAGTAAGGCCCCGAGTGGTGGTGCAGAAGCGGAGGCGTGCAGCAGTTGCCATGAGGCGGCGGCCTCGGCTCTGGGCACCTTCAACGGCAGCAGGGTTTTCTGGACACCTAGGAGGCTGTCGCGGGCCCCCTGTTCCCGGCAGGAACACTGAGTACCGCCAGGCCCACCTGGGTCTGCTAAGCAACATCCAGGCCCGTAGCCCTTTAGAGGCCCTCTGTGTATGCCGAGCATAGCGAAACGCGCTGCACTCTCCTTGGGAGCAGCTTAAGGTCCTCAGCACTCACACACATTCACGGACACCGTTCTGGCACGTCCCACATGGCGTCGAAGTCTTACGCATTACCCCAGGCTGAGCTGAACTCAGAGAAACCCTCGGCTTCGCATTCCACCTAGGACCTCCTGCCTGAAGGCACCGTGCCTCCCAGAGAGAGTCGGCTTGCGTTCTTACTGCCACGTAAGTCCCCTTCCTCCTGTGGCACTGCAGGCTTTGAACAGGCACAGGCCCAGAGGAGCAGCTACGGCGTTCCTTGGTTGAGGCAGTTCGCTTGATGCAGAACACCCTACTTCGAGACGTTGATTTAGGGAAGGAAACTCAGGGTGACCTGTGTCTCTGGGCTTGCTAGAAACCACGGGGATGTCTGCTGAGTGCGCCCACGGAAACGGGGGCCTGCTGCAAGTAGCCTTGCTTTCCCGTTTGGAAGGCTGCGTTCATGCTGCCTTGAAGCTACCTGACATTCCCTGCTCTCGACAGGCCTGTTAGCCCTGTCAGAGTGCTTCGGGGAACGTTATGAGTCTGCTCTGTCTAAACCAGGTGCTTCCATGGCCGCGGCTCTGGTCCGCCTGACAAGCTCTAGAGCTAGAGGAAATCTCAACGTGACAAGTTGCCTCCAGCATAGGCCCCTCGTAGCCGTGCAGAAAGGGAGGCAGGCAGCTGTCTCCATCAGTTCTCAGTCGCTTACAGGTTTTATTTTAATGGAAGTAGTACACTTTGGAGGACTCCTAGGCCTCTCGGGTATGCATCACTTTCCCTCCAAGTTCACCGAGTACCTCCAGACCCCTGTGGGGCGGCTGAGCAACTTCGAGGCCCATTGGTTGACCCCACTCCCCCACCCCCGGAGGCCCTCTGTGCGTGCCGCGCGATGGGCTACACACTGGACGTCCCTCGAGGAGCGCTACATTTCCAGAGCCCTCGAACAGCCTCAGGACAGCATTTCGGGTGAGTCCGACTTTGTCATGGCCCTTGTGTGAGCTGCCATGGGAAAACACTGTGCTTTGAATACTTCGAGGACCTCGTACCTGAAGTCACTCTGCCCGAGGAGAAAGTCAGCATCTTACCATGCCGTGTCGCTAAGGGCACGCCCAGCACGAACACAGGCCTGGAAGTAAGGTCCCGAGTGGCGGTGCAGAAGCGGAGGCGTGCAGCAGTTGCCATGAGGTGGCGGCCTCGGCTCTGGGCACCTTCAACGGCAGCAGGGTTTTCTGGACACCTAGGAGGCTGGCGCGGGCCCCCTGTTCCCGGCAGGAACACTGAGTACCGCCAGGCCCACCTGGGTCTGCTAAGCAACATCCAGGCCCGTAGCCCTTTAGAGGCCCTCTGTGTATGCCGAGCGTAGGGAAACGCGCGGCACTCTCCTTGGGAGCAGCTAAGGTCCTCAGCACTCGCACACGTCCACGGACACCGTTCTGGCACGTCCCACATGGCGTCGAAGTCTTACGCATTACCCCAGGCTGAGCTGAACTCAGAGAAACCCTCGGCTTCGCATTCCACCTAGGACCTCCTGCCTGAAGTCACCGTGCCTCCCAGAGAGAGTCGGCTTGCGTTCTTACTGCCATGTAAGTCCCCTTCCTCCTGTGGCACTGCAGGCTTTGAATAGCCACAGGCCCAGAGGAGCAGCTACGGCGTTCCTTGGTTGAGGCAGTTCGCTTGATGCAGAACACCCTACTTAGAGAAGTTGATTCAGCGAAGGAAACTCAGGGTGACCTGTGTCTCCTTGGGCTTGCTAGAAACCACGGGGATGTCTGCTGAGTGCGCCCACGGAAACGGGGGCTGCTGCAAGTAGCCTTGCTTTCCCGTTTGGAAGGCTGCGTTCATGCTGCCTTGAAGCTACCTGACATTCCCTGCTCTCGACAGGCCTGTTAGCCCTGTCAGAGTGCTTCGGGGAACGTTATGAGTCTGCTCTGTCTAAACCAGGTGCTTCCATGGCCGCGGCTCTGGTCCGCCTGACAAGCTCTAGAGCTAGAGGGAACCTCAACGTGACAAGTTGCCTCCAGCGTAGGCCCCTAGTAGCCGTGCAGAAAGGGAGGCAGGCAGCTTTCTCCATGAGTTCTCAGTCGCTTAGAGGCTTTATTTTAAAGGAAGTAGTACACTTTGGAGGACTCCTAGGCCTCTCGGGTATGCATCACTTTCCCTCCAAGTTCACCGAGTACCTCCAGACCCCTGTGAGGCGGCTGAGCAACTTCGAGGCCCACTGGTTGACCCCACTCCCCCACCCCCGGAGGCCCTCTGTGCGTGCCGCGCGATGGGCTACACACTGGACGTCCCTCGAGGAGCGCTACATTTCCAGAGCCCTCGAACAGCCTCAGGACAGCATTTCGGGTGAGTCCGACTTTGTCATGGCCCTTGTGTGAGCTGCCATGGGAAAACACTGTGCTTTGAATACTTCGAGGACCTCGTACCTGAAGTAACTCTGCCCGAGGAGAAAGTCAGCATCTTACCATGCCGCGTCGCTAAGGGCACGCCCAGCACGAACACAGGCCTGGAAGTAAGGCCCCGAGTGGCGGTGCAGAAGCGGAGGCATGCAGCAGTTGCCATGAGGCGGCGGCCTCGGCTCTGGGCACCTTCAACGGCAGCAGGGTTTTCTGGACACCTAGGAGGCTGGCGCGGGCCCCCTGTTCCCGGCAGGAACACTGAGTACCGCCAGGCCCACCTGGGTCTGCTAAGCAACATCCAGGCCCGTAGCCCTTTAAGGCCCTCTGTGTATGCCGAGCGTAGGGAAACGCGCTGCACTCTCCTTGGGAGCAGCTTAAGGTCCTCAGCACTCGTACACGTTCACGGACACCGTTCTGGCACGTCCCACATGGCGTCGAAGTCTTACGCATTACCCCAGGCTGAGCTGAACTCAGAGAAACCCTCGGCTTCGCATTCCACCTAGGACCTCCTGCCTGAAGTCACCGTGCCTCCCAGAGAGAGTCGGCTTGCGTTCTTACTGCCACGTAAGTCCCCTTCCTCCTGTGGCACTGCAGGCTTTGAACAGGCACAGGCCCAGAGGAGCAGCTACGGCGTTCCTTGGTTGAGGCAGTTCGCTTGATGCAGAACACCCTACTTCGAGACGTTGATTTAGGGAAGGAAACTCAGGGTGACCTGTGTCTCTGGGCTTGCTAGAAACCACGGGGATGTCTGCTGAGTGCGCCCACGGAAACGGGGGCCTGCTGCAAGTAGCCTTGCTTTCCCGTTTGGAAGGCTGCGTTCATGCTGCCTTGAAGCTACCTGACATTCCCTGCTCTCGACAGGCCTGTTAGCCCTGTCAGAGTGCTTCGGGGAACGTTATGAGTCTGCTCTGTCTAAACCAGGTGCTTCCATGGCCGCGGCTCTGGTCCGCCTGACAAGCTCTAGAGCTAGAGGAAATCTCAACGTGACAAGTTGCCTCCAGCATAGGCCCCTCGTAGCCGTGCAGAAAGGGAGGCAGGCAGCTGTCTCCATCAGTTCTCAGTCGCTTACAGGTTTTATTTTAATGGAAGTAGTACACTTTGGAGGACTCCTAGGCCTCTCGGGTATGCATCACTTTCCCTCCAAGTTCACCGAGTACCTCCAGACCCCTGTGGGGCGGCTGAGCAACTTCGAGGCCCATTGGTTGACCCCACTCCCCCACCCCCGGAGGCCCTCTGTGCGTGCCGCGCGATGGGCTACACACTGGACGTCCCTCGAGGAGCGCTACATTTCCAGAGCCCTCGAACAGCCTCAGGACAGCATTTCGGGTGAGTCCGACTTTGTCATGGCCCTTGTGTGAGCTGCCATGGGAAAACACTGTGCTTTGAATACTTCGAGGACCTCGTACCTGAAGTCACTCTGCCCGAGGAGAAAGTCAGCATCTTACCATGCCGTGTCGCTAAGGGCACGCCCAGCACGAACACAGGCCTGGAAGTAAGGTCCCGAGTGGCGGTGCAGAAGCGGAGGCGTGCAGCAGTTGCCATGAGGTGGCGGCCTCGGCTCTGGGCACCTTCAAAGGCAGCAGGGTTTTCTGGACACCTAGGAGGTTGGCGCGGGCCCCCTGTTCCCGGCAGGAACACTGAGTACCGCCAGGCCCACCTGGGTCTGCTAAGCAACATCCAGGCCCGTAGCCCTTTAGAGGCCCTCTGTGTATGCCGAGCGTAGGGAAACGCGCGGCACTCTCCTTGGGAGCAGCTAAGGTCCTCAGCACTCGCACACGTTCACGGACACCGTTCTGGCACGTCCCACATGGCGTCGAAGTCTTACGCATTACCCCAGGCTGAGCTGAACTCAGAGAAACCCTCGGCTTCGCATTCCACCTAGGACCTCCTGCCTGAAGTCACCGTGCCTCCCAGAGAGAGTCGGCTTGCGTTCTTACTGCCATGTAAGTCCCCTTCCTCCTGTGGCACTGCAGGCTTTGAATAGCCACAGGCCCAGAGGAGCAGCTACGGCGTTCCTTGGTTGAGGCAGTTCGCTTGATGCAGAACACCCTACTTAGAGAAGTTGATTCAGCGAAGGAAACTCAGGGTGACCTGTGTCTCTGGGCTTGCTAGAAACCACGGGGATGTCTGCTGAGTGCGCCCACGGAAACGGGGGCCTGCTGCAAGTAGCCTTGCTTTCCCATTTGGAAGGCTGCGTTCATGCTGCCTTGAAGCTACGTGACATTCCCTGCTTTCGACAGGCCTGTTAGCCCTGTCAGAGTGCTTCGGGGAAAGTTATGAGTCTGCTCTGTCTAAACCAGGTGCTTCCATGGCCGCGGCTCTGGTCCGCCTGACAAGCTCTAGAGCTAGAGGGAACCTCAACGTGACAAGTTGCCTCCAGCGTAGGCCCCTAGTAGCCGTGCAGAAAGGGAGGCAGGCAGCTGTCTCCATGAGTTCTCAGTCGCTTAGAGGCTTTATTTTAAAGGAAGTAGTACACTTTGGAGGACTCCTAGGCCTCTCGGGTATGCATCACTTTCCCTCCAAGTTCACCGAGTACCTCCAGACCCCTGTGGGGCGGCTGAGCAACTTCGAGGCCCATTGGTTGACCCCACTCCCCCACCCCCGGAGGCCCTCTGTGCGTGCCGCGCGATGGGCTACACACTGGACGTCCCTCGAGGAGCGCTACATTTCCAGAGCCCTCGAACAGCCTCAGGACAGCATTTCGGGTGAGTCCGACTTTGTCATGGCCCTTGTGTGAGCTGCCATGGGAAAACACTGTGCTTTGAATACTTCGAGGACCTCGTACCTGAAGTCACTCTGCCCGAGGAGAAAGTCAGCATCTTACCATGCCGTGTCGCTAAGGGCACGCCCAGCACGAACACAGGCCTGGAAGTAAGGCCCCGAGTGGCGGTGCAGAAGCGGAGGCATGCAGCAGTTGCCATGAGGCGGCGGCCTCGGCTCTGGGCACCTTCAACGGCAGCAGGGTTTTCTGGACACCTAGGAGGCTGGCGCGGGCCCCCTGTTCCCGGCAGGAACACTGAGTACCGCCAGGCCCACCTGGGTCTGCTAAGCAACATCCAGGCCCGTAGCCCTTTAGAGGCCCTCTGTGTATGCCGAGCGTAGGGAAACGCGCTGCACTCTCCTTGGGAGCAGCTTAAGGTCCTCAGCACTCGCACACATTCACGGACACCGTTCTGGCACGTCCCACAGGGCGTCAAAGTCTTACGCATTACCCCAGGCTGAGCTGAACTCAGAGAAACACTCGGCTTCACATTCCACCTAGGACCTCCTGCCTGAAGTCACCGTGCCTCCCAGAGAGAGTCGGCTTGCGTTCTTACTGCCACGTAAGTCCCCTTCCTCCTGTGGCACTGCAGGCTTTGAACAGGCACAGGCCCAGAAGAGCAGCTACGGCGTTCCTTGGTTGAGGCAGTTCGCTTGATGCAGAACACCCTACTTCGAGACGTTGATTTAGGGAAGGAAACTCAGGGTGACCTGTGTCTCTGGGCTTGCTAGAAACCACGGGGATGTCTGCTGAGTGCGCCCACGGAAACGGGGGCCTGCTGCAAGTAGCCTTGCTTTCCCGTTTGGAAGGCTGCGTTCATGCTGCCTTGAAGCTACCTGACATTCCCTGCTCTCGACAGGCCTGTTAGCCCTGTCAGAGTGCTTCGGGGAACGTTATGAGTCTGCTCTGTCTAAACCAGGTGCTTCCATGGCCGCGGCTCTGGTCCGCCTGACAAGCTA
The DNA here is from genome assembly GCF_964270905.1 of Leucopleurus acutus. Classification (NCBI taxonomy): domain Eukaryota; kingdom Metazoa; phylum Chordata; class Mammalia; order Artiodactyla; family Delphinidae; genus Leucopleurus; species Leucopleurus acutus. Next base: position 30,198,847 of record NC_139152.1, on the reverse strand, counting down.
TAGAGCTAGAGGAAATCTCAACGTGACAAGTTGCCTCCAGCATAGGCCCCTCGTAGCCGTGCAGAAAGGGAGGCAGGCAGCTGTCTCCATCAGTTCTCAGTCGCTTACAGGTTTTATTTTAATGGAAGTAGTACACTTTGGAGGACTCCTAGGCCTCTCGGGTATGCATCACTTTCCCTCCAAGTTCACCGAGTACCTCCAGACCCCTGTGGGGCGGCTGAGCATCTTCGAGGCCCATTGGTTGACCCCACTGCCCCACCCCCGGAGGCCCTCTGTGCGTGCCGCGCGATGGGCTACACACTGGACGTCCCTCGAGGAGCGCTACATTTCCAGAGCCCTCGAACAGCCTCAGGACAGCATTTCGGGTGAGTCCGACTTTGTCATGGCCCTTGTGTGAGCTGCCATGGGAAAACACTGTGCTTTGAATACTTCGAGGACCTCGTACCTGAAGTCACTCTGCCCGAGGAGAAAGTCAGCATCTTACCATGCCGTGTCGCTAAGGGCACGCCCAGCACGAACACAGGCCTGGAAGTAAGGCCCCGAGTGGCGGTGCAGAAGCGGAGGCGTGCAGCAGTTGCCATGAGGCGGCGGCCTCGGCTCTGGGCACCTTCAACGGCAGCAGGGTTTTCTGGACACCTAGGAGGCTGGCGCGGGCCCCCTGTTCCCGGCAGGAACACTGAGTACCGCCAGGCCCACCTGGGTCTGCTAAGCAACATCCAGGCCCGTAGCCCTTTAGAGGCCCTCTGTGTATGCCGAGCGTAGGGAAACGCGCTGCACTCTCCTTGGGAGCAGCTTAAGGTCCTCAGCACTCGCACACGTTCACGGACACCGTTCTGGCACGTCCCACAGGGGGTCGAAATCTTACGCATTACCCCAGGCTGAGCTGAACTCCGAGAAACCCTCGGCTTCGCATTCCACCTAGGACCTCCTGCCTGAAGTCACCGTGCCTCCCAGAGAGAGTCGGCTTGCGTTCTTACTGCCATGTAAGTACCTTTCCTCCTGTGGCACTGCAGGCTTTGAATAGCCACAGGCCCAGAGGAGCAGCTACGGCGTTCCTTGGTTGAGGCAGTTCGCTTGATGCAGAACACCTTACTTCGAGAAGTTGATTCAGGGAAGGAAACTCAGGGTGACCTGTGTCTCTTTGGGCTTGCTAGAAACCACGGGGATGTCTGCTGAGTGCGACCACGGAAAGTGGGGCCTGCTGCAAGTAGCCTTGCTTTCCCGTTTGGAAGGCTGCGTTCATGCTGCCTTGAAGCTATCTGACATTCCCTGCTCTCGACAGGCCTGTTAGCCCTGTCACAGTGCTTCGGGGAGCGTTATGAGTCTGCTCTGTCTAAACCAGGTGCTTCCATGGCCGCGGCTCTGGTCCGCCTGACAAGCTCTAGAGCTAGAGGGAACCTCAACGTGACAAGTTGCCTCCAGCGTAGGCCCCTAGTAGCCGTGCAGAAAGGGAGGCAGGCAGCTGTCTCCATGAGTTCTCAGTCGCTTAGAGGCTTTATTTTAAAGGAAGTAGTACACTTTGGAGGACTCCTAGGCCTCTCGGGTATGCATCACTTTCCCTCCAAGTTCACCGAGTACCTCCAGACCCCTGTGGGGCGGCTGAGCAACTTCGAGGCCCATTGGTTGACCCTCCCACCCCCACCCCCGAGGCCCTCTGTGCGTGCCGCGCGATGGGCTACATACTGGACGTCCTTCGAGGAGCGCTACATTTCCAGAGCCCTCGAACAGCCTCAGGACAGCATTTCGGGTGAGTCCGACTTTGTCATGGCCCTTGTGTGAGCTGCCATGGGAAAACACTGTGCTTTGAATACTTCGAGGACCTCGTACCTGAAGTCACTCTGCCCGAGGAGAAAGTCAGCATCTTACCATGCCGTGTCGCTAAGGGCACGCCCAGCACGAACACAGGCCTGGAAGTAAGGCCCCGAGTGGCGGTGCATAAGCGGAGGCGTGCAGCAGTTGCCATGAGGCGGCGGCCTCGGCTCTGGGCAACTTCAACGGCAGCAGGGTTTTCTGGACACCTAGGAGGCTGGCGCGGGCCCCCTGTTCCCGGCAGGAACACTGGGTACCGCCAGGCCCACCTGGGTCTGCTAAGCAACATCCAGGCCCGTAGCCCTTTAGAGGCCCTCTGTGTATGCCGAGCGTAGGGAAACGCGCTGCACTCTCCTTGGGAGCAGCTTAAGGTCCTCAGCACTCGCACACGTTCACGGACACCGTTCTGGCACGTCCCACAGGGCGTCGAAGTCTTACGCATTACCCCAGGCTGAGCTGAACTCAGAGAAACCCTCGGCTTCGCATTCCACCTAGGACCTCCTGCCTGAAGTCACCGTGCCTCCCAGAGAGAGTCGGCTTGCGTTCTTACTGCCATGTAAGTCCCCTTCGTCCTGTGGCACTGCAGGCTTTGAATAGCCACAGGCCCAGAGGAGCAGCTACGCCGTTCCTTGGTTGAGGCAGTTCGCTTGATGCAGAACACCCTACTTTGAGACGTTGATTCAGGGAAGGAAACTCAGGGTGACCTGTGTCTCTGGGCTTGCTAGAAACCACGGGGATGTCTGCTGAGTGCGCCCACGGAAACGGGGGCCTGCTGCAAGTAGCCTTGCTTTCCCGTTTGGAAGGCTGCGTTCATGCTGCCTTGAAGCTACCTGACATTCCCTGCTCTCGACAGGCCTGTTAGCCCTGTCAGAGTGCTTCGGGGAACGTTATGAGTCTGCTCTGTCTAAACCAGGTGCTTCCATGGCCGCGGCTCTGGTCCGCCTGACAAGCTCTAGAGCTAGAGGGAACCTCAACGTGACAAGTTGCCTCCAGCGTAGGCCCCTAGTAGCCGTGCAGAAAGGGAGGCAGGCAGCTGTCTCCATGAGTTCTCAGTCGCTTAGAGGCTTTATTTTAAAGGAAGTAGTACACTTTGGAGGACTCCTAGGCCTCTCGGGTATGCATCACTTTCCCTCCAAGTTCACCGAGTACCTCCAGATCCCTGTGGGGCGGCTGAGCAACTTCGAGGCCCATTGGTTGACCCCACTCCCCCACCCCCGGAGGCCCTCTGTGCGTGCCACGCGATGGGCTACACACTGGACGTCCCTCGAGGAGCGCTACATTTCCAGAGCCCTCGAACAGCCTCAGGACAGCATTTCGGGTGAGTCCGACTTTGTCATGGCCCTTGTGTGAGCTGCCATGGGAAAACACTGTGCTTTGAATACTTCGAGGACCTCGTACCTGAAGTCACTCTGCCCGAGGAGAAAGTCAGCATCTTACCATGCCGTGTCGCTAAGGGCACGCCCAGCACGAACACAGGCCTGGAAGTAAGGCCCCGAGTGGTGGTGCAGAAGCGGAGGCGTGCAGCAGTTGCCATGAGGCGGCGGCCTCGGCTCTGGGCACCTTCAACGGCAGCAGGGTTTTCTGGACACCTAGGAGGCTGTCGCGGGCCCCCTGTTCCCGGCAGGAACACTGAGTACCGCCAGGCCCACCTGGGTCTGCTAAGCAACATCCAGGCCCGTAGCCCTTTAGAGGCCCTCTGTGTATGCCGAGCATAGCGAAACGCGCTGCACTCTCCTTGGGAGCAGCTTAAGGTCCTCAGCACTCACACACATTCACGGACACCGTTCTGGCACGTCCCACATGGCGTCGAAGTCTTACGCATTACCCCAGGCTGAGCTGAACTCAGAGAAACCCTCGGCTTCGCATTCCACCTAGGACCTCCTGCCTGAAGGCACCGTGCCTCCCAGAGAGAGTCGGCTTGCGTTCTTACTGCCACGTAAGTCCCCTTCCTCCTGTGGCACTGCAGGCTTTGAACAGGCACAGGCCCAGAGGAGCAGCTACGGCGTTCCTTGGTTGAGGCAGTTCGCTTGATGCAGAACACCCTACTTCGAGACGTTGATTTAGGGAAGGAAACTCAGGGTGACCTGTGTCTCTGGGCTTGCTAGAAACCACGGGGATGTCTGCTGAGTGCGCCCACGGAAACGGGGGCCTGCTGCAAGTAGCCTTGCTTTCCCGTTTGGAAGGCTGCGTTCATGCTGCCTTGAAGCTACCTGACATTCCCTGCTCTCGACAGGCCTGTTAGCCCTGTCAGAGTGCTTCGGGGAACGTTATGAGTCTGCTCTGTCTAAACCAGGTGCTTCCATGGCCGCGGCTCTGGTCCGCCTGACAAGCTCTAGAGCTAGAGGAAATCTCAACGTGACAAGTTGCCTCCAGCATAGGCCCCTCGTAGCCGTGCAGAAAGGGAGGCAGGCAGCTGTCTCCATCAGTTCTCAGTCGCTTACAGGTTTTATTTTAATGGAAGTAGTACACTTTGGAGGACTCCTAGGCCTCTCGGGTATGCATCACTTTCCCTCCAAGTTCACCGAGTACCTCCAGACCCCTGTGGGGCGGCTGAGCAACTTCGAGGCCCATTGGTTGACCCCACTCCCCCACCCCCGGAGGCCCTCTGTGCGTGCCGCGCGATGGGCTACACACTGGACGTCCCTCGAGGAGCGCTACATTTCCAGAGCCCTCGAACAGCCTCAGGACAGCATTTCGGGTGAGTCCGACTTTGTCATGGCCCTTGTGTGAGCTGCCATGGGAAAACACTGTGCTTTGAATACTTCGAGGACCTCGTACCTGAAGTCACTCTGCCCGAGGAGAAAGTCAGCATCTTACCATGCCGTGTCGCTAAGGGCACGCCCAGCACGAACACAGGCCTGGAAGTAAGGTCCCGAGTGGCGGTGCAGAAGCGGAGGCGTGCAGCAGTTGCCATGAGGTGGCGGCCTCGGCTCTGGGCACCTTCAACGGCAGCAGGGTTTTCTGGACACCTAGGAGGCTGGCGCGGGCCCCCTGTTCCCGGCAGGAACACTGAGTACCGCCAGGCCCACCTGGGTCTGCTAAGCAACATCCAGGCCCGTAGCCCTTTAGAGGCCCTCTGTGTATGCCGAGCGTAGGGAAACGCGCGGCACTCTCCTTGGGAGCAGCTAAGGTCCTCAGCACTCGCACACGTTCACGGACACCGTTCTGGCACGTCCCACATGGCGTCGAAGTCTTACGCATTACCCCAGGCTGAGCTGAACTCAGAGAAACCCTCGGCTTCGCATTCCACCTAGGACCTCCTGCCTGAAGTCACCGTGCCTCCCAGAGAGAGTCGGCTTGCGTTCTTACTGCCATGTAAGTCCCCTTCCTCCTGTGGCACTGCAGGCTTTGAATAGCCACAGGCCCAGAGGAGCAGCTACGGCGTTCCTTGGTTGAGGCAGTTCGCTTGATGCAGAACACCCTACTTAGAGAAGTTGATTCAACGAAGGAAACTCAGGGTGACCTGTGTCTCCTTGGGCTTGCTAGAAACCACGGGGATGTCTGCTGAGTGCGCCCACGGAAACGGGGGCTGCTGCAAGTAGCCTTGCTTTCCCGTTTGGAAGGCTGCGTTCATGCTGCCTTGAAGCTACCTGACATTCCCTGCTCTCGACAGGCCTGTTAGCCCTGTCAGAGTGCTTCGGGGAACGTTATGAGTCTGCTCTGTCTAAACCAGGTGCTTCCATGGCCGCGGCTCTGGTCCGCCTGACAAGCTCTAGAGCTAGAGGGAACCTCAACGTGACAAGTTGCCTCCAGCGTAGGCCCCTAGTAGCCGTGCAGAAAGGGAGGCAGGCAGCTTTCTCCATGAGTTCTCAGTCGCTTAGAGGCTTTATTTTAAAGGAAGTAGTACACTTTGGAGGACTCCTAGGCCTCTCGGGTATGCATCACTTTCCCTCCAAGTTCACCGAGTACCTCCAGACCCCTGTGAGGCGGCTGAGCAACTTCGAGGCCCACTGGTTGACCCCACTCCCCCACCCCCGGAGGCCCTCTGTGCGTGCCGCGCGATGGGCTACACACTGGACGTCCCTCGAGGAGCGCTACATTTCCAGAGCCCTCGAACAGCCTCAGGACAGCATTTCGGGTGAGTCCGACTTTGTCATGGCCCTTGTGTGAGCTGCCATGGGAAAACACTGTGCTTTGAATACTTCGAGGACCTCGTACCTGAAGTAACTCTGCCCGAGGAGAAAGTCAGCATCTTACCATGCCGCGTCGCTAAGGGCACGCCCAGCACGAACACAGGCCTGGAAGTAAGGCCCCGAGTGGCGGTGCAGAAGCGGAGGCATGCAGCAGTTGCCATGAGGCGGCGGCCTCGGCTCTGGGCACCTTCAACGGCAGCAGGGTTTTCTGGACACCTAGGAGGCTGGCGCGGGCCCCCTGTTCCCGGCAGGAACACTGAGTACCGCCAGGCCCACCTGGGTCTGCTAAGCAACATCCAGGCCCGTAGCCCTTTAAGGCCCTCTGTGTATGCCGAACGTAGGGAAACGCGCTGCACTCTCCTTGGGAGCAGCTTAAGGTCCTCAGCACTCGCACACGTTCACGGACACCGTTCTGGCACGTCCCACATGGCGTCGAAGTCTTACGCATTACCCCAGGCTGAGCTGAACTCAGAGAAACCCTCGGCTTCGCATTCCACCTAGGACCTCCTGCCTGAAGTCACCGTGCCTCCCAGAGAGAGTCGGCTTGCGTTCTTACTGCCATGTAAGTCCCCTTCGTCCTGTGGCACTGCAGGCTTTGAATAGCCACAGGCCCGAAGGAGCAGCTACGGCGTTCCTTGGTTGAGGCAGTTCGCTTGATGCAGAACACCTTACTTCGAGAAGTTGATTGAGGGAAGGAAACTCAGGGTGACCTGTGTCTCTGGGCTTGCTAGAAACCACGGGGATGTCTGCTGAGTGCGCCCACGGAAACGGGGGCCTGCTGCAAGTAGCCTTGCTTTCCCATTTGGAAGGCTGCGTTCATGCTGCCTTGAAGCTACCTGACATTCCCTGCTCTCGACAGGCCTGTTAGCCCTGTCAGAGTGCTTCGGGGAACGTTATGAGTCTGCTCTGTCTAAACCAGGTGCTTCCATGGCCGCGGCTCTGGTCCGCCTGACAAGCTCTAGAGCTAGAGGGAACCTCAACGTGACAAGTTGCCTCCAGCGTAGGCCCCTAGTAGCCGTGCAGAAAGGGAGGCAGGCAGCTTTCTCCATGAGTTCTCAGTCGCTTAGAGGCTTTATTTTAAAGGAAGTAGTACACTTTGGAGGACTCCTAGGCCTCTCGGGTATGCATCACTTTCCCTCCAAGTTCACCGAGTACCTCCAGACCCCTGTGAGGCGGCTGAGCAACTTCGAGGCCCACTGGTTGACCCCACTCCCCCACCCCCGGAGGCCCTCTGTGCGTGCCGCGCGATGGGCTACACACTGGACGTCCCTCGAGGAGCGCTACATTTCCAGAGCCCTCGAACAGCCTCAGGACAGCATTTCGGGTGAGTCCGACTTTGTCATGGCCCTTGTGTGAGCTGCCATGGGAAAACACTGTGCTTTGAATACTTCGAGGACCTCGTACCTGAAGTAACTCTGCCCGAGGAGAAAGTCAGCATCTTACCATGCCGCGTCGCTAAGGGCACGCCCAGCACGAACACAGGCCTGGAAATAAGGCCCCGAGTGGCGGTGCAGAAGCGGAGGCATGCAGCAGTTGCCATGAGGCGGTGGCCTCGGCTCTGGGCACCTTCAACGGCAGCAGGGTTTTCTGGACACCTAGGAGGCTGGCGCGGGCCCCCTGTTCCCGGCAGGAACACTGAGTACCGCCAGGCCCACCTGGGTCTGCTAAGCAACATCCAGGCCCGTAGCCCTTTAAGGCCCTCTGTGTATGCCGAACGTAGGGAAACGCGCTGCACTCTCCTTGGGAGCAGCTTAAGGTCCTCAGCACTCGCACACGTTCACGGACACCGTTCTGGCACGTCCCACATGGCGTCGAAGTCTTACGCATTACCCCAGGCTGAGCTGAACTCAGAGAAACCCTCGGCTTCGCATTCCACCTAGGACCTCCTGCCTGAAGTCACCGTGCCTCCCAGAGAGAGTCGGCTTGCGTTCTTACTGCCATGTAAGTCCCCTTCGTCCTGTGGCACTGCAGGCTTTGAATAGCCACAGGCCCGAAGGAGCAGCTACGGCGTTCCTTGGTTGAGGCAGTTCGCTTGATGCAGAACACCTTACTTCGAGAAGTTGATTCAGGGAAGGAAACTCAGGGTGACCTGTGTCTCTGGGCTTGCTAGAAACCACGGGGATGTCTGCTGAGTGCGCCCACGGAAACGGGGGCCTGCTGCAAGTAGCCTTGCTTTCCCATTTGGAAGGCTGCGTTCATGCTGCCTTGAAGCTGCCTGACATTCCCTGCTCTCGACAGGCCTGTTAGCCCTGTCAGAGTGCTTCGGGGAACGTTATGAGTCTGCTCTGTCTAAACCAGGTGATTCCATGGCCGCGGCTCTGGCCCGCCTGACAAGCTCTAGAGCTAGAGGGAACCTCAACGTGACAAGTTGCCTCCAGCATAGGCCCCTAGTAGCCGTGCAGAAAGGGAGGCAGGCAGCTGTCTCCATGAGTTCTCAGTCGCTTAGAGGCTTTATTTTAAAGGAAGTACAGTTTGGAGGACTCCTAGGCCTCTCGGGTATGCATCACTTTCCCTCCAAGTTCACCGAGTACCTCCAGACCCCTGTGGGGCGGCTGAGCAACTTCGAGGCCCATTGGTTGACCCCACTCCCCCACCCCCGGAGGCCCTCTGTGCGTGCCGCGCGATGGGCTACACACTGGACGTCCCTCGAGGAGCGCTACATTTCCAGAGCCCTCGAACAGCCTCAGGACAGCATTTCGGGTGAGTCCGACTTTGTCATGGCCCTTGTGTGAGCTGCCATGGGAAAACACTGTGCTTTGAATACTTCGAGGACCTCGTACCTGAAGTCACTCTGCCCGAGGAGAAAGTCAGCATCTTACCATGCCGTGTCGCTCAGGGCACGCCCAGCACGAACACAGGCCTGGAAGTAAGGCCCCGAGTGGCGGTGCAGAAGCGGAGGCGTGCAGCAGTTGCCATGAGGCGGCGGCCTCGGCTCTGGGCACCTTCAACGGCAGCAGGGTTTTCTGGACACCTAGGAGGCTGGCGCGGGCCGCCTGTTCCCGGCAGGAACACTGAGTACCGCCAGGCCCACCTGGGTCTGCTAAGCAACATCCAGGCCCGTAGCCCTTTAAGGCCCTCTGTGTATGCCGAACGTAGGGAAACGCGCTGCACTCTCCTTGGGAGCAGCTTAAGGTCCTCAGCACTCGCACACGTTCACGGACACCGTTCTGGCACGTCCCACATGGCGTCGAAGTCTTACGCATTACCCCAGGCTGAGCTGAACTCAGAGAAACCCTCGGCTTCGCATTCCACCTAGGACCTCCTGCCTGAAGTCACCGTGCCTCCCAGAGAGAGTCGGCTTGCGTTCTTACTGCCATGTAAGTCCCCTTCCTCCTGTGGCACTGCAGGCTTTGAATAGCCACAGGCCCGAAGGAGCAGCTACGGCGTTCCTTGGTTGAGGCAGTTCGCTTGATGCAGAACACCTTACTTCGAGAAGTTGATTCAGGGAAGGAAACTCAGGGTGACCTGTGTCTCTGGGCTTGCTAGAAACCACGGGGATGTCTGCTGAGTGCGCCCACGGAAACGGGGGCCTGCTGCAAGTAGCCTTGCTTTCCCATTTGGAAGGCTGCGTTCATGCTGCCTTGAAGCTACCTGACATTCCCTGCTCTCGACAGGCCTGTTAGCCCTGTCAGAGTGCTTCGGGGAACGTTATGAGTCTGCTCTGTCTAAACCAGGTGATTCCATGGCCGCGGCTCTGGCCCGCCTGACAAGCTCTAGAGCTAGAGGGAACCTCAACGTGACAAGTTGCCTCCAGCATAGGCCCCTAGTAGCCGTGCAGAAAGGGAGGCAGGCAGCTGTCTCCATGAGTTCTCAGTCGCTTAGAGGCTTTATTTTAAAGGAAGTACAGTTTGGAGGACTCCTAGGCCTCTCGGGTATGCATCACTTTCCCTCCAAGTTCACCGAGTACCTCCAGACCCCTGTGGGGCGGCTGAGCAACTTCGAGGCCCATTGGTTGACCCCACTCCCCCACCCCCGGAGGCCCTCTGTGCGTGCCGCGCGATGGGCTACACACTGGACGTCCCTCGAGGAGCGCTACATTTCCAGAGCCCTCGAACAGCCTCAGGACAGCATTTCGGGTGAGTCCGACTTTGTCATGGCCCTTGTGTGAGCTGCCATGGGAAAACACTGTGCTTTGAATACTTCGAGGACCTCGTACCTGAAGTCACTCTGCCCGAGGAGAAAGTCAGCATCTTACCATGCCGTGTCGCTCAGGGCACGCCCAGCACGAACACAGGCCTGGAAGTAAGGCCCCGAGTGGCGGTGCAGAAGCGGAGGCGTGCAGCAGTTGCCATGAGGCGGCGGCCTCGGCTCTGGGCACCTTCAACGGCAGCAGGGTTTTCTGGACACCTAGGAGGCTGGCGCGGGCCGCCTGTTCCCGGCAGGAACACTGAGTACCGCCAGGCCCACCTGGGTCTGCTAAGCAACATCCAGGCCCGTAGCCCTTTAGAGGCCCTCTGTGTATGCCGAGCGTAGGGAAACGCGCGGCACTCTCCTTGGGAGCAGCTAAGGTCCTCAGCACTCGCACACGTTCACGGACACCGTTCTGGCACGTCCCACATGGCGTCGAAGTCTTACGCATTACCCCAGGCTGAGCTGAACTCAGAGAAACCCTCGGCTTCGCATTCCACCTAGGACCTCCTGCCTGAAGTCACCGTGCCTCCCAGAGAGAGTCGGCTTGCGTTCTTACTGCCATGTAAGTCCCCTTCCTCCTGTGGCACTGCAGGCTTTGAATAGCCACAGGCCCAGAGGAGCAGCTACGCCGTTCCTTGGTTGAGGCAGTTCGCTTGATGCAGAACACCCTACTTCGAGAAGTTGATTCAGGGAAGGAAACTCAGGGTGACCTGTGTCTCTTTGGGCTTGTTAGATACCACGGGGATGTCTGCTGAGTGCGCCCACGGAAACGGGGGCCTGCTGCAAGTAGCCTTGCTTTCCCGTTTGGAAGGCTGCGTTCATGCTGCCTTGAAGCTACGTGACATTCCCTGCTTTCGACAGGCCTGTTAGCCCTGTCAGAGTGCTTCGGGGAACGTTATGAGTCTGCTCTGTCTAAACCAGGTGCTTCCATGGCCGCGGCTCTGGTCCGCCTGACAAGCTCTAGAGCTAGAGGGAACCTCAACGTGACAAGTTGCCTCCAGCGTAGGCCCCTAGTAGCCGTGCAGAAAGGGAGGCAGGCAGCTGTCTCCATGAGTTCTCAGTCGCTTAGAGGCTTTATTTTAAAGGAAGTAGTACACTTTGGAGGACTCCTAGGCCTCTCGGGTATGCATCACTTTCCCTCCAAGTTCACCGAGTACCTCCAGACCCCTGTGGGGCGGCTGAGCAACTTCGAGGCCCATTGGTTGACCCCACTCCCCCACCCCCGGAGGCCCTCTGTGCGTGCCGCGCGATGGGCTACACACTGGACGTCCCTCGAGGAGCGCTACATTTCCAGAGCCCTCGAACAGCCTCAGGACAGCATTTCGGGTGAGTCCGACTTTGTCATGGCCCTTGTGTGAGCTGCCATGGGAAAACACTGTGCTTTGAATACTTCGAGGACCTCGTACCTGAAGTCACTCTGCCCGAGGAGAAAGTCAGCATCTTACCATGCCGTGTCGCTCAGGGCACGCCCAGCACGAACACAGGCCTGGAAGTAAGGCCCCGAGTGGCGGTGCAGAAGCGGAGGCATGCAGCAGTTGCCATGAGGCGGCGGCCTCGGCTCTGGGCACCTTCAACGGCAGCAGGGTTTTCTGGACACCTAGGAGGCTGGCGCGGGCCCCCTGTTCCCGGCAGGAACACTGAGTACCGCCAGGCCCACCTGGGTCTGCTAAGCAACATCCAGGCCCGTAGCCCTTTAGAGGCCCTCTGTGTATGCCGAGCGTAGGGAAACGCGCTGCACTCTCCTTGGGAGCAGCTTAAGGTCCTCAGCACTCGCACACATTCACGGACACCGTTCTGGCACGTCCCACAGGGCGTCAAAGTCTTACGCATTACCCCAGGCTGAGCTGAACTCAGAGAAACACTCGGCTTCACATTCCACCTAGGACCTCCTGCCTGAAGTCACCGTGCCTCCCAGAGAGAGTCGGCTTGCGTTCTTACTGCCACGTAAGTCCCCTTCCTCCTGTGGCACTGCAGGCTTTGAACAGGCACAGGCCCAGAAGAGCAGCTACGGCGTTCCTTGGTTGAGGCAGTTCGCTTGATGCAGAACACCCTACTTCGAGACGTTGATTTAGGGAAGGAAACTCAGGGTGACCTGTGTCTCTGGGCTTGCTAGAAACCACGGGGATGTCTGCTGAGTGCGCCCACGGAAACGGGGGCCTGCTGCAAGTAGCCTTGCTTTCCCGTTTGGAAGGCTGCGTTCATGCTGCCTTGAAGCTACCTGACATTCCCTGCTCTCGACAGGCCTGTTAGCCCTGTCAGAGTGCTTCGGGGAACGTTATGAGTCTGCTCTGTCTAAACCAGGTGCTTCCATGGCCGCGGCTCTGGTCCGCCTGACAAGCTATAGAGCTAGAGGAAATCTCAACGTGACAAGTTGCCTCCAGCATAGGCCCCTCGTAGCCGTGCAGAAAGGGAGGCAGGCAGCTGTCTCCATCAGTTCTCAGTCGCTTACAGGTTTTATTTTAATGGAAGTAGTACACTTTGGAGGACTCCTAGGCCTCTCGGGTATGCATCACTTTCCCTCCAAGTTCACCGAGTACCTCCAGACCCCTGTGGGGCGGCTGAGCATCTTCGAGGCCCATTGGTTGACCCCACTGCCCCACCCCCGGAGGCCCTCTGTGCGTGCCGCGCGATGGGCTACACACTGGACGTCCCTCGAGGAGCGCTACATTTCCAGAGCCCTCGAACAGCCTCAGGACAGCATTTCGGGTGAGTCCGACTTTGTCATGGCCCTTGTGTGAGCTGCCATGGGAAAACACTGTGCTTTGAATACTTCGAGGACCTCGTACCTGAAGTCACTCTGCCCGAGGAGAAAGTCAGCATCTTACCATGCCGTGTCGCTAAGGGCACGCCCAGCACGAACACAGGCCTGGAAGTAAGGCCCCGAGTGGCGGTGCAGAAGCGGAGGCGTGCAGCAGTTGCCATGAGGCGGCGGCCTCGGCTCTGGGCACCTTCAACGGCAGCAGGGTTTTCTGGACACCTAGGAGGCTGGCGCGGGCCCCCTGTTCCCGGCAGGAACACTGAGTACCGCCAGGCCCACCTGGGTCTGCTAAGCAACATCCAGGCCCGTAGCCCTTTAGAGGCCCTCTGTGTATGCCGAGCGTAGGGAAACGCGCTGCACTCTCCTTGGGAGCAGCTTAAGGTCCTCAGCACTCGCACACGTTCACGGACACCGTTCTGGCACGTCCCACAGGGGGTCGAAATCTTACGCATTACCCCAGGCTGAGCTGAACTCCGAGAAACCCTCGGCTTCGCATTCCACCTAGGACCTCCTGCCTGAAGTCACCGTGCCTCCCAGAGAGAGTCGGCTTGCGTTCTTACTGCCATGTAAGTACCTTTCCTCCTGTGGCACTGCAGGCTTTGAATAGCCACAGGCCCAGAGGAGCAGCTACGGCGTTCCTTGGTTGAGGCAGTTCGCTTGATGCAGAACACCTTACTTCGAGAAGTTGATTCAGGGAAGGAAACTCAGGGTGACCTGTGTCTCTTTGGGCTTGCTAGAAACCACGGGGATGTCTGCTGAGTGCGACCACGGAAAGTGGGGCCTGCTGCAAGTAGCCTTGCTTTCCCGTTTGGAAGGCTGCGTTCATGCTGCCTTGAAGCTATCTGACATTCCCTGCTCTCGACAGGCCTGTTAGCCCTGTCACAGTGCTTCGGGGAGCGTTATGAGTCTGCTCTGTCTAAACCAGGTGCTTCCATGGCCGCGGCTCTGGTCCGCCTGACAAGCTCTAGAGCTAGAGGGAACCTCAACGTGACAAGTTGCCTCCAGCGTAGGCCCCTAGTAGCCGTGCAGAAAGGGAGGCAGGCAGCTGTCTCCATGAGTTCTCAGTCGCTTAGAGGCTTTATTTTAAAGGAAGTAGTACACTTTGGAGGACTCCTAGGCCTCTCGGGTATGCATCACTTTCCCTCCAAGTTCACCGAGTACCTCCAGACCCCTGTGGGGCGGCTGAGCAACTTCGAGGCCCATTGGTTGACCCTCCCACCCCCACCCCCGAGGCCCTCTGTGCGTGCCGCGCGATGGGCTACACACTGGACGTCCCTCGAGGAGCGCTACATTTCCAGAGCCCTCGAACAGCCTCAGGACAGCATTTCGGGTGAGTCCGACTTTGTCATGGCCCTTGTGTGAGCTGCCATGGGAAAACACTGTGCTTTGAATACTTCGAGGACCTCGTACCTGAAGTCACTCTGCCCGAGGAGAAAGTCAGCATCTTACCATGCCGTGTCGCTAAGGGCACGCCCAGCACGAACACAGGCCTGGAAGTAAGGTCCCGAGTGGCGGTGCAGAAGCGGAGGCGTGCAGCAGTTGCCATGAGGTGGCGGCCTCGGCTCTGGGCAACTTCAACGGCAGCAGGGTTTTCTGGACACCTAGGAGGCTGGCGCGGGCCCCCTGTTCCCGGCAGGAACACTGAGTACCGCCAGGCCCACCTGGGTCTGCTAAGCAACATCCAGGCCCGTAGCCCTTTAGAGGCCCTCTGTGTATGCCGAGCGTAGGGAAACGCGCGGCACTCTCCTTGGGAGCAGCTAAGGTCCTCAGCACTCGCACACGTTCACGGACACCGTTCTGGCACGTCCCACATGGCGTCGAAGTCTTACGCATTACCCCAGGCTGAGCTGAACTCAGAGAAACCCTCGGCTTCGCATTCCACCTAGGACCTCCTGCCTGAAGTCACCGTGCCTCCCAGAGAGAGTCGGCTTGCGTTCTTACTGCCATGTAAGTCCCCTTCCTCCTGTGGCACTGCAGGCTTTGAATAGCCACAGGCCCAGAGGAGCAGCTACGGCGTTCCTTGGTTGAGGCAGTTCGCTTGATGCAGAACACCCTACTTAGAGAAGTTGATTCAGCGAAAGAAACTCAGGGTGACCTGTGTCTCCTTGGGCTTGCTAGAAACCACGGGGATGTCTGCTGAGTGCGCCCACGGAAACGGGGGCTGCTGCAAGTAGCCTTGCTTTCCCGTTTGGAAGGCTGCGTTCATGCTGCCTTGAAGCTACCTGACATTCCCTGCTCTCGACAGGCCTGTTAGCCCTGTCACAGTGCTTCGGGGAACGTTATGAGTCTGCTCTGTCTAAACCAGGTGCTTCCATGGCCGCGGCTCTGGTCCGCCTGACAAGCTCTAGAGCTAGAGGGAACCTCAACGTGACAAGTTGCCTCCAGCGTAGGCCCCTAGTAGCCGTGCAGAAAGGGAGGCAGGCAGCTTTCTCCATGAGTTCTCAGTCGCTTAGAGGCTTTATTTTAAAGGAAGTAGTACACTTTGGAGGACTCCTAGGCCTCTCGGGTATGCATCACTTTCCCTCCAAGTTCACCGAGTACCTCCAGACCCCTGTGAGGCGGCTGAGCAACTTCGAGGCCCATTGGTTGACCCCACTCCCCCACCCCCGGAGGCCCTCTGTGCGTGCCGCGTGATGGGCTACACACTGGACGTCCCTCGAGGAGCGCTACATTTCCAGAGCCCTCGAACAGCCTCAGGACAGCATTTCGGGTGAGTCCGACTTTGTCATGGCCCTTGTGTGAGCTGCCATGGGAAAACACTGTGCTTTGAATACTTCGAGGACCTCGTACCTGAAGTCACTCTGCCCGAGGAGAAAGTCAGCATCTTACCATGCCGTGTCGCTAAGGGCACGCCCAGCACGAACACAGGCCTGGAAGTAAGGCCCCGAGTGGTGGTGCAGAAGCGGAGGCGTGCAGCAGTTGCCATGAGGCGGCGGCCTCGGCTCTGGGCACCTTCAACGGCAGCAGGGTTTTCTGGACACCTAGGAGGCTGGCGCGGGCCCCCTGTTCCCGGCAGGAACACTGAGTACCGCCAGGCCCACCTGGGTCTGCTAAGCAACATCCAGGCCCGTAGCCCTTTAGAGGCCCTCTGTGTATGCCGAACGTAGGGAAACGCGCTGCACTCTCCTTGGGAGCAGCTTAAGGTCCTCAGCACTCGCACACGTTCACGGACACCGTTCTGGCACGTCCCACATGGCGTCGAAGTCTTACGCATTACCCCAGGCTGAGCTGAACTCAGAGAAACCCTCGGCTTCGCATTCCACCTAGGACCTCCTGCCTGAAGTCACCGTGCCTCCCAGAGAGAGTCGGCTTGCGTTCTTACTGCCATGTAAGTCCCCTTCCTCCTGTGGCACTGCAGGCTTTGAATAGCCACAGGCCCGAAGGAGCAGCTACGGCGTTCCTTGGTTGAGGCAGTTCGCTTGATGCAGAACACCTTACTTCGAGAAGTTGATTCAGGGAAGGAAACTCAGGGTGACCTGTGTCTCTGGGCTTGCTAGAAACCACGGGGATGTCTGCTGAGTGCGCCCACGGAAACGGGGGCCTGCTGCAAGTAGCCTTGCTTTCCCATTTGGAAGGCTGCGTTCATGCTGCCTTGAAGCTACCTGACATTCCCTGCTCTCGACAGGCCTGTTAGCCCTGTCAGAGTGCTTCGGGGAACGTTATGAGTCTGCTCTGTCTAAACCAGGTGATTCCATGGCCGCGGCTCTGGCCCGCCTGACAAGCTCTAGAGCTAGAGGGAACCTCAACGTGACAAGTTGCCTCCAGCATAGGCCCCTAGTAGCCGTGCAGAAAGGGAGGCAGGCAGCTGTCTCCATGAGTTCTCAGTCGCTTAGAGGCTTTATTTTCAAGGAAGTACAGTTTGGAGGACTCCTAGGCCTCTCGGGTATGCATCACTTTCCCTCCAAGTTCACCGAGTACCTCCAGACCCCTGTGGGGCGGCTGAGCAACTTCGAGGCCCATTGGTTGACCCCACTCCCCCACCCCCGGAGGCCCTCTGTGCGTGCCGCGCGATGGGCTACACACTGGACGTCCCTCGAGGAGCGCTACATTTCCAGAGCCCTCGAACAGCCTCAGGACAGCATTTCGGGTGAGTCCGACTTTGTCATGGCCCTTGTGTGAGCTGCCATGGGAAAACACTGTGCTTTGAATACTTCGAGGACCTCGTACCTGAAGTCACTCTGCCCGAGGAGAAAGTCAGCATCTTACCATGCCGTGTCGCTCAGGGCACGCCCAGCACGAACACAGGCCTGGAAGTAAGGCCCCGAGTGGCGGTGCAGAAGCGGAGGCGTGCAGCAGTTGCCATGAGGCGGCGGCCTCGGCTCTGGGCACCTTCAACGGCAGCAGGGTTTTCTGGACACCTAGGAGGCTGGCGCGGGCCGCCTGTTCCCGGCAGGAACACTGAGTACCGCCAGGCCCACCTGGGTCTGCTAAGCAACATCCAGGCCCGTAGCCCTTTAGAGGCCCTCTGTGTATGCCGAGCGTAGGGAAACGCGCGGCACTCTCCTTGGGAGCAGCTAAGGTCCTCAGCACTCGCACACGTTCACGGACACCGTTCTGGCACGTCCCACAGGGCGTCGAAGTCTTACGCATTACCCCAGGCTGAGCTGAACTCAGAGAAACCCTCGGCTTCGCATTCCACCTAGGACCTCCTGCCTGAAGTCACCGTGCCTCCCAGAGAGAGTCGGCTTGCGTTCTTACTGCCATGTAAGTCCCCTTCCTCCTGTGGCACTGCAGGCTTTGAATAGCCACAGGCCCAGAGGAGCAGCTACGCCGTTCCTTGGTTGAGGCAGTTCGCTTGATGCAGAACACCCTACTTCGAGAAGTTGATTCAGGGAAGGAAACTCAGGGTGACCTGTGTCTCTTTGGGCTTGTTAGATACCACGGGGATGTCTGCTGAGTGCGCGCACGGAAACATGGGCCTGCTGCAAGTAGCCTTGCTTTCCCGTTTGGAAGGCTGCGTTCATGCTACCTTGAAGCTACGTGACATTCCCTGCTCTCGACAGGCCTGTTAGCCCTGTCACAGTGCTACGGGGAACGTTATGAGTCTGCTCTGTCTAAACCAGGTGCTTCCATGGCCGCGGCTCTGGTCCGCCTGACAAGCTCTAGAGCTAGAGGGAACCTCAACGTGACAAGTTGCCTCCAGCGTAGGCCCCTAGTAGCCGTGCAGAAAGGGAGGCAGGCAGCTGTCTCCATGAGTTCTCAGTCGCTTAGAGGCTTTATTTTAAAGGAAATAGTACACTTTGGAGGACTCCTAGGCCTCTCGGGTATGCATCACTTTCCCTCCAAGTTCACCGAGTACCTCCAGACCCCTGTGGGGCGGCTGAGCAACTTCGAGGCCCATTGGTTGACCCCACTCCCCCACCCCCGGAGGCCCTCTGTGCGTGCCGCGCGATGGGCTACACACTGGACGTCCCTCGAGGAGCGCTACATTTCCAGAGCCCTCGAACAGCCTCAGGACAGCATTTCGGGTGAGTCCGACTTTGTCATGGCCCTTGTGTGAGCTGCCATGGGAAAACACTGTGCTTTGAATACTTCGAGGACCTCGTACCTGAAGTCATTCTGCCCGAGGAGAAAGTCAGCATCTTACCATGCCGTGTCGCTAAGGGCACGCCCAGCACGAACACAGGCCTGGAAGTAAGGCCCCGAGTGGCGGTGCAGAAGCGGAGGCGTGCAGCAGTTGCCATGAGGCGGCGGCCTCGGCTCTGGGCACCTTCAACGGCAGCAGGGTTTTCTGGACACCTAGGAGGCTGGCGCGGGCCCCCTGTTCCCGGCAGGAACACTGAGTACCGCCAGGCCCACCTGGGTCTGCTAAGCAACATCCAGGCCCGTAGCCCTTTAGAGGCCCTCTGTGTATGCCGAGCGTAGGGAAACGCGCTGCACTCTCCTTGGGAGCAGCTTAAGGTCCTCAGCACTCGCACACATTCACGGACACCGTTCTGGCACGTCCCACAGGGCGTCAAAGTCTTACGCATTACCCCAGGCTGAGCTGAACTCCGAGAAACACTCGGCTTCGCATTCCACCTAGGACCTCCTGCCTGAAGTCACCGTGCCTCCCAGAGAGAGTCGGCTTGCGTTCTTACTGCCACGTAAGTCCCCTTCCTCCTGTGGCACTGCAGGCTTTGAACAGGCACAGGCCCAGAAGAGCAGCTACGGCGTTCCTTGGTTGAGGCAGTTCGCTTGATGCAGAACACCCTACTTCGAGACGTTGATTTAGGGAAGGAAACTCAGTGTGACCTGTGTCTCTGGGCTTGCTAGAAACCACGGGGATGTCTGCTGAGTGCGCCCACGGAAACGGGGGCCTGCTGCAAGTAGCCTTGCTTTCCCGTTTGGAAGGCTGCGTTCATGCTGCCTTGAAGCTACGTGACATTCCCTGCTTTCGACAGGCCTGTTAGCCCTGTCAGAGTGCTTCGGGGAACGTTATGAGTCTGCTCTGTCTAAACCAGGTGCTTCCATGGCCGCGGCTCTGGTCCGCCTGACAAGCTCTAGAGCTAGAGGGAACCTCAACGTGACAAGTTGCCTCCAGCGTAGGCCCCTAGTAGCCGTGCAGAAAGGGAGGCAGGCAGCTGTCTCCATGAGTTCTCAGTCGCTTAGAGGCTTTATTTTAAAGGAAGTAGTACACTTTGGAGGACTCCTAGGCCTCTCGGGTATGCATCACTTTCCCTCCAAGTTCACCGAGTACCTCCAGACCCCTGTGGGGCGGCTGAGCAACTTCGAGGCCCATTGGTTGACCCCACTCCCCCACCCCCGGAGGCCCTCTGTGCGTGCCGCGCGATGGGCTACACACTGGACGTCCCTCGAGGAGCGCTACATTTCCAGAGCCCTCGAACAGCCTCAGGACAGCATTTCGGGTGAGTCCGACTTTGTCATGGCCCTTGTGTGAGCTGCCATGGGAAAACACTGTGCTTTGAATACTTCGAGGACCTCGTACCTGAAGTCACTCTGCCCGAGGAGAAAGTCAGCATCTTACCATGCCGTGTCGCTAAGGGCACGCCCAGCACGAACACAGGCCTGGAAGTAAGGCCCCGAGTGGCGGTGCAGAAGCGGAGGCGTGCAGCAGTTGCCATGAGGCGGCGGCCTCGGCTCTGGGCACCTTCAACGGCAGCAGGGTTTTCTGGACACCTAGGAGGCTGGCGCGGGCCCCCTGTTCCCGGCAGGAACACTGAGTACCGCCAGGCCCACCTGGGTCTGCTAAGCAACATCCAGGCCCGTAGCCCTTTAGAGGCCCTCTGTGTATGCCGAGCGTAGGGAAACGCGCTGCACTCTCCTTGGGAGCAGCTTAAGGTCCTCAGCACTCGCACACATTCACGGACACCGTTCGGGCACGTCCCACAGGGCGTCAAAGTCTTACGCATTACCCCAGGCTGAGCTGAACTCAGAGAAACCCTCGGCTTCGCATTCCACCTAGGACCTCCTGCCTGAAGTCACCGTGCCTCCCAGAGAGAGTCGGCTTGCGTTCTTACTGCCACGTAAGTCCCCTTCCTCCTGTGGCACTGCAGGCTTTGAACAGGCACAGGCCCAGAAGAGCAGCTACGGCGTTCCTTGGTTGAGGCAGTTCGCTTGATGCAGAACACCCTACTTCGAGACGTTGATTTAGGGAAGGAAACTCAGGGTGACCTGTGTCTCTGGGCTTGCTAGAAACCACGGGGATTTCTGCTGAGTGCGCCCACGGAAACGGGGGCCTGCTGCAAGTAGCCTTGCTTTCCCGTTTGGAAGGCTGCGTTCATGCTGCCTTGAAGCTACCTGACATTCCCTGCTCTCGACAGGCCTGTTAGCCCTGTCAGAGTGCTTCGGGGAACGTTATGAGTCTGGTCTGTCTAAACCAGGTGCTTCCATGGCCGCGGCTCTGGTCCGCCTGACAAGCTATAGAGCTAGAGGAAATCTCAACGTGACAAGTTGCCTCCAGCATAGGCCCCTCGTAGCCGTGCAGAAAGGGAGGCAGGCAGCTGTCTCCATCAGTTCTCAGTCGCTTACAGGTTTTATTTTAATGGAAGTAGTACACTTTGGAGGACTCCTAGGCCTCTCGGGTATGCATCACTTTCCCTCCAAGTTCACCGAGTACCTCCAGACCCCTGTGGGGCGGCTGAGCATCTTCGAGGCCCATTGGTTGACCCCACTGCCCCACCCCCGGAGGCCCTCTGTGCGTGCCGCGCGATGGGCTACACACTGGACGTCCCTCGAGGAGCGCTACATTTCCAGAGCCCTCGAACAGCCTCAGGACAGCATTTCGGGTGAGTCCGACTTTGTCATGGCCCTTGTGTGAGCTGCCATGGGAAAACACTGTGCTTTGAATACTTCGAGGACCTCGTACCTGAAGTCACTCTGCCCGAGGAGAAAGTCAGCATCTTACCATGCCGTGTCGCTAAGGGCACGCCCAGCACGAACACAGGCCTGGAAGTAAGGCCCCGAGTGGCGGTGCAGAAGCGGAGGCGTGCAGCAGTTGCCATGAGGCGGCGGCCTCGGCTCTGGGCACCTTCAACGGCAGCAGGGTTTTCTGGACACCTAGGAGGCTGGCGCGGGCCCCCTGTTCCCGGCAGGAACACTGAGTACCGCCAGGCCCACCTGGGTCTGCTAAGCAACATCCAGGCCCGTAGCCCTTTAGAGGCCCTCTGTGTATGCCGAGCGTAGGGAAACGCGCTGCACTCTCCTTGGGAGCAGCTTAAGGTCCTCAGCACTCGCACACGTTCACGGACACCGTTCTGGCACGTCCCACAGGGGGTCGAAATCTTACGCATTACCCCAGGCTGAGCTGAACTCCGAGAAACCCTCGGCTTCGCATTCCACCTAGGACCTCCTGCCTGAAGTCACCGTGCCTCCCAGAGAGAGTCGGCTTGCGTTCTTACTGCCATGTAAGTACCTTTCCTCCTGTGGCACTGCAGGCTTTGAATAGCCACAGACCCAGAGGAGCAGCTACGGCGTTCCTTGGTTGAGGCAGTTCGCTTGATGCAGAACACCTTACTTCGAGAAGTTGATTCAGGGAAGGAAACTCAGGGTGACCTGTGTCTCTTTGGGCTTGCTAGAAACCACGGGGATGTCTGCTGAGTGCGACCACGGAAAGTGGGGCCTGCTGCAAGTAGCCTTGCTTTCCCGTTTGGAAGGCTGCGTTCATGCTGCCTTGAAGCTATCTGACATTCCCTGCTCTCGACAGGCCTGTTAGCCCTGTCACAGTGCTTCGGGGAGCGTTATGAGTCTGCTCTGTCTAAACCAGGTGCTTCCATGGCCGCGGCTCTGGTCCGCCTGACAAGCTCTAGAGCTAGAGGGAACCTCAACGTGACAAGTTGCCTCCAGCGTAGGCCCCTAGTAGCCGTGCAGAAAGGGAGGCAGGCAGCTGTCTCCATGAGTTCTCAGTCGCTTAGAGGCTTTATTTTAAAGGAAGTAGTACACTTTGGAGGACTCCTAGGCCTCTCGGGTATGCATCACTTTCCCTCCAAGTTCACCGAGTACCTCCAGACCCCTGTGGGGCGGCTGAGCAACTTCGAGGCCCATTGGTTGACCCTCCCACCCCCACCCCCGAGGCCCTCTGTGCGTGCCGCCCGATGGGCTACATACTGGACGTCCTTCGAGGAGCGCTACATTTCCAGAGCCCTCGAACAGCCTCAGGAC
Source organism: Leucopleurus acutus (assembly GCF_964270905.1). NCBI lineage: Eukaryota > Metazoa > Chordata > Mammalia > Artiodactyla > Delphinidae > Leucopleurus > Leucopleurus acutus. The sequence goes on along the minus strand of NC_139152.1, from coordinate 30,176,416 downwards.
AGCATTTCGGGTGAGTCCGACTTTGTCATGGCCCTTGTGTGAGCTGCCATGGGAAAACACTGTGCTTTGAATACTTCGAGGACCTCGTACCTGAAGTCACTCTGCCCGAGGAGAAAGTCAGCATCTTACCATGCCGTGTCGCTAAGGGCACGCCAGCACGAACACAGGCCTGGAAGTAAGGCCCCGAGTGGCGGTGCATAAGCGGAGGCGTGCAGCAGTTGCCATGAGGCGGCGGCCTCGGCTCTGGGCAACTTCAACGGCAGCAGGGTTTTCTGGACACCTAGGAGGCTGGCGCGGGCCCCCTGTTCCCGGCAGGAACACTGGGTACCGCCAGGCCCACCTGGGTCTGCTAAGCAACATCCAGGCCCGTAGCCCTTTAGAGGCCCTCTGTGTATGCCGAGCGTAGGGAAACGCGCTGCACTCTCCTTGGGAGCAGCTTAAGGTCCTCAGCACTCGCACACGTTCACGGACACCGTTCTGGCACGTCCCACAGGGCGTCGAAGTCTTACGCATTACCCCAGGCTGAGCTGAACTCAGAGAAACCCTCGGCTTCGCATTCCACCTAGGACCTCCTGCCTGAAGTCACCGTGCCTCCCAGAGAGAGTCGGCTTGCGTTCTTACTGCCATGTAAGTCCCCTTCGTCCTGTGGCACTGCAGGCTTTGAATAGCCACAGGCCCAGAGGAGCAGCTACGCCGTTCCTTGGTTGAGGCAGTTCGCTTGATGCAGAACACCCTACTTTGAGACGTTGATTCAGGGAAGGAAACTCAGGGTGACCTGTGTCTCTGGGCTTGCTAGAAACCACGGGGATGTCTGCTGAGTGCGCCCACGGAAACGGGGGCCTGCTGCAAGTAGCCTTGCTTTCCCGTTTGGAAGGCTGCGTTCATGCTGCCTTGAAGCTATCTGACATTCCCTGCTCTCGACAGGCCTGTTAGCCCTGTCAGAGTGCTTCGGGGAACGTTATGAGTCTGCTCTGTCTAAACCAGGTGCTTCCATGGCCGCGGCTCTGGTCCGCCTGACAAGCTCTAGAGCTAGAGGGAACCTCAACGTGACAAGTTGCCTCCAGCGTAGGCCCCTAGTAGCCGTGCAGAAAGGGAGGCAGGCAGCTGTCTCCATGAGTTCTCAGTCGCTTAGAGGCTTTATTTTAAAGGAAGTAGTACACTTTGGAGGACTCCTAGGCCTCTCGGGTATGCATCACTTTCCCTCCAAGTTCACCGAGTACCTCCAGATCCCTGTGGGGCGGCTGAGCAACTTCGAGGCCCATTGGTTGACCCCACTCCCCCACCCCCGGAGGCCCTCTGTGCGTGCCGCGCGATGGGCTACACACTGGACGTCCCTCGAGGAGCGCTACATTTCCAGAGCCCTCGAACAGCCTCAGGACAGCATTTCGGGTGAGTCCGACTTTGTCATGGCCCTTGTGTGAGCTGCCATGGGAAAACACTGTGCTTTGAATACTTCGAGGACCTCGTACCTGAAGTCACTCTGCCCGAGGAGAAAGTCAGCATCTTACCATGCCGTGTCGCTAAGGGCACGCCCAGCACGAACACAGGCCTGGAAGTAAGGCCCCGAGTGGCGGTGCAGAAGCGGAGGCGTGCAGCAGTTGCCATGAGGCGGCGGCCTCGGCTCTGGGCACCTTCAACGGCAGCAGGGTTTTCTGGACACCTAGGAGGCTGGCGCGGGCCCCCTGTTCCCGGCAGGAACACTGGGTACCGCCAGGCCCACCTGGGTCTGCTAAGCAACATCCAGGCCCGTAGCCCTTTAGAGGCCCTCTGTGTATGCCGAGCGTAGGGAAACGCGCTGCACTCTCCTTGGGAGAAGCTTAAGGTCCTCAGCACTCGCACACGTTCACGGACACCGTTCTGGCACGTCCCACAGGGCGTCGAAGTCTTACGCATTACCCCAGGCTGAGCTGAACTCAGAGAAACCCTCGGCTTCGCATTCCACCTAGGACCTCCTGCCTGAAGTCACCGTGCCTCCCAGAGAGAGTCGGCTTGCGTTCTTACTGCCATGTAAGTCCCCTTCGTCCTGAGGCACTGCAGGCTTTGAATAGCCACAGGCCCAGAGGAGCAGCTACGCCGTTCCTTGGTTGAGGCAGTTCGCTTGATGCAGAACACCCTACTTTGAGACGTTGATTCAGGGAAGGAAACTCAGGGTGACCTGTGTCTCTGGGCTTGCTAGAAACCACGGGGATGTCTGCTGAGTGCGCCCACGGAAACGGGGGCCTGCTGCAGGTAGCCTTGCTTTCCCGTTTGGAAGGCTGCGTTCATGCTGCCTTGAAGCTACCTGACATTCCCTGCTCTCGACAGACCTGTTAGCCCTGTCAGAGTGCTTCTGGGAACGTTATGAGTCTGCTCTGTCTAAACCAGGTGCTTCCATGGCCGCGGCTCTGGTCCGCCTGACAAGCTCTAGAGCTAGAGGGAACCTCAACATGACAAGTTGCCTCCAGCGTAGGCCCCTAGTAGCCGTGCAGAAAGGGAGGCAGGCAGCTGTCTCCATGAGTTCTCAGTCGCTTAGAGGCTTTATTTTAAAGGAAGTAGTACACTTTGGAGGACTCCTAGGCCTCTCGGGTATGCATCACTTTCCCTCCAAGTTCACCGAGTACCTCCAGATCCCTGTGGGGCGGCTGAGCAACTTCGAGGCCCATTGGTTGACCCCACTCCCCCACCCCCGGAAGCCCTCTGTGAGTGCCGCGCGATGGGCTACACACTGGACGTCCCTCGAGGAGTGCTACATTTCCAGAGCCCTCGAACAGCCTCAGGACAGCATTTCGGGTGAGTCCGACTTTGTCATGGCCCTTGTGTGAGCTGCCATGGGAAAACACTGTGCTTTGAATACTTCGAGGACCTCGTACCTGAAGTCACTCTGCCCGAGGAGAAAGTCAGCATCTTACCATGCCGTGTCGCTAAGGGCACGCCCAGCACGAACACAGGCCTGGAAGTAAGGCCCCGAGTGGCGGTGCAGAAGCGGAGGCGTGAAGCAGTTTCCATGAGACGGCTGCCTCGGTTCTGGGCAACTTCAACGGCAGCAGGGTTTTCTGGACACCTAGGAGGCTGGCGCGGGCCCCCTGTTCCCTGCAGGAACACTGGGTACCGCCAGGCCCACCTGGGTCTGCTAAGCAACATCCAGGCCCGTAGCCCTTTAGAGCCCCTCTGTGTATGCCGAGCGTAGGGAAACGCGCTGCACTCTCCTTGGGAGCAGCTTAAGGTCCTCAGCACTCGCACACGTTCACGGACACCGTTCTGGCACGTCCCACAGGGCGTCGAAGTCTTACGCATTACCCCAGGCTGAGCTGAACTCAGAGAAACCCTCGGCTTCGCATTCCACCTAGGACCTCCTGCCTGAAGTCACCGTGCCTCCCAGAGAGAGTCGGCTTGCGTTCTTACTGCCATGTAAGTCCCCTTCTTCCTGTGGCACTGCAGGCTTTGAATCGCCACAGGCCCAGAGGAGCAGCTACGCCGTTCCTTGGTTGAGGCAGTTCGCTTGATGCAGAACACCCTACTTTGAGACGTTGATTCAGGGAAGGAAACTCAGGGTGACCTGTGTCTCTGGGCTTGCTAGAAACCACGGGGATGTCTGCTGAGTGCGCCCACGGAAACGGGGGCCTGCTGCAAGTAGCCTTGCTTTCCCGTTTGGAAGGCTGCGTTCATGCTGCCTTGAAGCTACCTGACATTCCCTGCTCTCGACAGGCCTGTTAGCCCTGTCAGAGTGCTTCGGGGAACGTTATGAGTCTGCTCTGTCTAAACCAGGTGCTTCCATGGCCGCGGCTCTGGTCCGCCTGACAAGCTCTAGAGCTAGATGAAATCTCAACGTGACAAGTTGCCTCCAGCATAGGCCCCTCGTAGCCGTGCAGAAAGGGAGGCAGGCAGCTGTCTCCATCAGTTCTCAGTCGCTTACAGGTTTTATTTTAATGGAAGTAGTACACTTTGGAGGACTCCTAGGCCTCTCGGGTATGCATCACTTTCCCTCCAAGTTCACCGAGTACCTCCAGACCCCTGTGGGGCGGCTGAGCAACTTCGAGGCCCATTGGTTGACCCCACTCCCCCACCCCCGGAGGCCCTCTGTGCGTGCCGCGCGATGGGCTACACACTGGACGTCCCTCGAGGAGCGCTACATTTCCAGAGCCCTCGAACAGCCTCAGGACAGCATTTCGGGTGAGTCCGACTTTGTCATGGCCCTTGTGTGAGCTGCCATGGGAAAACACTGTGCTTTGAATACTTCGAGGACCTCGTACCTGAAGTCACTCTGCCCGAGGAGAAAGTCAGCATCTTACCATGCCGTGTCGCTAAGGGCACGCCCAGCACGAACACAGGCCTGGAAGTAAGGTCCCGAGTGGCGGTGCAGAAGCGGAGGCGTGCAGCAGTTGCCATGAGGTGGCGGCCTCGGCTCTGGGCACCTTCAACGGCAGCAGGGTTTTCTGGACACCTAGGAGGCTGGCGCGGGCCCCCTGTTCCCGGCAGGAACACTGAGTACCGCCAGGCCCACCTGGGTCTGCTAAGCAACATCCAGGCCCGTAGCCCTTTAGAGGCCCTCTGTGTATGCCGAGCGTAGGGAAACGCGCGGCACTCTCCTTGGGAGCAGCTAAGGTCCTCAGCACTCGCACACGTTCACGGACACCGTTCTGGCACGTCCCACATGGCGTCGAAGTCTTACGCATTACCCCAGGCTGAGCTGAACTCAGAGAAACCCTCGGCTTCGCATTCCACCTAGGACCTCCTGCCTGAAGTCACCGTGCCTCCCAGAGAGAGTCGGCTTGCGTTCTTACTGCCATGTAAGTCCCCTTCCTCCTGTGGCACTGCAGGCTTTGAATAGCCACAGGCCCAGAGGAGCAACTACGGCGTTCCTTGGTTGAGGCAGTTCGCTTGATGCAGAACACCCTACTTAGAGAAGTTGATTCAGCGAAGGAAACTCAGGGTGACCTGTGTCTCTGGGCTTGCTAGAAACCACGGGGATGTCTGCTGAGTGCGCCCACGGAAACGGGGGCCTGCTGCAAGTAGCCTTGCTTTCCCGTTTGGAAGGCTGCGTTCATGCTGCCTTGAAGCTACGTGACATTCCCTGCTTTCGACAGGCCTGTTAGCCCTGTCAGAGTGCTTCGGGGAACGTTATGAGTCTGCTCTGTCTAAACCAGGTGCTTCCATGGCCGCGGCTCTGGTCCGCCTGACAAGCTCTAGAGCTAGAGGGAACCTCAACGTGACAAGTTGCCTCCAGCGTAGGCCCCTAGTAGCCGTGCAGAAAGGGAGGCAGGCAGCTGTCTCCATGAGTTCTCAGTCGCTTAGAGGCTTTATTTTAAAGGAAGTAGTACACTTTGGAGGACTCCTAGGCCTCTCGGGTATGCATCACTTTCCCTCCAAGTTCACCGAGTACCTCCAGACCCCTGTGGGGCGGCTGAGCAACTTCGAGGCCCATTGGTTGACCCCACTCCCCCACCCCCGGAGGCCCTCTGTGCGTGCCGCGCGATGGGCTACACACTGGACGTCCCTCGAGGAGCGCTACATTTCCAGAGCCCTCGAACAGCCTCAGGACAGCATTTCGGGTGAGTCCGACTTTGTCATGGCCCTTGTGTGAGCTGCCATGGGAAAACACTGTGCTTTGAATACTTCGAGGACCTCGTACCTGAAGTCACTCTGCCCGAGGAGAAAGTCAGCATCTTACCATGCCGTGTCGCTAAGGGCACGCCCAGCACGAACACAGGCCTGGAAGTAAGGTCCCGAGTGGCGGTGCAGAAGCGGAGGCGTGCAGCAGTTGCCATGAGGTGGCGGCCTCGGCTCTGGGCACCTTCAACGGCAGCAGGGTTTTCTGGACACCTAGGAGGCTGGCGCGGGCCCCCTGTTCCCGGCAGGAACACTGAGTACCGCCAGGCCCACCTGGGTCTGCTAAGCAACATCCAGGCCCGTAGCCCTTTAGAGGCCCTCTGTGTATGCCGAGCGTAGGGAAACGCGCGGCACTCTCCTTGGGAGCAGCTAAGGTCCTCAGCACTCGCACACGTTCACGGACACCGTTCTGGCACGTCCCACATGGCGTCGAAGTCTTACGCATTACCCCAGGCTGAGCTGAACTCAGAGAAACCCTCGGCTTCGCATTCCACCTAGGACCTCCTGCCTGAAGTCACCGTGCCTCCCAGAGAGAGTCGGCTTGCGTTCTTACTGCCATGTAAGTCCCCTTCCTCCTGTGGCACTGCAGGCTTTGAATAGCCACAGGCCCAGAGGAGCAGCTACGGCGTTCCTTGGTTGAGGCAGTTCGCTTGATGCAGAACACCCTACTTAGAGAAGTTGATTCAGCGAAGGAAACTCAGGGTGACCTGTGTCTCTGGGCTTGCTAGAAACCACGGGGATGTCTGCTGAGTGCGCCCACGGAAACGGGGGCCTGCTGCAAGTAGCCTTGCTTTCCCGTTTGGAAGGCTGCGTTCATGCTGCCTTGAAGCTACGTGACATTCCCTGCTTTCGACAGGCCTGTTAGCCCTGTCAGAGTGCTTCGGGGAACGTTATGAGTCTGCTCTGTCTAAACCAGGTGCTTCCATGGCCGCGGCTCTGGTCCGCCTGACAAGCTCTAGAGCTAGAGGGAACCTCAACGTGACAAGTTGCCTCCAGCGTAGGCCCCTAGTAGCCGTGCAGAAAGGGAGGCAGGCAGCTGTCTCCATGAGTTCTCAGTCGCTTAGAGGCTTTATTTTAAAGGAAGTAGTACACTTTGGAGGACTCCTAGGCCTCTCGGGTATGCATCACTTTCCCTCCAAGTTCACCGAGTACCTCCAGACCCCTGTGGGGCGGCTGAGCAACTTCGAGGCCCATTGGTTGACCCCACTCCCCCACCCCCGGAGGCCCTCTGTGCGTGCCGCGCGATGGGCTACACACTGGACGTCCCTCGAGGAGCGCTACATTTCCAGAGCCCTCGAACAGCCTCAGGACAGCATTTCGGGTGAGTCCGACTTTGTCATGGCCCTTGTGTGAGCTGCCATGGGAAAACACTGTGCTTTGAATACTTCGAGGACCTCGTACCTGAAGTCACTCTGCCCGAGGAGAAAGTCAGCATCTTACCATGCCGTGTCGCTAAGGGCACGCCCAGCACGAACACAGGCCTGGAAGTAAGGCCCCGAGTGGCGGTGCAGAAGCGGAGGCATGCAGCAGTTGCCATGAGGCGGCGGCCTCGGCTCTGGGCACCTTCAACGGCAGCAGGGTTTTCTGGACACCTAGGAGGCTGGCGCGGGCCCCCTGTTCCCGGCAGGAACACTGAGTACCGCCAGGCCCACCTGGGTCTGCTAAGCAACATCCAGGCCCGTAGCCCTTTAGAGGCCCTCTGTGTATGCCGAGCGTAGGGAAACGCGCTGCACTCTCCTTGGGAGCAGCTTAAGGTCCTCAGCACTCGCACACATTCACGGACACCGTTCTGGCACGTCCCACAGGGCGTCAAAGTCTTACGCATTACCCCAGGCTGAGCTGAACTCAGAGAAACACTCGGCTTCACATTCCACCTAGGACCTCCTGCCTGAAGTCACCGTGCCTCCCAGAGAGAGTCGGCTTGCGTTCTTACTGCCACGTAAGTCCCCTTCCTCCTGTGGCACTGCAGGCTTTGAACAGGCACAGGCCCAGAAGAGCAGCTACGGCGTTCCTTGGTTGAGGCAGTTCGCTTGATGCAGAACACCCTACTTCGAGACGTTGATTTAGGGAAGGAAACTCAGGGTGACCTGTGTCTCTGGGCTTGCTAGAAACCACGGGGATGTCTGCTGAGTGCGCCCACGGAAACGGGGGCCTGCTGCAAGTAGCCTTGCTTTCCCATTTGGAAGGCTGCGTTCATGCTGCCTTGAAGCTACCTGACACTCCCTGCTCTCGACAGGCCTGTTAGCCCTGTCAGAGTGCTTCGGGGAACGTTATGAGTCTGCTCTGTCTAAACCAGGTGCTTCCATGGCCGCGGCTCTGGTCCGCCTGACAAGCTATAGAGCTAGAGGAAATCTCAACGTGACAAGTTGCCTCCAGCATAGGCCCCTCGTAGCCGTGCAGAAAGGGAGGCAGGCAGCTGTCTCCATCAGTTCTCAGTCGCTTACAGGTTTGATTTTAATGGAAGTAGTACACTTTGGAGGACTCCTAGGCCTCTCGGGTATGCATCACTTTCCCTCCAAGTTCACCGAGTACCTCCAGACCCCTGTGGGGCGGCTGAGCATCTTCGAGGCCCATTGGTTGACCCCACTGCCCCACCCCCGGAGGCCCTCTGTGCGTGCCGCGCGATGGGCTACACACTGGACGTCCCTCGAGGAGCGCTACATTTCCAGAGCCCTCGAACAGCCTCAGGACAGCATTTCGGGTGAGTCCGACTTTGTCATGGCCCTTGTGTGAGCTGCCATGGGAAAACACTGTGCTTTGAATACTTCGAGGACCTCGTACCTGAAGTCACTCTGCCCGAGGAGAAAGTCAGCATCTTACCATGCCGTGTCGCTAAGGGCACGCCCAGCACGAACACAGGCCTGGAAGTAAGGCCCCGAGTGGCGGTGCAGAAGCGGAGGCGTGCAGCAGTTGCCATGAGGCGGCGGCCTCGGCTCTGGGCACCTTCAACGGCAGCAGGGTTTTCTGGACACCTAGGAGGCTGGCGCGGGCCCCCTGTTCCCGGCAGGAACACTGAGTACCGCCAGGCCCACCTGGGTCTGCTAAGCAACATCCAGGCCCGTAGCCCTTTAGAGGCCCTCTGTGTATGCCGAGCGTAGGGAAACGCGCTGCACTCTCCTTGGGAGCAGCTTAAGGTCCTCAGCACTCGCACACGTTCACGGACACCGTTCTGGCACGTCCCACAGGGGGTCGAAATCTTACGCATTACCCCAGGCTGAGCTGAACTCCGAGAAACCCTCGGCTTCGCATTCCACCTAGGACCTCCTGCCTGAAGTCACCGTGCCTCCCAGAGAGAGTCGGCTTGCGTTCTTACTGCCATGTAAGTACCTTTCCTCCTGTGGCACTGCAGGCTTTGAATAGCCACAGGCCCAGAGGAGCAGCTACGGCGTTCCTTGGTTGAGGCAGTTCGCTTGATGCAGAACACCTTACTTCGAGAAGTTGATTCAGGGAAGGAAACTCAGGGTGACCTGTGTCTCTTTGGGCTTGCTAGAAACCACGGGGATGTCTGCTGAGTGCGACCACGGAAAGTGGGGCCTGCTGCAAGTAGCCTTGCTTTCCCGTTTGGAAGGCTGCGTTCATGCTGCCTTGAAGCTATCTGACATTCCCTGCTCTCGACAGGCCTGTTAGCCCTGTCACAGTGCTTCGGGGAGCGTTATGAGTCTGCTCTGTCTAAACCAGGTGCTTCCATGGCCGCGGCTCTGGTCCGCCTGACAAGCTCTAGAGCTAGAGGGAACCTCAACGTGACAAGTTGCCTCCAGCGTAGGCCCCTAGTAGCCGTGCAGAAAGGGAGGCAGGCAGCTGTCTCCATGAGTTCTCAGTCGCTTAGAGGCTTTATTTTAAAGGAAGTAGTACACTTTGGAGGACTCCTAGGCCTCTCGGGTATGCATCACTTTCCCTCCAAGTTCACCGAGTACCTCCAGACCCCTGTGGGGCGGCTGAGCAACTTCGAGGCCCATTGGTTGACCCTCCCACCCCCACCCCCGAGGCCCTCTGTGCGTGCCGCGCGATGGGCTACATACTGGACGTCCTTCGAGGAGCGCTACATTTCCAGAGCCCTCGAACAGCCTCAGGACAGCATTTCGGGTGAGTCCGACTTTGTCATGGCCCTTGTGTGAGCTGCCATGGGAAAACACTGTGCTTTGAATACTTCGAGGACCTCGTACCTGAAGTCACTCTGCCCGAGGAGAAAGTCAGCATCTTACCATGCCGTGTCGCTAAGGGCACGCCCAGCACGAACACAGGCCTGGAAGTAAGGCCCCGAGTGGCGGTGCATAAGCGGAGGCGTGCAGCAGTTGCCATGAGGCGGCGGCTTCGGCTCTGGGCAACTTCAACGGCAGCAGGGTTTTCTGGACACCTAGGAGGCTGGCGCGGGCCCCCTGTTCCCGGCAGGAACACTGAGTACCGCCAGGCCCACCTGGGTCTGCTAAGCAACATCCAGGCCCGTAGCCCTTTAGAGGCCCTCTGTGTATGCCGAGCGTAGGGAAACGCGCTGCACTCTCCTTGGGAGCAGCTTAAGGTCCTCAGCACTCGCACACGTTCACGGACACCGTTCTGGCACGTCCCACAGGGCGTCGAAGTCTTACGCATTACCCCAGGCTGAGCTGAACTCAGAGAAACCCTCGGCTTCGCATTCCACCTAGGACCTCCTGCCTGAAGTCACCGTGCCTCCCAGAGAGAGTCGGCTTGCGTTCTTACTGCCATGTAAGTCCCCTTCGTCCTGTGGCACTGCAGGCTTTGAATAGCCACAGGCCCAGAGGAGCAGCTACGCCGTTCCTTGGTTGAGGCAGTTCGCTTGATGCAGAACACCCTACTTTGAGACGTTGATTCAGGGAAGGAAACTCAGGGTGACCTGTGTCTCTGGGCTTGCTAGAAACCACGGGGATGTCTGCTGAGTGCGCCCACGGAAACGGGGGCCTGCTGCAAGTAGCCTTGCTTTCCCGTTTGGAAGGCTGCGTTCATGCTGCCTTGAAGCTACCTGACATTCCCTGCTCTCGACAGGCCTGTTAGCCCTGTCAGAGTGCTTCGGGGAACGTTATGAGTCTGCTCTGTCTAAACCAGGTGCTTCCATGGCCGCGGCTCTGGTCCGCCTGACAAGCTCTAGAGCTAGAGGGAACCTCAACGTGACAAGTTGCCTCCAGCGTAGGCCCCTAGTAGCCGTGCAGAAAGGGAGGCAGGCAGCTGTCTCCATCAGTTCTCAGTCGCTTACAGGTTTTATTTTAATGGAAGTAGTACACTTTGGAGGACTCCTAGGCCTCTCGGGTATGCATCACTTTCCCTCCAAGTTCACCGAGTACCTCCAGACCCCTGTGGGGCGGCTGAGCAACTTCGAGGCCCATTGGTTGACCCCACTCCCCCACCCCCGGAGGCCCTCTGTGCGTGCCGCGCGATGGGCTACACACTGGACGTCCCTCGAGGAGCGCTACATTTCCAGAGCCCTCGAACAGCCTCAGGACAGCATTTCGGGTGAGTCCGACTTTGTCATGGCCCTTGTGTGAGCTGCCATGGGAAAACACTGTGCTTTGAATACTTCGAGGACCTCGTACCTGAAGTCACTCTGCCCGAGGAGAAAGTCAGCATCTTACCATGCCGTGTCGCTAAGGGCACGCCCAGCACGAACACAGGCCTGGAAGTAAGGCCCCGAGTGGCGGTGCATAAGCGGAGGCGTGCAGCAGTTGCCATGAGGCGGCGGCCTCGGCTCTGGGCAACTTCAACGGCAGCAGGGTTTTCTGGACACCTAGGAGGCTGGCGCGGGCCCCCTGTTCCCGGCAGGAACACTGGGTACCGCCAGGCCCACCTGGGTCTGCTAAGCAACATCCAGGCCCGTAGCCCTTTAGAGGCCCTCTGTGTATGCCGAGCGTAGGGAAACGCGCTGCACTCTCCTTGGGAGCAGCTTAAGGTCCTCAGCACTCGCACACGTTCACGGACACCGTTCTGGCACGTCCCACAGGGCGTCGAAGTCTTACGCATTACCCCAGGCTGAGCTGAACTCAGAGAAACCCTCGGCTTCGCATTCCACCTAGGACCTCCTGCCTGAAGTCACCGTGCCTCCCAGAGAGAGTCGGCTTGCGTTCGTACTGCCATGTAAGTCCCCTTCGTCCTGTGGCACTGCAGGCTTTGAATAGCCACAGGCCCAGAGGAGCAGCTACGCCGTTCCTTGGTTGAGGCAGTTCGCTTGATGCAGAACACCCTACTTTGAGACGTTGATTCAGGGAAGGAAACTCAGGGTGACCTGTGTCTCTGGGCTTGCTAGAAACCACGGGGATGTCTGCTGAGTGCGCCCACGGAAACGGGGGCCTGCTGCAAGTAGCCTTGCTTTCCCGTTTGGAAGGCTGCGTTCATGCTGCCTTGAAGCTACCTGACATTCCCTGCTCTCGACAGGCCTGTTAGCCCTGTCAGAGTGCTTCGGGGAACGTTATGAGTCTGCTCTGTCTAAACCAGGTGCTTCCATGGCCGCGGCTCTGGTCCGCCTGACAAGCTCTAGAGCTAGAGGGAACCTCAACGTGACAAGTTGCCTCCAGCGTAGGCCCCTAGTAGCCGTGCAGAAAGGGAGGCAGGCAGCTGTCTCCATGAGTTCTCAGTCGCTTAGAGGCTTTATTTTAAAGGAAGTAGTACACTTTGGAGGACTCCTAGGCCTCTCGGGTATGCATCACTTTCCCTCCAAGTTCACCGAGTACCTCCAGATCCCTGTGGGGCGGCTGAGCAACTTCGAGGCCCATTGGTTGACCCCACTCCCCCACCCCCGGAGGCCCTCTGTGCGTGCCACGCGATGGGCTACACACTGGACGTCCCTCGAGGAGCGCTACATTTCCAGAGCCCTCGAACAGCCTCAGGACAGCATTTCGGGTGAGTCCGACTTTGTCATGGCCCTTGTGTGAGCTGCCATGGGAAAACACTGTGCTTTGAATACTTCGAGGACCTCGTACCTGAAGTCACTCTGCCCGAGGAGAAAGTCAGCATCTTACCATGCCGTGTCGCTAAGGGCACGCCCAGCACGAACACAGGCCTGGAAGTAAGGCCCCGAGTGGTGGTGCAGAAGCGGAGGCGTGCAGCAGTTGCCATGAGGCGGCGGCCTCGGCTCTGGGCACCTTCAACGGCAGCAGGGTTTTCTGGACACCTAGGAGGCTGTCGCGGGCCCCCTTTTCCCGGCAGGAACACTGAGTACCGCCAGGCCCACCTGGGTCTGCTAAGCAACATCCAGGCCCGTAGCCCTTTAGAGGCCCTCTGTGTATGCCGAGCATAGCGAAACGCGCTGCACTCTCCTTGGGAGCAGCTTAAGGTCCTCAGCACTCACACACATTCACGGACACCGTTCTGGCACGTCCCACATGGCGTCGAAGTCTTACGCATTACCCCAGGCTGAGCTGAACTCAGAGAAACCCTCGGCTTCGCATTCCACCTAGGACCTCCTGCCTGAAGGCACCGTGTCTCCCAGAGAGAGTCGGCTTGCGTTCTTACTGCCACGTAAGTCCCCTTCCTCCTGTGGCACTGCAGGCTTTGAACAGGCACAGGCCCAGAGGAGCAGCTACGGCGTTCCTTGGTTGAGGCAGTTCGCTTGATGCAGAACACCCTACTTCGAGACGTTGATTTAGGGAAGGAAACTCAGGGTGACCTGTGTCTCTGGGCTTGCTAGAAACCACGGGGATGTCTGCTGAGTGCGCCCACGGAAACGGGGGCCTGCTGCAAGTAGCCTTGCTTTCCCGTTTGGAAGGCTGCGTTCATGCTGCCTTGAAGCTACCTGACATTCCCTGCTCTCGACAGGCCTGTTAGCCCTGTCAGAGTGCTTCGGGGAACGTTATGAGTCTGCTCTGTCTAAACCAGGTGCTTCCATGGCCGCGGCTCTGGTCCGCCTGACAAGCTCTAGAGCTAGAGGAAATCTCAACGTGACAAGTTGCCTCCAGCATAGGCCCCTCGTAGCCGTGCAGAAAGGGAGGCAGGCAGCTGTCTCCATCAGTTCTCAGTCGCTTACAGGTTTTATTTTAATGGAAGTAGTACACTTTGGAGGACTCCTAGGCCTCTCGGGTATGCATCACTTTCCCTCCAAGTTCACCGAGTACCTCCAGACCCCTGTGGGGCGGCTGAGCAACTTCGAGGCCCATTGGTTGACCCCACTCCCCCACCCCCGGAGGCCCTCTGTGCGTGCCGCGCGATGGGCTACACACTGGACGTCCCTCGAGGAGCGCTACATTTCCAGAGCCCTCGAACAGCCTCAGGACAGCATTTCGGGTGAGTCCGACTTTGTCATGGCCCTTGTGTGAGCTGCCATGGGAAAACACTGTGCTTTGAATACTTCGAGGACCTCGTACCTGAAGTCACTCTGCCCGAGGAGAAAGTCAGCATCTTACCATGCCGTGTCGCTAAGGGCACGCCCAGCACGAACACAGGCCTGGAAGTAAGGTCCCGAGTGGCGGTGCAGAAGCGGAGGCGTGCAGCAGTTGCCATGAGGTGGCGGCCTCGGCTCTGGGCACCTTCAACGGCAGCAGGGTTTTCTGGACACCTAGGAGGCTGGCGCGGGCCCCCTGTTCCCGGCAGGAACACTGAGTACCGCCAGGCCCACCTGGGTCTGCTAAGCAACATCCAGGCCCGTAGCCCTTTAGAGGCCCTCTGTGTATGCCGAGCGTAGGGAAACGCGCGGCACTCTCCTTGGGAGCAGCTAAGGTCCTCAGCACTCGCACACGTTCACGGACACCGTTCTGGCACGTCCCACATGGCGTCGAAGTCTTACGCATTACCCCAGGCTGAGCTGAACTCAGAGAAACACTCGGCTTCGCATTCCACCTAGGACCTCCTGCCTGAAGTCACCGTGCCTCCCAGAGAGAGTCGGCTTGCGTTCTTACTGCCATGTAAGTCCCCTTCCTCCTGTGGCACTGCAGGCTTTGAATAGCCACAGGCCCAGAGGAGCAGCTACGGCGTTCCTTGGTTGAGGCAGTTCGCTTGATGCAGAACACCCTACTTAGAGAAGTTGATTCAGCGAAGGAAACTCAGGGTGACCTGTGTCTCCTTGGGCTTGCTAGAAACCACGGGGATGTCTGCTGAGTGCGCCCACGGAAACGGGGGCTGCTGCAAGTAGCCTTGCTTTCCCGTTTGGAAGGCTGCGTTCATGCTGCCTTGAAGCTACCTGACATTCCCTGCTCTCGACAGGCCTGTTAGCCCTGTCAGAGTGCTTCGGGGAACGTTATGAGTCTGCTCTGTCTAAACCAGGTGCTTCCATGGCCGCGGCTCTGGTCCGCCTGACAAGCTCTAGAGCTAGAGGGAACCTCAACGTGACAAGTTGCCTCCAGCGTAGGCCCCTAGTAGCCGTGCAGAAAGGGAGGCAGGCAGCTTTCTCCATGAGTTCTCAGTCGCTTAGAGGCTTTATTTTAAAGGAAGTAGTACACTTTGGAGGACTCCTAGGCCTCTCGGGTATGCATCACTTTCCCTCCAAGTTCACCGAGTACCTCCAGACCCCTGTGAGGCGGCTGAGCAACTTCGAGGCCCACTGGTTGACCCCACTCCCCCACCCCCGGAGGCCCTCTGTGCGTGCCGCGCGATGGGCTACACACTGGACGTCCCTCGAGGAGCGCTACATTTCCAGAGCCCTCGAACAGCCTCAGGACAGCATTTCGGGTGAGTCCGACTTTGTCATGGCCCTTGTGTGAGCTGCCATGGGAAAACACTGTGCTTTGAATACTTCGAGGACCTCGTACCTGAAGTAACTCTGCCCGAGGAGAAAGTCAGCATCTTACCATGCCGCGTCGCTAAGGGCACGCCCAGCACGAACACAGGCCTGGAAGTAAGGCCCCGAGTGGCGGTGCAGAAGCGGAGGCATGCAGCAGTTGCCATGAGGCGGCGGCCTCGGCTCTGGGCACCTTCAACGGCAGCAGGGTTTTCTGGACACCTAGGAGGCTGGCGCGGGCCCCCTGTTCCCGGCAGGAACACTGAGTACCGCCAGGCCCACCTGGGTCTGCTAAGCAACATCCAGGCCCGTAGCCCTTTAAGGCCCTCTGTGTATGCCGAACGTAGGGAAACGCGCTGCACTCTCCTTGGGAGCAGCTTAAGGTCCTCAGCACTCGCACACGTTCACGGACACCGTTCTGGCACGTCCCACATGGCGTCGAAGTCTTACGCATTACCCCAGGCTGAGCTGAACTCAGAGAAACCCTCGGCTTCGCATTCCACCTAGGACCTCCTGCCTGAAGTCACCGTGCCTCCCAGAGAGAGTCGGCTTGCGTTCTTACTGCCATGTAAGTCCCCTTCCTCCTGTGGCACTGCAGGCTTTGAATAGCCACAGGCCCGAAGGAGCAGCTACGGCGTTCCTTGGTTGAGGCAGTTCGCTTGATGCAGAACACCTTACTTCGAGAAGTTGATTCAGGGAAGGAAACTCAGGGTGACCTGTGTCTCTGGGCTTGCTAGAAACCACGGGGATGTCTGCTGAGTGCGCCCACGGAAACGGGGGCCTGCTGCAAGTAGCCTTGCTTTCCCATTTGGAAGGCTGCGTTCATGCTGCCTTGAAGCTACCTGACATTCCCTGCTCTCGACAGGCCTGTTAGCCCTGTCAGAGTGCTTCGGGGAACGTTATGAGTCTGCTCTGTCTAAACCAGGTGCTTCCATGGCCGCGGCTCTGGTCCGCCTGACAAGCTCTAGAGCTAGAGGGAACCTCAACATGACAAGTTGCCTCCAGCGTAGGCCCCTAGTAGCCGTGCAGAAAGGGAGGCAGGCAGCTTTCTCCATGAGTTCTCAGTCGCTTAGAGGCTTTAATTTAAAGGAAGTAGTACACTTTGGAGGGCTCCTAGGCCTCTCGGGTATGCATCACTTTCCCTCCAAGTTCACCGAGTACCTCCAGACCCCTGTGAGGCGGCTGAGCAACTTCGAGGCCCACTGGTTGACCCCACTCCCCCACCCCCGGAGGCCCTCTGTGCGTGCCGCGCGATGGGCTACACACTGGACGTCCCTCGAGGAGCGCTACATTTCCAGAGCCCTCGAACAGCCTCAGGACAGCATTTCGGGTGAGTCCGACTTTGTCATGGCCCTTGTGTGAGCTGCCATGGGAAAACACTGTGCTTTGAATACTTCGAGGACCTCGTACCTGAAGTAACTCTGCCCGAGGAGAAAGTCAGCATCTTACCATGCCGCGTCGCTAAGGGCACGCCCAGCACGAACACAGGCCTGGAAGTAAGGCCCCGAGTGGCGGTGCAGAAGCGGAGGCATGCAGCAGTTGCCATGAGGCGGCGGCCTCGGCTCTGGGCACCTTCAACGGCAGCAGGGTTTTCTGGACACCTAGGAGGCTGGCGCGGGCCCCCTGTTCCCGGCAGGAACACTGAGTACCGCCAGGCCCACCTGGGTCTGCTAAGCAACATCCAGGCCCGTAGCCCTTTAAGGCCCTCTGTGTATGCCGAACGTAGGGAAACGCGCTGCACTCTCCTTGGGAGCAGCTTAAGGTCCTCAGCACTCGCACACGTTCACGGACACCGTTCTGGCACGTCCCACATGGCGTCGAAGTCTTACGCATTACCCCAGGCTGAGCTGAACTCAGAGAAACCCTCGGCTTCGCATTCCACCTAGGACCTCCTGCCTGAAGTCACCGTGCCTCCCAGAGAGAGTCGGCTTGCGTTCTTACTGCCATGTAAGTCCCCTTCCTCCTGTGGCACTGCAGGCTTTGAATAGCCACAGGCCCGAAGGAGCAGCTACGGCGTTCCTTGGTTGAGGCAGTTCGCTTGATGCAGAACACCTTACTTCGAGAAGTTGATTCAGGGAAGGAAACTCAGGGTGACCTGTGTCTCTGGGCTTGCTAGAAACCACGGGGATGTCTGCTGAGTGCGCCCACGGAAACGGGGGCCTGCTGCAAGTAGCCTTGCTTTCCCATTTGGAAGGCTGCGTTCATGCTGCCTTGAAGCTACCTGACATTCCCTGCTCTCGACAGGCCTGTTAGCCCTGTCAGAGTGCTTCGGGGAACGTTATGAGTCTGCTCTGTCTAAACCAGGTGATTCCATGGCCGCGGCTCTGGCCCGCCTGACAAGCTCTAGAGCTAGAGGGAACCTCAACGTGACAAGTTGCCTCCAGCATAGGCCCCTAGTAGCCGTGCAGAAAGGGAGGCAGGCAGCTGTCTCCATGAGTTCTCAGTCGCTTAGAGGCTTTATTTTAAAGGAAGTACAGTTTGGAGGACTCCTAGGCCTCTCGGGTATGCATCACTTTCCCTCCAAGTTCACCGAGTACCTCCAGACCCCTGTGGGGCGGCTGAGCAACTTCGAGGCCCATTGGTTGACCCCACTCCCCCACCCCCGGAGGCCCTCTGTGCGTGCCGCGCGATGGGCTACACACTGGACGTCCCTCGAGGAGCGCTACATTTCCAGAGCCCTCGAACAGCCTCAGGACAGCATTTCGGGTGAGTCCGACTTTGTCATGGCCCTTGTGTGAGCTGCCATGGGAAAACACTGTGCTTTGAATACTTCGAGGACCTCGTACCTGAAGTCACTCTGCCCGAGGAGAAAGTCAGCATCTTACCATGCCGTGTCGCTCAGGGCACGCCCAGCACGAACACAGGCCTGGAAGTAAGGCCCCGAGTGGCGGTGCAGAAGCGGAGGCGTGCAGCAGTTGCCATGAGGCGGCGGCCTCGGCTCTGGGCACCTTCAACGGCAGCAGGGTTTTCTGGACACCTAGGAGGCTGGCGCGGGCCGCCTGTTCCCGGCAGGAACACTGAGTACCGCCAGGCCCACCTGGGTCTGCTAAGCAACATCCAGGCCCGTAGCCCTTTAGAGGCCCTCTGTGTATGCCGAGCGTAGGGAAACGCGCGGCACTCTCCTTGGGAGCAGCTAAGGTCCTCAGCACTCGCACACGTTCACGGACACCGTTCTGGCACGTCCCACATGGCGTCGAAGTCTTACGCATTACCCCAGGCTGAGCTGAACTCAGAGAAACCCTCGGCTTCGCATTCCACCTAGGACCTCCTGCCTGAAGTCACCGTGCCTCCCAGAGAGAGTCGGCTTGCGTTCTTACTGCCATGTAAGTCCCCTTCCTCCTGTGGCACTGCAGGCTTTGAATAGCCACAGGCCCAGAGGAGCAGCTACGCCGTTCCTTGGTTGAGGCAGTTCGCTTGATGCAGAACACCCTACTTAGAGAAGTTGATTCAGCGAAGGAAACTCAGGGTGACCTGTGTCTCTTTGGGCTTGTTAGATACCACGGGGATGTCTGCTGAGTGCGCGCACGGAAACATGGGCCTGCTGCAAGTAGCCTTGCTTTCCCGTTTGGAAGGCTGCGTTCATGCTACCTTGAAGCTACGTGACATTCCCTGCTCTCGACAGGCCTGTTAGCCCTGTCACAGTGCTACGGGGAACGTTATGAGTCTGCTCTGTCTAAACCAGGTGCTTCCATGGCCGCGGCTCTGGTCCGCCTGACAAGCTCTAGAGCTAGAGGGAACCTCAACGTGACAAGTTGCCTCCAGCGTAGGCCCCTAGTAGCCGTGCAGAAAGGGAGGCAGGCAGCTGTCTCCATGAGTTCTCAGTCGCTTAGAGGCTTTATTTTAAAGGAAATAGTACACTTTGGAGGACTCCTAGGCCTCTCGGGTATGCATCACTTTCCCTCCAAGTTCACCGAGTACCTCCAGACCCCTGTGGGGCGGCTGAGCAACTTCGAGGCCCATTGGTTGACCCCACTCCCCCACCCCCGGAGGCCCTCTGTGCGTGCCGCGCGATGGGCTACACACTGGACGTCCCTCGAGGAGCGCTACATTTCCAGAGCCCTCGAACAGCCTCAGGACAGCATTTCGGGTGAGTCCGACTTTGTCATGGCCCTTGTGTGAGCTGCCATGGGAAAACACTGTGCTTTGAATACTTCGAGGACCTCGTACCTGAAGTCACTCTGCCCGAGGAGAAAGTCAGCATCTTACCATGCCGTGTCGCTAAGGGCACGCCCAGCACGAACACAGGCCTGGAAGTAAGGCCCCGAGTGGCGGTGCAGAAGCGGAGGCGTGCAGCAGTTGCCATGAGGCGGCGGCCTCGGCTCTGGGCACCTTCAACGGCAGCAGGGTTTTCTGGACACCTAGGAGGCTGGCGCGGGCCCCCTGTTCCCGGCAGGAACACTGAGTACCGCCAGGCCCACCTGGGTCTGCTAAGCAACATCCAGGCCCGTAGCCCTTTAGAGGCCCTCTGTGTATGCCGAGCGTAGGGAAACGCGCTGCACTCTCCTTGGGAGCAGCTTAAGGTCCTCAGCACTCGCACACGTTCACGGACACCGTTCTGGCACGTCCCACAGGGCGTCAAAGTCTTACGCATTACCCCAGGCTGAGCTGAACTCCGAGAAACACTCGGCTTCGCATTCCACCTAGGACCTCCTGCCTGAAGTCACCGTGCCTCCCAGAGAGAGTCGGCTTGCGTTCTTACTGCCACGTAAGTCCCCTTCCTCCTGTGGCACTGCAGGCTTTGAACAGGCACAGGCCCAGAAGAGCAGCTACGGCGTTCCTTGGTTGAGGCAGTTCGCTTGATGCAGAACACCCTACTTCGAGACGTTGATTTAGGGAAGGAAACTCAGTGTGACCTGTGTCTCTGGGCTTGCTAGAAACCACGGGGATGTCTGCTGAGTGCGCCCACGGAAACGGGGGCCTGCTGCAAGTAGCCTTGCTTTCCCGTTTGGAAGGCTGCGTTCATGCTGCCTTGAAGCTACGTGACATTCCCTGCTTTCGACAGGCCTGTTAGCCCTGTCAGAGTGCTTCGGGGAACGTTATGAGTCTGCTCTGTCTAAACCAGGTGCTTCCATGGCCGCGGCTCTGGTCCGCCTGACAAGCTCTAGAGCTAGAGGGAACCTCAACGTGACAAGTTGCCTCCAGCGTAGGCCCCTAGTAGCCGTGCAGAAAGGGAGGCAGGCAGCTGTCTCCATGAGTTCTCAGTCGCTTAGAGGCTTTATTTTAAAGGAAGTAGTACACTTTGGAGGACTCCTAGGCCTCTCGGGTATGCATCACTTTCCCTCCAAGTTCACCGAGTACCTCCAGACCCCTGTGGGGCGGCTGAGCAACTTCGAGGCCCATTGGTTGACCCCACTCCCCCACCCCCGGAGGCCCTCTGTGCGTGCCGCGCGATGGGCTACACACTGGACGTCCCTCGAGGAGCGCTACATTTCCAGAGCCCTCGAACAGCCTCAGGACAGCATTTCGGGTGAGTCCGACTTTGTCATGGCCCTTGTGTGAGCTGCCATGGGAAAACACTGTGCTTTGAATACTTCGAGGACCTCGTACCTGAAGTCACTCTGCCCGAGGAGAAAGTCAGCATCTTACCATGCCGTGTCGCTAAGGGCACGCCCAGCACGAACACAGGCCTGGAAGTAAGGCCCCGAGTGGCGGTGCAGAAGCGGAGGCGTGCAGCAGTTGCCATGAGGCGGCGGCCTCGGCTCTGGGCACCTTCAACGGCAGCAGGGTTTTCTGGACACCTAGGAGGCTGGCGCGGGCCCCCTGTTCCCGGCAGGAACACTGAGTACCGCCAGGCCCAACTGGGTCTGCTAAGCAACATCCAGGCCCGTAGCCCTTTAGAGGCCCTCTGTGTATGCCGAGCGTAGGGAAACGCGCTGCACTCTCCTTGGGAGCAGCTTAAGGTCCTCAGCACTCGCACACGTTCACGGACACCGTTCTGGCACGTCCCACAGGGGGTCGAAATCTTACGCATTACCCCAGGCTGAGCTGAACTCCGAGAAACCCTCGGCTTCGCATTCCACCTAGGACCTCCTGCCTGAAGTCACCGTGCCTCCCAGAGAGAGTCGGCTTGCGTTCTTACTGCCATGTAAGTACCTTTCCTCCTGTGGCACTGCAGGCTTTGAATAGCCACAGGCCCAGAGGAGCAGCTACGGCGTTCCTTGGTTGAGGCAGTTCGCTTGATGCAGAACACCTTACTTCGAGAAGTTGATTCAGGGAAGGAAACTCAGGGTGACCTGTGTCTCTTTGGGCTTGCTAGAAACCACGGGGATGTCTGCTGAGTGCGACCACGGAAAGTGGGGCCTGCTGCAAGTAGCCTTGCTTTCCCGTTTGGAAGGCTGCGTTCATGCTGCCTTGAAGCTATCTGACATTCCCTGCTCTCGACAGGCCTGTTAGCCCTGTCACAGTGCTTCGGGGAACGTTATGAGTCTGCTCTGTCTAAACCAGGTGCTTCCATGGCCGCGGCTCTGGTCCGCCTGACAAGCTCTAGAGCTAGAGGGAACCTCAACGTGACAAGTTGCCTCCAGCGTAGGCCCCTAGTAGCCGTGCAGAAAGGGAGGCAGGCAGCTGTCTCCATGAGTTCTCAGTCGCTTAGAGGCTTTATTTTAAAGGAAGTAGTACACTTTGGAGGACTCCTAGGCCTCTCGGGTATGCATCACTTTCCCTCCAAGTTCACCGAGTACCTCCAGACCCCTGTGGGGCGGCTGAGCAACTTCGAGGCCCATTGGTTGACCCTCCCACCCCCACCCCCGAGGCCCTCTGTGCGTGCCGCGCGATGGGCTACATACTGGACGTCCTTCGAGGAGCGCTACATTTCCAGAGCCCTCGAACAGCCTCAGGACAGAATTTCGGGTGAGTCCGACTTTGTCATGGCCCTTGTGTGAGCTGCCATGGGAAAACACTGTGCTTTGAATACTTCGAGGACCTCGTACCTGAAGTCACTCTGCCCGAGGAGAAAGTCAGCATCTTACCATGCCGTGTCGCTAAGGGCACGCCCAGCACGAACACAGGCCTGGAAGTAAGGCCCCGAGTGGCGGTGCATAAGCGGAGGCGTGCAGCAGTTGCCATGAGGCGGCGGCCTCGGCTCTGGGCAACTTCAACGGCAGCAGGGTTTTCTGGACACCTAGGAGGCTGGCGCGGGCCCCCTGTTCCCGGCAGGAACACTGGGTACCGCCAGGCCCACCTGGGTCTGCTAAGCAACATCCAGGCCCGTAGCCCTTTAGAGGCCCTCTGTGTATGCCGAGCGTAGGGAAACGCGCTGCACTCTCCTTGGGAGCAGCTTAAGGTCCTCAGCACTCGCACACGTTCACGGACACCGTTCTGGCACGTCCCACAGGGCGTCGAAGTCTTACGCATTACCCCAGGCTGAGCTGAACTCAGAGAAACCCTCGGCTTCGCATTCCACCTAGGACCTCCTGCCTGAAGTCACCGTGCCTCCCAGAGAGAGTCGGCTTGCGTTCTTACTGCCATGTAAGTCCCCTTCGTCCTGTGGCACTGCAGGCTTTGAATAGCCACAGGCCCAGAGGAGCAGCTACGCCGTTCCTTGGTTGAGGCAGTTCGCTTGATGCAGAACACCCTACTTTGAGACGTTGATTCAGGGAAGGAAACTCAGGGTGACCTGTGTCTCTGGGCTTGCTAGAAACCACGGGGATGTCTGCTGAGTGCGCCCACGGAAACGGGGGCCTGCTGCAAGTAGCCTTGCTTTCCCGTTTGGAAGGCTGCGTTCATGCTGCCTTGAAGCTATCTGACATTCCCTGCTCTCGACAGGCCTGTTAGCCCTGTCAGAGTGCTTCGGGGAACGTTATGAGTCTGCTCTGTCTAAACCAGGTGCTTCCATGGCCGCGGCTCTGGTCCGCCTGACAAGCTCTAGAGCTAGAGGGAACCTCAACGTGACAAGTTGCCTCCAGCGTAGGCCCCTAGTAGCCGTGCAGAAAGGGAGGCAGGCAGCTGTCTCCATGAGTTCTCAGTCGCTTAGAGGCTTTATTTTAAAGGAAGTAGTACACTTTGGAGGACTCCTAGGCCTCTCGGGTATGCATCACTTTCCCTCCAAGTTCACCGAGTACCTCCAGATCCCTGTGGGGCGGCTGAGCAACTTCGAGGCCCATTGGTTGACCCCACTCCCCCACCCCCGGAGGCCCTCTGTGCGTGCCGCGCGATGGGCTACACACTGGACGTCCCTCGAGGAGCGCTACATTTCCAGAGCCCTCGAACAGCCTCAGGACAGCATTTCGGGTGAGTCCGACTTTGTCATGGCCCTTGTGTGAGCTGCCATGGGAAAACACTGTGCTTTGAATACTTCGAGGACCTCGTACCTGAAGTCACTCTGCCCGAGGAGAAAGTCAGCATCTTACCATGCCGTGTCGCTAAGGGCACGCCCAGCACGAACACAGGCCTGGAAGTAAGGCCCCGAGTGGCGGTGCAGAAGCGGAGGCGTGCAGCAGTTGCCATGAGGCGGCGGCCTCGGCTCTGGGCACCTTCAACGGCAGCAGGGTTTTCTGGACACCTAGGAGGCTGGCGCGGGCCCCCTGTTCCCGGCAGGAACACTGGGTACCGCCAGGCCCACCTGGGTCTGCTAAGCAACATCCAGGCCCGTAGCCCTTTAGAGGCCCTCTGTGTATGCCGAGCGTAGGGAAACGCGCTGCACTCTCCTTGGGAGAAGCTTAAGGTCCTCAGCACTCGCACACGTTCACGGACACCGTTCTGGCACGTCCCACAGGGCGTCGAAGTCTTACGCATTACCCCAGGCTGAGCTGAACTCAGAGAAACCCTCGGCTTCGCATTCCACCTAGGACCTCCTGCCTGAAGTCACCGTGCCTCCCAGAGAGAGTCGGCTTGCGTTCTTACTGCCATGTAAGTACCTTTCCTCCTGTGGCACTGCAGGCTTTGAATAGCCACAGGCCCAGAGGAGCAGCTACGGCGTTCCTTGGTTGAGGCAGTTCGCTTGATGCAGAACACCTTACTTCGAGAAGTTGATTCAGGGAAGGAAACTCAGGGTGACCTGTGTCTCTTTGGGCTTGCTAGAAACCACGGGGATGTCTGCTGAGTGCGACCACGGAAAGTGGGGCCTGCTGCAAGTAGCCTTGCTTTCCCGTTTGGAAGGCTGCGTTCATGCTGCCTTGAAGCTATCTGACATTCCCTGCTCTCGACAGGCCTGTTAGCCCTGTCACAGTGCTTCGGGGAACGTTATGAGTCTGCTCTGTCTAAACCAGGTGCTTCCATGGCCGCGGCTCTGGTCCGCCTGACAAGCTCTAGAGCTAGAGGGAACCTCAACGTGACAAGTTGCCTCCAGCGTAGGCCCCTAGTAGCCGTGCAGAAAGGGAGGCAGGCAGCTGTCTCCATGAGTTCTCAGTCGCTTAGAGGCTTTATTTTAAAGGAAGTAGTACACTTTGGAGGACTCCTAGGCCTCTCGGGTATGCATCACTTTCCCTCCAAGTTCACCGAGTACCTCCAGACCCCTGTGGGGCGGCTGAGCAACTTCGAGGCCCATTGGTTGACCCTCCCACCCCCACCCCCGAGGCCCTCTGTGCGTGCCGCGCGATGGGCTACATACTGGACGTCCTTCGAGGAGCGCTACATTTCCAGAGCCCTCGAACAGCCTCAGGACAGAATTTCGGGTGAGTCCGACTTTGTCATGGCCCTTGTGTGAGCTGCCATGGGAAAACACTGTGCTTTGAATACTTCGAGGACCTCGTACCTGAAGTCACTCTGCCCGAGGAGAAAGTCAGCATCTTACCATGCCGTGTCGCTAAGGGCACGCCCAGCACGAACACAGGCCTGGAAGTAAGGCCCCGAGTGGCGCTGCATAAGCGGAGGCGTGCAGCAGTTGCCATGAGGCGGCGGCCTCGGCTCTGGGCAACTTCAACGGCAGCAGGGTTTTCTGGACACCTAGGAGGCTGGCGCGGGCCCCCTGTTCCCGGCAGGAACACTGGGTACCGCCAGGCCCACCTGGGTCTGCTAAGCAACATCCAGGCCCGTAGCCCTTTAGAGGCCCTCTGTGTATGCCGAGCGTAGGGAAACGCGCTGCACTCTCCTTGGGAGCAGCTTAAGGTCCTCAGCACTCCCACACGTTCACGGACACCGTTCTGGCACGTCCCACAGGGCGTCGAAGTCTTACGCATTACCCCAGGCTGAGCTGAACTCAGAGAAACCCTCGGCTTCGCATTCCACCTAGGACCTCCTGCCTGAAGTCACCGTGCCTCCCAGAGAGAGTCGGCTTGCGTTCTTACTGCCATGTAAGTCCCCTTCGTCCTGTGGCACTGCAGGCTTTGAATAGCCACAGGCCCAGAGGAGCAGCTACGCCGTTCCTTGGTTGAGGCAGTTCGCTTGATGCAGAACACCCTACTTTGAGACGTTGATTCAGGGAAGGAAACTCAGGGTGACCTGTGTCTCTGGGCTTGCTAGAAACCACGGGGATGTCTGCTGAGTGCGCCCACGGAAACGGGGGCCTGCTGCAAGTAGCCTTGCTTTCCCGTTTGGAAGGCTGCGTTCATGCTGCCTTGAAGCTATCTGACATTCCCTGCTCTCGACAGGCCTGTTAGCCCTGTCAGAGTGCTTCGGGGAACGTTATGAGTCTGCTCTGTCTAAACCAGGTGCTTCCATGGCCGCGGCTCTGGTCCGCCTGACAAGCTCTAGAGCTAGAGGGAACCTCAACGTGACAAGTTGCCTCCAGCGTAGGCCCCTAGTAGCCGTGCAGAAAGGGAGGCAGGCAGCTGTCTCCATGAGTTCTCAGTCGCTTAGAGGCTTTATTTTAAAGGAAGTAGTACACTTTGGAGGACTCCTAGGCCTCTCGGGTATGCATCACTTTCCCTCCAAGTTCACCGAGTACCTCCAGATCCCTGTGGGGCGGCTGAGCAACTTCGAGGCCCATTGGTTGACCCCACTCCCCCACCCCCGGAGGCCCTCTGTGCGTGCCGCGCGATGGGCTACACACTGGACGTCCCTCGAGGAGCGCTACATTTCCAGAGCCCTCGAACAGCCTCAGGACAGCATTTCGGGTGAGTCCGACTTTGTCATGGCCCTTGTGTGAGCTGCCATGGGAAAACACTGTGCTTTGAATACTTCGAGGACCTCGTACCTGAAGTCACTCTGCCCGAGGAGAAAGTCAGCATCTTACCATGCCGTGTCGCTAAGGGCACGCCCAGCACGAACACAGGCCTGGAAGTAAGGCCCCGAGTGGCGGTGCAGAAGCGGAGGCGTGCAGCAGTTGCCATGAGGCGGCGGCCTCGGCTCTGGGCACCTTCAACGGCAGCAGGGTTTTCTGGACACCTAGGAGGCTGGCGCGGGCCCCCTGTTCCCGGCAGGAACACTGGGTACCGCCAGGCCCACCTGGGTCTGCTAAGCAACATCCAGGCCCGTAGCCCTTTAGAGGCCCTCTGTGTATGCCGAGCGTAGGGAAACGCGCTGCACTCTCCTTGGGAGAAGCTTAAGGTCCTCAGCACTCGCACACGTTCACGGACACCGTTCTGGCACGTCCCACAGGGCGTCGAAGTCTTACGCATTACCCCAGGCTGAGCTGAACTCAGAGAAACCCTCGGCTTCGCATTCCACCTAGGACCTCCTGCCTGAAGTCACCGTGCCTCCCAGAGAGAGTCGGCTTGCGTTCTTACTGCCATGTAAGTCCCCTTCGTCCTGAGGCACTGCAGGCTTTGAATAGCCACAGGCCCAGAGGAGCAGCTACGCCGTTCCTTGGTTGAGGCAGTTCGCTTGATGCAGAACACCCTACTTTGAGACGTTGATTCAGGGAAGGAAACTCAGGGTGACCTGTGTCTCTGGGCTTGCTAGAAACCACGGGGATGTCTGCTGAGTGCGCCCACGGAAACGGGGGCCTGCTGCAGGTAGCCTTGCTTTCCCGTTTGGAAGGCTGCGTTCATGCTGCCTTGAAGCTACCTGACATTCCCTGCTCTCGACAGACCTGTTAGCCCTGTCAGAGTGCTTCTGGGAACGTTATGAGTCTGCTCTGTCTAAACCAGGTGCTTCCATGGCCGCGGCTCTGGTCCGCCTGACAAGCTCTAGAGCTAGAGGGAACCTCAACATGACAAGTTGCCTCCAGCGTAGGCCCCTAGTAGCCGTGCAGAAAGGGAGGCAGGCAGCTGTCTCCATGAGTTCTCAGTCGCTTAGAGGCTTTATTTTAAAGGAAGTAGTACACTTTGGAGGACTCCTAGGCCTCTCGGGTATGCATCACTTTCCCTCCAAGTTCACCGAGTACCTCCAGATCCCTGTGGGGCGGCTGAGCAACTTCGAGGCCCATTGGTTGACCCCACTCCCCCACCCCCGGAAGCCCTCTGTGAGTGCCGCGCGATGGGCTACACACTGGACGTCCCTCGAGGAGCGCTACATTTCCAGAGCCCTCGAACAGCCTCAGGACAGCATTTCGGGTGAGTCCGACTTTGTCATGGCCCTTGTGTGAGCTGCCATGGGAAAACACTGTGCTTTGAATACTTCGAGGACCTCGTACCTGAAGTCACTCTGCCCGAGGAGAAAGTCAGCATCTTACCATGCCGTGTCGCTAAGGGCACGCCCAGCACGAACACAGGCCTGGAAGTAAGGCCCCGAGTGGCGGTGCAGAAGCGGAGGCGTGAAGCAGTTTCCATGAGACGGCGGCCTCGGTTCTGGGCAACTTCAACGGCAGCAGGGTTTTCTGGACACCTAGGAGGCTGGCGCGGGCCCCCTGTTCCCTGCAGGAACACTGGCTACCGCCAGGCCCACCTGGGTCTGCTAAGCAACATCCAGGCCCGTAGCCCTTTAGAGGCCCTCTGTGTATGCCGAGCGTAGGGAAACGCGCTGCACTCTCCTTGGGAGCAGCTTAAGGTCCTCAGCACTCGCACACGTTCACGGACACCGTTCTGGCACGTCCCACAGGGCGTCGAAGTCTTACGCATTACCCCAGGCTGAGCTGAACTCAGAGAAACCCTCGGCTTCGCATTCCACCTAGGACCTCCTGCCTGAAGTCACCGTGCCTCCCAGAGAGAGTCGGCTTGCGTTCTTACTGCCATGTAAGTCCCCTTCGTCCTGTGGCACTGCAGGCTTTGAATAGCCACAGGCCCAGAGGAGCAGCTACGCCGTTCCTTGGTTGAGGCAGTTCGCTTGATGCAGAACACCCTACTTTGAGACGTTGATTCAGGGAAGGAAACTCAGGGTGACCTGTGTCTCTGGGCTTGCTAGAAACCACGGGGATGTCTGCTGAGTGCGCCCACGGAAACGGGGGCCTGCTGCAAGTAGCCTTGCTTTCCCGTTTGGAAGGCTGCGTTCATGCTGCCTTGAAGCTACCTGACATTCCCTGCTCTCGACAGGCCTGTTAGCCCTGTCAGAGTGCTTCGGGGAACGTTATGAGTCTGCTCTGTCTAAACCAGGTGCTTCCATGGCCGCGGCTCTGGTCCGCCTGACAAGCTCTAGAGCTAGAGGGAACCTCAACGTGACAAGTTGCCTCCAGCGTAGGCCCCTAGTAGCCGTGCAGAAAGGGAGGCAGGCAGCTGTCTCCATGAGTTCTCAGTCGCTTAGAGGCTTTATTTTAAAGGAAGTAGTACACTTTGGAGGACTCCTAGGCCTCTCGGGTATGCATCACTTTCCCTCCAAGTTCACCGAGTACCTCCAGATCCCTGTGGGGCGGCTGAGCAACTTCGAGGCCCATTGGTTGACCCCACTCCCCCACCCCCGGAGGCCCTCTGTGCGTGCCGCGCGATGGGCTACACACTGGACGTCCCTCGAGGAGCGCTACATTTCCAGAGCCCTCGAACAGCCTCAGGACAGCATTTCGGGTGAGTCCGACTTTGTCATGGCCCTTGTGTGAGCTGCCATGGGAAAACACTGTGCTTTGAATACTTCGAGGACCTCGTACCTGAAGTCACTCTGCCCGAGGAGAAAGTCAGCATCTTACCATGCCGTGTCGCTCAGGGCACGCCCAGCACGAACACAGGCCTGGAAGTAAGGCCCCGAGTGGCGGTGCAGAAGCGGAGGCGTGCAGCAGTTGCCATGAGGCGGCGGCCTCGGCTCTGGGCACCTTCAACGGCAGCAGGGTTTTCTGGACACCTAGGAGGCTGGCGCGGGCCCCCTGTTCCCGGCAGGAACACTGGGTACCGCCAGGCCCACCTGGGTCTGCTAAGCAACATCCAGGCCCGTAGCCCTTTAGAGGCCCTCTGTGTATGCCGAGCGTAGGGAAATGCGCTGCACTTTCCTTGGGAGAAGCTTAAGGTCCTCAGCACTCGCACACGTTCACGGACACCGTTCTGGCACGTCCCACAGGGCGTCGAAGTCTTACGCATTACCCCAGGCTGAGCTGAACTCAGAGAAAACCTCGGCTTCGCATTCCACCTAGGACCTCCTGCCTGAAGTCACCGTGCCTCCCAGAGAGAGTCGGCTTGCGTTCTTACTGCCATGTAAGTCCCCTTCGTCCTGTGGCACTGCAGGCTTTGAATAGCCACAGGCCCAGAGGAGCAGCTACGCCGTTCCTTGGTTGAGGCAGTTCGCTTGATGCAGAACACCCTACTTTGAGACGTTGATTCAGGGAAGGAAACTCAGGGTGACCTGTGTCTCTGGGCTTGCTAGAAACCACGGGGATGTCTGCTGAGTGCGCCCACGGAAACGGGGGCCTGCTGCAGGTAGCCTTGCTTTCCCGTTTGGAAGGCTGCGTTCATGCTGCCTTGAAGCTACCTGACATTCCCTGCTCTCGACAGACCTGTTAGCCCTGTCAGAGTGCTTCTGGGAACGTTATGAGTCTGCTCTGTCTAAACCAGGTGCTTCCATGGCCGCGGCTCTGGTCCGCCTGACAAGCTCTAGAGCTAGAGGGAACCTCAACGTGACAAGTTGCCTCCAGCGTAGGCCCCTAGTAGCCGTGCAGAAAGGGAGGCAGGCAGCTGTCTCCATGAGTTCTCAGTCGCTTAGAGGCTTTATTTTAAAGGAAGTAGTACACTTTGGAGGACTCCTAGGCCTCTCGGGTATGCATCACTTTCCCTCCAAGTTCACCGAGTACCTCCAGACCCCTGTGGGGCGGCTGAGCAACTTCGAGGCCCATTGGTTGACCCCACTCCCCCACCCCCGGAGGCCCTCTGTGCGTGCCGCGCGATGGGCTACACACTGGAAGACCCTCGAGGAGCGCTACATTTCCAGAGCCCTCGAACAGCCTCAGGACAGCATTTCGGGTGAGTCCGACTTTGTCATGGCCCTTGTGTGAGCTGCCATGGGAAAACACTGTGCTTTGAATACTTCGAGGACCTCGTACCTGAAGTCACTCTGCCCGAAGAGAACGTCAGCATCTTACCATGCCGCGTCGCTAAGGGCACGCCCAGCACGAACACAGGCCTGGAAGTAAGGCCCCGAGTGGCGGTGCAGAAGCGGAGGCGTGCAGCAGTTGCCATGAGGCGGCGGCCTCGGCTCTGGGCATCTTCAACGGCAGCAGGGTTTTCTGGACACCTAGGAGGCTGGCGCGGGCCCCCTGTTCCCGGCAGGAACACTGGCTACCGCCAGACCCACCTGGGTCTGCTAAGCAACATCCAGGCCCGTAGCCCTTTAGAGCCCCTCTGTGTATGCCGAGCGTAGGGAAGCGCGCTGCACTCTCCTTGGGAGCAGCTTAAGGTCCTCAGCACTCGCACACGTTCACGGACACCGTTCTGGCACGTCCCACAGGGCGTCGAAGTCTTACGCATTACCCCAGGCTGAGCTGAACTCAGAGAAACCCTCGGCTTCGCATTCCACCTAGGACCTCCTGCCTGAAGTCACCGTGCCTCCCAGAGAGAGTCGGCTTGCGTTCTTACTGCCATGTAAGTCCCCTTCCTCCTGTGGCACTGCAGGTTTGAACAGCCACAGGCCCCGTGGAGCAGCTACGGCGTTCCTTGGTTGAGGCAGTTCGCTTGATGCAGAACACCTTACTTCGAGAAGTTGATTCAGGGAAGGAAACTCAGGGTGACCTGTGTCTCTTTGGGCTTGTTAGAAACCACGGGGATGTCTGCTGAGTGTGCCCACAGAAACGGGGGCCTGCTGCAAGTAGACTTGCTTTCCCATTTGGAAGGCTGCGTTCATGCTGCCTTGAAGCTACCTGACATTCCCTGCTCTCGACAGGCCTGTTAGCCCTGTCAGAGTGCTTCGGGGAACGTTATGAGTCTGCTCTGTCTAAACCAGGTGCTTCCATGGCCGCGGCTCTGGCCCGCCTGACAAGCTCTAGAGCTAGAGGGAACCTCAACGTGACAAGTTGCCTCCAGCATACGCCCCAGTAGCCGTGCAGAAAGGGAGGCAGGCAGCTGTTTCCATGAGTTCTCAGTTGCTTAGAGGCTTTATTTTAAAGGAAGTAGTACACTTTGGAGGACTCCTAGGCCTCTCGGGTATCCATCACTTTCCCTCCAAGTTCACCGAGTACCTCCAGATCCCTGTGGGGCGGCTGAGCAACTTCGAGGCCCATTGGTTGACCCCACTCCCCCACCCCCGGAGGCCCTCTGTGCGTGCCGCGCGATGGGCTACACACTGGACGTCCCTCGAGGAGCGCTACATTTCCAGAGCCCTCGAACAGCCTCAGGACAGCATTTCGGGTGAGTCCGACTTTGTCATGGCCCTTGTGTGAGCTGCCATGGGAAAACACTGTGCTTTGAATACTTCGAGGACCTCGTACCTGAAGTCACTCTGCCCGAGGAGAAAGTCAGCATCTTACCATGCCGTGTCGCTAAGGGCACGCCCAGCACCAACACAGGCCTGGAAGTAAGGCCCCGAGTGGCGGTGCAGAAGCGGAGGCGTGCAGCAGTTGCCATGAGGCGGCGGCCTCGGCTCTGGGCACCTTCAACGGCAGCAGGGTTTTCTGGACACCTAGGAGGCTGGCGCGGGCCCCCTGTTCCCGGCAGGAACACTGAGTACCGCCAGGCCCACCTGGGTCTGCTAAGCAACATCCAGGCCCGTAGCCCTTTAGAGGCCCTCTGTGTATGCCGAGCGTAGGGAAACGCGCTGCACTCTCCTTGGGAGCAGCTTAAGGTCCTCAGCACTCGCACACATTCACGGACACCGTTCTGGCACGTCCCACAGGGCGTCAAAGTCTTACGCATTACCCCAGGCTGAGCTGAACTCAGAGAAACACTCGGCTTCGCATTCCACCTAGGACCTCCTGCCTGAAGTCACCGTGCCTCCCAGAGAGAGTCGGCTTGCGTTCTTACTGCCACGTAAGTCCCCTTCCTCCTGTGGCACTGCAGGCTTTGAACAGGCACAGGCCCAGAAGAGCAGCTACGGCGTTCCTTGGTTGAGGCAGTTCGCTTGATGCAGAACACCCTACTTCGAGACGTTGATTTAGGGAAGGAAACTCAGTGTGACCTGTGTCTCTGGGCTTGCTAGAAACCACGGGGATGTCTGCTGAGTGCGCCCACGGAAACGGGGGCCTGCTGCAAGTAGCCTTGCTTTCCCGTTTGGAAGGCTGCGTTCATGCTGCCTTGAAGCTACGTGACATTCCCTGCTTTCGACAGGCCTGTTAGCCCTGTCAGAGTGCTTCGGGGAACGTTATGAGTCTGCTCTGTCTAAACCAGGTGCTTCCATGGCCGCGGCTCTGGTCCGCCTGACAAGCTCTAGAGCTAGAGGGAACCTCAACGTGACAAGTTGCCTCCAGCGTAGGCCCCTAGTAGCCGTGCAGAAAGGGAGGCAGGCAGCTGTCTCCATGAGTTCTCAGTCGCTTAGAGGCTTTATTTTAAAGGAAGTAGTACACTTTGGAGGACTCCTAGGCCTCTCGGGTATGCATCACTTTCCCTCCAAGTTCACCGAGTACCTCCAGACCCCTGTGGGGCGGCTGAGCAACTTCGAGGCCCATTGGTTGACCCCACTCCCCCACCCCCGGAGGCCCTCTGTGCGTGCCGCGCGATGGGCTACACACTGGACGTCCCTCGAGGAGCGCTACATTTCCAGAGCCCTCGAACAGCCTCAGGACAGCATTTCGGGTGAGTCCGACTTTGTCATGGCCCTTGTGTGAGCTGCCATGGGAAAACACTGTGCTTTGAATACTTCGAGGACCTCGTACCTGAAGTCACTCTGCCCGAGGAGAAAGTCAGCATCTTACCATGCCGTGTCACTAAGGGCACGCCCAGCACGAACACAGGCCTGGAAGTAAGGCCCCGAGTGGCGGTGCAGAAGCGGAGGCGTGCAGCAGTTGCCATGAGGCGGCGGCCTCGGCTCTGGGCACCTTCAACGGCAGCAGGGTTTTCTGGACACCTAGGAGGCTGGCGCGGGCCCCCTGTTCCCGGCAGGAACACTGAGTACCGCCAGGCCCACCTGGGTCTGCTAAGCAACATCCAGGCCCGTAGCCCTTTAGAGGCCCTCTGTGTATGCCGAGCGTAGGGAAACGCGCTGCACTCTCCTTGGGAGCAGCTTAAGGTCCTCAGCACTCGCACACATTCACGGAAACCGTTCTGGCACGTCCCACAGGGCGTCAAAGTCTTACGCATTACCCCAGGCTGAGCTGAACTCAGAGAAACACTCGGCTTCGCATTCCACCTAGGACCTCCTGCCTGAAGTCACCGTGCCTCCCAGAGAGAGTCGGCTTGCGTTCTTACTGCCACGTAAGTCCCCTTCCTCCTGTGGCACTGCAGGCTTTGAACAGGCACAGGCCCAGAAGAGCAGCTACGGCGTTCCTTGGTTGAGGCAGTTCGCTTGATGCAGAACACCCTACTTCGAGACGTTGATTTAGGGAAGGAAACTCAGGGTGACCTGTGTCTCTGGGCTTGCTAGAAACCACGGGGATGTCTGCTGAGTGCGCCCACGGAAACGGGGGCCTGCTGCAAGTAGCCTTGCTTTCCCGTTTGGAAGGCTGCGTTCATGCTGCCTTGAAGCTACGTGACATTCCCTGCTCTCGACAGGCCTGTTAGCCCTGTCAGAGTGCTTCGGGGAACGTTATGAGTCTGCTCTGTCTAAACCAGGTGCTTCCATGGCCGCGGCTCTGGTCCGCCTGACAAGCTCTAGAGCTAGAGGGAACCTCAACGTGACAAGTTGCCTCCAGCGTAGGCCCCTAGTAGCCGTGCAGAAAGGGAGGCAGGCAGCTTTCTCCATGAGTTCTCAGTCGCTTAGAGGCTTTATTTTAAAGGAAGTAGTACACTTTGGAGGACTCCTAGGCCTCTCGGGTATGCATCACTTTCCCTCCAAGTTCACCGAGTACCTCCAGACCCCTGTGAGGCGGCTGAGCAACTTCGAGGCCCATTGGTTGACCCCACTCCCCCACCCCCGGAGGCCCTCTGTGCGTGCCGCGCGATGGGCTACACACTGGACGTCCCTCGAGGAGCGCTACATTTCCAGAGCCCTCGAACAGCCTCAGGACAGCATTTCGGGTGAGTCCGACTTTGTCATGGCCCTTGTGTGAGCTGCCATGGGAAAACACTGTGCTTTGAATACTTCGAGGACCTCGTACCTGAAGTCACTCTGCCCGAGGAGAAAGTCAGCATCTTACCATGCCGTGTCGCTAAGGGCACGCCCAGCACGAACACAGGCCTGGAAGTAAGGCCCCGAGTGGTGGTGCAGAAGCGGAGGCGTGCAGCAGTTGCCATGAGGCGGCGGCCTCGGCTCTGGGCACCTTCAATGGCAGCAGGGTTTTCTGGACACCTAGGAGGCTGTCGCGGGCACCCTGTTCCCGGCAAGAACACTGAGTACCGCCAGGCCCACCTGGGTCTGCTAAGCAACATCCAGGCCCGTAGCCCTTTAGAGGCCCTCTGTGTATGCCGAGCGTAGGGAAACGCGCTGCACGCTCCGTGGGAGCAGCTTAAGGTCCTCAGCACTCGCACACGTTCACGGACACCGTTCTGGCACGTCCCACATGGCGTCGAAGTCTTACGCATTACCCCAGGCTGAGCTGAACTCAGAGAAACCCTCGGCTTCGCATTCCACCTAGGACCTCCTGCCTGAAGTCACCGTGCCTCCCAGAGAGAATCGGCTTGCGTTCTTACTGCCACGTAAGTCCCCTTCCTCCTGAGGCACTGCAGGCTTTGAATAGCCACAGGCCCAGAGGAGCAGCTACGCCGTTCCTTGGTTGAGGCAGTTCGCTTGATGCAGAACACCCTACTTCGAGACGTTGATTCAGGGAAGGAAACTCAGGGTGACCTGTGTCTCTTTGGGCTTGTTAGATACCACGGGGATGTCTGCTGAGTGCGCGCACGGAAACATGGGCCTGCTGCAAGTAGCCTTGCTTTCCCGTTTGGAAGGCTGCGTTCATGCTACCTTGAAGCTACGTGACATTCCCTGCTCTCGACAGGCCTGTTAGCCCTGTCACAGTGCTACGGGGAACGTTGAGTCTGCTCTGTCTAAACCAGGTGCTTCCATGGCCGCGGCTCTGGTCCGCCTGACAAGCTCTAGAGCTAGAGGGAACCTCAACGTGACAAGTTGCCTCCAGCGTAGGCCCCTAGTAGCCGTGCAGAAAGGGAGGCAGGCAGCTGTCTCCATGAGTTCTCAGTCGCTTAGAGGCTTTATTTTAAAGGAAATAGTACAGTTTGGAGGACTCCTAGGCCTCTCGGGTATGCATCACTTTCCCTCCAAGTTCACCGAGTACCTCCAGACCCCTGTGGGGCGGCTGAGCAACTTCGAGGCCCATTGGTTGACCCCACTCCCCCACCCCCGGAGGCCCTCTGTGCGTGCCGCGCGATGGGCTACACACTGGACGTCCCTCGAGGAGCGCTACATTTCCAGAGCCCTCGAACAGCCTCAGGACAGCATTTCGGGTGAGTCCGACTTTGTCATGGCCCTTGTGTGAGCTGCCATGGGAAAACACTGTGCTTTGAATACTTCGAGGACCTCGTACCTGAAGTCACTCTGCCCGAGGAGAAAGTCAGCATCTTACCATGCCGTGTCGCTAAGGGCACGCCCAGCACGAACACAGGCCTGGAAGTAAGGCCCCGAGTGGCGGTGCAGAAGCGGAGGTGTGCAGCAGTTGCCATGAGGCGGCGGCCTCGGCTCTGGGCACCTTCAACGGCAGCAGGGTTTTCTGGACACCTAGGAGGCTGGCGCGGGGCCCCTGTTCCCGGCAGGAACACTGAGTACCGCCAGGCCCACCTGGGTCTGCTAAGCAACATCCAGGCCCGTAGCCCTTTAGAGGCCCTCTGTGTATGCCGAGCGTAGGGAAACGCGCGGCACTCTCCTTGGGAGCAGCTTAAGGTCCTCAGCACTCGCACACGTTCACGGACACCGTTCTGGCACGTCCCACATGGCGTCGAAGTCTTACGCATTACCCCAGGCTGAGCTGAACTCAGAGAAACCCTCGGCTTCGCATTCCACCTAGGACCTCCTGCCTGAAGTCACCGTGCCTCCCAGAGAGAGTCGGCTTGCGTTCTTACTGCCATGTAAGTCCCCTTCCTCCTGTGGCACTGCAGGCTTTGAATAGCCACAGGCCCAGAGGAGCAGCTACGGCGTTCCTTGGTTGAGGCAGTTCGCTTGATGCAGAACACCCTACTTAGAGATGTTGATTCAGCGAAGGAAACTCAGGGTGACCTGTGTCTCCTTGGGCTTGCTAGAAACCACGGGGATGTCTGCTGAGTGCGCCCACGGAAACGGGGGCCTGCTGCAAGTAGCCTTGCTTTCCCATTTGGAAGGCTGCGTTCATGCTGCCTTGAAGCTACGTGACATTCCCTGCTCTCGACAGGCCTGTTAGCCCTGTCAGAGTGCTTCGGGGAACGTTATGAGTCTGCTCTGTCTAAACCAGGTGATTCCATGGCCGCGGCTCTGGCCCCCCTGACAAGCTCTAGAGCTAGAGGGAACCTCAACGTGACAAGTTGCCTCCAGCATAGGCCCCTAGTAGCCGTGCAGAAAGGGAGGCAGGCAGCTGTCTCCATGAGTTCTCAGTCGCTTAGAGGCTTTATTTTCAAGGAAGTACAGTTTGGAGGACTCCTAGGCCTCTCGGGTATGCATCACTTTCCCTCCAAGTTCACCGAGTACCTCCAGACCCCTGTGGGGCGGCTGAGCAACTTCGAGGCCCATTGGTTGACCCCACTCCCCCACCCCCGGAGGCCCTCTGTGCGTGCCGCGCGATGGGCTACACACTGGACGTCCCTCGAGGAGCGCTACATTTCCAGAGCCCTCGAACAGCCTCAGGACAGCATTTCGGGTGAGTCCGACTTTGTCATGGCCCTTGTGTGAGCTGCCATGGGAAAACACTGTGCTTTGAATACTTCGAGGACCTCGTACCTGAAGTCACTCTGCCCGAGGAGAAAGTCAGCATCTTACCATGCCGTGTCGCTCAGGGCACGCCCAGCACGAACACAGGCCTGGAAGTAAGGCCCCGAGTGGCGGTGCAGAAGCGGAGGCGTGCAGCAGTTGCCATGAGGCGGCGGCCTCGGCTCTGGGCACCTTCAACGGCAGCAGGGTTTTCTGGACACCTAGGAGGCTGGCGCGGGCCGCCTGTTCCCGGCAGGAACACTGAGTACCGCCAGGCCCACCTGGGTCTGCTAAGCAACATCCAGGCCCGTAGCCCTTTAGAGGCCCTCTGTGTATGCCGAGCGTAGGGAAACGCGCGGCACTCTCCTTGGGAGCAGCTAAGGTCCTCAGCACTCGCACACGTTCACGGACACCGTTCTGGCACGTCCCACATGGCGTCGAAGTCTTACGCATTACCCCAGGCTGAGCTGAACTCAGAGAAACCCTCGGCTTCGCATTCCACCTAGGACCTCCTGCCTGAAGTCACCGTGCCTCCCAGAGAGAGTCGGCTTGCGTTCTTACTGCCATGTAAGTCCCCTTCCTCCTGTGGCACTGCAGGCTTTGAATAGCCACAGGCCCAGAGGAGCAGCTACGCCGTTCCTTGGTTGAGGCAGTTCGCTTGATGCAGAACACCCTACTTCGAGAAGTTGATTCAGGGAAGGAAACTCAGGGTGACCTGTGTCTCTTTGGGCTTGTTAGATACCACGGGGATGTCTGCTGAGTGCGCGCACGGAAACATGGGCCTGCTGCAAGTAGCCTTGCTTTCCCGTTTGGAAGGCTGCGTTCATGCTACCTTGAAGCTACGTGACATTCCCTGCTCTCGACAGGCCTGTTAGCCCTGTCACAGTGCTACGGGGAACGTTATGAGTCTGCTCTGTCTAAACCAGGTGCTTCCATGGCCGCGGCTCTGGTCCGCCTGACAAGCTCTAGAGCTAGAGGGAACCTCAACGTGACAAGTTGCCTCCAGCGTAGGCCCCTAGTAGCCGTGCAGAAAGGGAGGCAGGCAGCTGTCTCCATGAGTTCTCAGTCGCTTAGAGGCTTTATTTTAAAGGAAATAGTACACTTTGGAGGACTCCTAGGCCTCTCGGGTATGCATCACTTTCCCTCCAAGTTCACCGAGTACCTCCAGACCCCTGTGGGGCGGCTGAGCAACTTCGAGGCCCATTGGTTGACCCCACTCCCCCACCCCCGGAGGCCCTCTGTGCGTGCCGCGCGATGGGCTACACACTGGACGTCCCTCGAGGAGCGCTACATTTCCAGAGCCCTCGAACAGCCTCAGGACAGCATTTCGGGTGAGTCCGACTTTGTCATGGCCCTTGTGTGAGCTGCCATGGGAAAACACTGTGCTTTGAATACTTCGAGGACCTCGTACCTGAAGTCACTCTGCCCGAGGAGAAAGTCAGCATCTTACCATGCCGTGTCGCTAAGGGCACGCCCAGCACGAACACAGGCCTGGAAGTAAGGCCCCGAGTGGCGGTGCAGAAGCGGAGGCGTGCAGCAGTTGCCATGAGGCGGCGGCCTCGGCTCTGGGCACCTTCAACGGCAGCAGGGTTTTCTGGACACCTAGGAGGCTGGCGCGGGCCCCCTGTTCCCGGCAGGAACACTGAGTACCGCCAGGCCCACCTGGGTCTGCTAAGCAACATCCAGGCCCGTAGCCCTTTAGAGGCCCTCTGTGTATGCCGAGCGTAGGGAAACGCGCGGCACTCTCCTTGGGAGCAGCTTAAGGTCCTCAGCACTCGCACACATTCACGGACACCGTTCTGGCACGTCCCACAGGGCGTCAAAGTCTTACGCATTACCCCAGGCTGAGCTGAACTCCGAGAAACACTCGGCTTCGCATTCCACCTAGGACCTCCTGCCTGAAGTCACCGTGCCTCCCAGAGAGAGTCGGCTTGCGTTCTTACTGCCACGTAAGTCCCCTTCCTCCTGTGGCACTGCAGGCTTTGAACAGGCACAGGCCCAGAAGAGCAGCTACGGCGTTCCTTGGTTGAGGCAGTTCGCTTGATGCAGAACACCCTACTTCGAGACGTTGATTTAGGGAAGGAAACTCAGTGTGACCTGTGTCTCTGGGCTTGCTAGAAACCACGGGGATGTCTGCTGAGTGCGCCCACGGAAACGGGGGCCTGCTGCAAGTAGCCTTGCTTTCCCGTTTGGAAGGCTGCGTTCATGCTGCCTTGAAGCTACGTGACATTCCCTGCTCTCGACAGGCCTGTTAGCCCTGTCAGAGTGCTTCGGGGAACGTTATGAGTCTGCTCTGTCTAAACCAGGTGCTTCCATGGCCGCGGCTCTGGTCCGCCTGACAAGCTCTAGAGCTAGAGGGAACCTCAACGTGACAAGTTGCCTCCAGCGTAGGCCCCTAGTAGCCGTGCAGAAAGGGAGGCAGGCAGCTGTCTCCATGAGTTCTCAGTCGCTTAGAGGCTTTATTTTAAAGGAAGTAGTACACTTTGGAGGACTCCTAGGCCTCTCGGGTATGCATCACTTTCCCTCCAAGTTCACCGAGTACCTCCAGACCCCTGTGGGGCGGCTGAGCAACTTCGAGGCCCATTGGTTGACCCCACTCCCCCACCCCCGGAGGCCCTCTGTGCGTGCCGCGCGATGGGCTACACACTGGACGTCCCTCGAGGAGCGCTACATTTCCAGAGCCCTCGAACAGCCTCAGGACAGCATTTCGGGTGAGTCCGACTTTGTCATGGCCCTTGTGTGAGCTGCCATGGGAAAACACTGTGCTTTGAATACTTCGAGGACCTCGTACCTGAAGTCACTCTGCCCGAGGAGAAAGTCAGCATCTTACCATGCCGTGTCGCTAAGGGCACGCCCAGCACGAACACAGGCCTGGAAGTAAGGCCCCGAGTGGCGGTGCAGAAGCGGAGGCATGCAGCAGTTGCCATGAGGCGGCGGCCTCGGCTCTGGGCACCTTCAACGGCAGCAGGGTTTTCTGGACACCTAGGAGGCTGGCGCGGGCCCCCTGTTCCCGGCAGGAACACTGAGTACCGCCAGGCCCACCTGGGTCTGCTAAGCAACATCCAGGCCCGTAGCCCTTTAGAGGCCCTCTGTGTATGCCGAGCGTAGGGAAACGCGCTGCACTCTCCTTGGGAGCAGCTTAAGGTCCTCAGCACTCGCACACATTCACGGACACCGTTCTGGCACGTCCCACAGGGCGTCAAAGTCTTACGCATTACCCCAGGCTGAGCTGAACTCAGAGAAACACTCGGCTTCACATTCCACCTAGGACCTCCTGCCTGAAGTCACCGTGCCTCCCAGAGAGAGTCGGCTTGCGTTCTTACTGCCACGTAAGTCCCCTTCCTCCTGTGGCACTGCAGGCTTTGAACAGGCACAGGCCCAGAAGAGCAGCTACGGCGTTCCTTGGTTGAGGCAGTTCGCTTGATGCAGAACACCCTACTTCGAGACGTTGATTTAGGGAAGGAAACTCAGGGTGACCTGTGTCTCTGGGCTTGCTAGAAACCACGGGGATGTCTGCTGAGTGCGCCCACGGAAACGGGGGCCTGCTGCAAGTAGCCTTGCTTTCCCGTTTGGAAGGCTGCGTTCATGCTGCCTTGAAGCTACCTGACATTCCCTGCTCTCGACAGGCCTGTTAGCCCTGTCAGAGTGCTTCGGGGAACGTTATGAGTCTGCTCTGTCTAAACCAGGTGCTTCCATGGCCGTGGCTCTGGTCCGCCTGACAAGCTCTAGAGCTAGAGGAAATCTCAACGTGACAAGTTGCCTCCAGCATAGGCCCCTCGTAGCCGTGCAGAAAGGGAGGCAGGCAGCTGTCTCCATCAGTTCTCAGTCGCTTACAGGTTTTATTTTAATGGAAGTAGTACACTTTGGAGGACTCCTAGGCCTCTCGGGTATGCATCACTTTCCCTCCAAGTTCACCGAGTACCTCCAGACCCCTGTGGGGCGGCTGAGCAACTTCGAGGCCCATTGGTTGACCCCACTCCCCCACCCCCGGAGGCCCTCTGTGCGTTCCGCGCGATGGGCTACACACTGGACGTCCCTCGAGGAGCGCTCCATTTCCAGAGCCCTCGAACAGCCTCAGGACAGCATTTCGGGTGAGTCCGACTTTGTCATGGCCCTTGTGTGAGCTGCCATGGGAAAACACTGTGCTTTGAATACTTCGAGGACCTCGTACCTGAAGTCACTCTGCCCGAGGAGAAAGTCAGCATCTTACCATGCCGTGTCGCTAAGGGCACGCCCAGCACGAACACAGGCCTGGAAGTAAGGTCCCGAGTGGCGGTGCAGAAGCGGAGGCGTGCAGCAGTTGCCATGAGGTGGCGGCCTCGGCTCTGGGCACCTTCAACGGCAGCAGGGTTTTCTGGACACCTAGGAGGCTGGCGCGGGCCCCCTGTTCCCGGCAGGAACACTGAGTACCGCCAGGCCCACCTGGGTCTGCTAAGCAACATCCAGGCCCGTAGCCCTTTAGAGGCCCTCTGTGTATGCCGAGCGTAGGGAAACGCGCGGCACTCTCCTTGGGAGCAGCTAAGGTCCTCAGCACTCGCACACGTTCACGGACACCGTTCTGGCACGTCCCACAGGGCGTCGAAGTCTTACGCATTACCCCAGGCTGAGCTGAACTCAGAGAAACCCTCGGCTTCGCATTCCACCTAGGACCTCCTGCCTGAAGTCACCGTGCCTCCCAGAGAGAGTCGGCTTGCGTTCTTACTGCCATGTAAGTCCCCTTCCTCCTGTGGCACTGCAGGCTTTGAATAGCCACAGGCCCAGAGGAGCAGCTACGGCGTTCCTTGGTTGAGGCAGTTCGCTTGATGCAGAACACCCTACTTAGAGAAGTTGATTCAGCGAAGGAAACTCAGGGTGACCTGTGTCTCCTTGGGCTTGCTAGAAACCACGGGGATGTCTGCTGAGTGCGCCCACGGAAACGGGGGCTGCTGCAAGTAGCCTTGCTTTCCCGTTTGGAAGGCTGCGTTCATGCTGCCTTGAAGCTACCTGACATTCCCTGCTCTCGACAGGCCTGTTAGCCCTGTCAGAGTGCTTCGGGGAACGTTATGAGTCTGCTCTGTCTAAACCAGGTGCTTCCATGGCCGCGGCTCTGGTCCGCCTGACAAGCTCTAGAGCTAGAGGGAACCTCAACGTGACAAGTTGCCTCCAGCGTAGGCCCCTAGTAGCCGTGCAGAAAGGGAGGCAGGCAGCTTTCTCCATGAGTTCTCAGTCGCTTAGAGGCTTTATTTTAAAGGAAGTAGTACTCTTTGGAGGACTCCTAGGCCTCTCGGGTATGCATCACTTTCCCTCCAAGTTCACCGAGTACCTCCAGACCCCTGTGAGGCGGCTGAGCAACTTCGAGGCCCATTGGTTGACCCCACTCCCCCACCCCCGGAGGCCCTCTGTGCGTGCCGCGTGATGGGCTACACACTGGACGTCCCTCGAGGAGCGCTACATTTCCAGAGCCCTCGAACAGCCTCAGGACAGCATTTCGGGTGAGTCCGACTTTGTCATGGCCCTTGTGTGAGCTGCCATGGGAAAACACTGTGCTTTGAATACTTCGAGGACCTCGTACCTGAAGTCACTCTGCCCGAGGAGAAAGTCAGCATCTTACCATGCCGTGTCGCTAAGGGCACGCCCAGCACGAACACAGGCCTGGAAGTAAGGCCCCGAGTGGTGGTGCAGAAGCGGAGGCGTGCAGCAGTTGCCATGAGGCGGCGGCCTCGGCTCTGGGCACCTTCAACGGCAGCAGGGTTTTCTGGACACCTAGGAGGCTGTCGCGGGCACCCTGTTCCCGGCAAGAACACTGAGTACCGCCAGGCCCACCTGGGTCTGCTAAGCAACATCCAGGCCCGTAGCCCTTTAGAGGCCCTCTGTGTATGCCGAGCGTAGGGAAACGCGCTGCACGCTCCGTGGGAGCAGCTTAAGGTCCTCAGCACTCGCACACGTTCACGGACACCGTTCTGGCACGTCCCACATGGCGTCGAAGTCTTACGCATTACCCCAGGCTGAGCTGAACTCAGAGAAACCCTCGGCTTCGCATTCCACCTAGGACCTCCTGCCTGAAGTCACCGTGCCTCCCAGAGAGAATCGGCTTGCGTTCTTACTGCCACGTAAGTCCCCTTCCTCCTGAGGCACTGCAGGCTTTGAATAGCCACAGGCCCAGAGGAGCAGCTACGCCGTTCCTTGGTTGAGGCAGTTCGCTTGATGCAGAACACCCTACTTCGAGACGTTGATTCAGGGAAGGAAACTCAGGGTGACCTGTGTCTCTTTGGGCTTGTTAGATACCACGGGGATGTCTGCTGAGTGCGCCCACGGAAACGGGGGCCTGCTGCAAGTAGCCTTGCTTTCCCGTTTGGAAGGCTGCGTTCATGCTGCCTTGAAGCTACCTGACATTCCCTGCTCTCGACAGGCCTGTTAGCCCTGTCAGAGTGCTTCGGGGAACGTTATGAGTCTGCTCTGTCTAAACCAGGTGCTTCCATGGCCGCGGCTCTGGTCCGCCTGACAAGCTCTAGAGCTAGAGGGAACCTCAACGTGACAAGTTGCCTCCAGCGTAGGCCCCTAGTAGCCGTGCAGAAAGGGAGGCAGGCAGCTGTCTCCATGAGTTCTCAGTCGCTTAGAGGCTTTATTTTAAAGGAAGTAGTACACTTTGGAGGACTCCTAGGCCTCTCGGGTATGCATCACTTTCCCTACAAGTTCACCGAGTACCTCCAGACCCCTGTGGGGCGGCTGAGCAACTTCGAGGCCCATTGGTGGATCCCTCGGAGGCCCTCTGTGCGTGCCGAGTGACGGGCAACATACTGTACGTTCCTTGAGGAGCTCTACATTTCCAGAGTCCTCGAACAGCCTTATGACAACATTTCTGGTGAGTCCAACTTTGTCATGGCCCTTGTGTGATCTGCCATGAGAAAACACTGTGCTTTGAATACTTCGAGGACCTCGTACCTGAAGTCACTGTGCTCGAGGAGAAAGTTAGCATCTTATCATGCAGTGTCGCTAACGGCACACCCAGCATGAACACAGGTCTGGAACTAGGGTCCTGATTGGCCGTGCAGAAGCAAAGGCGTGCAGCAATTTCCATTTGACGGTGGCCTCGGCTCTGGGTACCTTCAATGGCAGCAGAGTTTTCTAGACCCCTAGGAGGCTGGCCTGGTCCCCCTGTTCCCGGCAGGAACACTGAGTACCGCCAGACCCTCCTGGGTCTGCTAAGCAACATCCAGGCCCGTAGCCCTTTAGAGCCCCTCAGTGTATGCCGAGCGTAGGGAAACGCACTAAGGTATATCATGAAGTACAATTTATTAATATAAAACTTAAAGAGCCAGTTAAAAAATATGGAGTTATTTTTTTTATCATTAATTTAGAACAATTTTACATGCTTCCATCTATTTAGGTATTACCAAAAAAAGGGCATTTAAAAAGCATTTGATCTTCAGAAAACCTTTACTAAGTAATTATAAGCTCTTTAGATCACTTTCCTTTAGGGCTTCCCTGGTGGCACAG
Organism: Leucopleurus acutus; assembly: GCF_964270905.1. NCBI lineage: Eukaryota > Metazoa > Chordata > Mammalia > Artiodactyla > Delphinidae > Leucopleurus > Leucopleurus acutus. The sequence goes on along the minus strand of NC_139152.1, from coordinate 30,131,622 downwards.
TTGTTGAGTGTCCGCCTGCCGATGCAGGGGACACGGTTTTGTGCCCCGGTCCGGGAAGATCCCACATGCCGCGGAGTGACTAGGCCCGTGAGCCATGGCCGCTGAACCTGCGTGTCCAGAGCCTGTGTTCCACAACGGGAGAAGCTGCAACAGTGAGAGGCCTGCGTACCGCCAAAAAAAAAAAAAAATCACTCTTCTTTGAAAAGGAAAGCATGTGTTCTTTTGTGTAATCCATCTTATACTTTAAAGTTTTTCATTCTGGGCAAAAGAAGTTTGCTCAACATTTTCCAAAATAAATATTTCTAGATGCACAGTAAGTTAGCAAAAGACGAGAATTTGAGTATGTAAATTTTGAAAATTTTAGTGGATTATGTTTGTCACTAATTTCTAGTACTGAATCCTCTCACCAGATCTTTTTAAAACTGTATTTAGTTTTTTGCTGTTGTTGTTTCTTTTTTTTTTTTTTTTTTTTTTTGCATATTGCCTTTATTTTGCAGAAAATGTTTTGCTCATTGTCTTTGGCTATCTTTTTTCAGAAAAAAATATTGCCATTGTATGTTTGACAATACAAGAGACAATTACATATGCTCAAAATAAACGCATTCTATTGGGCAGAACAGTGAAATTTCCATTTCAGTTAAAGTCTGTTGTCCTCAACTATGAATTTATTATTTTGTCCCTAACAGCTTAACCTGAAAACTACTCTGAAGAAACAAGGAATGCAATTGAAAGCATGCTTTTTATTTCACTAAATAAGACGAGTTGAGTTTATTAATTCTAGTGTGTCATATCTTCTATATTCTGTAAGAGACACAAAAAAATAAGTTTCTGAATCTTAGCAAACATAATTTTATTATGATCAAGTAATGGTGATTTAATAGTCCAACTGAGTTTTGTTTCCATACTTAAATTCATCTGTAGCATATAAACACAACATAGGACTACACTTGTGTTGCAGATGATGGGTGGGGTTATTTTTTTGATGAACAACAGAACATATATTGCTTTTCATATTTTAAAGTGAAGTTAATAAGACTTTTTTTTCTTTCTTGACCTATGAGACTGTCATTTTGTACCTAGATCAAATCCTGAGTAAAACTGGTAGACATAAAAAAAAAATAGTGTATATTTTAAGGAAAGGCTTTGGTTTACATGGAAGGTGGTGACAGGGATATCCATGAGGTTATGAGGCCAAGGTGTGATATTGGCTGTCAGGAATATCTGTGGCCACGACATGGTTCTTATAGAGTGAGAATCCTGAGGAGAAGGGACCTGAGATTATTTGGGTAAGATAGTGTTCACTGGGAAGGTCTGGACTCCCAGCCCATTAGGTAGCTATGCTATCTGAGACACTGGTGCGAAGGTGCTCTGCTAGCTGACCACAGGTTGGGGTACTGATGCAGTCCTGTTGTGCTCAGGAGTGACATGATAGTATGTACACACATGCTGAGGCTGGGCTAAGTTCATGGGATCAGATCATGGACAACTTGCAAATGAATTGTCAGAATAGGTTGGAGAATTTTTCCAATGAGTGTATGGGCTAAGTATGAGCTTGTCCAAGTGGGGAGGAGTCCTAGGCACAGCTTTGAGGACAGGGACAGGGATGTGTGAACTGTGGTTCCTCAGCATAGAGCATTTTTCACAGCCATGATAAAAGTGAGACAGGACCTCCAAACTGAGGATGGGGGTTGACAGCAGGTAGAAGGAACTGAGTCCAGGGATAAGCTACTTCCATTAGTAATACCCAGGTTGCTGTTTGTCTCTGGGTTCTTCCATCTTATCTTTGTGATCCCTGCTTCTTTTTGCATCACAGCAAGCCCTTGCAAATCAGTTTTATTTAGTTTTAAGAGCTGTAATCTCTTTCTGGTAAGCCTTGACAGATATGTATCGAGTCTTGAGAATGCCGTGGCTGGTAGTCATCCCCTGTAGACCCTCAACTCATACTATATGAATTTAGAGCTTTTATTTATGTAAGGAGTTCAATATGCACATATGAATTGGACTGACCCCCCAGGCACCCACTCTCTGTTCACACACTTCCAGAAGTGGTTGCTCTCCATCACAAAATCCAAGATAAAACAACACATGGTGTTCGGGTCCAGGCCAGACATACTCAATTTCAGCACTGGGAACATCCTCCTGCTGTTATTGGTGACCATCACCTGGTTGGTGAGCTCTCTGAAGTGCAGCCATATCTAACTTTTCTTGGTTGACACTAGGGTCACCCTTCTCCCTGCCAGCCTGTAACTCTCACTTCAAGCAGCTCAGCTGGTGGTCCACTCTATTGCAGGCTATTATACAAGTTCCGGACACCAAGGGAGATTGTCCTCTTGCTGACCCTTCTTCATGGCTCTCCAACCCAGACTTACTTACCCAAGAGCCATATTTACTCCTTTCAACAGCCACTCTTCCAAGAAAAGGAGCAGCAAAGGTCCACAGTTCCCAGGCAGAGACCTGTGAGGAGAAGACTTGAAGGTAGGGGAGGGGCAGAAGGGTGAAGATAGAGGGTATTCCCCTTGAACTCCTGCAAGGCATGACTAAAGTAGCTCTTTGTGGCATTGGACTTGCTTTAAACAATTAAAAATCAGACTATTGACTAGCACCCAAATATTTATAAAATATACAAATAAAACTATTGATATCTTTGAAGCCCATTTTTAAACAAAAGGAACATTTTTAAATGTGCCAGGATATAAATTATGGGTACCTCAGGATTATTATAACTTTTCTATAACATTTTATTAGATCTTTATGGTGTTTTTAAAAATGTTGGCCACTGATATTTGAAATTTGATAGGTATTTATAAAGTTTCCTCAAAGGATTCTTATGACAGCTAAAATTTTTGCCTATTTAGACAGACACTTTTGGCTGGCTACTCGGTAAAGTGCCACATGCTGTGATTATTACTTTTTGTGCTTTCCAAGTCAACACCCAGATGCCTGTGAACCTGACCTGCACAGAGTAGTTGTTTTGGTTATTTAAACTGCCTGCCAAACGGTTGCAGTAGCTTTTTCATATGGGCAGATGGCCACTTCAGAACAAATCAAAATATAATATTTGGTCTCTGAACTTACTTTTGAATTCAAATCTTTGAATATGAATGCTAACTCAGATTGAATTTTGGGTTTGACTAATTGTTTTGATGTTCTTAGGCAGTTTTCATGAAACATATTTGATCAAATAACTTAACATGGACTTCATTTCTTATTAGTTGTAAAATGTCCCTTCTGGTGTGTTAAATGCAATAAAAATTTGAGCATATATACTAATATGTAGCTCCTACCCAGCATATGATGAACAAAATATGTATTAACAAGAGACATCAATCCATTTCTGAGGTTATGCACGTAGTTTACTGCTGAAATGCGGTAAAACTTTAAAATTTGTAATTTCTGGTCAGAGTTTATGAGAAACATGAATATGAGCAAAATAGGTAAATTTAGTGTTTTTTTAACAAGGTAGGTATGGCACAGACTTCAAACTATAACACAGATTTCAAGCAAACAAGGGTAATTACATTGATTTAAGCAGTTCTTTCCCATTTATTCATATTTTTTGTCTTATTTCAGACCTAGCTTAATTCACCCCTCCCTCCCTCCCTCCCTCCTTCCCTCCTTTCCTCCCTCTCTCTCTTCATTCCTTCTTTCATTCCTTCCTTCCTTCCATCTTTCCTTCCCTTTCTTCTGTTCTGCCTTTCTTTCTCCTATCTCTTTAAACTGCAGTCCTGAGTAAAATGGATGGTTTCAGATTAACCTAATTAATTACAACTAAATAGCCACTTATGTCATTAACCCAGGATACTTCCCTGGGCTACTCAGATCCAAATGTAGATTTCATATATTCAATGGAACAATGTTTGTTAGAAAATATATTTCATATTATAATTTTTATAATGAGAAAAATGCTAATTAAAACCAAAACCATTAGTCACCTGTAAGATTTGAAATATATGAAAAGTTTGATAACACTCTGTTGGTGAGGCTAAGGAGGAAAAAGCAGTCTAATATTTTGTTTTTCAAAATGTAAAATGGGACAACATCCATGGAGAAGATTTTATCAATATCTAACAAAATCATAGCTGTATCTGGCCTTTGATCTATCAATCCCTCTTCCAGGAATCTGTTCCAAAGATCCAAAAGTACACTGACATTAGTTTGAAATGACATGTATCAAATGTTCTTCAATGTAACATTATTGGTACTAGTAACAAAATTGAAATCACCCCCAAAATCCAAAATTCTAACACCAAAATCCAACAGTTATATAAACTGCAATATATCTACACAGTGGATTACTATGTATTGTGCAAAGCAGTTGGAAAGATCTCTACAAAATGGATTATATATTGTATATTTTGGAGTATAAATTGTTAAGTGATAAAAGGAAGTTGCAGAAAACTGTGTATAGTATGTCACCTTGTGTGTAAGAAACCCTCCCTTCCTTCCTTCCTTCTTTCCATCCTTCCTTCCACCCCTTTCTCTCTCTTTCATCTCTGTTTCTTTTCTTTATTATTTCACAGTTTGTGCTTTTTTTTTTATATTTGCAAAAATAAATAAGGGAAGGAGAGAAGAAAAACTCATAAAAATTGTTCCCTATAAGGTAACTGTCTCTCCATTCTGAAAAGTGAGACGTTGAAATCATCTACTATTATTGCACTTCTGTCTATTTTTCTAGTCAATTCTGTCAGTGTTTGTTTTATATATTTAGGTGCTCTGATGTTGCATGAATATATATTTGTAATTGTTATATCTTCTTAGTGATTTGAACTTTTATCATTATATAATGTCCTACTTTGTTTTTGTGATAGTTTTTTGTTCAAATTGACAATAAATTTTAAGCATAATTAACTGTCATTAGCACGAATTCATGAACTGTATCTTCGTTTTTCTCATTTTTTGAAACCTTATATTTGTAATCATAGTTATTTATATTTGATAAATAAAATTATTTATAAAGAATTCAAGTTATAAGTAAATGGAAATGTATCATTTAATTTTTGTTTTCTTGCTAGTGGAGGACATTAAGCAAAACTAAGATTTTTAATTCATAAATATGGTAATAAAATTGAACATGTATTTAAAGTATTGAAATAGTATAACTGAAGAATAAAAGAAACATTATAATAAATGCTTTATTATCATTAATGTTAAATTCTTTTGATTACTGATTTTAATTGAAGATTTTAAAAATACACTATAAAAAATAAAAATACATTATAAATATATTTGCATTATAAATCTATATTTTAAAACTTGTAAATGTTGATAGAACTAATTGTCCTGTTGAATAATGGAACAGAGTTCCTCATCTAATTATTTAATTTTTATGATCCTTGTGAAATAACAGTTAACTATTTGAAATGTGCTATTCATGTTTGTATGTGTTTTACAGAAAGAAATTGTATTCTGTCATAGCTTACATTTCTAAATTCAAAAAGGCAAATATTTCAAGACCTTTATTATCTTGATCATTTTGACACATTTAAAAATCATCCAATTTTAACAAAGATGTCCTTACCAGGAAATGGTAAGTTCTACTGACAAGTTAAAACAAATGATCAATTATTATTTTTAATTATATTTGTTGCTGGGAAAAAGAAATTGTAGAAAAGTAGTCAGAGAAGAAGGATTATATCCTTTAATTTGTAATAAATTTATTTGTAAAGATGGGTGATGTGATGCCTAGCTGTGAAAATAAGTAACATGACAAGTAAATATTAAAGCCATGGAAGTGATCTAAAAATACCTGGATAATTATTGCAGATTATATAAATGTGGGTTTCTGGGGTAGGATTGGAGGTACCAGCCACTTTCCACTGGAAACAAAGCTTCAGTGACTTATATTCTATTGCCAGAAGACCTGGGGAATTTAAACATAGAAATAGAGTAATTGGATGATTTATTTCATAAGCATACATTTTTAAATGTTGCTGATGACTTTTCTTGAAAGTAAAGCCAGAAAGATTTCAAGATTCTTAACTGTAAATATTAGAAATGATTATTATAATACTTTCCATGATAAAATTATTTGAAACTTACTCTTGTATATTCCCAATGAAAGGTGATTCTTATTTTTTATTGTGGCTAATTTAATGAAATAATATTTTATACAAAACACAATTTTCCTAACTTGGAAATTATAATTAATTAAATTAAGAACACATTTGAGTTTTGAGTGTTGTCATTTAGACTGTGGGCATTATCAGGGCACAATAATCCACTTGGTGAAAATTTAGTCTAGTTGAAGGCCAATTATTTTACTTCCTTGTAATTCACATGATATGTCCTTGCAAATAGAAGCAGCCGCTAGCCAAGTAACTAGGGAGAAACAAAGAGCCTTGGGTGGGTGATATTTCAAATTCAACAGTATAAAGCAAAGAAAAATAACACATTTTAACACATAAAAAATGTTAGAAAAAATGTTTACATGCATGATTCTAGTTTGGTAACTGCTTCTATTCTAAATTTTTTCATATCAATTCAACAATAAGCACCTTCCTATCATATAAATCACTATCACTTATAAGTAAGTACGGTTGTAGTTTTAAAGTATTTGGTTTTATCAAGTAATATATGCTCATTAAAAAAAATCACATGTTAAAGAATGTTTTATATTAAATAAAGAATGTTTTATATTAAATATCAACAGAGTCAGATCACTTCTTCACTTCTAAGTCTACTCTCCAGACAAGTTCTTCACAATTGCTTATATTTTGGTTATTTCACTTCTCAAACAATATATATTTTCTGAATTTATTAATATCAGATAACATTTATTATTCCCCCAATATCAAATATAAATATTTAACTCACTCAGGTCCTCTTCTCCAACTGTTTTAGTCAATTATGTTATTGTTTTGGTTTTTCTGTCAATTATCTTTAGTATAAACAATGTAATTAAACTCAATCATTTTTCTATAGTCCTTTAATTCAGTTTTCATACTTTATATGACAATTTTAATACCCTTGTTTCTCTACCCAATTTTCTTCACAATCTGCTTTGTGTAAGTTACATTTTTATCATAGCTCTTGGATTTTCATTCCATCCTTAAACATAGCATCTTCTTTCCGTGGCCTGAAGATCAACTCAAAATTGAAAGTAAATAAACAATATTTTCATCATTATGGTTGCAAACATATTGAGCAATAAAATACCAATTATCTTCCCATCTTTAGGAGTTCAAATCCAAATGCCCCTTGAGGGAGAATGTTAGGCTGAAAGAATTTCCTCAGTTGGTAAAAAATCATTTAAAATTATATTTGGAAAATAATTTCCATCCTCAGTTTCTGTCATTTTTGGAGGTTATATTGGCCATTTAAAAATGGCATGTACTGCTTTTATTCTCAACATTTTTCAGTTCTAAATCATGCTTATCATTATGTTCTACTACCTTTATTTCTTAAAAGTACCTGTAATGATCCCACTGGAATTTTATTACCTTCTCTGTTGGGTTTTCTCTTTGTTTTTCTTTTATTATAACTTTCTTTTGCTTAATTTACATATTAGTTTCTTTTCTTCCCTTAAGCTCATAATGAAAGATCTTCATAAACTGTGAAGGTAGCAGATAACATTTCTGAGTCCTAAGCACTATAGTGTTGATTTTAAGCTTAGGAATTTCTTTAATCTCCTAAAAATGAAATATATACATATATAGAGACAGTATGTGTTCCCCCAGCTGATTGGTAAATAGGACTGTCTTCTATTTAGGTCTGTACTCAAGTGGGGTATTATAGGATGAGAGACGACACACAGTAATCTCTTTTTTTCACCTGATCATAGCAGTCTGTCTTGCTGTTGATAGCACAAGTACCAAACTGACAAAGGCTTTACTATGAATCAACATTCAGACTATTGATCTTATTTAGGATTTAAATGTTTTATTTAAATGTTTTAAAAAGTTTCATTTTGAAGTAATTGTAGGTTCATTAGCAGTAATAAGAAATAATGCAGAGGGGTCTCATGTACTCATTTCCCAGTTTCTCTCAATGGCGACATCTTAGATTATAGTACAATATCACAACCACAGTATTAATTTTTATGTAAGATGTGTGACAAGTCAAGGCCCAGTTTTTTTTAACCTATCACATTGCTCTAGTACCATTGGTTTAAAAGGCTATCTTTTCTCCATTGAATTGTTCCTTTCACTTTTGTCAAAAATCATTTGGGCATATTTGTGAGTTTATTTCTGAATTTTCTGTTCTCTTCTATTGGCCTATGTGTCTATTCCTCCACTCACACCACACAGTCTTGATTACTAAAGATAGTATAAGGATGAATTGGGAGATTAGAATTGACATATATACACTATTGATACTACGTATAAAATGGATAACTAATGAGAACCTACTGTATAGCACAGGGAACTCTACTCAGTGCTCTGTGGTGACCTAAATGGGAAGGAAATCCAAAAAAGAGAGGATATATGTATACGTACAGCTGATTCACTTTGCTGTACAGTAGAAACTAACAAAATATTGTAAAGTGACTATACTCCAAAATAAATAAATAAATAAATAAAGCAGTAATAAAAAAAGATAAAGGAAAAAAAATAAGGCTTAAAATTAGATAGACTGGCTTCTTCTACTATATTCTTCATTTTCCAAATTCTTTTTGTTCTTCTAGTTCCTTTGTTCTTTTCCATATATATTTTTAAATAATCTGGTCTATACAAAAATTCTTGCTGATGTCTTGATGAGAATAGTTTTAAAATTATATATCAATTTTGGCATAATTGAAATTCTTACTGTTATGAGCTAAATTGACTCTCCCCAAAATTTATGTGTAGAAGTCTTAACACCCCAGACTTAACAATATGATAATGTGACTATATTTGGGATATGGTCTTTAAAGAGGTATTTAAATTAAAATGAGGTAATTAAGATGGGCTCTAATCTAACCTGATTTGCAATTAGGACAGACACACATAGAGGAAGACTCTGAAGGTACAGAGAAGAGATGGCCATTTAGGAGCAAAGAAGAGAAGCCTTAGGCAAAATAAAACCCTGCTGACATCTTGATCATGGACTTTAATAAGCCTCCAGGATTGTGAGAAAATATATTTATTTTATTTATGCTACCCAGCCTTTGATATTTTGTTATGATGGCCCTTGCAAAACTAACAGTTACCAAGATGAAGCTTCCAATCTATAAACACTGAATTTATTTAGAACCTCTTTCATTTTTTTCATGAGCATTTTATAATCTTTTGATGACAATTCTTGTAAATATTTGATTATTTGGATATATTTCTATATTTCATTTTTGAGTGATTATAAAAATCTCACTGCCCATAGTTAATTCCTAGCAAATAGGTTTACAATTAATATTTTATGTTTGTTTTATATCCTGTATCCTTGTTTAACTTATTAATTCTAAAAGGGTATTTTTTTGAGTATATGTGTATTCCTAGACTTCAGTTTGTATACAATCATATCATCTGCGAATAGAGACAAGTTTATTTCTTTCTTACCTACATATCTGTCTTTTAATTATTTTTCTTGCCTTAATGAACTTGCTAGAACACCTCATACTATGTTAAATGAGTGCGGTGAGAGTGATATCCTTGCCTTGTTCCTGATCTTGAGGAGGGAAATAATTCAGTCTTTCATCATTAAGTATAATGTTAACTTTGGGATTTTTGGTTTTGGTTTTCTTTTTATTTTTGATTTCCATAGATGCTGTTTATCAAGTGGAAGAAGTTATTCTCTATTCCTATTTTTCTGAGAGCATTTTGTTCGTTTGTTGTTTTTACAACATGAATGGTTGTGAAATTTGTCAAACCCTTTTTCTGCATTGAATTATATGACCATGCAATTTTTTTTTCTTTAGGATTGGGTCAATTACATTGATAATTCTTGAATATTGAACTGGCTTTACATGCTGAGAATGAATATCAATTGGTAATGTATAATTATTTTTATATATTGCTAATTCTATTTATTAATATTTTGCTAAGGATTTCTACATTTATTTTATGATGGAAATTGGTGTGTAGTTTTCTTTTTGTGTATTGTCTTTTTCTTGTCTTGGTATTACTATAATAATACCGTTATAGCAATAGAAATAAAAATCCAGTATTTTACTTCAAAAACTGTGATCCTCATGAACAAGATCTGTGATTTCTGTCATTAAAGATGTGGGGATAGGGAACTAACAAGCCATTATTTTTAAGTTTAACACTTGTAATTTATACTCTGGAATCATATGATCATTTATCATATGTGATTGCCAATAGGTGAATTTTACAACTACAGTAAGGGGTGGTGGGGAAGTACAAAGAGATTCTTCTAATACCAGACACAAAACTGAATTTCTGTGTAATTTAGAACAAATTGATTTAACCTAATGGAATTAAAATTTCTATGCTGTAAAATGGGAATTATGATGCCAACTATTAACAGTATTGGGGAAATCAAATGAAATAATATAAGTAACAGCTTGTAAGAACATAGATTTTTTAATAAGCTCGGTGAGAAATTAACTGTATCTCTGTTCTCTATCTATCATCTATAGAAATAGAAAAAAATAGAAAGATAGATGTGGGCTGGGGATAAACAGGATTTCCACTTCCAACATCCATCATGTCCTTAAAAGAGAATGTAGACTAGGCTTTGGTGGGTTTGACAGGAAAGTCAGAATCCAAGTTGCTCATAAATATTTCACAGGAAGGACATAGATGCTGCTTAAAGTTCTTTCTGAATGGTGTTAGGTGACTTGATTCTGAAAAAGCTTTGAGCTTAGAAAAAATGAGCTTTGCGTATTGACAAGAGTCCTCACATGGGAACAGAGTCAAAATTAACAGACTCTGCAACCCAAAGGAGGCTGGCTGAATATTCCCGCTACCTTTGCTCTGATCATGTGACCATCTCACGCTTCTGTCACTTTCATTAAATAAAAATTAATCTTAACATATTTGGGCAGGAGTGGGGGTGGGTTGGCATGGGTGTCTACTCTGTCAAGGATAAAAAATATCCTTTAGTTCTCATCACCTAATCAGTTGATTTCAGCTCCATTTTCTCCCTTTTCTTTCTTTATCACTGCCTAACCTTGTCCCCTAGGAGTTTCAGACCTTGTTATTCATAAATGGCATAACTTCGTGCACCCTTTTCCTTTTTACTCAAAAGTTTTCTCTAAAATCAAAGGATTACTTGGCTGATTATAAAATTCTTGCACCACATATGCTTCCTCTCAGTATATTTTAGATACTGATCAAACTGTCTCCTTGCATGAATATTACTGTGAAGATGTCGAATCCATCTTGATATTTCACACTAGTAGGGGGCATGATTTTTTCCCCTCCTACTCCTAGGATTCTTTCTTTGTACCTGAATTTTAACATCCTTACCAGTATATGCTTTGATTTGGAATGGTAGGTATGAATGTTAGGTTTCATTATTTCTTGGAAATCTATGAGCCCCTTCAGTCTACACATTCAACTTGTTTTTATTTCAGAAAAAATGTTGAAAAAATTATACTTTAGACTCTTCCTATATTTTCATTTGCTTAGTTCTTCTTAAAAATATCAATAATGCATGTTAGATATACCTTTTTAAAGTCTAGCGTTCCTTCTGTGATCATGTTTACATTCCCCTTTCTCTCTCCCTGCTCCACCTCCCTCCCTCCCTCTCTTTCTTTCTCTCTGAGTCACCCTCATAACTACTTATAAACATCTAACTTTTTCCACCTATAACGGGCATTATTCTCTACACTGGCTTTTCATTTTTTGTCATATTGTGACATTTTGCAACTCAATTCTATATTCTTTGGACATCCTATAAAGTCTCTTTGGAATACTTTTTTCTCATTGTTCAAATGTCACTTATTACTTATAAAGATGATATTATCTATAAATTCTGTGAGAATAATGAGAAGCATTTCTTTCATTCCTTTGTTTTACTGTAACCATCTTTTTATCAGAAATGACCGTTTACTGATTTGAAGAAAAATGTTTTGCGCATAGAGCACATATCATTTCCTTTCTAAGTATGATCCATCTTTGAATTATTTTTGCTGCTTGCCAGAGATGTTGACAACTATGGTAACTGGGACTATCTGGGGCGTGGATTCAGAGGTGTTGACTCCAAACTCTTCCTCAACAAATTGCTTGGGTGACAGAAAAATCTTCTTTGGTATTCAGCATACATTTGGCAGATGTGAAAACCATTCAGTATTTAAGGATGGGGAAATTTATAGCTGATCACGGGTGACTAGAGTGATGGAATGGCTAAAGGCGTTAAGGGAAGAGGAGGGTTGTTCTTCTTAGATCAAGAAACTGTCACTGCCTTAGACTACAGCTCATGTGACCATTTTCGCCCCAGAGCTGCTGACAGTATGAGGGGTAAGCTCTCTGTCTGTGTCTGCTACTGTAAGAAATGTATTTTGCTATTAAGCAAAAACCAGGAGCCCACTCTACCATTGCTGTTAAATTACTCTCAAAGTTGCTGACATTCACTGCTGCCTAAAATCACCTTTAAAAAAATGGCTTTATAAAATATAGGTTAAATATTATAAAATTCACCCATTTCACGAGCATTTAATTCAATAAATTTTTGTATATTGTAGAGCTGGTCTGCCTTTCTTTGCCTCCACCCCTGCATGCTCTTCTCCTAGAATGGAGGTTCCATGCCAAGAAGACCATGAGCAAGGTGCCTTCTTTTGTCGTTATGGTCCTGCTACTGTCACAGCCCCTAGGTGCTGAAAGAAACTGAAATAGCAAAGTAATATTCTGTTTCTTCTTTCTTCCTTCTAAATTCCATCTAGTGCCTCCAATTGGCAGAAACCAAGAGAAATTCAGAAAGCTAGGTTGTCTGAAATATGTGGCTTGCATGTTTATCCCTCAAAAGTACAGAAGAAAGTGCAGAAAGGAAAGTGTAATATTGAGAGCCCATCATATTGAAAGCTAGAGTATCCAGAGCACCCCTCAACTTATAAAATCATGGATTGCCTCCTTTATTCCTGTCTTAGCCCATTCAGGCAGCTATAACAAATTACCGTAGACTGGGTGACTTATAAACAACAGAAACTTATTTCTCACCCTTCTGGAGGCTGGGAAATTCAAGATCAGGTGCCAGCAGGTTTGGTGTCATTCATTCATGAGGGATCTGCCCTTATGACCTGATCACCAACCAAAGGTCCCACCTCCAAATGACATCCCACTGTAAATTAAGTTTTAACATATGAATGGGGGCACTAACATTTAGTCTATGGCAATGCTTTTCCTTGTCTCCTCTATTCAGCTCTCAGTGAAGTAACTTTCAGGCTAGGAAAGAAAGTGTACAGATGGTTTTATTTATTTTTATTATTTATTTGTTTGTTATTTGCCAGGTATCTGCTTTTCTGTCGCAAATATCCGGGTCCCAACAGGATATATTCCACAGTACCCGGAGCCTTCCTATAACTCTTGATGTCTTAATTGTCATTTTGTAGAGGTTGTGCAGAATAAGATACTTAATATTTTTTTGGAAATGTACAAATATCTTGGAGACTGAGGAAGTTTGTGAAAATAAATATCACGCACTCTTGTTTAGGTTAATATTTCACATTTTTTGGCTAGTATAATTCTATTTGTATATTGAAAGTTTTTTTTCTATTATATTAAATCTTGAATTTTCTACTATTCTTTTTTTTTTTTTAATGAAGTCCAAGCTCATTGTTGGTACAGCAATTCATCAGTGAGGACAAACAACCAATTTATTGTTGCTAAACAGATTAACATGCCAATCCTTTAAAAAAAAAGCCTTGTACAATAATAGTAGCCATGCGTTAGCCACTTTAATATAAAATGTGATCAAAAGTCAAAATATAAGAGTTCAAAAGGCATAGAAAAACCAAAAAGTTTCAATTTTATTACAAGTTTTAGATTCTGGAAATAGTTTTTTTAAAAAAAAACTTATATGCTAATTTCAGCCCAGGGCTAATTTTTTTACAACCAAACTAAGAATTACTACAAGGGAACATCAATGCAACAAACAAGTAAAATTTGCAAACCCAAGTCACAAACTTGCTAACAAAGTTAATAATCATGGTAATGGACAGCACCAAAGAGCAACTGATGCCTCAGTTAAATTTGAAAGAAACAATGCCTTCTCTAGGGCAGAGAAACATGCAAACAATTCTGCTTCAAGAAATTTGCATAGAAATAGAAAATGCTAGAGCCTTTACCACAAATGAAATTACAAAGCCTCAACATGTTAAATTCAACCCAAGGAGCACCAAATGTTAAATTGGAGCCAAGGTATGACTCAAAACATTTAATTTCCAGCTATGCAACTAGCAAGATCACAAGAATTTCAGGTGTGGAAAGGCACCCTAGGCAAGCTCTTGAAAGACATGAATTTGATACAATGTAACCTTAAATCAATGCAGACATTCCTGTAAAATTTAAATTTTAGAGGACACCATAAGGCATCAGGATCTCTTCTCAAAGTCACTCTTGATATTGTCAGCAACAAATACATCTTTATGATCTCATTAATGACCTTTCACAGATCTCTAGCCTGTACACGTACAGCAGAACCCCCAATATTGTGGGAAGCCCTTTCAGTTTGGCCCTGCTTAACGTGTTTGTAGAATGACTTTTAAGCCCAGCCGTGGCCTAAATGGTGTGAAAGGGACTACTCCCTGGGCATCTCAAGACTTCTCTTCAGCCTGAGCTGTCTCCCAGGACCCTCTCTTCCACACCTGCCCCTAGGGTAAGACTCCAGAACTCTGGGATTCTGAGCCTGACCCCAGGCAACCTCACCGACACCCACCTTTGGAAGCTCCACTATTCCTCATCTCCAGCTTCCCCTGGTGGGGTTCATAGTGACAGTTTGGTGAAAGGACTTGTAGAAACAATGCTTATTTACAAATTCGTATTTTGTAGACCTTTCCTTAATTGAACACCTGTGACTTTTACAGTCGCTCTCCAGACCCTTTCCAGAGGTGTAGTAGAATATGCGAAGCAAAAGGACATTTTATTTCTACAGGAAGAAAAAGGATTAACATACATAGTAATAACTGTGTCCATCAAGAGTAATTTGTAATCAGAAAATGAAGACAAATGCCCCAGAAGCCTGCATTTTATCAACACTGCCACTTTCCCAAAAAAAGAACCTCAGAAACAAGTCACTGGATCTGCTTTCAGTGAATCAGGAGTTCCCACATTTGTATTCCTCAATCTTTGAGAAAAGTACCAGATGAAACTGACCCACCCCTTTTTGTGTAAAATAGTAACTAACTGAACTCACATCTCCACGCCCTCATCCACCGGTTCAATGACAAACAGTAGTCAGTTCCCTTGAAGGAGACTTACACATTTTGGTATTTCTACCAAAAAAATTGAAATTTTCAAGCAGAAAAAAAGTTTAATTACAAGTAAGTGAGTGGCAGCCCAAGTGAAGCCCTTTTACTATGATTTCCAATTTTCTGTTCAATCCACACTGCAGAGATACAAGGAAAGCCACCATTTTGTTTCCTAAATTTTATTTAAGAATTCATACAAAATACTCCAGATAACTGAGTTTCAATCCTCATCTTCCTCCTCTTCTTCATCTTGATTAATCTGGAAGTAACGTAATTCGTAACTGTCTTTGCTGTTAGCAACTACGCGTAACCAATCACGGAGATTATTCTTCTTCAAATATTTTTTGGTGAGATATTTCAACTACCTTTTGGAAAAAGGCACCTCGGAAGTTACAGTGATCTTGCTTTTGCTTCTTTCGATTGTTACAACACCTCCTCCGAGATTCCCAGCTTTTCCATTCACTTTGATTCTTTCCTGAAGAAACTTCCCAAAATTGGCCGCATCCATGATTCCATCTTCTACAGGATGGGTACAGTCAAGAGTAAACTTCAGGACCTGCTTCTTTTTTTTTGCCCCCCTTCACCACAAGCTTTTTCACTGGCGCCATCGCCGCAGCGGAGGCAGAAAAGCTCTACTATTCTTTTGTTCTTTTAGGCATTTGCCAGGGGTCGAAAAGATGAGATTGAAATAAATGCTTTTATTCCACTGATTTTTAACAGAAAATTTGCATTCTCTACTTCCAGCCTGTCTGAAACCAGTTTCTAATTGTCTCTCAGGAGAAACAATACTGTTCTTTCACCCAGTACTTTTTGTTTGTTGTTGTTGTTCCAAAGTTCATATCATGGGTCTGTCACAGAAGCAAAATTATAAATTGCAAGTCATTAAGGTATGGTGAATGCCCATCTGTGTAAGAACATGTCAAAGAAATGTTTACCCAGTTGGAATATCACTGGCCAATCTACTATTGCATATAGTATGTGTATTAATATCCTAGTGCTGCTATAGCAAAATACTACAAGTATATGACTTAAAGCAACAGAAATTTATTTTCTCACAGTTCTGGTGGCTAGAAGTCTGGAATTGATGTGTCAGCAGTGCCAGGCTCCCTCTGGAGACTCTCGGGAAGAATCCTTCATTGGCTCTCCCTAACTTCTGATGATCATTGGCAGATACTTGGCGTGCCTTGACTCGAAGTTTCATCCCTCCAACCTCTGTCTTCACCATCATATGGCCCTTTACCCTGCATGTCTACCTCTCTGTGTCTCTTTCTCCTTATAAGGACACTAGTCATTGGACTTAGGGCCCACCTCAATCCAATATGACCTTACCTTAAGTTGGTTAAATCACAGAGACCCCATTTCCAAATAAGGTCACATTCACAGGTGCCTGGGTTCAGGACTTCAATATATCTTTTGGGGGGACACAATTCAGCTCACAACAGTAGTAGATATTATTAGTAGCATGGAGCTGGAAGATCTGGTAGATTTTTAGACCAATGGCAGCCAACATATGGTATATTGATATTTATATCAAACTGACTAAAATTACCTAAAAATTTCCAAAAATGAATAAATCTTCAACTTTGAAACTACTCACCTGCTTATTCCATTTTCTATTCAAAATAAATATACAAAGTATGATGTGTGTGTGTGTGTGTGCACGTGCTATATGTATCTACATGGATTTATGTGTAGGACTTTTCAAAATCCTCATTTCTAATTTACAACTGAATTCTGAAGCTTAGACTAGACAGAAATCAGGGCTTCACGTTGAGGTGGTAAAGTTACACATACATCAATTCTGATAACTAAATTATTCAACCAATTACTTTTTTTTCTTTTTTAAATTGAGATACTATTGACATATAACACTGTGTAATTTTAAGGTGTACAATGTGTTGATTTGATGCATTTATATATTGCAATATGATTACCACCATAGTGTTACCTAATACCTTTAACGTGTCATATAATTATCACTTCTTTCTTTGTGATGAGAACAATGAAGATCTAGTCTCTTGGTAAATTTGAAGTTCATAATACAGTATTGGTGACTATAATTACTATGCTCTACATTAGAACTTCAGGATTTATTTATCTACTAGTTTTAAGTTTGTATCCTTAAATAACATCTCCCCAATCCCCCAACCTTCAGCCCCTGGTAATCACTATTTTACTCTCTGTTTTTACAAGTTTATCTTTGTTAGAATCCACAAATAAGTAATATCATACAGCATTTAATCTTCCTCTGTCTGACTTAGCTCATTTAACGTAATAAATCAGGGTCCATCCATGTTGTTGTAAATGGCAGAATTTCATTTTTTTTCATGGCTGAATTATATATATATTATATATATATATTATATATATATTATATATTATAATATTATATTATATTATATATATAATATTATATATATTATAATATATAATTATATTATATTATATATTATATTATATATTATAATATTAATTATAATATAAATATATATATATACATACATATATATTTTACATCTTATTTATTCATCCATTGATGGACACTTCAGTTATTTCATATCTTGATTATTCTGAGTAAAGTTGCAATAATGACAGAAGTGCTTATACCTCTTTGATACCTTATTTTGCTGGGAAAAGAATACTCTCTTCGACAAATGGTGTCTGGAAAACTGGATAACCACATGGAGAAAAATGAAATTGTACCTCTATCTTTACTCCTCATAAAAATTAACTCAAAATGGATTAAACACTTCAACATATGACCTGATACTATAAAACGTCTGGAAGAAAACATGTAGGGAAAGCTCCTTAACATTGATCTTGGCAATGATTTTTTGGATTTGACACCAAAAACACAAGCAACAAAAGCAGAAATCAACAAGTGGGACTATATCAAACTAAAAAGTTTCTTCACAGCTAAAGAAACAATCAACAAAATGAAAAGGCTACCTACAGAATGGGAGAAAAATTTTGCAAACCATATACAGGGTAAAGGGTTAATGTCCAAAATATATAAGGAACTCATACAACTCAATACAAAATAATCCAACTAAAAAATGGGTAGAAGAACTAAGTAGACATTTTCCTAAGAAGACACTCAAGTGGCCAACAGGTACATGAAAAGATGCTCAACATTCAATCTGGAACAATTCTTGAGTGTACAAATCCTTCACCTCCTTGATCAAACTTATTACCAAGTATTTTATTCTTTTTAATGCAATTGTAAATGAGATCATTTTCTTAATTTCTCTTTCTGATAGGTATTATTAGTGTATAGAAACACAACTGACCTTTGTATATTGATTTTGTATCTTGCAACTTTACTGAAACTGTTTATTAGTTATAACAGTCTTTTGGTGAAGTCTATTATAAATATTATATCATATCATCTGCAAGCAGAGACAATTTAAATTATTATTTTCTGATTTGAATGCTTTTTATTTCTTTTTCTTGACTAATTGCTCTGACTAGGACTGCCAGTACTGTGTTAAATAATAGTGAGAACAGGCATTCTTGTCATGTTCCTGATCTTAGAGCAATAGCTTTCAGCTTTTTATCACTGATTATGATGTTAGCTGTGGGCTTGTTATATAGGGCCTTTATTATGTTGAGATAAATTTCTCCTATATCCACTTTGTTAAGAGTTTTTTATTAGGAAAAGATGTTGAATTTGTCAAATGCTTCTTCTGATTCTATTAAGATAATCACAGGATTTTATCCTTTATTTGGTAATGTGGTGAATCACATTGATTAATTTGCAAGTGTTGACCCATCCTTGCATCCCAGAAGCAAAGCCCACTTGATCATGGTGTATGATCCTTTTAATGTACTGTTGAATTTGATTTACTAATATTTTATTGGGTAATTTTGAATTTATGTTCATCACATATATTGACCTGTAATTTAATTTTTTTGTATATCCTTGTCTGGCTTTTGTATCAGGTAATGATGGCCTTGTAAGATGAATTTCAAAGTGTTCTTTCCTCATCTATGATTTGGAGAAGTTTGAGAGGGAATGGTATGACTTCTTATAATATTTGGTAGAATTCACCAGTGAAACCATCTGGTCCTATAACCAAAGATAGGAAATCTGAGAGGAATGAAATATTATGATAAAACATCATAGCCTAATTGAAGTTGGGGGACAAAGTCTTGGTTGCTGTGACAGTAAATTACTCTTAGTTTGAGTAAGAGCTTCTCACATACCACTATGTTCTATTTAAACATGACTAGGATTTCGGGTGATCCTATGACCAGAGCTACTTATCATCAACTGGGCATAATCATATCATTAAGCCATAAAGTCAAGTGGGCACAGCAGAAGTTGACTATATAATGAAAATGATACATTCAGGATTAGGCCAAACAATTTGAATTTGACTTCCTATCTTCTAACTGTATTTTTTTTTCTTTTCTGTCATTATCCAAGATAATTTTCTTTCTCATGAGTAGTCCTAAATGGTTTCTTTACAAATCTATCATGGTAGTTTTGATATTAATTTGGGAGATGGAAATAGCAATAATAATAAATGTATGTAGGGCATTCCAGTGACTTCTGGAGAGACATGTTCTCCTGATTTGAAAGGCAACAGGAAAAGGAGAGACAGGGCACAGCCTCTGAATGTTTTTATGTTTTTGCAGAAATGCTGTTACCATAGAAATTCAATGCAGAGTCATGTTAAGGGGTTAAAATATACAAGCAACCCATCTTAAACATACTACATAAGGAAAAATCTGAATTTTGTTATATGTAGTGTAACACATTTAAATTAACATTACTATCAAACACTCAGTAATTTGGCATTGTAAATCTCTTAAACACAAAATTATCATAAACTTCAAACAAGTCTCTCACAGCTTAAAAACAAACAAACAAAAAATGGGGCCTCAGGTTAGGGTTCAATGTGACTTTTTTCAATTTTGAAAAACTTATGAGTTTAATAGGAGTTAAGAAGAGGAAGGACAGGGGAGAGATTGCTAAAGGATTTCTTCCTGGGATGATGCAAATATTCCAAAATGAGATAGTGGTGATGCTTGCAGAACTCTGTGAATACACCAAACAATGAACACTTAACCACTAATGCTAAACATTACACACTTTAAAGTGGTAAAATGTATGGTAAGTAAACTATATTTCCTTAAAGCTGTTATTTTGAGAAAAAACAGCTTATGATAGGTAGTCTCTTCCTGGGTGCTGGCATTGTATATAAAGATCATATATTACCTAGTTCCTGAAATGTGACCACTTTTCTCTCTAATCAAACTCAGGAGTATATTTTTTCTCTTTGAGTAAAATTAAAACAAAATTTTTAAAAGTAAATGATTCAAAACACAATTTAATTTATACCAGAACATGAATTTTATTAATTTGTAATTAATTTTAAAAACTGATTAAGACTGTAACTCTTAAATTTTTACCTATATTTACTTATTCTCTTTCCTTATCCATAAAATGGGGGCATTTATCATATAATAAAAAAATGTAAAGCAATTAGAACTTTTCCTAGTGCCTAGAAGGTGCTTTGTAAATATTTATTATTATTAATAAGCAATGCACAGGCCATATTCACTTCTCCAATAGAATATTTTTATACTTTACCAAATAAATTTCTTATTTTCCAGTAAGTATTATTTTTTCCTCAATTTTTTTCACAAGCTGTCCACTCGAGAACACAAGAATTTTAAACACCAATCTTCAGCTCAATTAGTTTATAAAGTAGGTGTGAAGTCACAAAACTTCAAGATATTGTTTATTTTTTCAGAAGTCACAGGTCTTTTCGGGAATTAGGAGGTTCCCATCACATATGAAAATAAAGTAACACTGTTAAAAGAATACCATTCAACTGGCATAAACATTGAAACATTCTTCAGTTTTATAATTTAGTGAATTCTAAGCTCCTATTTACCATTTCCACACCTAAAATCATGATATTAATCCAATTCCTCATGCTCAGTTCAGTAATGATTATGCATTCTCATTATGAAATTTGGAACTTACCCAGTTGTACCTGTGAGTGGATGGATGCAGCAACCCCAGCCAGACAGAGGGGTGATTACCACGGTCTCAGTCCCTTTAGAAATTTAAGTTTGGGCCACAACAGGGCCAGATTCATGGGCATTTGACCTGGGCAGTCCCACAGGTCAAATGAAGAGCCCCATACTTAAAAGAACCTCATGCTTGGTCTATTGCTCTGCTGTCACTGTTTTGAAATTCTTAGTAATTTTTGAACAAGGAGTCCTACATTTCATTTTGCACTGAACACAGAAAATTATATAGCTAATCCTGGGTCATAAAGCCAGGTAAGCTACCAAATCCTGTGGTAATAATTAAGGGTAGGAGGAAATTAGTATAGGTGTTTGAGGAGGGAGAGGATGAGTATTAATGGTACCCTGAACCTACCTGCAGCAATGGTGTCTGTACCTCTTCCCACTAACCTCTCATAAGTTTCTCCTCAGAAACACGGACAAGAACTACGGAGGAGGGACTTCCCTGGTGGCACAGTGGTTAAGAATCCGCCAGCCAATGCAGGGTACACGGGTTTGAGCCCTGGTCCGGAAAGATCCCACATGCCGCGGAGCAACTAAGCCCGTGTGCCACAACTACTGAGCCTGCACTCTAGAGCCCGTGAGCGACAGCTACTGAGCCCTCATGCCTCAACCACTGAGGCCCGCGTGCCTAGAATCTGTGCTCCACAACAAGAGAAGCCACTGCAATGAGAAGCCCGCTCATCACAATGAAGAGCAGCCCCCACTCGCCGCATCTAGAGAAAGCCTGCACACAGCAACAAAGACTGGACACGGCCAAAAATTTTTTAAAAAATTAAATAAAAAAATGATTCTGGTTCAAAAGAAAAATGCATAAACAAAGCTTAAAAATAAAAATGATGAAGGAGCTGTTTTCCAAACCTCATGCACAGAGAAGAGAATCTGTATGAAGCAAGGGATGGATGGGAGGTGTCTTGCTTACATCTCTATTCAAGGAAGACTTCTGCAGGAAGGATAGCTGGTTGACAGCCTCCAGCTGCCCCAAGATTGGCCAATGTGTTCTTGCCAGACTGCTTCCCCAGTGACTAAGCACTATGACGTACTAGAATCACTATATTCCTGCCCACCCCTAGATTCCTAGAATCCCTGTAATGGTAGACTTTGCTTAGGGAGTCTGATTACCTAGTCAGTTAGCTAGCATCCTCTCTCTCTCTTTCAAATATATATATAATCGCTATTGGGATCATGGGTAAATATTTGTTTCTTTCACCCTGCTTTGCTTATGTGTATATTTTTTTTTCTGCAAATACATGTGCTACTTCAAGGACTTATAATATTGTTGGAAATCATCAAGAATAACACATTTTGTGATCTCTTTGAAAGGAATAAATGATTTCACCCACCTACATTTACTGACTACTCATGAAACGCAAAGCTTCACCTTACTTTACCCTATCATCAGAAAAATGATTCCAGTTTTGGTACAAAAGGATACTTCCAAGTATCCTTTCTGCAAGATTGTAGAAAAGCAATCTCATGTATATTACATGATAGCTTTTACATGAATTACTGCTGCTGCAAATCAGTGGGCAATGTATGTGGACAAATACTCAATGTTTTAATGTTTTTTTAAGTATAGGTTGCACTTTTGCATTTCATGGTGCCTTTTAGAATTAACTATATCTTTTTTATTTTTTCTTTAATGTCACGAACTATGTTTTGAAATATTCAAACACATGAGAAAAAGGCTTATTGAAGTAAATATTCTGCAATTAGTATTTCTCATGCCACTTATACCATGATTACGTGAAATGTAAAATCACTGCTTTTGAGTATTAGGAAAAAAATAGAAGGAATCATAATTATAGGCAAGTTTTATTAGGAAATGTTTAGGTTAACTCTGAAATTCAAGTATAAATAAGATTTTTTTAAATCTCGTTTATAGTTATCACAAGTATGTGTGATAAGTTAAGTTTTGCTAACCAGTAAATTGGGGTGGTCCTTGAATCTTCCTTTGGCAGTTCCTCCCCTTCATTTCAAATCAATCAGAAAGTCTTACAGACTCTATGTCCTAAACCTTTCTTGAAGCCCTCTCCTCCACCCTGTTTCTGCTGGCATTGGGCTCATGCTCATTTTTTCTTCATTTGAGTGCTCACATTCTGGCCTCCCTTCTGACTCTCCACATTGTTGCCAGTGTGATTGTTCTGAAATGGAAATATGGTCATTCCTCTGCAATTCACATCTGTCATTGAGTTCCCAGAGCCTAGCTTGAAGTCAAATACTTGTTGGCAATATATTTGAGAACTTTTTTGATCTTACTCCTGCTTGCTTCTCAGACTCATCCCTGTCTGCCTACAAAACCTCTCTGCTCTGGCTCTGAACTCCCTGTCATCATTCAAAAGTTCCATGAGTTTTCACAGCCCTGCAAGTTGCATCTTCCGTTGCCACTGCCTGGAGTATATTCCCCTCAGCCCAATCCTGAAAAATATAACTCATTTCTCTTTTTTCACCTATATTTTTTCTTAAGTTCATGATTAACATTGCCATTTTAAAAAACCTCAATGCAAAAAATTTAATTTGCACACCATAAAATAATTTAATATTTCTGTATAAAATATTCTTTTATTTCCCATTTCAGAATAACTAAACCATAATATCACATGACAGTTTTTCTCAGCTGATTTCACTGATTTTCCCCCAGCAGATAAACAACTTACCTTGAGTTAAACACTTCCTCCTCTGCCCTTTGCTGCATGCCGAATAAAGCTCTAATAAACATCTTCAGGTATTGCATGTGGCAAACATTCTAACACGTCCAGGAAATTCTTAAAGCCAGAGACTCTCTTTGTTCGTTTCCATTCCCTAAATGTCTTGGATACTTGCTACATGGCAAGTACTCATGTAATATTTGTTTAGAGAATGAAAGATAGCAAATAATTGAGAACAAAACTTGACTTTTCAGTGTTATTTTGAAATTTTTTATCAAAATGACAGAACATAACTATTCAGTTATACATTTATCCTTGGTCATGTTCTTGCTTAAATCGTGTAACTATTAACATACAGTTCACTCCAACAGCATTTTTATGTTCCTACGTATTAGGTATTTTGTTGTTTGCTTGGGAAACTCAGATAAATACAACACTGACTCTTTATTCAATGTTTTCTTATTATAAGTGAGTGATGAAATAATAGTTGGTACTATTCACTGTACTCTGTGCCACCTACTATTTAATCACCTAATAAGATACTTCGAGGTGAAATTTAATCATCAGCAGTCTTATTTTGTATATGTGTGTAAAATAATTTAAATGCATTCAAAATATGCATTGTGTTGTGGCAATATAGGTAAATTTATGTATAAAAATCATTGGATATAATGGTTATTCAATTAATATTTTGGATTGATTGAATATATCACTAATATGAATGAGTAATTCATACTACTATAATCCTTTCATTTCAGTTGAGCTCTCTATATTTTCTTCTCTTTTGAAGAGAATGGCACTTCAGTATAATCACAAAGAGTGAATAGATGGGATTGCATAGTCTCAATCAACCTACTTTTTACATGCAAAAAATTTAAAAACACATAATTTTAAATTTCCTATATTTCACAGTAAACATTATTGTTCAAACCTTAGAGTTACAACAATATAAAATGTTAGTAAAATCAATGTTTTGTTGAAATTATAGTAATTCATGTAAGATTTTTTAGAAACTGACACTAGTGAAAACTCTGAAGTAGTGTAGTTTTTTGGCATTTATTTTTCAAACTTCCAATTGGAAACTCAATCACAAAGGCCCATCCACAGAGCCACACATTATCTACCCTGATTGCATCTCATGATCCTTACTTCCCTGCCTCCACTCAAACACTGAGTTCTTAGTAGTAATTTTTCAGGGTTTTGATCTCTGATCTGTGCCTTATAATTTGATGAAAGTAATTTTTGAAAGGTTAATATGTCAGGACATTTTTTGCAAATGTCCTAAACAGGTTCTCTTGTATTACTATGATTATTAGTTTCATAATGTTGCCATAACAAATTGCCACAAATTCAGAGACTTAACACAGGCATTATCTCACAGTGCCTTCACAGTCTGAAGTCTAGCTTCCTTGGGTCTCAGAAGGCTAAAATCAACGTGTCTACATGGCTGTGTTCCTTTCTTGATGCTTTAAGGCAGAATCCACATCCTGGCTTCTGTGAGTGATTGGTAGGATTCACTTCCTTGTGGTTGTAGGGCTAAGGTCCCTCTTTTCTTGCTGGTATTACCAGTTGGCTAGACATCAGGGATCTTTCTCAGCTTCTAGAGGCTACTAGCCTTCCTTGGCTCCTGGCCCCATTCCTCCATCTTCAAACCAACAAGAGTGGGTCAAGTCCCTTAAGCTTCATCTCTTGGACTGATGATTCTGTCTTCCTCTTTAGCTTTTAAGGGCTCATGTGATTATATTAGGTCCACTCAGGTAATCCAGGATAAACTTCCTAATATAAAGCAATTGATTAGTAACCTTAATTCCATGTGAAAGACTCTTCTCAGCAGTACCCGTATCAGTGCTTTACTGAACAGCTAGGAAACAAAAAATCTTGGGGAGATATTTTTACAATTCTGTCAACCACTTCATGTAATGATTTTTTTTTCTTCTGGAAAGCATATTGAATAAGTTAACTAAGTAAATATTGAGCATTTTTTTAGCACTTTATCCTATGATGGTTTTCTTTTTCAAAGAAAGAGTACAAACAAGGGAGAAAAACATAAAAGAACATTCTTCATTCTAAGTCTCTCTGTCTCTCTCATTCTCTCTCAACCTCCTCTTCTCTCTTAGTTGTTTTGTTGCTGTTATAAGTTTTTCTTAAACATGCAGCTTCTGACCAATGCCATTGAAGGCCCAGATACATTCTATCTTCCTGCTTCGCCATTTTTAGCATGTGGATTCCATTCTCCCATTCATAGTATGGTTGATAACCTTCTAACAACCTGCCATTATTCCAGGCATAAATAAGAAGAAAGGGTGTAAAAAACATAAAGTGCCTAAGGGCAAAAGCATAACTGCCTGCCTATGGAGCCTCACCATTCTTCAAAACATTCCCAAAAGCTCAACTCAGTGACTTGTTTCCATCTAATTGTTGGAACCATGCTACATTGCTTTCCTTAGATGAAAGAAGACTAGGAAAACAGTGGGGCTGAATAGATTGGGTTGATGAACACCATTGTATCTGACACACTATCATCAGACAGAAGATAGCATGGTTTATATTTGAATATTTCTTGTCTAACATTGAACAGAGAAAATAAGGAATTTTGTGCTCATTTGACTGAACTGTGCCTTGGTGTCCTGAAATTAATTTTATGTGGATTGAAGAAATCAATAATCACTAAATTTCAGAATGGAATTTCAATTTTCATTTAGTAAATCCTAAACCATATGTAATATTTGTTTAAATTGTTAATCTTTCTCAAAAAATATTGAAGTTTTTAATGTTAACTTTATGGGATTAAGCCAAAGATATCAAGAGTGTTAGAAATTCCATGCCTTATATATTGTGAAGTGTGGAATGGTATGAATATATGATCTTTTGTCTTATCACAAATTATAATAAATAAGCTTTTAACTTGACTATCTGTTAAGTTCTGTAGCTTTTCTAAAATTAGGATTAAGTTAAATTTGAGCTAATATATTCTAATCCATGTAAAATTTACATATCTGGTTTTGTGACTTTTTGTGACTATCCTTCAAATCAGTATTTCTATAGCAGAGCCTATCTACCAGAAACAACAAAAGTTAAGGCATGTTACTTTGTACTTTCAGTGATCTTAGTCCTTGCACTTAAAAAAACTCCATATCAATATACGTTAATGGGAAGACTTTGTAATGTAACAAAAAAATCAACAATGTTTTTTTACTTCACTGTTCTCTTGTCTGGGTGGCATAGTGTAGATGATGGGTAAAAAAAAAAAATGAGATTCAAAGCAATTATTTTCCAAACTGCTGGCATTGAAAAAATTGTAGTCATTTGGAAACATTTAGGGCTCTGAACCAAATGAACTTAGTATTATATAAAATGCAAGAATCAAAATACATAACAGTAATCCCTGAATTTCAAGGACAAATCACTTAGCTCTAATAATTTTAAGTCCTTGAGCATTTATTATAAAGCATATTGACAATGTGAATATACACCTGGCTATATATCTCCCAATAACACATTGATTTTCAGCTATTTCAATAATGGTATAGATCTCAGCATAGGACTCTTCTATGATAGAAGCAATCATTCTAAGTAAGGTATGTATTTAAGGTTATGTCAAGTTGTGAGAAACTTACTAAGTACTTCTGTTTAAAAAGTTCCCTGTTTAATATGTTAAAACTTTGTTTACAATATTCCAAGGGTATTTTATTCCAAAGGTCTTTCATCATAAAATATTTTCAGTGTAACATTTACTATTATGTGACAATTCAAGCAGGTAATACATACTTAAGAATTTACAGTTTGTCAGAGTCAGATGTGAAGTTGTCTTTCTTAGAAAGTGACATCTAAGAGAAGACTAATGTTCCAAATAATACAATAGTACTGTTATATACAGAAAAAAACATGTTCTTAAAACAACACACAACAAAACAAAATTGGTAGGATGCTAGAAGAGCAGATACTTGAAGAAGGATGATTGCAGGCTGGCAATGCCATGTGAAACAACACTGCACTGAAGAAACTGGAGGAGTCTGCATGCCCTGAAGGACTCTTTCTTCATGAACCCCATTGGCCTCTCACAGCAAAGGGTCTGAAAAATCAACTAAGAAGTGCCTATGGTGATACAGACTGGAGAGGGGAACACAGTCATGTGGGTGGGACAAGTATATGCATCCTGATGCTTCCTCTTTATTTCCACCACAAGACAAAAGCTTTAATCAGAAAAAACAGTGACACTACTGGCCTTAGGGTATATTAAGGCCAATTTTAACAAGCTTATATGATAGGTGAAACAATCATTTGAGGGTAGAACCTGATTAATTAAAGGTATATTCATTAAAATATAACAATGTATATTTTAAATTAGCAGAAAATTACTATAAACTTTATAAGAGATGTATAAGTAATAAGTCAATAGTGGAGGTAAAATGATATACTATATAATGTTTATTTAATGCAAAAGAAGGCAGAGCAAGAGTATATAATAAATTAAATAAATACAAAACAGCTAGCAATTTAGTAAAGTTTTTATCCAATGACATCCATAATCACGTTACTTATGAATGGCTTAAATATAACTTTCTTAAGAATGCAATTGTCAGATTGGATCAGACAGCAAGATCCAATTCTACTGTGTCTATTAGAAATGCAGTTAATATATACTGATAAAGATAAGTTAAAAGTAAAAAGATGGAGAAAGATATGCCATGAAAATATCCCCCAAAACCTTGAATAGCTATGTTAATATCAGAAAAAGCCAGCTTTGGAACAAGGAATACTATCCAGAATAAAATGGGACAGTATATCATCATTAAGGGTCAATTCTCCAATAAGACATGATGACCATAAATACAAATATATATATATATTACTGATAACAGAGCATCAAAATAAATGAGACAAAAATGGAAGTTAGTAAAACAAGTTGGCAGTTCTAAAATTATAATTGAGACATCAAAAATCCTTTCCCAGTAATTGATAGAACAAATAGGCAGAAAGACAGTAAGAGTATAGAAGATTTGAACACTATCAACCAAATAGTCCTAACTGATATTTATAGAACAATTCACCCAACAGTAGAATACACATTATTTTCAAAGACATATGAATATTCAACAAGATAGACCATATAATAAGCCAATAAAAATATCTCAAACAATTTAAAAGAGTAGAAATCATAGCTACATTTTAATAGCATAATAGAATTTAGCTATAAGTCAAACAGGAATAAATCTAAAAAATTCTCAAATCTTTAGATATTAAACATTCCCTTTCTAAATAACCCAGGGTTAAAGGGGAAGTCTAAAACCAATGAAAAAATAGTCTGTATGAAATACAGATAAAAATACAACACATCAAAATATGAGGGATACAGTTAAAGCAGTGCTTTCAGGGTCATTTATAGTATTGAATACTTATATTAGGAAAGAAGAAATGACTCAGATCAATAATTTAATTCTTCATCTTAAGAAATTTTTTTTGTGTGTGTGGTACGCGGCCCTCTCACTGTTGTGGCCTCTCCCGTTGCGGAGCACAGGCTCTGGACGCGCAGGCTCAGTGGCCATGGGTCATGGGACCAGCCGCTCCGCAGCATGTGGGATCTTCCCGGACCAGGGCACGAACCCGTGGCCCCTGCATCGGCAGGCAGACTCTCAACCACTGCGCCACCAGGGAAGCCCCATATTAAGAAATTTTTAAAGAAAAATAGAGCAAACTAAACCCAAAGCAAGTAGAAAGAAGTAATAAAGAATGGAGAAGAAATTAATGAAATTCAAAATAGAAAAATAAAAAAAAATCAATGCAAATAAAAGCATATTCTTTGAAAAGTTCAATAAAATTGACAAACTTCTAGTTACAGTGACCAAGAAAAAAGGGAGAAGAGCTTCCTATAAGAATGAAAAATTTCAATATCAAGAATGGAAAATAAAGGGACATTGTTACTGGCAACATCAGCTCTAAGAGGAGTCCCGTAGATAGCCTGTGACCTCAGTGTTATCACAGAGTTGGATTTCAGAGTGGTGGATTTGGAGCCCTTAGTCAAGTTCATTACTGGTATTTGGAAGTAAGTGAAGAAAATTCTCAGTCACAACTGTGAAAACGTCGTTATAAAAATAAAAGGAATATGGGTTGTTCTAGATGACCAGAAAATTCAATATGTGATCTTTGATTAGATCTTGGATCAGAACTAAGAAATAAAAACAACTAGAAAAATATTCAGTGGCATATTTGGGGAAAATTGTTATATTGAACACATGACATAAATAGTAAAGAACATTTTGTGTATCAGGCTTAAATTTTCTGGATGTGATAATTACAATTAGATAAAATATCTTTTAAAAAAATGAAATACAAGCTAAAATATTTGTGTGAAGTATCAGAAACTTAGTTTTAAATAATTGATAAATATGTAATCAAAATGTGTATTGTTGTGAGTGTATGTTTAGGTAGACTGAGGGTGAGAGATAAAAGATATATAGCAAATAATGAAACCTAGAAACTCTAGGTAAGGGATATAGGAATGCAAACTTCTAATTTTTGAAGGTCACATATTTTTATACTAAAATTTGGGTTAAAAATAACAACGGTTTACAGTACATTCTTATGGTTAGCAGTTTATAAAAAGCCAACCCACTTCACAGTTCTTATAATTATTTTTTGCTGTCATACTGCTCAAGTGCCTTAGCCATTATAAATCTGAACTCTTCACTTCCACCTATACCTCATCCAAATGACACATAAAATCTTTAGTGATTGTGCTGTTACATGGTGTTCTTATTGCTTTCAGTTGAGGGTAAAATTCAGTTCCAAAATTCCACCCTGAAGATTAGCATTCTAAGTACAAACTGGTAGCTTAGTCTTTCCAGAAAGCTGAGCCTGAGGCAGAGGAGTTATGTTCATTTCTAGGGAGAAGTGAAAGACAAAGTGGCAAGGAGGAAGGGAGAGATGACACAAGTATAGATTATTGAACTGCCTACCACTAAGTAAGACAAATTACAGAATACCATGATCACTCTCAAAAATCCATACTAGCTTCATTTGGGGTCCTTCTATTGCAAGGGATAAATAGGACTGAATTTACCAACAAATTACTGAATCCTACTGTTCAAAGTTTATCCCTTGGGAGATTAACTCCCACATACTTTCAGGTTGTGCAAAGGAACGTGCCAAAAGAGGTCCTGTAACGGCTCAAACAAAGAAGTCGTCAGACAGGGAGTAAGAGGGGCACAGTATGGGCGTTTTGCAAAGCACTGTCAGCTTGTGCGTACGTGAAGATTTTTATGGTTCAGCCACAGCTTATGGTCACCCTGGGAACAGAAACAATAGACAAATGAGATGGAGAAGATTGGAAGGATGGAGTGTGCATGTGTGTGTGTGGTGGTGTGGGTCGCGGAGGGAGGGGCTGTGGGTGGTGGAGGCTGGACTTATGGAGCCCTTTGTAACATAGAATAGCAGAAGGGGTGACTTGTCATTTCCAAGATTAGGCTGTAAAAAGACTGGCTTCCATCTTGGCTGCTTTCTCTCATGCTTTCTTGGATTTGATCACCATGTTAGGCCACCTTGTCGAGCAGCCCTGTAGGAGGCTCATGTGTCGAGGGACAGAGACTTGCCAACAACCACATGAATGGACTTGTAACTGGATTTATCCCTCCTCACTTGGAGTCTATAGGTGTGACCAGAGCCCCAGGTGGCCTACAGACTATAATTTCAGTATTGATGTTAGACAAAGGCACTTAACTAAGTCACACTCTGATCCCTGACTCCCAAAAACTGTTAGAAAATACATTTTTATTGTTAGAAACCATTAAAATTAGGTAATTTCTTACACAGCAGTAGATAATACACTCTCCTATCGCATTCCCCTTTGTGGTCTCTGCCTCAGTCACCAGGCCCTAGGCTCTCCATTGTGCCCTGTTTTCCCTCATGCCTGGAGCTTTCAAATAGTGCCACCCATGTAAAATAATATTCCGTAACACTTCTAGTTAACTGCAGCATTTCTCTAAAATCTGAACTGCTAATCACATGCCCCGTGGCATACATTAAAAGCTTTCTGTATTTTCTTGGGCTTCCCTGGTGGCGCAGTGGTTAAGAGTCTGCCTGCCAATACAGGGGACACGGGTTTGAGCCCTGGTTCGGGAAGATCCCACATGCGGAGCAAATAAACCTGTGGACCACAACTACTGAGCCTGCGTTCTAGAGCCCGCAAGCCACAACTACTGAAGCCCGCGTTCCTAGAGCCAGTGCTCCACAACAAGAGAAGCCGCTGCAATGAGAAGCCCTCGCACCGCAACAAAGAGTAGTCCCCGCTCGCCACAACTACAGAAAGCCTGCGTGCAACTAGCGAAAGCCTGTGTGCAGCAACGAATACCCAATGCAGCCAAAACTAAATAAATAAAATAATAAATTTATTGAAAAAAAAACTTTCTGTATTTTCTTAATGGAACCTATCTAATTTGGAATTATATTTCTGTATGATTATTTGGCAAATGCCTGAGATTACCAGTAAATTGTAAGTTTAATGAGGCAAGGTTTTGCTTTTTGTTTTTTTCACTCCAACACTCAATGCAGTGCTTGACACAGTTCTTGATTAATATGCATTTTTTCAATTATCATATGATTATATGAGAGGCATAAGTGTTATAAAATTTTAACAATTTACAGATACATTACCTAGAAAATTTTAGTAATGTAACAAAAAATTAAAATAAGCAATGTGTTAAATTGGTGATCTAATCATATACCAAAATTACTTCTCCTAATAAAAATTGATAAGAAACATCATAGAAAGAAAAAAAAACTCTGTTGCAATAGAACAAAAATTTACATATTTAGAAATAACTCATTCAATACATTTTAGAAATTCAATAGATAAAATAGTGAAGCATTATGGAGAGTCTTCAAAAAAGATATGACTAATGGAAGTAAATACCTTGCTCTTGTATGGGAAGAATCAACATCAGAAAGGTGTCTTTCTATTAGTCATGTGATGCATTAACATGGTACATAGTAATTATATAAATATATGTTGTTTTCAACTTGCACTATTAAAATTATGATTTTAAATAGAAGTGCCTAGCAGGGAGGATTATAGGAGAAGTCTGTGCTGTGAGAGAGTGCTGATGCTTGCTACTTACAGGACGTAGACAAATAGCTTCTCTTTTCTTAGACTAAATTCTTTATCAGAAGTATAAACTTAATTTGTAGGAACTCAGATTTTTATAAGGATTGGTAGAAACCATTAAAAGAAAGTTCATAGCAGACTGACAACTATAAAGCTATTAATTTGTTTGCTCTTGTAATTGTAATTATTACTATTACTCTCATAGTTAGCATTGCTGCAGCATTATCAAATCTGATTAACTATTTCTGTTGAGCTCTTTTATTGAGTGGTAAAATGAGTACATACTCTCTTGGAACAGTGTCTCTCATTAGAATTACCTGGGGATTCTTGTTAGGAATTTAGTTTCTTGTGAATCTCATTAGGATATTTGGAAATGAGGACCAGGAATGCACACTTTAAAAAGAAACCGAGGGCTTCCCTGGTGGCGCAGTGGTTGAGAGCCCGCCTGCCGATGCAGGGGACACAGGTTCGTGTCCCGGTCCAGGAAGATCCCACATGCCGCGGAGCGGCTGGGCCCGTGAGCCATGGCCGCCGAGCCTGCGCGTCCAGAGCCTGTGCTCCGCAACGGGAGAGGCCACAACAGTGAGAGGCCCGTGTACCGCAAAAAAAGAACAAACACAAAAAAAGAAACTGAAGTGATTTTCCACCCACACTCAAGTTATGATTTGTAAAATTCACTGTATTACCTTTTAAATTAAAGTTACATTCTCTGTGGGATTTCTATTCTACACCCAATTTAAATCTAGAATATGTCTATTTCTAATTATTTCAAACCAATTAACTTTCCTTATTTAGTAATAAAATACACATTTACTTTATTAGTGTATTTTTTTCTTGCTTAATTTTTAAAAACACTTTTAATGTGGATGTATTAATCATACCTTTCATTTTAATTAATGATAAACTGGATTCCAGAAACTGTATGTAATTTTATTAAAATTAATCATAATGAAGTTAAAATAATCACATTTAAGAATGTGCATTTCCTTCTAATGGGGATTAGATTTCAACTGCTGTTTATATGTCCATGTATAACTCATAGAACCGTACTCTGTATTAAACTCTGATTGGTATTAACTGTTTTTTCTGTTCCCTCACTGTGATAATATTACCTAAAAAAAAAGAGAGACTTGGGGTTTCAAAATGGCTGACTAAGGGCATGTTTTAATCTCTTCTTCCTTCAAAAATCCCATTGAGATTATAGAAATCACAAAATATAGTAAATAAACAGTTAAAGACTTGGAGGTCCTAAAAAACCAAGAGAAGCCCCTAGTAAATCAATTATTAAGTTATTTCTGAAGGATACAGAGCCAATAAGATCAGATTGCCTTGAGAGGATAAACCTAATCTGAAACTTCCACAACCCAATATAAGCAAAATTAAGACACTTCAAAATAATGTGATTTCAAACGTCCTTAAATGCATCAGGTCAAGAAATATATGGGAAACTAGAGAAGACTGTCTTGTAGCCAAGTATGAAAGCTGTTAATTCTGTGCCAGTTACCTCTTAACATTTTCTGTATCTAGAGGATTTGTCCCAGAATACCTCTCCAAAGAGATCAAGTATGGCAGGTTCCCAGAGTGTTGAAGCTGGAAGGAGAAGCTGAGAGGTGTGCTGAGGAAAACTTCTGGTCATCACCATAGAAAAGGCTATTTCTTCCTGTTCAACAGAAAAACCAGACCAGACTCAAGTTCATAATTACAATCACAGCTAGAAATCACATAAAGTAAAAGTGCATCTGCTGTTTGGAAAAGAAAAATATTTAGTGTTGTGCTGAGTGAATAAAAAGAAGCCACTTAAACAACTACTATTGATCAATGCTAACTACTGTTATAAATTTACACAGAAAAATCCATAATGACCAAATATCTGAGGGGAACATAGAAGAGGAACACTGGCTGGAGCTAATGAAAGAACTATCTATTAAGGAAAGAAATTAATGGAAAAATAAACACAAATAACTTCATAAATATGCTTAGTAATGTTTGAGACGATAGCATTCCTGCAAAATATGAATATGAAACTTTTCTTTAAGGGAGTTTAGGAATTTAAAATAAATGCATATGCAACCTCAGTAACATATATCCTACTAAGGGATAGAGAGAATATAAGAGAAAAAGGTATTTAGATAAATAAATAGTACAACATATCACTGAATTAAAAACAACCCGCAAAAACCCTGTTAAGATTGATGATGCTTTCATCTGAAACATTCAGACAAAATTAATGAACAAACAAAATAATAATAAGTTGCTACAAACTCCTGGAGAAAAGGAATATTTACACTTTAAAAGTCACATTTTCTTTATTATCTGATGAGGTAATAAAACATGTATTGAGATATGACCCCATTCTCCAAAACAATATAGCGACGTGTGCAAGTGTGGTCAAAAAAAAGATATTGCAAAAACAACTCTGTAACTAATTATGCAAGTATAAAAAAACAAATATATTGAAGACATATAAAAATTAAAAGTACATACATATTTTTTTCAGAAAAAGAAAATTAATCACATAGAAAAGGTCAGTAAAACTGATAATAAATTTATATATAAAAAAACTATATATGTATGTACATATATATGTAAATAGCAAAACACAGCTTATGCTAAATTGTGATAGATAATTTTATGTGTCAACTTGCTTGACTGGGCTGAGGGATGCCCAGATACCTTGTGAAACATTATTTCTGGGTATGTCTGTGAGGGTGTTTCTGGAAGAGATTAGCATCTGAATCAGTAGACTGAGTCAAGAAGATGGACCTCACCAATGGAGGGGGGCATCACGCAATCCACTGAGGGCCTGAATAGAACAAGAAGCAGAGGAAGGGTGAATTTACTCTCTGTTGGAGCCAGGAGGTCCCTCTTCTGCCCTTAGATATCAATGATTTCGGTTCTCAGGCCTTCAGACTCAGACTGGGACCTACACCACTGGCTCCCCTCCACTTAGCCTTTGGGTTTGAAGAGGAACTACGTCACCAGTGTTCTGGGCCTCCAGCAAGCCAACTGCAGATCGCGGAACTTCTCAGCCTCCATAATCACGTCACCTTCATAAAAAAAATTCTCTCTGCATATCTT
Source organism: Leucopleurus acutus (assembly GCF_964270905.1). Taxonomy (NCBI): domain Eukaryota; kingdom Metazoa; phylum Chordata; class Mammalia; order Artiodactyla; family Delphinidae; genus Leucopleurus; species Leucopleurus acutus. The sequence continues at coordinate 30,095,468 of NC_139152.1, read as the reverse complement.
TATATCTGCTGCAGGCTCTGTTTTTCTGGAGAAAACTGACTAAAACATAAATTCTTTTTGACAACACTACTTTGGAATGTAATGCAATTTAAGTACTAAATATTTGTATTGCAAAATAATACAAGTTCAATGCAATCACAGAAATAAAACATTTTCTAGCTCCTTCAAGCAATGAGGTTTTTTTTTTATGTATAACTTATTACATCTTTCCTCATGAATTTAAAAAGATACTGAAACCCAGCAGGACCCTATGGGGCTCCTGGGCACAAAAGCCTTTCTGTATCCCCTTCTTTGAGTTCCAAAGGCCAGGTTCAAACAGTTGCTAATCAGGAAGGGGGGGGGGATGAAGAGACAAGGGAGGAGCAGTCTAGAAACAATAGTACAGCCTTGAGGGCAGGGTCCTTGTCCCCCCCCACCCCCACCCCCACCCCCCCCCCCGCAAAGGATATTCATAACAATATCTTTGAGCTCTTCTGCAGAACTAAAACCCTCACCAAATGGAAGATGTTAACTACTTGATGAAGCACTCTTCATTCCAGATAAGGTAACAGTTTGCCCATCACCACCTGATGCCAGATGATATTTGGATTGAAGGAATGCTCAGCCCGATCCTTATCAGCAACCCTGCCCCCTTGACTATAAGACTCTTCACAACCCCCCCTCCCTTTTTGGACACACAGTTTTGCGGACATTATACCGCTGTGTCCCCCTTTGCCTGGCAAAGTAATAAAGCTATTCTTTTCTACTTCACCCAAAACTCTGTCTCTGAGATTCAATTCGGTGTCAGGGTACAGAGGCTGGATTCGGCTTCAATACCACGCACCCATACAAAAACATACATACACACAAACACATATGTAGATGTGTTTGCTGTTTACTTCTATAAAGAATGGAAGCAAACTATGCACAGTACTCTGAAACCCACATTTCCCACTTAAACATCAATCAAGATATCATGTGAGGACAGACATACAAGTCACATATAAAAACGGTAATATTTCTGTATTTATATGTACTATCATTTATTCAGCATTTTTACCATTTAAGAACGTTCATGTTGTTTGCTGTTTTTGTTTGTATATATAAAAACTTATAGGGCTTCCCTGGTGGCGCAGTGGTTGAGAGTCCGCCTGCCGATGCAGGGGACGTGGGTTCGTGTCCCGGTCTGGGAGGATCCCACATGCCGCGGAGCGGCTGGGCCCGTGAACCATGGCCGCTGAGCCTGCGCGTCTGGAGCCTGTGCTCCACAACGGGAGAGGTCACAGCAGTGAGAGGCCCGCGTAACGCAAAAACAAAAAACAAAAAACTTATAAACAAGAAGAGATATTTTAGATGGCAGGACCAACCCTTGGGTTTAGAGGTAGGGAGGGGAGAAAGATCAAGAAATTCCATGCAAAATGTATTGCTATGTTATAGGAGAAGTTATGCATAGTGATATTTTTGTTATTTGTTTGTTTTACCAGGGATATATACATAGATGTTTATGCTGCAGTTAAAGTTGTTTTACATTTAGATCCGGTCATTTCAGTTACCTGTGATGTCGAAAGCTCAGCTTCTCTGTACACCAGTGCTGAATCGAACCTTGGAGACAGAGCTTTGGATGAGATAGAAGAGGATAGCTTTATAACTTTGCCAGGCAAAGGGGGACACAGGGAGCTTCTGCCTCAAAAAACTGTGTGTCCCCACCCAGGAGGATCTGATAAGGAGTTTTATAACAATGTTTCCCAAGGGTGGGGTTGCTGACAAGATTAGGGTGTGTGCAGGGTCTCAGTGGCGGGTCTCCTAATCTAGATGAGCTTCTCTGCTCCCTTTAATCTTGCCTCAAGTGGTTTTTTGGCTCCTCCTCCCTTGATTAGCAACTGTTTGAATCTGCCCTTTGGAACTCAGGGAAGGTCAAGGAGGCTGGAGTCTCGCTGACAAGAAATAGGGGACAAAAAAGAGACCTCCGTGCCCGGGAGCCTCAAAAGGGCCCTGCTCGGTTTCACATGTACCATTTATAAAGAGAGGATAGACATTTTTAAGTATTAGAGAAAAATAAGAACCATAAATATAAAATACAAACTATTTCTAGAAAAGTTTTTAAATTGGAATACAAGAAACTGCAGAAACAAGGGAAAAAGCAAAAGAATTTCATTGAAAACCAGATATAAGATGAAGTATATTATGGATCACAATAGTTGTGAATTGATATAAAGCTTGCATCAAAAGACAAATTTTCCTAGACTGACTACTTAAAATTCTATCACTATATTATTTATAGTAGACAAATCAAAACCAAAATTTAAGACATTTAAAAGTATCTCCATTTATAGACCTGGAAATTTTAAGCAAGATTAAAACAAGATTTTCAATGTAAATCTCAGTCAAAATAGAATTTACGGTAAAAATGCTTTAAAAATCAAGGGGTTTGCTTTATATCAGTAAAAATTATGATAAACAAGAACAGAGAAACATCACAAGTGTGTAAAACTTGCACAATATAACACACATGTGAATGAGGGAAATACTCTAAAAAGTGGAATAAGAAATAGAAAATTCTAGCAGTTAAGACATACTTAAGAATTTACAATTTGTTAGAGTCAGATGTGACGCTGTCTTTCTTAGAAAATGACATCTAAAAGGTAACTAATGTTCCAAATAATGCAGTAGTGTTACCGAGTCCAAGCTCGCTCTGCTCGCCGCCGCACGGCAGGCCAATAAATCGGGACAGGAAGTGGTGAGGCAAGGAAGAGCGATTTCATTCAGAAAGCCGGCAGACCGAGATGTTCCCAAAAAACCATCTTATCGGGGTCTGGATGCCAGTTTCTTTTACAGAACAGAGAGGGAGAGAAGGTGAAGAAGTAAAGTAAAACAGGCCATTTATCTTGCAAAATAGGAGGAGATGTGTTAATTTCTTCTTAACTGCAGCCATTCACAAGCGGGCAGGGTCAGATCGGCTCCCTGTGAGCTGAACAAAGGCAGTTTAGTTTAACATTCAGGCAGAGGGGCAGTGTTCCTTGAGGCAGGCCATTATGTATGATATAATAAGAAAAGCAACGAAAAGCAAAGGTTAAATTCAAAGAAACAGATCTAACCTGGAGTCCAATTTAGCTCTTCACTGTTAAAATAGTACTGTTACATACAGATAAAACAAGTTCTTAAAACAACACAAAAGTAAACAAAATTGGTAGACACAGCAGGAAGCTGGTAAGAAGAATTTAGTTAGAAGGACAGACATTTGAGGAAGGTTAATTGCAGGCTGGGAATGCCATGTGAAACAACCCTGCACTGAAGAAACTGGGGGAGTCTGCATGCCCTGGAGGACTCTTTCTTCATTAAATCCATTGGTCTCTCACAGTAAAGGTCTGAAAGATCAACTAGAAATGCTTATTAGTGATGCAGACTGGAGAGGGGAACACAGCCATGTGGGTGGGACAAGTATATGCATCCTGATGCTTCCCCTTTATTTCCACCACAAGACAAAAGTCTTTAGCTAAAAAAACTGTGACAATGTTGGCCTTAGGGCATTTTAAGGCCAGTTTTAAAGACCTTATATGACAGGTGAAACAACATATCACCTATAGGTAGAAACTGGTTAACTAAAGGTCTATTAATTAAAGATATAACAATGTATATTTTAAATTCACAGGAAATCATTACAAACTGTATGACGTGTAAGTAATAAGTCAATAGAAAACAGTTTTGTTCAAATATAGCAAATCAAGCAAAAAACTAAGAGGAGAAAACAAAGAAGGAATTATATCATAATAAAACTTGGTTTTACTTGATATTAAAAAGTATCTATCCATACCCCTCTATATATTAACCTATAATATATGTGTCTACGATATGAATAACATTCAATCTATTCAAACATCTATAATGTTTTACAGACATAGAATATGGGCACTAAGAAAAATCTCACTAAGTTTGCTTTGTTAGACCTGCGCGGTCTCCTAGGAGTTTCGACTCGCCCAGGAAACAAGAGTCGGAAGTCGATGCAAAACGCAAGAGGTTTATTGAAGGCCGGTGCACCGGGGTTCCTTGGTCCTCACGCAGGAGGTCGAAGAAGGAACCCTTTTGGGCGCGAATATGTCAGTTTTATAGGTTCCCACTTCCCCGTATGTAAATTATAGATTTGGTTGTGTTCTCCTGCTGATTGGTCCCGGCTTAGGCTCGGACCAGAGAGGGAACTTGTCCCCAGCTGCCTGATTGGTCTTTGACAGACACCTTTTTTACATTTTGTTATCTCCCTCCTTCTCCCCAGCTGCCTGATTGGTCTTTGACAGACACCTTTTTTACATTTTGTTATCTCCCTCCTTCTCGGAAGGGGGCCGGACATCCTGGAAATTCACCCATTGTCTAAGAAGCCCCTATTGTCTGGAGAGTTCTTAATCATTAGCTGGAACAATGTCCCTCGAGTCCCACATTTCCCCCCTTTTTCTTGTGACTATTGATTCCAATCATGGAATCTCAACCTTCTGTTCATAAACTTTGGTACTGTTGTCTTAACATTAGAACTTGTACAGTACTGATACGTTCTCTAATAAATGCTATCAAGCGATTTAGAACACATGGTCCAAAAGTTAAAATCATCAATAAAACAATAAGAGGTCCCAACAGAGTAGAGATTAAGGTGGTAAACCAGGGGGACTTATCAAACCATGATTGAAACCATCCTTTTTCGTTTTCTCTCTCCCTTTGCCTTTTATCTAAGCGTTCCCTTAGTTTATCCATGGTTTTGGTAATGGTTCCTGAATGATCAATATAAAAGCAACATTCTTCTTTTAGAGCGGCGCATAATCCCCCTTCTTTAAGAAACAGCAAATCTAGGCCTCTTCTATTCTGCAACACCATTTCTGAAAGTGAGGTGAGTGATTCCTTTAGTTGAGTTATGGAACTTTCTAATGCTCGAAGGTCGATGTCTACAGCCTGTCTTAAACTTGCATAATACTGGGGTTGTTGTATGAGGGCTGTGGTTCCTGTTCCTATCCCGGCAGATATTCCTAGTCCTAGAAGGACAGCCAATGTGAGGGTTACAGGTTCTCTCTTCCTTCTTGTTTTTCCCTCGTATTCATCTAAGAAGGACGAATCTGAATGATAGATAAGTCTAGGAACTAATTGCACTAGCACACAAAAATCAGCTGAATTGTTGAGAACCTCTAGAGAGACACAAGGGGTTAGCCCCGTGTTACATGCCCACCATCCATCTTGGGGAGGTACAAGATATCCCGAGCCTGAAGGGAGGCTGAAATCATGACAAAGGTGTCGATGGGACTGGGGAGGTGTTCCTATACAAGTACCATTTCCAGAAACCGAAGACAGAGTTAATTTACTGTTCCCTTTCTGTTTCCATCGACAATGGTCCGGGGAGCTGACATTAGTATAATTAGAACTATATCCTATAGCATCATAATAAGGGGGAGGGGCAGCATAACAGAGCCAACATGATTTTGTAGCCTCCGGGTTTGTAGCATTAAGGACTGTAAAGGCTGCCTGCACCAAAGAAAGCATCCTATCCTGAGGAGTCCCAGGCTTAACTGTGGGTTCTTTGGATCCAGAGGTTTCATTAGTCTCATTCTTTGTTGACGTAGTTGAAGGGGCCGGGGGAAGCAAAGGGGGGCCAAGTACGGGATTTGGGCCTATTGATATAGGAGCAGGAGTCTCAATCTTTAGCTTAAGGGTCATTAATATTCCCAAATCATATCCATTCTTGTAAAATCTAATGCCCCATGAGTGGCCATTTACCCATTTTTTATCTCTTTTTCCAGGATTACTAAAGGAAATTTTGAGGGGGTGGCACCATCCTGAACATTCGGGGGCGACGGGTCGGGGACCCCTATAAGAAGTATGAGTGTAGTTGGCTGTTACTGTAATAAAATCCCAAGTTGAGGTGGGTCTCCAATAAGTATCTCCTGTGGTTTCACATCCCCAGTTTTGGCAATATAAATTTTCAGTTCCCCCACATTTATAATTCAGGGATCGGGGGCGATGGAACCCGGGGCATACATAGAAGGAGAGGGTTCTGAGCCAACTTCTTCGGACCTGGTTTTTACAACCCTCCCCAGAGTAATCAGCTTTAGTTAGAAGTTGGGACGGAGCATTATGCTGATCATAACTCTCTAGATCCCAATAGGGAGCTCCTATGGCCAGTTTACAGACATCAGGAAAAAGGTCTGGCCACCAGGTCCAGGGAGGGGCAGTATGGCTAATGGACCAGGTTATATCTCCAGTTTGAGAAATTACCTGCCAAGTTAGACGTTGGGGCAGGTGAGGGCTAAAATCACTTACAGTCAGTAAAGGCAGTAAAACCAAAATTATAAGTCTTAGGTTCGTAGAAGCTTGAGTTTGAGCGGGTTGTTGGTTCTTTGGGCCTGCCATCCTGATGATGCCGCCGCTGGTGCAGCTTTCACGTGTGAAGCATGGATCCAGGCAGCGATGCCGTCCACTTTTATGGCCGTTGGGGTGGTTAGGAGGACGGTGTATGGTCCTTTCCATCGAGGTTCCAACGTCTGGGTTCGATGCCGACGGACGTATACGGAGTCTCCGACTTGGAAAGGATGAGTTTCTCCCGGTGTTCCCGGTGTTCCCGGTTGGTAGGCCTCGGCGAGTTGGGACCATATCTCCTTTTGGACCAGTTGGAGTCCCAATAGCCTAGCATACAAGTCAGTGTTATTTTGACAGTCTGGTTTTATTTCTTCTCCTAAGGTGAGAAGGGGAGGTGGGGCCCCGTATAGCACCTCAAAAGGAGTAAGATGGTACCGGGAAGGTGTATTCCTAACCCAGAACAGGGCTAAAGGAAGGAGCACCGTCCAATCTGTACCGCCAGTCTCCAAGGACAATTTGGTTAGGGTCTCTTTTAGAGTTCTATTCATTCTTTCTACCTGACCTGAACTCTGGGGTCTATATGCACAATGTAATTTCCAATCAGTCCCCAAATATCTGGCCACATCCTGACTTACCTGGGCGACGAAGGCTGGACCATTATCAGACCCTATTACCTTTGGTGCTCCAAATCGAGGAAAAATTTCTTCTAAAATCTTCTTGGCTACTACAGCAGCTGTTTCTTTCTTTGTTGGGAAAGCCTCTATCCATCCTGAAAAAGTGTCTACAAAAACTAAAAGGTATTTATTACCGTACCTTCCAGGACGCACTTCGGTAAAGTCCACCTCCCAGTAAGTTCCTGGGCGGTCCCCCCTGAGTCTCTTTCCAGTTTCAAGTTTCCCTTTGTGAGCATTTACCTGTTGACATGGGACGCATTCCTGCACAATTTGTTCAGCTAATTTTGTCATTCCAGGGGTTTCGTACCCGGCTTTTTGTAACAAGGCTACCATCTTTTTAGTCCCCAAATGTGTCCATCTGTGCATCTGTTGTAACATGGATTCTGCTTGCTGAGGGGACAAAGTTCCTTTTGTTGTGGCCGGGATGATTTCTTCGTTGCGGCCTGGTTTTTCAGGAACTTTATCTGACAGTCCTAGAATGACTTCTCCCGATGCTATTTCTCGGGCCACTTGGTCAGCCATATTATTTCCCCTAATTATTGGGGTATTTCCTTTTCGATGTCCAGGGCAGTGGATGATACTGACTTTAGTAGGAAGCATGAGTGCAGTCAACAAAGCCATGATTTCGTCTTTGTTTTTAATTTCTTTGCCACCTGAAGTTAGTAGCCCTCTCTGTTGGTAAATGGCACCGTGGATATGAGCGGTAGCAAATGCATATCTACTGTCTGTGTAGATGTTTACTTTTTTATTCTCTGCCATCTCTAATGCCCTCGTCAGGGCAATTAATTCAGCTCGTTGGGCTGAGGTCCCTTGTGGTAGCGCCGCTGCCCATATGACTTGTTTTCCGTCTACCACGGCTGCCCCAGTTCGACGCTTACCTTCCTCCAGGAAACTGCTCCCATCCGTGAACCAGGTGAAATCAGCATCAGGGAGGGGCAGGTCCATCAGATCTGGCCTACTGCCGTGTGCTGCGGCCAGTACTTCCTGACAATCATGTATGATGGTGGAGCCTTCCAAGTCAGGATCAGGTAGCAAGGTGGCTGGATTGAGTCCTGTGGCTGGAGCAAACTTGATGCGATCTGAGTTTAGCAACAGGGTTTGGTAATGGGTCATCCTGGCATTAGTTAGCCACCTATCCGGTGGTTGACGGACTACATTTTCCAGGGCATGAGGAGCTGTTATCGTTAGATTTTGTCCTAAAGTTAGTTTGTCAGCATCTTTGACTAGAACGGCCACTGCAGCGATTATCTTTAAACAGGTGGGCCATCCTGATGCCACAGGGTCCAATTTTTTTGACAAATAAGCAACTGGGCGATTCCAGGGACCCAATTTCTGAGTCAATACTCCTTTTGCAATGCCCTTATTTTCGGCCACATATAAATGAAAAGGTTTGGTTACATCTGGCAGTCCTAGGGCTGGAGCTGAAAGTAAAGCTCGTTTGATTTGGTCAAAAGCCCGTTGTTCCTTATCGCCCCAAACGAAAGGAGTGCTGTTTTTGGTTAGGGGGTACAATGGGGCTGCCAGCTCAGCAAACCCTGGAATCCATAGTCTACAGAATCCGGCCGTCCCCAAAAATTCTCTAACCTGCCTGGCGTTTTTGGGAGCCGGAATTTGGGCCACCGTATCCTTTCTGCTCTCCGTGAGCCATCTTTGCCCCCCTTTTAATAGATACCCCAGGTAACTGACCTGTTGTTGGCATATTTGTGCTTTCTTGGCTGAGGCTCTATATCCCAGGGTTCCAAGTTCCGTTAACAGTTTTTCAGTACCCTTGATACAATCTTCTTGGGTCTCAGCAGCTAATAAAATATCATCAACGTATTGGAGTAATGTTACCTGGGGATTTGATTCTCTATATAATGCCAAATCCTGATGGAGGGCTTCATCAAAGATGGTCGGGGAGTTCTTAAATCCCTGAGGTAGCCGTGTCCATGTCAGCTGACCAGACATTCCCGATGTTGGATCTTTCCATTCGAAGGCAAAGTAGGGTTGGCTCAGGGGAGAGAGTCTTAAACAGAAAAAAGCATCTTTAAGGTCCAAAACAGTATATCACGTATGTTGAGGTGGAAGAGTGCTCAGGAGGTTGTAAGGGTTTGGAACTGTGGGGTGGAGGTCTGCCACCCGTTTGTTTACCTCTCGTAGATCCTGCACCGGCCGATAATCATTTGTTCCTGGTTTCTTTACCGGCAGGAGAGGGGTGTTCCATGCTGATTGACATCTTATTAAGATGCCCAAGTCTAGTAGCCTCTGTATATGGGGACGGATACCATCTTTGGCTTCTCTACTCATGGGGTATTGACGGACCGTTATTGGGGTGGCAGTTGCCTTGAGTTCCACTAGCACCGGGGGCCGATTTTTGGCCATCCCCATTCCGGCAGTTTCTGCCCAGGCTTGAGGGAACCGAGTTACCCAATCTGTAACATTAACTCGTGAAGATGAAGGCTGCTCGTATAATTTATATTCATCTTCTAATTTCATAGTCAATATTTGAAGTAACCTTCCTTTATTATCAGTTATGGTGGGACCTTCTGGCTGAAAGTGGATTTGAGCCCCTACTTTGGAGAGTAAATCTCTTCCCAGCAAAGGATAGGGGCATTCCGGAATAATCAAAAATGAATGGGTTACTCGTCCAATCCCAAGATCTACTGTCCTTCGTGTGGTCCATGAATATTGTTTATTCCCAGTGGCTCCTTGTACCCATGACCTTTTAGCTGAGATAGGACCTTTTGAGTGGAGAAGGACGGAGTGCTGGGCTCCGGTATCTACCAAAAATTGAACAGGTTCCCCCTCCACTTTAAGAGTTACCCGGGGCTCGGGGAGAGGGTTCGAGCCCTGACTTTCCTAGTCTTCTTCTTCCAATGTTAAGATTTTGTTTCTGGTTGGCCTTCCTCCATTCTTTTTCTTAGGGCATTCTCTCGCCCAATGTCCTTTTTCTTTACAGTAGGCACATTGGTCCTTGTCTAATGGTCGCCTTCTGTCTGCCGTTCGCCCTTCCTGCCCATTTCTATCCCCTATATTTCTTCCTCCAACCACAGTGGCCAGTATCTTACTTAAATTCCTCTCTTGTCTCTTATCTCGTCTTCTTTCACGGGCTGCCTGCTCTTTCTGCTTTCTTTCTTCCTTCTCTTCCTCTGTTTCTCTTTTGTTATATACTTTATCTGCCTCTTTTACTAACTCCTGAAGCGAAAATCCCTGCAAGCCATCTAGCCTCTGTAATTTCTTCCTAATATCAGGGGCCGCTTGATCAATGAAAGCCATTGCTACAGTAGCCCTATGTTCCTCCGAAGTTGGATCATAAGGGGTAAAGCGTCTAAAGGCTTCCATTAAACGTTCCAGGAACACAGTTGGCGATTCCTGGGGCCCCTGAGTTACTTCCCTTACCTTAGCCAAATTAGTGGGCCGTCTGGCCGCTCCATGGAGACCCGCCACCAGAGCCTGGCGATACATTTTCAGGCGCTCCCTACCTTCCGGGGCATTGAAATCCCAGTTTGGCCTGACGAGTGGGAAACCAACATCAATCTCGTTAGGCAGCTGGGTAGGTTGCCCATTGGCGCCTAATACATTTTTTCTGGCTTCTAGAAGAACCCGTTGCCTCTCCTCAGTCGTTAGGAGAGTCTGAAGCAGCTGCTGACAATCATCCCATGTGGGCTGGTGGGAGAAAACAAGAGATTCTATTAAAGCGGTAAGGGCCTGTGGATTTTCGGAAAAAGTTGGGTTATGCATTTTCCAATTATAAAGATCTGCAGAGGAAAAGGGCCAATATTGGAGAGGTCTATTCCCTTGGCCGTCGGGGGGGCCATACTCTCTAAGAGGTAGGGCAGTGGAGTCCGGGGAGATAGCCCTCCGGCTCCTAGTGCCCGCTGAGGGACCCCTTTCTTCTTCCATCATGGATGGTTCCCTTGGTGCCGAGGGCAGTGGAGCTGGGGGTCCTCTAGGTGGTAGGGGATTTGGGGCCGGAGGATAAGGGGGTGGGGAATCCAAAAGAAGCAAATCGGACTGCGGATCAGGATAAATCGCCTTCGGTGGATCCGGGGCGTCAGGTAGCTTTTCCGTGTTGGGGTTTTTCTTTAAGGCTAATATCTCCGACGCTGCTGATTTATGCGCGGACGTACCTGTTGAGGAAACAAAGGGCCGGACCCACGGAGGTGGGGAGAGAATTAAATCTTCCCAGACCAAGACATATGGTACTTGGTCTGGATGTCCGTGGGGATCTATATTAAATATCTTAGACTTCAGCAGCTTAATCTTGTCTAATAAAAAGGATCCTTCGGGGGGCCATCCTATCTGAAATCTTGGCCATTCAGAGGCACACAAAGTCTGCCACTTTCCTTTCTTCACCTCTACCGAAAAATTATGGGCTCTGGCCCGAACTTCGGTCCAATGGCTTAGGGTAAGGGAAAGAGGAGTCGTCACAGTTTGTCCCATTGTCGTCCGTCAGAGAAGAAGAATAGACCACAATACAGAAACAGTTAAAACTCCATGAAACACATATACGCATGGGCCACCGCGAGCTCGCTTCAAAACCGAAACTTCTTCAGATGGCAGTTATTACCAAGGGAACTGCCGAAACCAAGTGAAGGGGAGACAGAGTTTGCCTCTCCTTCCAGATGAGCCACCAGGGCGTCCCCTAGGGCTCATGGACGCCGGCTATTAGCACGTCTGCCTAGCCAGAGGTCCGATACAGATTCCATAATAAGCCAATTCTTACGGCTTTCCTCCGATAATGGCCCACAAAGACCAAGGGACAAACAGACAATCAAGCTCGAGCTTACCTGGTACCTCCAACTCCCGATGTTCTTGTGGTCCGGGGCGAGTGGAATCCCGGACGAGCCCCCAAATGTTAGACCTGCGCGGTCTCCTAGGAGTTTCGACTCGCCCAGGAAACAACAAGAGTCGGAAGTCGATGCAAAACGCAAGAGGTTTATTGAAGGCCGGTGCACCGGGGTTCCTTGGTCCTCACGCAGGAGGTCGAAGAAGGAACCCTTTTGGGCGCGAATATGTCAGTTTTATAGGTTCCCACTTCCCCGTATGTAAATTATAGATTTGGTTGTGTTCTCCTGCTGATTGGTCCCGGCTTAGGCTCGGACCAGAGAGGGAACTTGTCCCCAGCTGCCTGATTGGTCTTTGACAGACACCTTTTTTACATTTTGTTATCTCCCTCCTTCTCCCCAGCTGCCTGATTGGTCTTTGACAGACACCTTTTTTACATTTTGTTATCTCCCTCCTTCTCGGAAGGGGGCCGGACATCCTGGAAATTCACCCATTGTCTAAGAAGCCCCTATTGTCTGGAGAGTTCTTAATCATTAGCTGGAACAATGTCCCTCGAGTCCCACAGCTTAAATGGCAACCATATGGATTATGGGCTGATGAATATATAATATGATAAAAATAGTTCTCAGAAAGACATTGATGTTTCAAGAATTAACTAAAAACCAAGAAATAAATTAGCTAAGCCCTCAATCAAGAAGATAACATAAGAATAATTTTTCCAAGTCATAAAAAGTTTCTGTAACAATTCAGCAAATACTTGGCTTAAAACAAGCAAAATGTGTCCCATTTATTCTCTCACAGTTCTGTCAGTATTACTTAATCTGAGTCATAGTGGTGGCAGGGCCATGGCCCCCCCCAGAGGCTCTATAGGAGAATTTTTTCCTTGACTTTTCCAGTTTCTGGTGGCTGCAGGCATCCCGTCAAATGTGGCCCCATCATTCCAGTGTCTTTAAGTATCTCTCTGCTCCATCTTCACGTTGCCTTCTCCCCCATCTGTGTAAAATCTGAGTCCCTTTTATAGGGATACATGTGATGGCATTTAGGATAATCCAACATAATTTTCTATCTTAAGATCTCAATTTAATCACATCTGCAAATACCCCTGTTTTTTTGCAATATAAGGTAACATTCACAGGTTCCAGGGATTAGGTTGTGAATATTTTGGGGGAAGACATTTTTCAGCTTACTACGATGCAATTACAATATTAATAGATACACAGGGATATAATACTTTAATTTTAACTGGTATTGAAAATATTTAATATTTACTTTCAAAATATTTTTAATAACCATAGGAAAGGATTAGAAAAATGTTTCCTTCAACTGAGAATGTGTATTTATAGAAACCATCACCATCATTCTTCACTCAGGCACTGTGATAAGACAGATAATGCAAATGAATGAACTCTAAATCTCTGAACAAATAATAAATGTTGCTAAAAATCTACTGATTCTACTAGAGAGTCAAGGATGTCAAAATATCATCAAGATAGTATCGGTCATATTTTAAAGTCTACACGTTACCCTGAATCAGGCCTGAGGAACTAGAATTCACTGGTTATGGAGCAGAATTCCATGAGTAATGGTCATAAATAAGTAAACAAATAAGTTTTTCAAATATCAAACTAAGCTTTCATACTGTTCATTAATCTCACTGAACTAGAACCTGTTCCTCAGAGAAATGGTCTCAATTTCATTAAGTTGAGGCAGCTGCCATTCCAAAGAAAATAAACAGAGAGGAAGAATATATTCTATCTATAGGAGTATTTTAAAAGAATGCCCATCAGAAGCTCTGTGGTTTGAACAAGTACAAAAATACATCTATTACAGTTAACTGGAATAGGGCAGAGTGAATCAGTTTCCCAGTTCTGAAATGTTAAAGGGCAGACATTTCATTTTATTTCTTCCTGGCTTCTCTACATTAAAAAAATGATTCCATTCTTGACAGACGGCAGCAGTAGAAGGCCTTGTTACAATGCACGGTCATTCTGGTGAATGACTTTGATTACCCCGGGTCCTGGTGCTGTGAAAATCCGGTAAAACATATAAGAATAGTTTCTTTTTAGTAAAAAAAGGAAAATGCCAGGAAATTCTCTCTTAAAAGAAGAAATATCCCTTCCTATGGAAGTGAGAGAAAAAGCTGAAGCATCCTTATTTTACACAAGGTAAATGCTTTAATGAGAAGTGGATAATTTTGTTTTTGAAATTTGAAAGATATACTTTCTCTCTCGTTTTTTTTCTTAACTTAAATCAACCTGAAATTTTATATGAGTATATAATTTATCTTTAATTCTTTGAATTGAGTCTGTTTTAGAAACAACAACAAAAGTTCTTTACAAAAGACTTTTTTTTTTTTTTTTTGCGGTACGCGGGCCTCTCACTGTTGTGGCCTCTCCCGTTGCGGAGCACAGGCTCCGGACGCGCACGCTCAGCGGCCGTGGCTCACGGGCCCAGCCGCTCCGCAACAGGTGGGATCTTCCCGGACCGGGGCACGAACCCGTGTCCCCTGCATCGGCAGGCGAACTCTCAACCACTGCACCACCAGGGAAGCCCTACAAAAGACGTTTTAATATAATTAAGATTTATAGGACTGAGCTCCATGAGTTGAGGACTCATGTCTTTTGGAAACTTACAGAAATTCCATAGCTTGGAGAAGGACCTGCCCCTAAATCAGTGCTCCATAAATATTGTTGAATGAATTAATGATAATTTATATTTAGTTTGGACTAAATGACCCTTAAGTAAATGAAAATTAATAAAATACGTTGTTTTATTGCTAGCTCAAGTCTGTTTCACAGTGAGCCCAGTGAATATTAGATAATATATATTCTGCAACTATTGTGATGCATTTCTAAGTGGTATCCTATTTCTCAATAAAGGATGTCCTTGTGCTTAAGTGGCTTTCATTGCTTGAAACAACAAAATCCAGTATGTGAAAATGATTGGTGTTGAATTAGTTCACGGTACACCATTATTAGAAACATTTGGGCTTCCCTGGTGGCGCAGTGGTTAAGAATCTTCCTGCCAATGCAGGGGACACGGGTTCATGCCCTGGTCCGGGAAGATCCCACATGCCGTGGAGGAACTAAGCCCGTGGCCACAACTACTGAGCCTGCGCTCTAGAGACCGCGAGCCACAACTACTGAAGCTTGCGTGCCTAGAGCCCATGCTGCGCAACAAGAGAAGCCACCACAATGAGAAGCCCTCGCACCACAAGGAAGAGTAGTCCCCGCTCCTCACAACTGGAGAAAGTCCGCGCACAGTAACGAAGACCCAATGCAGCCAAAAATAAATAAATAAAATTTAAAAAAAAAAGAAAGAAACATTCAAAAATATGCTGAAGTTCATAGGCTAAAAACCTAACTTGGAGAATAAAAAGTTAGTTTGTTTCAGGAAATATATCAGGACTAACATTTATTTGGTGAAGGGAAATTCTTCTTTCAAAACTGCAATACTGGCAGTACTTTGAGCTATCGGCTATTCACTTAAAAGTGAATGCATGTTATATTTTGTTTATTAACAAAATGCACATAAAATATTTCCCCCCACACCTAATCACTTATTAATAAGATTTTATTATGATCGTATCTAAAATATTAATTTTATTGATTGTGGTTTTTGAATATGTCTGTTACCCAGTGGAATAATTTTCAAGTCACTGCTAATGTGAAAATGGGCCCAGTCTCACAGTTATCCAAAAATAAGCCCCCAAACCCTTAAAGTATAACACCAGTGACCTTAATTCTTGCATTCAGACTGAAGTATAAAAAAGTCTGAAAAATGAGACCCATATTAGAGACACCATTTTAATTTTTCCAAATAAAAATCTAAAACTTTTTCAAATACACACACATATACAGATGGGGGTGGGGATAAGGTGGTACCAGAGAACCTCTTTAAAGGGATAGATCATGAGATTGAAATCATTTCATTGAAATTTTTCTATAAATAAAGAACACTCACATTGAACTCGCTGCTGCTTTTACATTTTTACTATATATAATATTGCCAACTTTTTCCATAAAATGAGGCATATGATTATATGTATGTTGAAATGGTATAAGTAAATATATAAGATTTTTTGATAGTTGCTGATTTTAAGAATTTCTTTTTCTCTTTCATTTCATGTATACGTATTTCTTACATCTTATAGTTGCAGTTATTTTGACTTTCTCTTGAGATTAACTTAGAAATAAATAACTATATTTCAAATTTTAAAAAATCCTATAAGATTTGTTAAGATAAAATCATTAAAAAACATTTGTGTATGAGAATCTCCTCCACTGAATATCAGAATGTATGAAAAACCCACTCTGGTACAATTATTTGGAAAAACAGAAAGTAACTTCTTAAAAATAAAATAAAGAAAAAAGGCATAAAAGGCAAAAATTTTCAGCCCCAAAGTAACATATTTGTTAACAAAATTATTGCACAAAACAAAAAAGTATAAGGAGAAATAATCACATGTAATAGCACTAGAAATAGTCAGTGTTAAGCTTTTGTTTGCCGTCAAATAGATGCATTAGTAAAGTTCTTAAATTGTGTGATAAATAGTAGGAACTATAGGAATGTTTGTCTTTGCTATTGTTTTTGTTATTATGTATTTTATCTAAATTATAAGGTTTTTTAGATTTAACTTGTGTTTAAGGCCCAAAGATTTAGAATATATCATATAGTTATATAATTAGAGAGGTCTTACTAATTTGTATGACATTTTTATTATTCACTATTATCCATTTTCAGAAGGTTTGTAAATTATTCAAATAGAAAACTAATTGGACAGTATACTTCTTGAAATATATTCTTGTTAACAAACTAAGTTACAGCAACTTAGTCGTATTAATGCAATACCCAATGTTTGTAATATTATGGATGAGCACTATGTGAGAAAAATACATTTTAAAATATTGTAAAACCACTAGTAAATACAGAGGAAAAGTACTACCTTTTCTTAAAGTTAAAATTAGAAAACAGAGCAAAGGCAAATGTTTATATAGATACCCACAAATAAAACTATTTGGAAAATAATTGAATCTTAATTCTAACTATACATTACATAAGGTATTACATATACATATAAAGTATTAAGTTACATTGAATATTCTAAAGTCATTAGTTTTATAACTTAAAAATTACCTATGAAATAACAAAGAAAAAGCTCAAGTTATACATGTGATGGAGAATGATTCAATTCAAAGCTCATAGATAAGTTATTTAAGATCTGGATGAGGATGAAAAAAAGTCAAAGCAGAATGCAATCTTTGCTACAACCGAGGTGATAATTATTATGGGACTTAAGATGGAGAGATGATCATTTATATCAGGGGATTTAGTTGGGCTTTAGGATGAAGGAGGGAATGTCTGAAATGAAATTTGAGAGGACAATATCATCAGGGAGAAATTTCGGTAAAGTAGGTTAAACAACTATAGAATGTAGATCAATCAAGGGGGAAACACATACATACGGAAAGCATGTTGCAGAAGTGAAAATAATTGTGTTGAGAACTTTTTTGCTTTTATTGTGGTTTCTAGTTGTTATAAAATGCCCCTAGGAAATTAAATGTGAAATGAAAATTTTTATCACTGGATAGGAAAATAGACTAAATATAATCACTAACACACAGTACTTTAATGTAGATAAGGCTGCATTCGAAGTGTTTCTCGTGTATTTATTTATTCTTGACAACAGATATGAATATATTATCTCCATTTTACAGTTGAGGAACAAAGACCCAGAGATATTAAATAGCTTGCTCAAGTAAACACAGCCAATAAAAGGCAGATGTATTTATTTTACCCAAATAGTCTGACCTCAAATCTGTGCCCTTAACAATTACACTAAATACTGTTTCTCAAATTTTTAAGAGCAATGTCCTTGAACAAATATAACAACACTTCAAATTCTCATTGTTCTTCCACTTATGAATTCAAGCTATGCCATTTGGTATAAAAATTTATTTTTCCAAGAGTATCATACTTACTAGAAATCTTATAAATATTCTTAAATATTTATTCTCAGTACCCTCTCTGTTGTGTTCTTAAACCTGAATACGTAACATGAGTGGAAAAAATGACAAACTCCTTTCTTTGAAGAGTAGGGAACATGCAGATAAATAAGATTATATTTAGAAATTCATCATTCCTTCTCCTATTAAATGGAAAATAATTATTGATAAAGAGCAGAGTGGTTGTTGCAAGAATTCAGTGAAATAAAATAAAACAAAATATATGAATAAGAATAAACAATCTGAACTATATATACTATACATGCCAGGTACTAAAGAATATATGGATTTGATTCAAATCATGCTTTATTCTTTCTATTTTTATCTTGGACTATTTTTGTTCATTTACATTGAAAATAAATAATTTTCCAATTATTTATTGTAAAAGTACATGAGTGTACTTGGCAGACAAATTCAGAAAACTTGACAAAATCTGTAAACATTGATTTAAATAAAAATATCACCCAAGAGTTCTTTGAAGAGAGTCACAACAAATGTTTGGGTTCTGAGTCAGCCTTTGGTATTTGTTTTCTTTGACCACCCTGAGATCACTGATTTTAACTATCTTCTGAGGTCTGGAGAGTGAATATTTCTCAGCTGCCCAATTTGTTCTGAAAAAGTTAGCTCTCAGGAGAAAGCTTCATCTTTCAGACCTCTTTTTCACATTACCCTCTAGCTGCCAATGCCACGGTATATATACTCCTAAGAGATGACCCAAAGTTTCTAAGATGTCTTCTAAGTAGCTAGAAGGGAATATCAGAGATAGCCTCTCTCTCTCAATCACACACACACACACACACACACACACACACGCTTCTACAAACACAGAGCTTGTAGTCAGTAAATTGTAGGTTGGTGTGGTATTTGCAACGCTGCTTATCTGATTTCTTCCTAAAGATTTTAACCTTTACAGAGTATCAATCCTACGCAAAGTTGTGAAATAATCAAACCATGCCTTTAGTGCCTTTGGTCTGACACAGAGTATTGTTCCTTTTTGAAAGGCAGCTTATTCTAACTCTTCTGTTACTCCATGTCCTTCATGTGCTTCTCCTCCTACGAATCCCTCCAGCCTGCCGCATTGACACCTACATAAAGATCTGGAAAGCTCACTCCCGAAAATGTATGTTAATATCTTACCAGCTTCAAAGTAGTTCCTATTTTATGTGTGTTCTGCATTTTCCTATCTTCCATCATCACATGTGCTAGAGCATCATCTTTTGCTCCCTGAACAATCTCAGCCTTTTTGACCATATATGTATGAGTTTATATCTAGACTCCCTATTCTGTTTGTTTATCCTTATGCTAATACTACACTATTTTAATTATAGTAGCTTTATAATAAATCTTGAAATTATGTAGGATATGTTCTCTTCCAAAATGGTTTTAGCTAACTTAGATCTTTTGTATTTATATATACATTTTAGAATCAGTTTGATTATTTCTTTGTAAAAAGACTACATTAAGTCTATAGAGCAACTTGGAGATAACTTCATAATATTGTTTCTCCGTTTATTTTAGTTTTCTCTAGTGTATCTCAGCAATGTTTTATAATTTCTAGTCCTCAGCACTTACATATATTTTATCAAATGTATCACAAAGTATTCATGTTTGTTGATGCTACTCTAAATGGTATTTTTAAAATGTTCAATTTCCCATTTTTCCTTGCTAGTATATAGAAAAACAATTGACTTTTGTATATTAATATTGTACTCTGTTTCCTTGCTAAACAAATTTGCAAGCTCTAGTAGCTTTTTAAATAGATTCCTTAAGATAGTCAAGTACACAAACAGGTCAGCTGTGAATGAAGAGAGTTGTATTTCTTTCTATCCAATCTACACAGTCTTTATTTCTTTCCCTTGCCTAATTCCACCAACTAGTATTTCTAGTTTATTTTTGAATAGAATTAGTGAGAGTGGAAAAACCTTCTTGTGCCCAAACATAAGAGTAAATTTTATAATTTCACCATTACATAAAATATTAGCAGTAGCTTATCCAGTTTAGAAAGTTATTTGTTATTCCTAGTGTTTACTGTTTAGGTCTATGATCCATTCTGAACTAATTTTCTGTTTGATTAAGGTAAAAGTTGAGGTTATTTACCTATTGTTTCATATGGATATCTACTTGTTCCAAAAGGATTTGTTCTAAAAGCATCCCTTTCTCCACTGGCACTTTTGTTGAAAATTAATTAAACATGTATGAGTGTATCTATTTCTTGAAATTCTGTTACATTAATCTATATTTCTATACTTATACCAACACCATACCAATGTGATAAAGTATGTTTAGAGTAAATCTCGGAATCAGGTAGTACATGTGTTCCAACTTTTTTTTCTCTTTGAAAGTCATTTGGGCTTTTCCGGGTCCTCTACATTTTCATAAAATATTTAAAATCACTTGTCAATTGCTACAAAAATAATAAATATTTTTCTGCAGTATTAATTTAGATTGTGTTAAATCTATAGATTGATTTATTAATGATGACATTTGGAAAAGTCCATTTAATAAAAAATTTATCATGCCTTCTTATAATCATTATCATACTTCACATGATGTATATAACAAATAAAACATATACAACAAAACAACCTATAGTCATTGGTATAAAATTTTATGATCCATCAAATGACAAGGAGGTGTTTCTAGAATTTGGGTCAGATGATGACTCAAGGGTTTGTTTGCTGGCCTTAGAAATTATGTGGATAATTGAGGACATACACAGACACACACACACACACACACACACACACACACACACAATTTGGAAATGTAACATAAAATATCGTCTTTTAGAGCAATCTAATAAGGAAAGATACATTCATATCAAATTAAACAAACTAAAAGATTAGGCCAGCAGAAGAAGTCATCACTTTCGTAGGGAAAAAAATAAGCATGTATAGATGAAAAGGGATAAGTAAGAGGAATATTGCAATTGTAGTTCTCATTATAATGTGGGAGCTGTAGGCAAGAAATATTTCATAGAAACAATGAGCTTCCTGGATTACATACTATGAGTTAACTTTGTCATAGCACAATAGTTTAAAAATCCTAATTCAAACTCATAGTCTTTTGATAGTGTTGAAAATTCATTTGGTGGGAGTATGGATAAATTGACTTTCAATTAATGAAATTACTATAACAATTCCTTTATAAATACTTAAGAGATTTAAGTGTATCCTAGCATTTTTGCTTATTTGGTACTGCTTATAAGTTTGCATTTATCCATTATTAATACATGGAACGCATGAGTCAGAAAACACCCATACTCATTAAAGTTAGAGGTAACGTACATAGGCAGGGTTCCAAATTTTATTCTACTGGTAAGTTTGAAACTTTGCTTTTGCCATTTTTCTTTTCTTTTGTAATTGTAATTGGACTTACCTCAGTAGGAAAATGTTTTAAACTTGACTGCAGTTTCCATATTCTCTTAATTTTTCTTTGCATTTTATTTGATACATTTTTCTCAAAAAACATAGTAATAGTTTAAATGTAAATAATTAAATATACCATTCATTCTTGTTAAACATGTTTTGGAATTAAAAATGACTGTGCCCATTGGCTCCTGTTTTCTGTTAGTGGCTGGTGTAAGAATCAGGCTCTGCATGACTATGCAGATTGAGACTGGGAAATGTGAAAGGCCAACAGAAGAAATAGGAGTTAGCAAAGAACATTAATTGTCTTTAATGACGTGCTCTGTTTAGGTTAGAGTGGGCCTAAGTTACAGTTTGTCATTTTTATAAGAGTAAATGATATCAGTTCACTGATATCACATTAGATTATTTTATTTATATTACAGGGCTCCTTACTAGTTGGTAACCCCTGAATGTTGTCTGGCTCATCTATTTCCATATCACACTCTAACATGGCCAAGAGTTCAAACTGAGTTGCCCCTACCTACCTTTCCATCCAGAAAAGACTTAACACCACATATCTCATTGATTCCAGGTCTTTTACCCCAAAGTCTATAAGGCTATTTCTTAAAAATTCCCTGACTCACTGGTTAAAATATCTATGAATTGAGTCAACTATGCTAGAGACAGGACTGTGGGTTGGAACAAGGCTTTAATTCTGACATTGGGGACTTCCCTGGTTGTCTAGTGGTTGAGACTCCACACTTCTACTACAGGGGGCATGAGTTTGATTCCTGGTTGCGGAAGATCCCATATGCTACGCGGTGTGGCAAAAAAAAAAAAAATTCTGAAGTTTAAGAGGCTGGGAGCAGA